>NW_027269301.1:3988492-4574881 GCF_023055355.1 Agelaius tricolor
GCGAAGAAGCGGCTTCTTTGGGCACAGAGCATTGTGCCGAGCGCAGGGAGCTCCTGAGAGCGGTTTGTGCCGAAAGAAGCCGGGGACCGGCACTTAGCTTCGGAGAGCTGCGTATCTGCGTCTTCTGCGTGTCTTGCCGCTCAACACTCAGCAAAAAGCTTTTCCACCATATCTTGCAAAGAGAAACTCTGCCAGTATAGAAAACATCCAAAATCATTTTCTAAACGTGCACGGAGGTCTGCAAAGAGTTTTGCAGGAAGGAAAAGATAGTTGTCCAAAACTCGTTCCTTTCGAATATAATATCATTGGAAAAGGCAGGAGATTGGTAAAAATACTGTTTTCTCTAAGTCTGAATGCTGCCCACACTGTTCCTGTGTTGTGCGGCTTGCATCTTCGCTTTTGGGAAGATGCCGTTCTCTCCGTCTCCCGGAGGCGAAGAAGCGGCTTCTTCGCACACAGAGCATTGGGTCGGTCGCGGTGAGCACCTAAGAGCGCTTTGTGCCGAAAGAAGCCGGGGACCGGCACTTAGCTTCGGAGAGCTGCGTATCTGCGTCTTCTGCGTGTCTTGCCGCTCAACACTCAGCAAAAAGCTTTTCCACCATATCTTGCAAAGAGAAACTCTGCCAGTATAGAAAACATCCAAAATCATGATCTAAACTTGCACGGAGGTCTGCAAAGAGTTTTGCAGGAAGGAAAAGATAGTTGTCCAAAACTCGTTCTTTTTGAATATAATATCATTGGAAAAGGCAGGAGATTGGTAAAAATACTGTTTTCTCTAAGTCTGAATGCTGCCCACACTGTTCCTGTGTGGTGCGGCTTGCATCTTCGCTTTTGGGAAGATGCCGTTCTCTCCGTCTCCCGGAGGCGAAGAAGCGGCTTCTTCGCACACAGAGCATTGGGTCGGTCGCGGTGAGCACCTAAGAGCGCTTTGTGCCGAAAGAAGCCGGGGACCGGCACTTAGCTTCGGAGAGCTGCGTATCTGCGTCTTCTGCGTGTCTTGCCGCTCAACACTCAGCAAAAAGCTTTTCCACCATATCTTGCAAAGAGAAACTCTGCCAGTATAGAAAACATCCAAAATCATGATCTAAACTTGCACGGAGGTCTGCAAAGAGTTTTGCAAGAAGGAAAGCTAGTTGTCCAAAACTCGTTCCTTTCGAATATAATATGAGTGGAAAAGACAGGAGATTGGTAAAAATACTGTTTTCTCTAAGTCTGAATGCTGCCCACACTGTTCCTGTGTGGTGCGGCTTGCGTCTTCGCCTTTGGGAAGATGCCGTTCTCTCCGTCTCCCGGAGGCGAAGAAGCGGCTTCTTTGGGCACAGAGCGTTGTGCCGAGCGCAGGGAGCTCCTGAGAGCGGTTTGTGCCGAAAGAAGCCGGGGACCGGCACTTAGCTTCGGAGAGCTGCGTATCTGCGTCTTCTGCGTGTCTTGCCGCTCAACACTCAGCAAAAAGCTTTTCCACCATATCTTGCAAAGAGAAACTCTGCCAGTATAGAAAACATCCAAAATCATTTTCTAAACGTGCACGGAGGTCTGCAAAGAGTTTTGCAGGAAGGAAAAGATAGTTGTCCAAAACTCGTTCCTTTCGAATATAATATCAGTGGAAAAGGCAGGAGATTGGTAAAATACTGTTTTCACTAAGTCTGAATGCTGCCCACACTGTTCCTGTGTGGTGCGGCTTGCATCTTCGCTTTTGGGAAGATGCCGTTCTCTCCGTCTCCCGGAGGCGAAGAAGCGGCTTCTTTGGGCACAGAGCATTGTGCCGAGCGCAGGGAGCTCCTGAGAGCGGTTTGTGCCGAAAGAAGCCGGGGACCGGCACTTAGCTTCGGAGAGCTGCGTATCTGCGTCTTCTGCGTGTCTTGCCGCTCAACACTCAGCAAAAAGCTTTTCCACCATATCTTGCAAAGAGAAACTGCCAGTATAGAAAACATCCAAAATCATGATCTAAACTTGCACGGAGGTCTGCAAAGAGTTTTGCAAGAAGGAAAGCTAGTTGTCCAAAACTCGTTCCTTTCGAATATAATATCAGTGGAAAAGGCAGGAGATTGGTAAAATACTGTTTTCTCTAAGTCTGAATGCTGCCCACACTGTTCCTGTGTGGTGCGGCTTGCATCTTCGCCTTTGGGAAGATGCCGTTCTCTCCGTCTCCCGGAGGCGAAGAAGCGGCTTCTTCGCACACAGAGCATTGGGTCGGTCGCGGTGAGCACCTAAGAGCGCGTTGTGCCGAAAGAAGCCGGGGACCGGCACTTAGCTTCGGAGAGCTGCGTATCTGCGTCTTCTGCGTGTCTTGCCGCTCAACACTCAGCAAAAAGCTTTTCCACCATATCTTGCAAAGAGAAACTCTGCCAGTATAGAAAACATCCAAAATCATGATCTAAACTTGCACGGAAGTCTGCAAAGAGTTTTGCAAGAAGGAAAGCTAGTTGTCCAAAACTCGTTCCTTTCGAATATAATATGAGTGGAAAAGACAGGAGATTGGTAAAAATACTGTTTTCTCTAAGTCTGAATGCTGCCCACACTGTTCCTGTGTGGTGCGGCTTGCGTCTTCGCCTTTGGGAAGATGCCGTTCTCTCCGTCTCCCGGAGGCGAAGAAGCGGCTTCTTTGGGCACAGAGCGTTGTGCCGAGCGCAGGGAGCTCCTGAGAGCGGTTTGTGCCGAAAGAAGCCGGGGACCGGCACTTAGCTTCGGAGAGCTGCGTATCTGCGTCTTCTGCGTGTCTTGCCGCTCAACACTCAGCAAAAAGCTTTTCCACCATATCTTGCAAAGAGAAACTCTGCCAGTATAGAAAACATCCAAAATCATTTTCTAAACGTGCACGGAGGTCTGCAAAGAGTTTTGCAGGAAGGAAAAGATAGTTGTCCAAAACTCGTTCCTTTCGAATATAATATCAGTGGAAAAGGCAGGAGATTGGTAAAATACTGTTTTCACTAAGTCTGAATGCTGCCCACACTGTTCCTGTGTGGTGCGGCTTGCATCTTCGCTTTTGGGAAGATGCCGTTCTCTCCGTCTCCCGGAGGCGAAGAAGCGGCTTCTTCGCACACAGAGCATTGTGCCGAGCGCAGGGAGCTCCTGAGAGCGGTTTGTGCCGAAAGAAGCCGGGGACCGGCACTTAGCTTCGGAGAGCTGCGTATCTGCGTCTTCTGCGTGTCTTGCCGCTCAACACTCAGCAAAAAGCTTTTCCACCATATCTTGCAAAGAGAAACTCTGCCAGTATAGAAAACATCCAAAATCATGATCTAAACGTGCACGGAGGTCTGCAAAGAGTTTTGCAAGAAGGAAAGCTAGTTGTCCAAAACTCGTTCCTTTCGAATATAATATCAGTGGAAAAGGCAGGAGATTGGTAAAGTACTGTTTTCTCTAAGTCTGAATGCTGCCCACACTGTTCCTGTGTGGTGCGGCTTGCATCTTCGCCTTTGGGAAGATGCCGTTCTCTCCGTCTCCCGGAGGCGAAGAAGCGGCTTCTTCGCACACAGAGCATTGGGTCGGTCGCGGTGAGCACCTAAGAGCGCTTTGTGCCGAAAGAAGCCGGGGACCGGCACTTAGCTTCGGAGAGCTGCGTATCTGCGTCTTCTGCGTGTCTTGCCGCTCAACACTCAGCAAAAAGCTTTTCCACCATATCTTGCAAAGAGAAACTCTGCCAGTATAGAAAACATCCAAAATCATTTTCTAAACGTGCACGGAGGTCTGCAAAGAGTTTTGCAGGAAGGAAAAGATAGTTGTCCAAAACTCGTTCCTTTCGAATATAATATCCGTGGAAAAGGCAGGAGAGTGGTAAAATACTGTTTTCTCTAAGTCTGAATGCTGCCCACACTGTTCCTGTGTGGTGCGGCTTGCATCTTCGCTTTTGGGAAGATGCCGTTCTCTCCGTCTCCCGGAGGCGAAGAAGCGGCTTCTTCGCACACAGAGCATTGTGCCGAGCGCAGGGAGCTCCTGAGAGCGGTTTGTGCCGAAAGAAGCCGGGGACCGGCACTTAGCTTCGGAGAGCTGCGTATCTGCGTCTTCTGCGTGTCTTGCCGCTCAACACTCAGCAAAAAGCTTTTCCACCATATCTTGCAAGGAGAAACTGTGCCAGTACACAAAACATCCCCGATCTTCTTCTAAAAGTTGTACAGAGGACTGCAGAGTGTTTATCAAGAAGAAAAACATCGTGTCCCAAAACTCCTTTTATTCGAATATAATGTGAATGAAAGGGCAGGAGAATGCTAAAGTACTCGTTTCTATCAATTTGAAAGCTGCACACGCTATATCGGTGTGCTGCGGCTTGCATCTTGGCCTTTGGGAAGCTGCCGTTCTCTCCATCTCCCGGAGGCGAAGAAGCGGCTTCTTCGCGCAGAGAGCATTGTGCCGGTGGCGGTGTTCTCCAGAGAGCGGCTTCTGACGAAAGACGCCCTGGCAGGGGGCTTCGTTTCGGAGAGTTCTTTACTATGCCTTCTGTCTCTCTCGTCGCATAAAACTGAGCAAAAAGCTTTTTTACTATGTCTTGCCAGGACAAACTGTGCCCGTACAGAAAGCATCTCCGCTCTTGTTCTAGAAGTTGCACGGAGGTCTGCAGAGTGTTTAGCAAGAAGCAAAAGAAAGTTGTCCAAAACTCCTTCTTTTTGAAGGGTAATGTGAATAGAAAAGGCAGGAGAGTGCTAAGGTACTGTTTTCTTTAGGTTTGACAACTGCACACACACTCCCCATGTTGTGCGACTTTTTTCTTGGCTTTTAAAGACGCGGCCGCGGTCTCCGTCTCCCGGAGGCGAAGAAGCCGCTTCTTTGCACACAGAGCATTGTGCCGGTCGCGGTGCGATCCGGAGCACGGCTTCTGCCGAAAGACGCCCGGGAGCGGCCCCTACCTTCGGAGAGCTCCGTATCTCTGAATCTGCGTCTCTTGTCGCCTACATCTTAGCAAAAAGCTTTCCTACTATGTCTCGCAAGGAGAAACTGTCCCAGTCCAAAAAGCATCCTTGATCTTTTTCTGGAAGTTGCACGGAGTGTCAGCAGAGTGTTTAGCAAGAAGCAAAAGAACGTTGTCCAAAACCCCTTTTCTTCCAATGTTAATGTGAATTGAAAAGGCAGGAGAATGAGGAAGTGCTGTTTTCTGTACGTTTGAAAGCTGTCACAAGGAGAAACTCTATCAGCACCTCAAGTTTTCCTCCATTTTACTCCCGATATTTCTTTTGCTGTGCAGTCAAGAAGCACCCTTCGTTCTTAGTTATGCTGCAGGTTGTCTTCAAATGGCTTTGCTTTCTGTCCCCTCCTCCCCATTTCTAACAGGCACAAGCACATTCCCTTCCCGGAACAAAATCCTGGTAATAGAGCCAGGAAGACTACGCTTTGACTTTGAGAGCCACAACTTATTTAAGAGAAAATAGTCCATTCTTTGAGACCCAATATCACACATCTGTGTGCAGGAGGAAGAGGGGTGCGTGCGTGCGTGAATGGGAAGTGTACTCGCCAACAAACTAGAGCCAATATTAGTAACCAACATGTAACAAGTGTGGACGTATATAATTCCCTGCTCTTTTTTGGATCTTTTTTCTTAAAGGTTATTTTGCTTTTAAAAATTTTCTAGTCATTTGAGAGATTCTTCTTTGTTTGTGTGAGAATAGAAATCTCCATAAAGCTTACTACGTAAAAGCAGGGTAATCTTTTGGACTTGATGATGACTATTTGGGAGATGATATTTTCATCTGCTTGTTTTGGAAATATTTTTGTCACGGAAAGTAGTAAGTTTCAAGATGTGTTTTTAGAAGGTGTAAAAATTGAGATCCTCATTTGTATCAAAGCCATACAAAGAATATCCCTTAAAACCATCCACTCCATCATTTCATTTTTGTATTTTTGTCTTTTCAATAGCTAGTTCTCACTTTCAGATAGCTTTTAAATGCCATGTTTTGACACAATTTTGTTATTCATTTCTAAGCTTCAAAATGATATTTAAAGAAGAGTAATTTCCTGTAACTACTTGACAGTTTGCAAATTAACATCAAAGTGGAGGGAGGGAGGGAAGGAAGTGGCAGAAGGACTTGGCAGAAAGAAGGACATAGTGGGAGGAAGGCAGTGAAGGAAGGAAGTGGGGGAAGGAAAGAAAAGAAAGAAGGAAAGAGAGAAAAAGAAAAAAAAGAAGGAAAGAAAGAAAGAAAGAAAGAAAGAAAGAAAGAAAGAAAGAAAGAGAAAGAAAGAAAGAGAAGGAAAGAAAATTCCCAAATGTCAGAAACGTTAAAGATGATAAAATACTTGTGAGTAATTTCCTGTAACTATTTGACAGTTTGCAAATTAACATCAAAGTGGATGGAGGGAGGGAAGGAAGTGGCAGAAGGACGTGGCAGAAAGAAGGACATAGTGGAAGGAAGACAGTGAAGGAAGGAAGTGGGGGAAAGAAACGAAAGAAGGAACGAGAGAAAGAGAAAGAAAGAAAGAAAGAAAGAAAGAGAGAGAAGGGAAGAAAATTCCCAAATATCAGAAACGTTAAAGATGATAAAATACTTGTGTGTATGATAAAGAGCGAGGAGTAGATATTAGATATAGTATTGCTAAATGGCCCATAAATGTGAGACCCAAACAGTTCAACTCCTTGGATAGCAGTTTCTCAGCATGAATATGTTATTTCTAGCTTCAACTTCTTACTGCTACTGTACAGAATGATTACCATAGAATAATGGAATGGTTGGGTTTGGAAGGGACCTTAAATTCACCTACGTCCTCCCCAGCATGTCATTGTCAGGGACACCTTCCACTAGAGCGCCTTAAGCTCAAAGACCCATTCAAGCTGGCCTTGATCACTTCCAGGAATTGGTCACCCACAACATGTTCTAGTGTCTCACAACCATCTTGGCAAGGAATTTCTTCCCAATAGCCAAAGGAAACCTATCCTCTTCAGGTTTTAAAGCCATCCACACTTTTCCTATCGCTCCGTGCCCTTGTGTAGCTCACCTGCCTCCTTCTGGTAGGCTGTCTTCAGCTACTGGAGAGCTGCTCTAACAATTTGCCCGGAGTCTGCTCTTCTCCAGGCTGAGAAAACGCCTGCGGGACTCTGGCTTGATGACAGACTTCTTGTGCTGCACTGGGGGCTCAGACCATTCTTCTTCTTGGAATTGTTGTAGGATGCTCAGCCACTGTTGACTGTGGTACAGGTACACTGGTCATTGTGGTACAGGTAATAAATAGATGATTGTTTTAATAAAGACCCAATTGAAATGATAAGAGCTAAATTTTAACGCAAAATTAATTGGAGAAAGATTCCTAAACCTATGGCCCGTTACCCCAGCCCATCCATTGATTGTAAATGACATGCCTTGCAGATGTTATGATACATGAACCAAAGCCAAGTGATGGATACTGCTTAAGATAGATGTTCTACCTGCTTACTGCAATATGTTCTTATCAGTCTAAAACAATCCCCCGAACATGAAGAACAAGAGATTACATCATGAAGTAATGAAGTGCTTGGGTTGAAAGTAAAAGGCATTTGAAAGAAATGGGTTTGGGGGCTAACACAGCAAGATCTCAGAAATGGAGTGCCAGCTTAGGTCTCTGCTTCAGAGACAAGTGAAGCAATTCAGAAGTGTCTTCCTGGGAAAAAGGTTGACAGATCTTTCTGCACAACAGTTAACAGCCGGCATCAGAAATGGGTGCAAATAACATACTAGCCCATACAAGTTTGTCATCCTGGAGTGGAAGGGCCACTCAGACTCATAGCAGTGGTCTTGCTGCTGTGCCTGTTGAAATAGACAGAAAAGAATGAGGAAAACAAATTTTTCCATCTAGTTTGTTTCAGTATTGGTACAAAGACTATTTCCCCGCCCTCAGGAGACAGCAAAAACAGTCCACAACTGAAATGCTTCAGAAATGGAAATGATCTGAATCACAAATATTTCTTTTCACATCAAAATTAAAGCCCAAGTCATAACTGTCAAACAGATGATAGAACTATTTAAAGATGAATGTACTATACATACTAAAATATTCCCAGAGATAACTATTGTGTCCTTAGTCTGTTTAAAAGTCTAGACTTCCTGGTAAAAAAACTTGTACAGAGCTGAGGTAGCTCCACGACATTCTCTTTTCAGATTAATTAAACTCTTCAGTCTCACCACCGTTACCCATGGATTTCCGTAAGTCCTTGAAAACCAGTAATTTCCCTTTTTCCTCCTCTGAAAAAAATGACAGTGACAAGAGTTATTTGCACTCCCTATTTTCTGAAAAGCCTGAACATCAAGCCTTAAGAACTTTATCATCAGTTTTACTTCAAACTAAATTTGAAGAGAATGGCAGAAAGAATGGGAGCCTCAAGCAAAAGAATTTAGGCTTCTAATTCTTGGGTTGTCTTCTTACTTACCTAAGACAAGAAGTGGAAAGAGAATAGATTAGAGTTAGCAGCTGTTGAAGATTTGCACGTACTCTTCCACTCTTCCAAGAGGTCAAGGATGCTTTTCTGGCCCTCTCTCCCTCCACAAGCTGCAGCTTCCTTCAAGGCACAGTCACCTGCTGTGGCATGGAGCTCCCCACGAGCTCCATTGTGTTCCTCCACGGTTCTCCAGGGACTGCTGGGAGACAACCTGCTTCATGATGATGTCCTCCAGGGACTGTGGGGGATTCTTTGCTCTGTCAACTGGAGCACCTTCTCCTTCTTCTTGTCTCACTTTACTATCATGCAGCTGCTTCTCACACTCCTTTTTTCCCTCACTTGTCACTGCCTATTCATATGTTTTGTACTTTTGACAATATCTTTTCACAAAGACTGATGGGCTCAGTTGCAGAAATGTGTCTTGCTAGAAAATTGGATACTATAGAAAACCATGATTTTACAGAAAAGAATAGTAGAAGTACAAATATACTGTCAAAGAACCGGAAAACTGACAATCATTCATTGTAATACGTCCCCTCATTTTGCCTTCTTTCTCCTTAAGATCTGGAAAGACTACTGGGCAGTGAAAAACACTACAGTGTTGTTTCAAAGAAAAGACTTTTTTAGGCTTCTAAGGCGCATGTTCCAATTGCTTGAGAAAATTGAGAAAAGGCACTTTGTCTTTTGTGATAAATATCATTAGCCACTAGGGACAAAGTCTGACCAACAACAAGAGCAGATCAAAATCTGATGAGACCAAGCAATATACCTTGAGTGGCCAGGACAGAACCATCGAGTCGTCGAATCTGTTGAATTGGAAGGACCCCATCAGGATCATCATCAGTCCAACTCCTGGCCCTGCCTGGGGCCATCCTTGAACTCCCAAACTCAGACAGTTGTGATGGTGTGACCACTCCCTGGAGAGACTCTTCCAGTGCCCAGCCATTCTCGGGTTAAAAACTTTTTCTTGATACCCGACCTAAACCTCCCCTGACTCAGCTGCATGCCATTTCTTTGAGTCCTGTCTTTGTAGACCTCATTTGAGGACTTTCTAATACCAAGGTGATTCCACCCCAGAGCAGAGCAGAGAAGAGAAGAGAAGAGCAGAGCAGAGCAGAGCAGAGCAGAGCAAGACAATCCCCTCCCTTGCCCAGCTGGTGATGCTGTGCCTGATGCACCCCAGGACAGGCTTGGCCCTCCTGGCTGCCAGGGCACTGCTGATGCACATTCAGCTTGCCATTGGCCAGGAGCCTGGGTCCCTTTCTGCAGTGCTTCTCCCAGCCTCTTGCTCCCTCCCCAGTCTATACACCCACCAGGATTGCCCAGTTGCAGGTGCTGAATCCAGCACTTGCCCTTGTTCCACTCCATCTGGTTGGTGATTGCCTGTGGGAATCCTCAAAAACAGAGGGGTTTGGGAAAGCTGCAAAAGGAAGGCCTCAGAGACAGCAAAACTGTCATTGGAGCTAAGCAGTAGTCATAAGGTTTGTCAGCAGAAAAATTAGATGAGAAGTAGAAAAGTAAGGACAAATGGAACAATGGTCTGTGTATTAATGCTTGTCTAGAATAACTCCCTAAGCTACAGCAAAGTATATCTAGCGTGATGTTAGGTAGTTCTAAGCTTAATAACGGAGCTCTGTGCACTGTATCTTAAGGCTTACAAGCAGGTCTTTTATTCGAAAGAAGCGAGCATTGTTCTAAGCCCAGGTACATGTCTTTATAGTGATTGGATAGAAGTACTGTCAATATGCTTTTGCTTTGTGTGATTGGTCAAAAAACTTTTCAAGTCAGTTGTAACATTAAGTTCTTTGTCTGCTGCTGGGGACGTGAGCTGCTGGCAGCTTCCCATTGTCATCACCATGTAATGAGACTGATGCTGGAAAAAACCCAGCTTGAGACGCCGTCCCCAGCAGTCCCGCCCCTTTTGTGATTTGTGCATAGACTCCCGGCCAGCAAGAATTGCCCATCTCTCCTATTTGGCAAGATCTCTCTGCAAGGTCTCTGTGCCCTCAAGGGAGTTAGTTCACAGCTCCTCCCAATTTAGTGTCTTTGGCAAACTTTCTTAATATTCCTTCAAGTGCTGTGTCCAGGTTGTTCAAAAGATGTTGAAGAGAACTGGCCCAATGATGATACTGTCTTAGCCACTGAAATAAGTGCTTCATACTTCCTCTTGTGCAGAAATCACAACAAATTTCTTTTCTATCCATGTTTTCTTATGCTCATGCTTTTTATCCCAACAGCAGCTGACACGACATTTACAGGCACAGCAACAGCACACTTTTCCTGCTCTTACTAGACTTAACAATTTTGCAACCGGTCAATCAGTGGCCTTTGCAACTAAAGTCAGACCTTCAGCATTTCTCATTAAATGAATGTCTTCAGAAGAAAACTTTGCTGCCTACTCTGTACGACTGAAGAATAGATGATAATGAGTTAGCATCACAATCAGTTAAGTACAGAGCCTATCCTTTAGCAGGGAAAAAATTAAAAGAAGAGCTCTTTTATGCAACAACTATCTGAGAAACAAAACAACTAGGATCTTCCACAGGGTTCCCTGCAGTAGAAATGTACTTGGATGAATGCAGAAGATAAAAGATGTGGTTTTGAAAGGCTATGTCCTTGCTAAGCTAAATTGGATCTCATCCTGTAGATGAAAGATCAAGGAGCTCAAAGCGGAGCTAGAGAGACATGTCCAGATAATGAGATAGAGCAAAGCATTTTCCAAGATAATTAAGCATTCTGGTGGACTGGCCAGTTAGGTTAAATCTGCCACACCCATTCACTTTTGGGGATTGAACTGTGGAGTGCTAAACCGTATCTGCTGCTGTGCAAAGTAAAAGAGATCCATCCAAATTGTACGGTAAGTGAGAACACTCTCACTCTCAATTGTAAAACACTTCATTAGCTATTAATCAGTCTTAGGAACAAAATGAAATAAAGTTGTTATGCCATCTGGGAATGGGAAAACATCTTCAAAATATTTTTTTCTCTATGTTTTCTTCTTTTTTCTTTTTTTCTTTTTTATTTTTTTAATCCCACATTATGTGATTGATAATTTCAACCATTCTGGAATGCTTTTAACAGATGAACCCAGCATAGTAGTTTTATTACCGGCTCTTGTCCCTTACATGCTTCAGTACAGGTTTGGAATATACTCCCCAGTCAATTAGTGGTTTTTTATCTCTTTTCCCAGAGACAACTTTTAAAGGACTACTTAACCCCTAAAAATCATAATTTCTCTGGTTTCTCCAAGCTTTTTGAGAAAGCTGTTTTGGTTTTGTTTTGGTTTGTTGCTTGTTTTGTTTTATTGCATCATTCCTAATGTCTTCAGACCTACTACAAGAAGAAGTTAAAAATAGATCTTATTTGAAGAGACTGTTAAAGCTAATGAACTGCCAGTCTTGGTATTTTTATCTTTCTAAATCCTTTAAAGTCCAAGGTTGCCTTCCTGAATCCTCAGTTACTTAGAAAACATTGTGTTTAGAAAACAGACCCAGTTCAATTGCTTCTGCAAACTCACCTTCATTGTATAGGATTGTACTTCAAGAAATCTTGCTTCATTCAAACATTGGAAGTACAGATTTGACATCATCTGTGACCCTTCCATCTGTCTGAACTGTATTTCATTGTGTGAGTTCCTCAGTTGCTTCAAATAAGGACAGAATCTTTTCAATTTGCATAGCATGTTATGTGAAGATCTCCTGTCTGCTTTCTTCACTTGCTTTAATGGGAAGACAAGGGAAATACATTTTGAATGTTATCTTTTAGAGTCTACTTTTACCTACCAGTGTGCTTCTATGGACTAGAACCAAGTGCAGCTTGAAAGAAGGTATTGTCATGATCCACTCATACCAACGGATTGGTTAACTGGTTGGTTGGTTAACTGATCTGGGAGTGCAACAGACAACCTGGAAAGGGGATTGCAGTATCAATCCAAACAAATGCACCTTTATAGAATGACCACAGCAAATGCCTGAAAGGAATCAGGGAGAGGAAAAGAATAAAACAGAGGGGGAGAAAGAGAGAGGAGTATAGCTACCAAACATGGAGAGACTAAGTCCTCTTAGTCCAGCCGATAGAGTTTGCCTAGTCACGTTGGGAAGGTCTCAAAGTCCTGGTGAACTCAAGGTTCCATTATAGTCCATTGCTGAGGGGGGAAACAGAATCTTGAAATGGCTGAGGGGGAACAGATACAATCAAGAAGAAGAAGTCTATTGAAATTGCTGAGGGGGAAAAAGGTATTGAAGACGGGTACAGACAGTCCATGTTCTCAGCAGGATAAGTCAGTAGCAGCAGTGAGTGGGACCCACTGTTTCAGGACTGCTTTCTGGGGGAAACCAGTCTAGGTCCTGTAGGCACATCTCTAGGCAACACTCAGCAGGCATCCTGCTTCAGTCAGGCCAGCACCCCTGCATCAGAATTACAGGTGTCTCAGTCTCAGTCCTTGGGAGGGGGACTTCAACCTCGGTGCCTCACGGTGGTAGTGGAGCAGAGGAAGGATTTTCCATGGGGGGGCTACCAAGTTGCCCCAGCAAGTTCATCTGGCCAAGAGGTGGGAAAATTCCTGGTCTATTGTCGTGAAGCAGGTGCAAGCATATAGGCTGGGTCGCCCTTTGGCAGGCCCTGCTAGAAGCAGTCACTGAAGAAACAGCTGTGAACAATCCCTTGGCAGGCCAGAATTCTGCTCAGGGGCCTCAGGATTTTTGGTGTTCATCCATTACTGGCAGGCCAGAGGTCCCATCGGGGTCCTCAGGGTCCTGATATCGGTCCTGTGGACGGTCGTGAGGCAAATGGGGGGAACCTCAGACCGTCTTTCACAGCACCTGGTGACTCACGACAGGCTTCAAAGGGTCTTCATCAGCAGTGTTCTGTACTATTGTTGTATACTTGTCGCACATTGGTAGCATATCCTGGAAAGCAGAGACAATACGTCAGACAGAGAGAGAGAAGGGAAGGACAAGAAAAGATAAAAAAAGGCGGGGGTAAGGAAACAAGAAACAAATATAATAACAGTAATTTAAACCATATTATTTTGAAACATTTTTTTCAAATATCTGAAACTAATCACAAATAATCAAAGGCAATAAAGCAATAAACAAATCAACAACAGTTCATTTAAAATATTTTTTTTCAAAACAATTCACCAAAAATCAAAAGTAATTTTCTTATAATCGTCAAAGAAAATTGAAGACGATTTCAAAACACATCCTCTCATTTGTAGTCGCCTTGTGTCAATAGTCTTGGAGATGTCCACAGTGAAAAGGACATCAGCCCAGTTGTGTGCATTAATTACAGACATCAATTTTGTTAACTCTTTCATCATTCTCCAATTCATAATGAGTAAGATTGCTGATTAAAAAACCCCAATCAAAACGAAACGCAAAAGGGCAATGATGGGATGACACATACTGTTCAGGACTCTTGTGGCAGTAGGTGACCACCCAAAAAGAGTATCTTACCACCTGTGTTCAGCATCTTTTCTCACTCTCTCTATGACATGGTGTATTTCTTTCACATTGTGATGAACAGTTACCAGTGCTTTCTGTCTATTCTTCTTGATCTCCAATATTTCAATGAAGTCCTGATGAAGCAAAGATTGCTTTACCAAAGTAATGTTCATCCCAATGGGAGTAGGTAAATGTCCTGGTTTAGGGCAAATTTGGGAGAAAACCTCCAAAAGGTGGACCCTCCAGAAAACAAACCCACATGGCCCCTCCCCCCAACCAGGTCGGGAAGGATTCCTTGGAAACAAGTGGAAAGAACCTGTTTCTGTAACAGGCAAAGCACCCCGCAGCACACAAAAGGATCAATACCAGATGGCACCACTCTTTCACCGCTCTGAAAAAGTAGACAACTTCAGAAAGTCTCTCTTGGGAGTGCTCGCTCTGTTATCAGTCTGTCCTGTGCTGGGGTAGCTGCTGCACCTTGGCCACAAGGTGCAAACTCTCGGTGTTTCCCAGGTCCCAGTCCGGAGCAGGTCCGAGTAGGTCCAAAGAAGGGAAAGGAGAAACAGTCCAGGGAAAATTTGGACTGCTTAGCTAAACTAACTAATGAGCAGGAGCAAAACAGCAAGAGCAAAGCAGGAGCAAAGCCGAAGCAAGAGCAAAGCGAAAAGCAAAGCAAAAAGCAAAAGCAGCACCCATGTACTGCCCTGTCTCTGTGTCGCGCCAGCTGTGGGGGAGCGGCTGATAGCAAAACCAAAACAAAACATTCGCTCTTCACAGCCAGTCTTGAAGGCACAGAACATGATAGCCAGCATCAACAGAACACACGGATGGGGATACAAGCATCATAACGTCACCCTAGGACAGTAATAGTTTGTGAATCAGTCTTTAATTGGATTGAAAAAGGTAATGGGAGGTAACTGGAGCTTCTGAAGAAAAATCACATCCCTCAATTTTGTAAAGTTACAAGCGCAACAATTTGAATGATTTTTACTATCCACTACTGCATTTTCTACAAATACCGTATCACAAGCAGTTCTAAAGCACCCACACCCATTGCCTATATATTTAAGGACTGTTTCGAAAGTCTCGTTAGGATGAATTTCAAAATGACAGATATTTTGTTCTGTGTCCAAACAAACATCCTGAGCTGTAATTGCATTACTTTCACAGATGAAGCCTAGTTCTCGGACAATAGAAGATTCCAAATTAACATGTTGCCATTTTTTACCAGTTTGATGGGCCCATTGTCTATGTTCAGAAAGATTGGGAATACCTCCATCATGATTTAGCCCTAATGCAATAATAGGAAATCTCAAGTGCACTGAGGCATTGCGTACGGTTAACACAAGAGCTGTGGCTGTGTTTGTAATGGGGTGGTAAGTAAAATTCACCAAGTTCCACCAGGACTGGAATTCTCTTTCAAAATCAGTGGCACTGTCCCAAATTCTTTTCTGAATTTCAGCAGGAAAATTGCCTTCACCTTCTCTTATCATTGAGGCAGCAACTGACTGCATCGACAATTGTGCCTGGATACAGCTAAGAGCCAAAGAAAGGTTGTTTTGTGTAGCACCGAGTGCATCAGTCTACCAATTTGCGATCACTTACATTTACCTTTTCCCAAGCTGGTAATATGTTTGATAGCAAGCACTGCTGTGTTCCCAAAGCCAATAAGGATGATTGCAGTGGTTGTTTTAATTTGGTCAAATCTCTAACCATTTTGTGGCAGCCAATTTATCCATTAGTGTACTTCAGAATCAATACTATTTAGAATTCCAAAACCTGTTCCCAAAACACCGGTTATGTCTCTTAGTGTCTGTTTTTAAAGAAAAAAACGGACTTTCTGTTTTTGCAGCCAGGTGGTCCAACCCTCAAAGGAAGTCCGCAAAAAAGGCAAACAGGCCGGCTGAATTTCTGAGACATTGTTTTGCATCATCAGCAATTTGACTTGTTTAAGAGACCGTGCCAGATTGAACAATATGTGTTGTTGACCAGTTTTCCTGATTATATATGGTCCAATTTCAAAACTTCTCAGGCTAAGCATAAGCGGTGCTTGGGCTGGAGTGGTGGTAGTAGAAGGTTGGTTCATACCATTTATTATCAACTTAAAAGAAAAGCCTTCACTAGTTTTGGACCAAAGACAAACTACTTCTGCAGTTTGTGTTAATGTAAAATTGTGCCAACAGTCTTGTACGCTTGGGGGCGTACAAACCTGTTCACGCTTATTTGTCTGATCTGTCAAAACACTGATGGAGATTGCTTTGCTATAAGCAGTTCCACAAATCCTTCGGCTAATTCCTTCTCCCACTCCCCCTTGAAGCTGCCAGGCTTTTTGTTTTTCCCATACCTGCCAAGTGAACAAAAGCTTGGGACCAAGGCCACATTGACTAAGGGGACTCTCAGTCCCTTCTGCCCACTCGGATGTAACTACTGTACTCAATGTCAGCTTTGTGCTCTCAGTCCCTTCTACCCATTGGGGTGTAACTATGGTGCTCAGCGTGGGCTTCATGCTCTCAGTCCCGTCTATTCCACTGGGATGTAACTACGGTACTCAGCGTGGGTTTTGTTATAGCGTCTATCTTAAATTTATGAGCTAAGCCTTTTCAACCTAACAGGTTGGTCAAGTTCTTTTGCCAGCGGCATGTCACTTAAGTCGGTTTAGTTAACGTCAAATTATGCCAGCAATCAATTGGTTCATTTTTACAATCCTTTGTACTTGCAACATTGTTCGTTTTGCGACCTAGAGTGTAATTACCAACATACTCCTGGCAGCAACACAGAGTAAGGGGAATTTGTTTGGCACACTCCCACTTGTTTGTAGGACTGAAGGGATATCGCTGAAGGGATATCCCGATCATTTTTCCCATCTGGTTCCATAAAATTTCCGGCAACTGTGATGGAGGTGGATTTCTCATAGAGAGATCCTTCCATTTTTCTGCATGCTTCCACAATCGACTCACCAATTGTTCCAGTTAGGGCTCTAGTCCAGTCCTTCTGATCCCATCCCCACTCACTTGGACCATATACCTGGGGGTCATGCAGCACTATAGGCTCTAGGTTTGGGTGGCCACCCTTGGGCTACGCTCCTAGAACATTAGTGGGATGGAGGGTAGCTTCAGACCACAACCACTCAGCAGGATCCTGTCCATGGAATTGTGGTAGGATGCAGAAAAGCATCACCAGTGTTATCATGGTTCAGATGATTTTCATGTTCCTCAGGGTTCTTCTGTAAAAGTAAAAACAACAGAAATCCTTCCACTGAGGCCAGAAAAGAGTTAAAATGGATAGGATTATCCAGCATGTATTTATCCAATGCTCTTTCCCTAGAGCATCAGAGGCTAGGCATGCATATTTCTTCAGAGGGGTTTTCAGCACTAGTGCTACTTCCCCTACAGTAGGGAGGTCCACCAGAACAGGTTGTCCAGGGTAATGTGCTGGACTTTTTGAATCGTCAGGTCGCCGTAGTAAGGGAACGATGCTTGGAGCTGTTGGGCAAAAGGCAGTGATTTTGGGACATCCATTCCCCCCCCATCTACTGTTCATTCTTTTAACAGCTTCCCATAACCGAACGTCCCAATTTCCCTCCCGGTGCTTCAGAAGTCCTTTCAAAAAACCCTTGGTCCTTTCTAAGATCCCCTTAGCTTGAGGGTAGTGGAAAGGGGTGTGGAAAGACCGCTTAATTCCTTCACCTTTTGCCCAATGCTGTACACCTCTAGCAGTGAAGTGGGACCTGTGATCAGATTGAATTTCCTGTGGCTTTGGGAAAGTTCCAAACCACCCCTGCAAAGCTTTAACCGCATTATCACCTGTAGCTCTTTTCAAAGCATCAGCTTGAACCAACCCAGATACAATTTCTCCTCCTACTAGCACAAAGTGTTTACCTCCTGACTTCTTAAAGGGGCCAATATAGTCTACCTGCCACGCGTCCCATAAGCCTTTACCCTTTCTTAAATGCAGAGGGTCATCTTCTCAAGGATGTCTCTCCAGTCACCTGTGACATTGCTCGCAGGCTGATGCGCATGTTTTACACATTTCCCTGGTAACCAGCCAACCACAAGCATGAGCTTCTTTGTACAAATCTTTCGCACCCGTGTGCTGTCTTTTTCCATGCAGCCATTCTAATAGTTGATCCCAGTCCTCAGGAATGAGTTCCTTTTTCAGGGGGCTGAGCCTTGCTAGTTCATCAGCTCTATTCTTCCACTCTCCTGCTGGATTTCCATCTGTTTGCTGAGAAGCTACCCAACCAATAGCAATATTTCCTTGGCTTGCAACATCTAAAATTTCTTGCCCCTTTTCCTTTTGCCACACTGGAATTCTGTGAACTTCCCAATCATTTTGCTGCCAGAAAGGAAGCCACTCGGTACAACCTTTGTACACTGCGTAAGAGTCGGTGTAAATGCAGGCAAGAGAAATGTTCTGTGCCTCACATCGGAAAACACTCCAAACAGCTATGAGTTCCCCAGCCTGAGCGCTGCCTTCCCCTTCAGTAATGATTCTTTCACCAAATGAATTGTGTAAGACAGCTGTTCTAGATCTCCATACCTTCCCTTCCCGTTTTGCAGAGGCATCTGTGAACCAAGAACTTGCTGCTTGTTCGGGGGAGAAAGGAAGGGCAGCTTTGATTACAGAGGCACATTTATCTTGGCTGCTAACCAGGCTCTCAGTGCCTTGGATTGTTAGATTTTTAGCAGCATCTTCCGTTATTGAGACGGTATTACAATAGCCTTCCATCTGAGCATACCATTTCCTAACTGAGGCCCTTTGGGCTACCCCGTCAGGTGGGGGGGAGGGGTGGGGCTCCCATTAGTGACGATTTTGATAACTTTGAAAGGCCCTCTTAATACAGAAAGCTCTTGTCATGCAATTTTTTCCTCTTCTAGGAGAGCTAAGCTAACTACAAACAACCCCTTTTCCCAGGTAGTGTATCTTTTCTCAGCATCTTTGAAACCACAGGAATAAAAACCAAGAGGCCCCGTTGGACCCTCGGGACCCCACTGCCAAATGTGTACTGATAGCCCTGAGGAGGCAAATCCCCATTCCACCTGAAAGGGATCTGTGGGATGGATAGGGCCTAGTGCTTGGTGAGCTGTTGCCTCAAAAATCAGTAATTGCAATGCTTCTTCCTGAGAAGGAGTCCAATCCCATTTCATCCTTTTCCTCAGCAAGTCAAAAAGCGGCCTAGCAATTATTGAGAAATCTGGGAAGTGTTTTCTCCAGAACACCAATAGTCCTAGAGCTTGCTGGAGATCTTTCCTCAATTCAGGCCTTTGAAACTGATCTAAAGAGGTTAGGGTATCGGGTGGAATACATGTCATGCCTCCTTTCCACCAAATTCTCAAAATCTTCACTTCCTGAGAAGGTTTCTGAATTTTCTCTGCGGGTATCTGCAAATCAAGACTTTTTAAGTGAGAGATTATTTTCTGCTGATGTTTCCCTACTACCTCTATTTCATCCTTCCCCCCCTCCCCACCACCCCCCCCCCCCGCCCCCCCCCCCGCCCCCCCCCCCCCCCCAGAGTGTCTTAAATGTATTGATTATCAGCTACAGGATCAGCAGGATCAGGTTTGGGTATTTTTTCTAATTCCTCAACTAAAGCATGGTGGGCCAAAGTGGAGGAGTGTTTGTAGCCTTGGGGAAGCCTAGTGCAAGTGTATTGCCGTCCTTTCCCATGTGAAGGCAAAATGGTCCCTATATCTTCTGGCTGTATAGGGATCATAAGGAAGATGTCTTTGACATCCATAGTTGCCATTGCCATGATTGAGTGAGCCTTTTCTTGAATTGATGTTATTAATTCAGCTAAGTTTGGGACCAGTGCTGTAAGAGGGTCTGTGTTGGCATTAAGCCTGCGAAAATCTACTGTTAATCTCCACTTTCCACTGGCTTTTCAGACTGGCCATACCGGTGAATTAAAAGGAGAATGTGTGTGAATTATTACCCCTTGGTTTCTCAAGTCCTGTAGAACCGCTTTGATACCTTCTCTGGCACCAGAAGGTAGAGGGTATTGTTTTACATGAGTTGTTTGATTATAGGGTAGGGAGGGTGCGGTTTGAAGCAGCCTAATGTTAAGTGGCAGTGTGCCAAAAGACCACAGAAATCCCTCAGAGTCTTCCCACTGCCTCCCAGCAAGGACACCCATTCCTAATCAATTATTTGGAATGTTCCCAATTACCATTTTGATGACTAGTTGATGCTCATTTCCAGGGAGCGTCAGTTTGGCTAAGGCAACATTCATAGATTCTGTAGTTCCCAGAGCATTAAGAACACAGCATTGTCTCTTAGTTGGAACAATTCCACACCTCTGGGCATCCTTTTTTGTTAGTGCAGAGATTTGAGCCCCAATGTCAATCAAAAAGGTTACTAGTAGCCTGTGGAGGCCCGTGATAGCTGGGCTTAATATATATCCTGATTTATTTTTAGTGAGCATTCTTAAATAAACCCACGCTCCGCCCCTTTGCCCACCTGTAAGCGGCAGAGAGATTTGTTTCCCGAAAACCCTGTTGGTTTTGGTTCACTGCCTGTGTTCTGTGGGAGAGGCTGGGGGAGGGTTAGTTTTTGTCCCTGAGAAGGGAGGGGTGCACTGGGTTGAGCCAATGGATTCGGTTTTCGCTGGTGCCAATTATTTATTCTTTTCTGCAATTTATCAAGGGGCAAACCATCCATCACCTCTTTGGGGACCCACTTTTGAATTCCCAACAACCACCAATGGTGGCAGTTAGAGATCTGTTTTCCTTTCTCTATATTTTCACTGTCAGGAGCCCCAATAAACCAAACACCTTTGTTATTTTCTGATTTCTATGCCGGGGTTTTTATAGGTCCATCTTGTCTACAATAATTAATCAGATCTACTGCAACTTCAGCTCATGTCCAAACTTTATGGCTACTGGCAGGTGAATCAGATTGAGAAGCTGAGGGCTGTGAGGGGGAAGAGTAGGGAGTGAAGCCAGGATCTCTAGGTCCACTTTGGTCAGAGGAATTCCTGAGGAATCTTATCTAGTCTTTCTACAGGATTCAAAGCCATTATGGTTTTCTGTAGAGTCATTGCTGTATGTTTAAGTGTTTCTGGAAGCCCACGAGTTCAATCGGTCATTAGTTCTGGCTTCACAGGTAATTGCATTGGGCATTCAAAACCAGGAACTAATTTCTTTTCATGAATCTTTTGCAGGCAGGCAGCTTTGTGGACACTTTCTAAGAGCTGGTCGGTGGTGTCAACGATTGCCAGGGGGTCACCCCTTTCCAAAGGATTCATTCTCCCGGCCCAGAAAGACGCACCCTGTGTCAGGGACCATGCATCACGCTTACCTCCTTATCTCCTGTTGTGAAGAAGGCTCCATGTCCCCAGTACCCACTGGCCTCCGGTTAATTTAATTTGATCTCCACCATCGAGGGACACTCGGAGGACATATTTGTCTCTGATTCTTGTGGGAGGTGCCCGAATTCTTTTTACAGCTTAGCTAATTCGGTAGCACTGAACGGTATTTGTTTAGTTGTGATAGGCGGGTCAAGATCCTCTTTCGGCAATGCAGAGAGACAGGGAGACCCACTCGGTAATCAGAATCCAATTTGATTGTGGGATACAAGCACTTACATACCATTGCAGGGAGACTAGTAATGTGTACTACAATGATTAGGTTAAAATCACATACACAAACTTACGCATATAACAACATCTCTTGCTTGCAGAGTTTAATGGGATTTTCTTTTTCCAGTAAACCCGTTTGATTTAATCTTCTTGCAATCCAGGTCGAATTTTCAAAGTTCCGTTTGTTTATGCCAAGGCATCCTGTTTTCAAATCTCTTATGTTAACCAGGTCCAAAGTGCATCATCTGTCTTATGTCCCCCAACATTCCAACAATCCTCATCATTAAGATAGTTCTATTCTGTTTGAACCAAGGGTCTCAAGCGAGGACAGCAGTATTCTCTCCAATTTTTTACTGCCTCAAGTTCCTGACGGGGATAGATTTGTTTCATGTCAGGAGTTTCCTTTTCCTCTGGCTCTGTAGAGGAATCAGTATGATGTGAATTCTTAGCAAGTTCCTCTCTAAGGGCAGCTCGCAACATATAGATCTCATTTCTATCTTCCTTTAATTCTTTCTGCAAAATTTCAACTAGGTTTTGAAGGGAATCTATTCTTGCTATTTCCTCGTTTCTTTGCTTAAAAAGGGTTTCTATGGCTGCTGTGAGACAAGCTGCCAAAACTGAGCAGAGGATGGTCTTATTTTTGCCCAGTTTAACTTCTGTTTCATGTTGTAAAGAACAAATTCTATCTATGACATTTTCTAAATTAAACCAGCTGTTCTCTGCCCAAACCTCCCCCCTTGGAGAAGGCTTGGCATTCTATTTAGCAAGCAGAGCAGAAAATTCAGCTGTAACTTTTGTGCTAGAGTTTTCAGTCATTTTATGAAGGGACCAAAACCATGACAGGGAGGTGCAAACTTAAGTTAGACAATCTCACAGCCTTTGCTGTGCTCCCCTTTGCTTCCCTGGCTGGGTGAAGAGACCAAATCTCCCTGGGAGGCCCTGCTTAGTTCCTTCAAGTTGTCCCTTCCTTCCCAGACAGTCCAAATTCACACATAAACAAAAACAGTTTCCCCTTTTGCGCTAAGAGATTTTTTGGGAAATTCTAAAGACAGAACCCTCAATAGAGTATGGGGGCGTATTTCACCTGGGCGTGCGCAGTTTGTGGGAAATTCAAAGAGCTTTCCTTGCTTTCCAGCTTCGTTCAACCCTTTCGCGATGAGGGGCTAGGTGTGGCTGAAGCAAATCGTCCTTCCCCTGTTCCAGACTACAAACAGCCTTGCAGACCCTTCTGTCTATCAGAATCCTGTCCATGATGCCAATTTAATGTCACGATCCGCTCATACCAATGGGGGTGGTGATGGTTGGTTAACTGATCTGGGAGTGCAACAGACAACACGGAAAGGGGATTGCAGTATCAAAACAAATTTATAGAATGACCACAGCAAATGCATGAAAGGAATTAGGGAGAGGAAAAGAATAGAAAAGAGGGGGAGAAAGAGAGAGGGAGTTGTCCTAAGCTGATTATATGATGCTTTTAACCCCAATCATCTTGTTCTGTTTATGCTGCATCATAAGTTTGGCACCTTTAAGACTTGTTGCAGAGAGTGAAGGGGGGAGAGAAGAAGCAGCAGTTTGTTTTCAGACACTGCACTCACTCCTCCACATTCCTGCTCCTGGACTGTGTTGTCTGGGGATGAACAGACAGTGGGACAGAGCTCTCCTTTGCTTTTAGTTAGTTTTAGCTTGCTGAGGCAAGGAAGTTCCCTGGACTGTGGTTTCTTTTCTTTTTTCCCTTTTCTTTGGACCTCTTGAAACCTGCTCTGGACTGAACACCCAGAAGAGCACCGGCAGCTAGCACCTGTGGCCCACCAGGCCGGGCCCGGCCCGCAACATTTCCAGCACCGGAGGGACTGATAAGAGCCTGTGTGAGCTGAACTGCAACCCAGGGCGGGGAACTTTCTCAGTTTGTCATCTCTTTTGGAGCAACAAGGGGTTTTATTGTTCAATATTGTTTAGGTTTTATTGTTTAATAAACAGGTTTTTTCCACCTCTTTCCAAGGAGCTATTTTCTCCTGGACCGGTTGGGGGGAGTGTTGCAGTGTGACGCCATTTCCTGTTTCAGGAAACAGGAAAATCCCTCAGGTGTTGGGATAGGTGAAACCTGTCCTTTCCCCTCCCCCTTTGCCCTCCTGCTAAGTGCTGTCCATCAATGTTAACATTCCAGCAGGGTCATGGTGTGGTTGGCAGAAGTTCAAAAGATGCCCCTCAGGTCCGGGCTCATTGGCCTGTCCAAGTGTCTTTATCCTTTGAGCCTTCCCCTCCTCCCACCTGGTTGGTGGCTCACCTGTGCCTTCCCCTGCCCCTGTCCCCGGGCTTAAAAGGAGACGGGACCATGCGGTCTGGATTCTGTTGGGAGCTGTTACAAGATTCAGAGGTCTGTCATCCTGGAATAAACTCTGGATTAAAACTCTACAGCAGAATCCTCTCCTTTTTCTCTTCACCGTCCCTTGAACCTTTTCCACCAGAGGTCAACTGAATTTCTACTATGCCTGGATTTGTTGCGAGTGCCTAGCTGCAGGATGCAGCCGGCCAAATGTATCTCTGAGGTGAAACATCACAGCTGCCGCCTTTGGCCCAGCAGCAAGGGTCAGACGAGCCCAGGCACGTCCCACCCGGTAATATTGGGATTAATATTTCATAGGGGAGGGGCCAAATGAATCTGCTTTCCTAGAGGAGCCCCTTTGGGGGTTCTCCTCAAAATTTGCCCTGAACCAAGACAGGAGTATAGCTACCAAATGTGGAGAGACTAAGTCCTCATAGTCCAGCCAACAGAGTTTGCCTAGTCGCGTTGGGAAGATAATGGCCCTGCCTGGTTAACTCAAGGTTAAGTCCTGGTGAACTCAAGGTTCTATTATAGTCCATTGCTGAGGGGGGAAACAGAATCTTGAAATGGCTGAGGGGGAACAGATCCAATCAAGAAGAAGAAGTCTATTGAAATTGCTGAGGGGGAAAAAGGTATTGAAGACGGGTACAGACAGTCCATGTTCTCAGCAGGATAAGTCAGTAGCAGCAGTGAGTGGGACCCACTGTTTCAGGACTGCTTTCTGGGGGAAACCAGTCTAGGTCCTGTAGGCACATCTCTAGGCAACACTCAGCAGGCATCCTGCTTCAGTCAGGCCAGCACCCCTGCATCAGAATTACAGGTGTCTCAGTCTCAGTCCTTGGGAGGGGGGCTTCAACCTCGGTGCCTCACGGTGGTAGTGGAGCAGAGGAAGGATTTTCCATGGGGGGGCTACCAAGTTGCCCCAGCAAGTTCATCTGGCCAAGAGGTGGGAAAATTCCTGGTCTATTGTCGTGAAGCAGGTGCAAGCATATAGGCTGGGTCGCCCTTTGGCAGGCCCTGCTAGAAGCAGTCACTGAAGACACAGCTGTGAACAATCCCTTGGCAGGCCAGAATTCTGCTCAGGGGCCTCAGGATTTTTGGTGTTCATCCATTACTGGCAGGCCAGAATTCCCATCGGTGTCTTTAGGGTCCAAGTGTCTGTCCTGGGAATGGTCGTGAGGCAAATGAGGGGAACTTTAGACTGTCTTTCACACGTATCAGAAAATCTATTTACTGAAATAGCCAAAAAGAATGCATAACATTTACAATTGAGGGGGAAAAAGAAAACCAAACTCAAACCGTTGGAGCAATATCATTCTAGAGAATGCCATGTCTCTATGAAAAATACAAAAAAATTTCTGTTTTCAAACGCAGCCACAAATCACCATTTTGCATCTTTTTTGTTGTTGTTGTTGTTTGTTTTAAAGCTCTGGCACTTATCTGATTCCTTTTTGAGTTAGTTCAGCTCATTAATCTAGTAAGAAAGCTGCTAAAATTAAACGGAAAAACCTATGGGGAACAGGATGCCACTTCAGCCATGTTGTAGGGAAGCATTAGGTCAGCCTTCTGTCTTGTAGAAATACATCTGTCATATAGGAAAATCACTGCGTAGCACTATCTTATTTTGAACTTTCTCATTGCTACTGGGTTCCTGAATGATCAAGATGGTTTAAACCAAACAACAGCCAGCCCTCTAAGATACTCCCCAAACTATTGCAATGGAATAACTTGATCAGGTGAAGAGCTCACTATGCAAAAGCTGAATATGATGTCAAGAATGCTTTGTTGTGGATTACCATTGTTTGGGATCATTTATCCCTTACCCTCCCATGTAGGTATAGGAAAAAATTAAGAAACCACAAGGCTTTTACAGCTGTTCTTGTATTTTGGGATCGTAAGGACTTGGGTTGGTAAACAAAACTGTGGTGAGTTTTACTATTGACTTTATCGCTGTTTCACTTTGAATTAACTGCTTTGCATTTCAGCTTACCCATCAGTATAATGAGAAGAAGAATATCTTCCTTCCTGCCCAAAAGATGTTGAATTATGCCTGTAATGTCACGGACTTAAAGACGAAAACCATTGTGATTGAAAGGAAGTATTGGCATGCCACAAGGTAACTGGAGTGAGCTGTCTTTCCTCCTCAGCTTCACTGTGATAGTAGAATTTTAATTAGCAGTTCCAAAACTTTGTCTTAGCATAGTCTGGTGACATATCTCAGTAGAGCAGTGTCCTAGGGTGACTTTATGATGCTTGTATCCCCAGCCATCTGTTCTGTTAATGCTGGATATTCTATTCTCTGCCTTCAAGACTGGTTCTGAGAGCAAAGGTTGGGAGAAGAAGAAGCACGGAGTTTGTTATCACAGGCTGCACTCACTCTTCTAAAAGCAACACTGCTCCACATTCTGTGCTGCACTGTGTTGTCTGGGCACTGATGGAGCAGAACAGAGTGTTGTTTGCTTTTCAGTTGGTTTAGCTGGCTGAGGCAGAGTTTTCCCTGGACTGTCTTTTTTTCTTTCCCTTTTCTTGGAACTGTTCAAACCTGCTCCAGACTGGGACCTGGAGAGCACTGAGAGCTTGCACTTTGTGGCCACCTCTGTTCTGAAACCAATTGAAGATGGGGAATGGGAGTTCTACCAATGGGTTCATTTGTCATATTTGCATTGAAAATGTAGAAAGTTCAGAACCAGGAAGACTTCATTTATTTCCTCATTTTGGAACCCCTCCCCATGAAAGGGACCACCGATTCATTTTGAGCAACAAACTACGCGTGCTTAATAGCTTTTGAACTAATTACCATACGAAGTGAGGAATGATGGGATGTACCTAAATTATGAATATGTATTTGTCTTTTGGGTATTCAATACTTGTATAGATAAAAAGACTCTGTTATCACCTCTAAATCACAGTGTGTGTTTGGGAGCTATCCCGCACGCTGCCCAGCGTTGCAATAAACATACACTTTCTAATTTTGAACTGTTAGGGAGCCTTTGTCCGTCACAGTTGGATATCAGTACTAGATCAATATTTTTAATAAATCACCCCTTCTTGAGGATTGCTGCCAAATTTGCCCTAAACCAAGACAAGCAGGGTCTGCGATTTAGAGAATGATGGAATCACTTTGGTTGGAAAAGACCTTGAAGAACATTGAGTCTAAATGTAATTAGCAAACACAACCATCAAGAAATGTTGTGTTGTCTGAAGAGAACATGGTTTATCAGGTAAGCTTTGCAAGTATTTGTGTCATCACAAGCATGCATGTCCAATGCATTAGATGGGTATATAATAAGAAACCTGTGCAAATCAACAGAATGATTCTCAGGGTAGGATATTGGCATGTTTCATCCTTCTTCCCGACTTCTTCCAATGAATTACTTTTACAAAGTAATGATTGGAATTGTTACTCTTTTGACGGTTCTTGTTGTATTACTGACATTTTTGGCATAGGAACGCCAAATAGGTTAATTCACCTAGTTTTTCCGATAAAGACCAAGATTGAGTGTTGCTTAAGCTGGAGGCAGAAATATTTAAATCTTCCAGCCTCCTTCTTAGTACCTAATTTCTCTTACAATATCAGTGCACAATCTTGTCCCTTAAGGTCCAGCTAGCTCAGTTTATACCAACAGGGTGACTTTAGTAGGGCTCACGTGATGCTGCACACAGAAGCCCTCAGGGTGCACCTCTAGCAGACAGTAATTCATGCAGTTGGACCATCCCAGTGCTGACTTTGGATCACCAGAAGAGTAGAACTAGAGAGATTTGATGGAGAGCTCTCTGGAGGAAGTGGCCTGAAGAAGACAGCAGAAATCCCATCTGTGTGTTTGTACAAATAACGTGAATACCATTTACAGGAAAAGATCTTCAAATCCATCTAGCTTTTTCTGCAGATTATTTGTCAACTATCTGCATTACATGGACAGTTCCACTGAGCATCTGAAATACAGCTGCGTTTAAGTGGATTGATTCAGGGTTGGAAAGCAGTGAAATAAAGCTTTTCAGGAATAGCTGACATCCAAGTCCCGCAGAAATTTACCTATTTTTAATGTCCAGATGCTTTTTAAAATAATGGGTGACCATTTAGCTACCTAATAGCTTTAATCAGAAATACAAAGAAAATTTTAAACTCCCATCTTTTATAGCTTGAATATTTTTCTTTGTTTCTTTCCTGGTTTCCAATTCAGGTCTACAAATCATATGATTAGGTAATGAGAACTCATGCTGTATAAAAATATTTCCTGCTATACTTCCAAGTCAAGGCCATGTTTTTCCCGGAACTGTTTAAAAAAATAAAATTCTATCTGGATTCTCTCTAGCCCACACTCATCATTATACAAAATCATTTAAATATTATATTTTGACTTTACATGGTGCAATTACATTCAGAAATCCAAGGCTCTATTGTTAGATTGTTTGTATGGTTTTCTGGCAATTCTAACTTCCCACAACCACTCTTGGCAGCTATATATTTTTGCAGCAAGGCATCACAGGGGTCTGTGAGAAGTTTTAATGTGAAGCAGAGCTAACATTAAAATACACGTGACATACTCAAAATATTTCACTTCAGAAAGTTACAGTTTGCTTAGATGGAATGAAATATGAAATAAATGAACCTCACACAACCTTTCTAAATCTTGGAAATCTATTACCTGAACTTTGAGTCAGTTTGCAGGACAGGACTCTGTAGAAATGCAAATGTGAAGTCCAAGGAATAGAGCAGAAGGTGTATTGGGCAGGGGTACAGAAGATTGCTCTGAAGGGTGATGTAAGCAAGATTGCATCCTATCAAGATAGCAGCTGCTTCTGCTGGTGCCAACATAGAGAATTTGCGCCACCAGCCTAGTTTTCTGGGGACATTTGACCTGTACACTCTTGAGGGCTTGTAGATGTGAATGAATCTGTCCTTTGATCTGTTTTTTTCTTTTCAAAGTCTATGACCTGACTTGCTATTGTGTACTGTACTGTATCGTTTTATGAACAGACATGTTTCTTCTGTTTGAAAGCTGTAGTTGAAAGTGAGCTTGCAATCATGAGTTGGCTGTCAAAAGAATTAATTTTCTGCTTTAAGCAAAATATCAATAGAAACAGTCCATCCACTCCTATGATACAGATTCCTTTTGAATTTACAGGGTAATTTGCATCAGTGAGTATAATGCATGTGCAATAAATACACCTTGCTTGGTTTCTAATGATGATAATAGTCCTCTTTGTATTACTCTAAGGATTGAACTCACCATCATTATTTTCCTGTTCTCATTGAAGTGTAAAGGAAAAATAGTTTTGCATTAACCAAGGAGTAAAATGCATGGATTTAGCATCATTCTTGCAAGTAGTCCTCGATTCTGAAAATACCTCTCAGAAGCTGCATCAAATGGGAAAGCTAGACAGATGGCAGAATGCAGAACCTGCCATTTAGGATCAGGTACAAAATAACACCCAAGAAATTCTTCATGGATGCTGCATAAGTACAAAGACGCCGTTATTTAAAAGAGAAAAATAGTCAATGTGAAATGTGTTTGATGAATAAAAAGCTATGCTAATCAAGAGACTACAGTGCCAAGTGTGCTACAAGGCTTTTTTGTAATTCACATCATTCCCAGCATGAAAAAATACTATTTTTATTGTAGATTGCTTAAGAGTGCACAACAGTTTGGAAAAAAGTGCTTTGCTTTTTCTATTCATAGGAACTGTGTATCATGGTAAGAGATCCTGTAGACAGGTTTTGGAAAACAATGTTATTTTGAAGATTCATTCCATTCAGAAATACTTCACATGAAAAAATTTGATCTGCTCTCCATCCTGAAGACTCTTAAAGGAAAATGTCTTTGTTGCATTCTCTTCACACTAGTTCAGGAGCTCAGTCTTACCTGCATTCTAATGCTTTTTTATGTTCCTGATGGCATGGCTTAGACATCCTTGTCTCCATTACCATCATGATTTCCAGATCAAGTGATGAGAATTTTTCTTCAGGATTGGTGAAGTTAAGTGTCATAACATTTTTGTCAAGTCAGTTTGAAGGGGTTTTTTTTGCCAAAGGAATCTCTTCCTTCCTAATGAAAACCATTGGCAATAGCAAACCTACTCAGTTTTTCAGTCAATAAGTCAAATAATACATCTCCACTGTACAAGGTCCTCCCTTTGTTTTTTTTTCACCAGAAGAAAACTGCTGTTTTCTTCTTCTTCTATCACCTTAGACTTACTTTCTTCCAAAATCTTTTTAAACCTTTAGATTTCTCTTTATAGCTAATTACTTTCACAGTGGGCTATAGCATATGTATTTGAAAAGACCATTTGTACATATCCAAATGGCTTACTTCTATTCTATTAAGAAATGGCTGCACTTCTATTAAGGAAACATAAAGGTGCAGTAATATTTTTTCTTCTACAAAATTTAAAAACCCCCAACTATTAAAAATGATACCAGCAAATGATGTCTGTAAGACTGAGGCAGGAGGCTTTTTCCAGAACAATGTGCAGTTCTTCCCAATTCTATTTTTCCCTCCGATTACTTTGTACAAAAATCGTTTTACACAGTCTTCTAATAGTGGCATGTTACTAGTGGGGTAGAGTATTGCCCTGCCAGCATTGGAATTGACTCGACTGTAGTTGTGTTCAAATCTGCTGATGAGACAAGGTTTTTTTGCTGAACGCACTTCAGCAAGCAAGAGAGCTTCTTAGTCTTAAGACGCTATGAGTCCCAGAAGAAGATGAATGAGGTGATGACATGCCTTGTGTTCTGAAGAGAGATCAAAACTTATTTCTGGGGTCACCCCCCCTCTTGGTACAGAAAGCGCACAGAGGGCTTTGAAGCAGCACTTTCACCCTCTTTGCATTCACTAGTAAATCGGAGACAGAGCTTGCCCCAAGGTTTGGGCAAAAATACTCTTTTGATGCAACTCTTCACCAGACAAAATCTCTGGGAAAATTTGCAGTGGCAGAAAGCAAGCCCTTCCTGGGAAATCTACTGAAACGGTTCAGAAGTTACTCCCATTCCCTGTTGCTAACCTCTGCTGTCTAGCTGTCCGATATGTTTGGGACCATGTTGAAATCATTCTAAACAATGGACTGACGCTGCACTGTTGAGTAAACATAGGTCTTTTCCATAGGTGTCAGGGAAAAATATTTCTGTTGGTAAAAATGATAGAAAACAATACCAGCATGGCAGAAAAACAATTACATCAATAGAATGAAGATGCCCAGAATTCTCCTTTTGAAGTTACACACAGTCAATATTTTCTCAAGAAGGTTGTGAAACTTAATAAGGAGTACAGTCCACGTGACTGGTGCACAAGTTCATGTCTCCACCTTACAAAATACATATTATTAAAAGAAAAATGTTCTGCCTTGTAGAAAAGTAACCCATTAGGAATTTGATCAAAGATAGGATTAGATCAAGTATTCCTACAAGACAGTAGTAGTACTAGGAAAAGCCTTTTGGCGTCTATTTAACTACAGGAAACTTGAGAAAGCAGAAGAGTGTCCTTCCCTGCTGCAAGCTGTACTTCCTATTTGCTAGTGCTGCTTCAACATTGTCTAAAGAAAACTTGCCAAAATAAGACTATTGTATACACGCAACTGTAACTATCCATTCCGCTCCAGCTAATTTTAACTAGCAAGTATGAGTCACACACTCTAATGGAATATTCTAATGCATAGATAGAGTATACCTTCACTAATAAATGGGGACTCTGGAAAAAGGACCAAATGCAGATGAATTTCAGGGAAGGAAATTATTGGAGTGCTAACTGCAGTCCCTCGACTTCACAAGAAATGATGCCTGGTAATCCCAACCAGAAACATATAGAAATCCATTTTCAAATGGGTTGCATCTATGGTCCTCTGTTCTTCCTATATGAAGAAACTGTGGTTTGAATCAATCTTCAAAATAGTATGCCTAAAGACCTTAGAAGCCTCCAATTCTTTTCTTTTTTTTTTTTTTTCCAGAAGCAACTGTCTCAAAACCTTTTTAAAGCTGACATTTTCCCTTAAGATGCCATATTTTAAAAGAGCACCTTGTCATTTAACAGGGTATTCCAAACATCATTTACAAGTTTAGACTGAAAGTAACACTTTTCCTAGTAATCTTTCCTTTTTTGCAGCTGAGTGCTAACATAGGCAGCAAAGAAGAGAACAGACCACAGCTCTTTCTGGAGCATCTTGAACAAATGCCCTTGCTTATGTTCTAATCATTCACTTCACCAAAAGACCTAATGATGAAGAAAAGGTTGTGGAAGCATTACTAGTAGTGCTACATGGCAATGTACGGGTGTGATTTCTCAAGTAGAATTTGTATCACATAGATGATACTTGGCAAACAGCAAATGAAGGGGTTTTCTTCAGCTCTCAGACTGATGTTACATGTCAGTAATTTAATAAAAAGATAACAAGAACAAGGTTATTTTTTAACATGTGAATTTAATTACACCCCTGCCCATGGACATCTGAATCTTATGAATAGACAGTGTCTGATTTAGAAAAAAATAAAGAATTATCACAGTTTAAAGAAACATAGGATCATAAACCCTTTGCTGATGGAACGTAGCCTATTCATTGGTTGAAATGAAGCAGGTAGACAGGACATATGAAATATTGTTTTGTGGATCAAACATTTATTTTCGAAAGTGATGCTGACAGATAGTGAACTCACCAACTTAGATACTGCACGGTAGATAAGGGTACATAACTTGCTCCATCAAGTAATCCCTTGGAACCATCATCCAAGGGGATTTTCCCCTGCATCTGTGAAACTATGCCTACCTTTTTCACAATACTTCTGCAGCAGCATTGTTAGGCCTGATCAGATGCTATGGAGAGTGAATTATCGGCAGCAAGGTGACTGGCCAGGGCAATTTGCTTCAATGGATTTTGATCTCCCGGATATTTTGCAGACCTGCTTCAGCCCTGCTTGTCAAACACAGCCTTTAAAGGGTGCCAAACAATTGTTAGTCTGTACTGGGCCATATGCTCTTTATTCTCTCCCTCAACTTCTCCATCGCCTCTCATCTGTTTCACATGAGCTATGTTCAAGGTCCACTGGCTACTTTTCACAGAATCTTCAGGCCTGATGCAGTAAGAATGATGACTAGAACACAGCTGGGATCAATTTTCCAGTTTGCATAAAATGCATTCTGCACACAAATCCAATGAGAAGGTGTTCCCCCTATGCCCAGAAAAACCTTCACTAGTACCAGTGTTCTACGTAAACTGCAACTTAGTCTGAAAGAAAAGCTTTTTTCTGAGAGTGTCTAAGAGCTTTGTACGAAGCACAGATATTTGATATATGCAATTTTGAATACCAGAGGAAAAAGAAAACGGCACAAAGCTTTTAATGGTACTGGTTTTAATTTTAAATTCCATGCACCTTTTCAAAAAGTGTCAGCTCAAATGCCCATCAACATATTTTAGTCATCTGTAAGTCAGTATTCATATAAAATGTGATTCAAATCAAAAGAATTTCAAACCTTTCCTCAAAGTTTATATGCCTAGATTTAATACTTCTGACACATATTAGATGAAAGGAAGACTTTTTTTACTGTGGGGGTGCTGGAACACTGGAACAGGTTGCCCAGAGAAGTTGTGGGTGTCCCATCCCTGAAAGTATTCAAGGTCAGGTTGGATGGGGCTTTGAGCAGCAACACAGGAGACTCTTGATGGTAGAGAAACAAAGTTGGAATCTAGAAGAAACTCAGATTGAAGTATAGGAGCAAGTTTTCCCTCAGCTCTTGGGGTAAAATCAAAGTGTTACAACATTACCTTGATCTGTGATTTTCACTACTGTAACAGGTTAATGAAAACTATGCAGAAGATAGCAAATTTTAAAAGAGAGAAGAATTACAGCATAAAATACATGGGATGGGTTTCTACACGGGACAAAATCTCTGTATTTCAACACTTCCTCATGTTAGGATTTCATGAAGTGCCAAAGAAGGTGTTCATCATCTGCTATGCTGACCTCTGTGTGGGCCTAGGTGTGTGTGGAAGGGGGGCATGTGAAGGGGAGTGTGTATCTTTGCTTAACACTTGTTGTGGCAGATTCATGCCTCAGCTCCATCATTTCTTTTAGAAACTTCACAGAGAGTGGATATGAAGTTTAATATCAACAAGAGATCAATTCCCAAATCATCCATTTTACCCTACCTTATAAATCATATGCTTTGTTGCATATTTTATCAAATAGACTTTCAAGCCACATGGAGAAATGAGAATGTGGAGAATCCCTCCAATGTCTTGCAACTTTTATGCAAATAGAGTTTCAAGAAAGGAAAGTTCTTTTAAAATACATCTGGGACAGGCATGATGGTGGTGTCAAGCTGTTGGGGTTTTTGTTGCTGGGAGAAGTTGTACAAAAGGATTGGTTTTTACATTGACTAGTTACTGAATCAAGTGCATGAATACATTGGAAATTCAACTGGGGGTTCCTTTTTCTACCAGATTACTTCTAGAACGAGCTTGCAGACTGAAGCTGACTCTTTTGCTCTCTTCTTGTTTCTTACCTATTTTCTTGGCTTCTTTACCACTATCTACACAATTTTGGAACTTTTTTCCCAACTAAAATTGTTTCATAGTCTGATAATTAGGATACATTTTTTACAAGGAATTTTTAAAAATCTTTGCTTGAGTTAAGAAGGTTAAGGACTAAGGTCTTTTTCTTACCTCATCAATATTGCGATGGAATTGATAAATAAAGACTAACTCTTTCTTTTTTATTTTCAACCCAAGTAGATAGTTCCCATACATTAATACATTTGGTGGACCAATATTTGCCATTCTGATGTAAGTTGTCCCTTCTTAACAATATACATTCTGTGACTATGTTGACAACACTCTTGGTGAAGATCCTAATTGGTCTTAAACACACATAGGGAGAAATTTGCTCAGCCAGTGTCAGTCTTAAGCATGCCTATCAGAAGATCTTTCTATAGCTGGGGAATTTTCCCGTGAAAGGGATTCAGTTATGGAAGAGACACTTATCCCAGAGTTTTGCATTCTTCTTGAGCACTACTTAAGGAACTTAGATCCCATGTCCATTTGGATCTCTCTCTGCACAGACCTTTGTCATGCCAGTGCTTGAAATGCATCTCTAAGAGAATTCACTCGCACAGAATGAACGAGAGTGGAAGGCGTCAGTGGGGCTCACCAGGTCCAACCCCCCTGCTTAAACCAGGATACCTAGAGCCTCTTGCCCAGGATTATATCTGGGTGTACTTTTAATGTCTTCAAAGATCCAGGCTCCACCATCTTTCTGGGCAGTCTGTGCCGTGGTTCAGTCGCCCTCACAGTAAAAAATCATTTGGTGATGTGCAGAGGCAATCTCCTGTATTTCAGTGTGTGCCTACTGCCTCTTGTCTTTTCACTGAGCATCCTTGAAAAGACACTGGTTCCCTCCTCTTTGCACACTTCTGGGATGTATGTGTGCTGCCACGTAGATAAATGTCCAAAACCTTCCTGAAGCCCAGGCAGACAATATTCCCTTCATCTACCGGGCAAGTTGATTCATCAGAGGAGTTTAAAAAGTTGTTCAGCATGAAGTTCCCCTGGTAAATCCATGCTGACTATGTTATTTTGTCCTCCTTCATGTGCCTGGCAATGCTTTCCAGCAATAGCTGCTCCATCAACTTCCTGGGGATAAAAATGACGCTGGCTGGCTGGCTTGTACTTTTCCAAGTCCTCCTAGTTGCCTTTTTCCAAGATGGGTGACATTTGCTTTCATCCAGTCTTTGGGCACTTTCCTCAGTCACTATGATCCATCAAAAATCATTAGGAGTGGCCTCAGAATAACATCTGCTAACACCCTTGAGACCTGTGGCTGCATCTCAACAGGGCCTGTGGACTTCATGGAATACATACCAATTCAGTGACTATGCCCATAAAAGTTTGCAAGGGATAACAGAACATATTAACAGCTACCTGAAGAGTGAGTGAAAAACTATGGAAGCAATCCAAAAGGACAAAGACTTGAGTTCCCTTTTCAGACAAAGCATCCTATCGTGGAGCTGAGCAGCTTTAGATCTAGGGAAGCTTCCCCTCTGAAAGGATGCAGAAGACATTCTTTTACCCGTATCCACTAATAAAATGTATTGACCATTCACTTGCAATACAAAAAAACTAAATTCTTTCCAAAATTGTTGCCGCCTAACTAGACAATCATGTACTGGCTGCGTATTCCCCTAACAGATGACAGCACCTGCTTGATGCCTCTTATGCCTACAAACTATTTGAATTAGGTCATTTGAGTGGGGATTACTGGTCTGGGAACTTTCTTTCTGATGAATTTGGAATATTTACTGAAGCAAGGACCTGAAGATGAAAACTTCATTTCCCATCAGTGCACTTTAACATCCACGGCTGTAATGCCATCGTTTCTCACCAACTGAGTCAAGAATTTATGACTACAAAGTGAATCAGCTCCAAAAGGAAAGATAAAGGCTGGAAAACATTCTCTCTTGGTAAAGCAAATGAAGTGACTAAATTCTAATCACTCGCTGGCCTAAAGCTTCAAGGAGGGGGAGGTGGACCAGGTTTCCTTCCACTGCCGTTCTCTTTGTCACCTCAGTGTTTTATAGGGGTATGCAGACATTCAGAAAGAGAGCTTTGCTGAATTCATAAAATTCAGTCTTAAAAAATAACTTGAGAGCAGCTGAAATGAAAAGAACAAATAAAATGCAATTAATTCCACGGAAGCTTGAAATGATTATTTCTTCATTTTGCATTTGAGGATGTATATTGTGTGAGTTTGTCTTGTATTGTTCTACAGGTTTTCTAACTGGCACACCTTTCTTTATGGATGGACTGTCCTTTCCTAAATACTCTCATATGGAGGAACATGCTTCTGATAAGAAGAGCACTAGGGTGTCTTTACTTGACCTTTTATTTTTACTGATGTTTGCTCCTTGGAAATGAATGGGGTTTTCCAATTGAAATGTCTTACTATTGGTCCCACAGGATAAGCCACAGACTCTTCTGCTCAGAGCTGTCACTAGTCAGCTATTCTCCTATCTGCCTTGAAGTAGTTGAATGTTCTGGTCTCAAAGTAGCACCTTCTATGTAGCCATGCTCTTAGCTGCCAGTGTCATCTTGAATCCAAACACCCTCCCGCAAGGGACCGCTGGTTCTGTAGTCAACTAAGGGGAAAAAAACGGCCCATCCATGCTTCTTGATTTAAAATATAAAGGTATATAAAGGTATGGTGTCCCTAAACGATTCTCTGCAGTTGAACACTACTTATCTTTGCCGTGTTTCTCCAACTCACTTGCAAGTCATTCATGCGCTACCTTATTGTGAGAATTGCTTGGTTTGAAGATGATTTAAAAGGGTATGAGAATACTTTTGTGCCTCTGCTATAGGGATGCTTTTCAAATCCACACAAGCTTCCTGCAAATGCAAAAGCATTCATCCTGTATTGTCCTAGGCTACAATATAAAAATGTTTTCTGCTCCCAACCTCAAGAGCTGCTGAAACCGGGAGGGGCATCGTTTTTTTCCTTATCTCCTTATCTCTTAACGGGGCCATCCATGTCTTGCCACATGATTCAGAGATGACTCCCTCCAGGAGCCATTTCTGTTTAAAGGCTAATCAAGGAACCACCGCATGACTCAGAACAATTTGAGCCCATTGCAAGATGCTCTGCCCAGGGGGCAGGAGCTAAGCATCCCCAGCTGGATATAATCTGAGTTTTGGGACACCACAAGCAGTCTTTCCACTGGCTTCCTAGAGGAACGGCCACCCTCACCCACGGGTCTTCAGAGGACAAGAGCTACCAGATGGTTTCTACAGGATCACCACTTCAACAAGGCCATTTCATCCGGACTGCTGCCACCACCCTAACTAGCAGGGTGACAGGTTGTATTCTGTCCGTGGTTTTTCTTTTGTATTATTGCATGTATTTGGTTTTTCCCCTTTTCCTAATAAATTGTATTTCTGACTTGGAGTCTTGCTGCCATGCTGGATTTCTTCAGACCGACTAGCTCCTGACACCAACAGCCAGAGTGGGCTGCCCCCAGAAAGCTGGCGAATCCAGGGTGCAGCTGTAGGGCACAGCTGCTCTATGGCACAGGTGGACTGCATTGGGGATAGGACTGCGCCGAGGGCAGGGACAAGGAACAGGGAGAGGTCTTCTGCATGTTTTCCAAAGGAGTTTCTTCCCTGGAGGGTCAGGGACACAAAGACACTGACCCAAATGCATACATCAACTTAGAAATGGGGAGAGGTCCCAGAGGAGGATACAATCTTGAACACACTGGGAGCAACTGGGGGTGGACCACAAGGCGGGGAATACAATGTTTAAACCAATAGGGGACTACAGGGGAGGAGAATAACTTAAACAAACCAATGGGGTTTTGAAGAGTATAAAATTGATAGGGAAGTTTCTAGAGAAAGGGGCAGGCTTGGGGAGGGATTGACATTCAGTGGGAGGAGGAAAAGGGAAGAAAAGGGCAGGTCTTTGGGGAGATGGACAACTAGGGCAAAAACTAACAACATGGGGGGGAAAGGAACAATCCCTTAATAATAAAATATGCTCCAACAGCACAAAACAGGAAGTATTATCAAACTGACTACTCAAACTGCATTACAATCAAAAACACACACTGCAACAGCGACAGCATCTCTTGCTGGTTTTGCTTTCAAACCAGAAGAGGTGCCAACCAGAAAATTAGCAAACTTAAAAGTTAACTGGCCGCAGTTTTGATTTCCTTCTTAAATATATTACTGCTTGTCTAATTGGCTTAGCAGCATGTCTGTTCTTAGTGCCAAGCAGGGATTCACTTTGCCAGGCATGGAGGAAGCTTCTAGGAGCTTTTCACAAAAGATTCACTTCTGTGGCTGGCTTCTTCCCTCCCCACCAAAAACCAAGCCATGCAAAACCAACACCTTAACTAATCCCTAGTACTTAGTACGCATCCAATAATTCCTTTTAAACTATACTTTACATTTTTTACCAAATGCCCTGAAAAGAAATGGATGCATAATATTGATCAAAATAGTTCCAGTTCAATAGAAATACTGGGTCATGCAACTCTGGTTTACATCACTATTTTTTGTACAATCAACAGGAGCTTTTTTCGCCTCTAAAGAAATGTTTCCCGATGGTTTGGATCAGAAGATCCAGTATTGCCATTGTGAGATTTTTGTTTTGAAGGCCATAGGCTGTGCTCAGTGTTTTGGGTATATTCTTTGTTGTGCCTTGCATATATTTTGGATAGAAAGCCAGTAGAGATGATGTCCTTGCTGCAGTAGCCATGCTAAATAAGGCAGAGCGTCTGGCTGATGTACTGGAGCTGTAGACTATCCACCAGTCGCCCAGGGCGGTGAGGATCTCTAAAGGAATATAATAGTGGCTATGCTCTGGAAGTTTTACAGAGAGAAAGAGCCTCATAGCTCTAATGATGTGTCTCCTGGAGTTCTGAAGAATATGTTGTAAAGAAGAAGGCTGCTGTCTTTCGCAACAATCTTCCGTGCATTCAAGAGGATAATTTAACTTCTTGTCTGAGAATGAAAGAAATATTAGTAGTAATGAGTTCTTTTTTCTCTGTCGGTGCATCACTGATTGAGTTTGGGTAGGTTACATTTTATTTCTTTTTTTTCTTTAAATATTACATCGTAAGGTGTTCCAAATTCCCAAATTCTGCTTCACTTTATTTTGTAGGCCAGACTGGTTCATCTTCTCTCGGCTCTATTATTGCAGACCATATCTGAATGAATTTTTTTTTTTTCATTTTGAACATTATTAGATGATGTATGAACAGAACACTTTATTTATCATTATTTTACCAGTTTGGAAGGAAATAGAGAATTTTTAAGAAAATGACGCAACTCCACTTGTGGTTTTCAATGGAAGAGAAGAATAACAATGTCCTACATTCGCAGCATTGTTTGCAGTCATATTGCAGCTAGTTTCCAGCAACTTAGGTCAGGTTCTGGAAGCAGGCACCCATGATAGTATAGAAGTCTAAGCAGTTTCATTTTGGCGGCTTTTCTTGAACAATAGCTAATATGTCTCAACGTTGTGCTGAATCTTGTTGTACAGACTCTTCTTTTGAGGTCTGAACTCCTTGCTGGACTACTGTATCTCAGAATCAGCTACAGTAAACCTGTGTTTCCTTATAGCTTTAAGAATTTGGTTCTAATCTATAAAAGCAAGAAAAGGTTGCCATATTAATACAAGAGAAAGAAAGTGTTAGGAAAGCAGTTAATGGCATGGGGTTTTTTCCTACAAATTGGAGCAGAGATTTAGTTGTTTGATGGGGTTTTTTTTTGCTTCTCAATGGAATTTTAGAAGTGGTTGGGAAAGAAAGTGTGGATTTTTCAGGTTTGCCTTGAAAGAAGAATAACAGGGGAAACTGTTGAAAAGAATTAATCCAGAACTCTATGCCTTTCATACAGAGTTTCAGAAGTGAAAAGCAGGAAGAGACAGTCCAGACAAGATGATTGAATAGAATGAATTCAAAATAGCTTTCTTTTCCCTCTGAATTCCAGCTCTAAACCTTATTAATATTAAGGTATTAATAGGAAATACATCTGTCCTAGGGTGACGTTATGATGCATGTATCCCCATTCACGTGTTCTGTGAATGTTGGATATTATGTTCTGTACCTTTAAGACTGGCTCTGAAGAGGGAATGTTTTGTTTTGGTTTTCTTATCAGCCTGGCGGGACACAGAGACTGCAGCTTTTGCTTTTCCTGCTTTTGCTTTTCGCTTTGCTCTCTCTCACTCTTGCTTGCTTCGCTTCTGCTTGCTTTTGCTCATTAGCTAGTTTAGCTAAACTGTCCAAATTTCTTCCTGGACCATTTCTCCTTTCCTTTTACTGACCATTTTGAACCTGCTCCGGACTGGGACCTGGGAAACACCGAGAGTTTGCACCTTGTGGCCTGCAGCAGCTGGCGCAGCGCCGGAGGGACTGAGAAGAGAGTGAGCACCCCCCCAAGAGAGACTTTCTGAATTTGTCATCTTTTTCAGAGCGGTGTCATCCGGAATTGTTCCTTTTGCGTGCTGGGGGGTGCTGTGCCTATTAAATAAACAGGTTCGTTCCACTTCTCTCTGAGGAATCCTTCCCGAACCAGTTGCGGGGAGGGGCCCTAATTTGGAAATTCTCCTCCAAATTTGCCCTAAACCAGGACAACATCGCAATCTCTAAGATTTAAAAATGGATGATGAAGTTTTATATCCAGTAAAGTGTAAGGCTTCACATTTTAATCTGATTTGCATTTTGGTGAAAGCCGGGCATCCTTTGCAATTTACCAGATAACAAGGGATTTAGAACAGTAAGTATGCAAGTAATCTTTTGGACCCTTCATCTCCCTTCTTATGACAATGAATACATTTATTAAGCTTGTTGTCCTGGCATGTTTTTATTCCATCAGGGGATTTGATCATACAAATGTCTAGTCATTCTTTCCTTGTTTTCAACCACTCTAAGAGCATTAATCAGAACTATTCAGTAGTTCTTGATCTGCAACAGTGACGAGCACTAGACTGGTAAGAGTCAGTGGGCATCAGCAGATCCCCTATGACAGCAGGAGGCGGGCTGTTCTGGCAGGACTGATGTTTGAGAGGCTCGAATTCTGTGAAATAGAACATTCGAGGGATGGGAAACATGGAAACAGATTCTGAGCTTTCAACCCACCACATGAGCAAGTAATAAGGCAGGTAATTTTCTGTGGAAATTTCTTTAGCCCCAGTGTTGTGGATGATGATTACTCTTCCTACCTCCTTTGGCCAGCTACCAGCTTTCCCCTCCATTACTCTGCTTCTGGACAGAAAACCAGAAGAAGGGATTTTTGACCAAAACACCTATCAGGACCTTAGAGTGTTTTTTGCTCCAAAATGTTTCAAGGCAGATAGGGAAACAATTCCATTTTCGAGAGTGTGTTGAGAAGACAAGGTTGAAAGTTAAAAACCATGGGTTCTGTTTCTATATAGGTTACTGATTGTGCTTATTATCTTAGTCATGTAATATATATATATATATTTGGTAGGGTTTGTTCTTTTTTATTTTTCTTGGGGTTTTTTTCCTTTTTTTTTTTTTTTGATGCATCCTTGAGATAAAAGGCCAAAAGTACAGAAAAGTTCTGTACGGTTAAAATACTTTTGAGATGCCTCATGCTGAAAAACTTGTAGCTACTGCTAAGGCCCATTGGCCAATTCCTGCTTCATTTCTGAGAAGCTATAAAATTCCCATCTGTATTTTAGTTCTAACAATTTGTTGTTATGGTGGAGATGCAAATTAAGAACAACCATTTTTGAATCTGTAGGGATGTATTTACAATTTTGTAGCTGCCTTTTCAGTTTCTGAGCCACTATTGAAAAAAAGGAGAAGTATCTACACTGTTTTCAACCTGTAGACCATCCACTACTGTCCACATGCTCAGATTCAAAGGCAAACAAGCCTGTCTGGCCTCATTGGGAGGAATTATTTGCATTCAAAAGACTAGACTAGTATTTGATTTCCACCAGCAGAGTCCATTGGGCAGCTCCTGTCATCTGCATTTCAATATTTAATCCTCCTCTATGTTTACTGTGCAAAGCTCTTTCAGAATGATGGTGTGCCCACTGTCTCATCAGCTGTGACGTTTGCAGCGAGTCTCCCACGGAAAGGAGCTGTAAAAAAGGCAAGCCAGGGCAGTGATTTCTGTTGCTCAATACCCACAAATCAAAGCTATTTAGTCTAATTTAAGGCTGAAAAAGAATTCAAAATGCCTTCAAAGGATTCAAAAAATCATCAGACAATACTGCAGTTCAGTATTCAGGACAAGAGCATATCCCACAGTGTGGTGGTTTGACAGGAAATGTGTTTTCTGGGATGCTGTGGTTAGGCCAATAAATGTTCAGATTTTAATATTGGCACCTAATGTGGCCATTGGGACATTGGATGTGCCTCTGAGAAAACAGGGTTAAAAGCAGGGCTCTCCCCTGGGAGGCTCTCTTGGGTTCCGGTCAGGGAAAGGTTCAGATCTCCCCTGCCTGGCTGCGGGCTGGGCGGGGCAGGGGAAGCCCCCCGGCTGGGTGAGGTAGGCTGGGTCCCTGGCCAGAAGGGAGGTGAAGGCCCCTGCAGGATGGAAGGGTGGAGGAGCACTGAGAGGCATCGGGCAGCCATCCCCACCCCGCCCCAGGAGAGATAGAGAGAGAGCTGGTGCCTGTTCTTGGCCGGGCGAGAAGGAGAAGAGGGGAGTGCAAGAAGGTGCCTGGCAGGGCAGCCATGGGAGTTCTGGACAGACAGAGCCTCAGATTTTTAACCCTTTTCTTGGATGATGGAAAAATGCTAATCCTCCTGGAGTTGAATGAGAAGAGAGATATAGAGGAGATACGAGGAAATGGGCCACGAGAGAAATAGAGAAGAACGCAGGTGGAAGAGATGATGGAGTAGCTTATGCTGGACTCTTTGTGTGTAGCCATGGACAGAGCCATGTTTCCTTGTGATACAGGGACTGCATTCTAGGGGGAGGCAATGCCTCAGGACCAAGAGGGTTCGGTGTGGGTACCCCTCGGCCCCAGGGGGTGAAAAATATGGGGGGGACAGATGTCCCAAAGTTGAGACTGTGCCTTTTTGCAGTGGGACGAAGCATCCTTAAAAGTCGACCCTAGAAGCAGCTCTGGTCTGTGTTCAGTGGTGAGAGCAGTGGACATGAAAGGAAGAGGTCACCATTGGCACAAGAAGGACTCCTTCTCCTCTTGATGAACTGAGGATTGAGTATTCTGAAGGGTGGTGCTGGACCGAGAGTCGATGATTTGGGGGATGTATTGTATTGGGAATTTGGGGAGGAGGAGGAGGAGATGTATTTGTGAAGTTTTCATTTTCCTTGTGTGTTTCTTTTTTTTTTTTTCCTTTCCCTTGTAGTTTAGTTAATAATTATTTTTTTTTCCTAAGTGGGAGCCTGCTTTGCTTATTCCTGGTCACATCTCCCAGCAGAAACCAGGGAGAGAGTATACTCATGGGGGCACTGGCATTGTCCCAGTGTCAAGCCATGATACACAGGCTGAGAGAATGAGGGCTGTTTAGCCTGGTGAAGAGAAGGTTGCATGGAGACCTCACAACACCTTCCAATATCTGAAGGGAAGCAGGAGAGGGACTCTTCATTAGCAACTCTGGAGACAGGACAATGGGCAATGGCTTCAAAATGAAAGAGGGCAGGTTGAAATTAGATACTCGGAAGAAATTCTTCCCTGTGAGGGTGGTGAAGCACTGGCACAGAGAGCCTGGAGAAGTTATGGACACCCCAACCTGGTGTTCAAGGCCAGGCTGGATGGGGCTCTGAGCAACCTGAGCAAGTAAAAGGTGTCCCCGCCCATGTCAGAGAACTAGATGGCCTTTAAGGTCTTTGTCTACCCCGGCCATTCTATGATCCTGTGATTCTGCTGTGGTAGCGTTCAGGATGGAGCGTGTTCTGCATGTTGGCCATTTCCAATACACCATTGGTTCCAGGTGCCTTACACGAGCTTGCTCCCTGAAAATTCTGTCAGAATGAAGAACATCTCTCTATATATTAGACACATAATAAATGAAGAAATGGGTTTGCACATTTGTCCACTAAGTTGTGGATGAGATTGCTGTGAAGTTTCATTTGGTTTTCTTGTTTGCTCATGAGGCCGACGGTCCTCGTGTCAGCTGCCTCAAAGGCAGCATTTGGCTCCTCCGCCTCCCTTCTCCCTCCTGCCTCTTTCAATTTCTTTCCCTTGACAATTTAATGTCGTTTTCCCTTTCATACCTGAAAATCCCTGCATGCTTCTGGGCTTTCTCCCTTTTCATACAGATCTTCTTCCACCCTTGACAATCCATACTTTTCATACCATAAGGGCCTGCCCTTCAGGCATAAAAGACTTTGATTCCTTATTATATCTATGGGAATTTAATTAATAGCTTCATGCCTTTTCATAGAAAGAGTAGGGAATTGATAGCTTGTTCCCTGAAGTACAGAAGGAAGAGAATGAAACATGAATCATGTGGAGTGGAAAAGTTGCTATCTATTTTCTTCCAAGAACTACCCCAAAAGATGCAGGGGGTGATGAAGCCTGGCTAGATGAGTTTCCCTTCTAATGGAAGGAAACAACCACGCCACTTCATACAAGTCAGTCCTATAGAAGAGAGAAATTCACTTCTGGGAACATTGCAGGATTTGAATGCAGAGTCACACTCATCTTTTGTTGCTTTGTTGTCTGCTTGGCATGGAACACGCTGCTTTGAAGAGGGAAGTGACTAACAGACAGTCCACTTTACAAACACATATGCTTCCCTCTTCTTCTGAGACCTCGGCACAGAGCCCTCTTTGGCATGGTACTTCAAGGTAAGAAGGAGCGGGCAGAGGGCACTGGGAACAGACAGCAGTTTGCAGGTTGTATAGGAAAGAGGACTGCCCCTTGAATGTGGTGCAAATACAAACTTCCACCAGTTTCAGGGGTACACTTCAGCCAAGCTTGTTGTCCTGGCACATTTTTTCTCTGTGAAACGCTTTGCGGTATGATCTGGACGACAAGAGACGCAGAATACGGGGCTACGTAGTGCTGAGAAGGTAAGTGCCTGGCCCCAGGGTCTTTTGGCAGAAGCAGTGCACTAGAGCCGTTGGCTGCTGCCACAATGATCTGTGTGAGAAACAGATGCCTAATCCCCTCCGGGAGAGTAAAAGCAGGATTGGTTACAAGAGTCGAAGAGCACTGGGCTGGTGGCTGCCGCATACCAGCTGTAAAAGGAGCATGACTCCTACTGGCCTACCAACCAAACTCATGGTGGCAGTGGTAAGGATTAAAGTTCAGTGAGAGCTATTTGTGCCGCTACCTATGGCCCTTCTGTGGAAACAAATGTGCCTACCTTTAGGTTCCGAGATCCAGAGAACACAATGGTAGTTGCAGCGGAAAAGGGAAGGACAGAGCGCACTGGTGAGCTTGATGTGGCTTACACAGGGCAGGCAGAAGGTGCAGCCCAAGTCTCGCTTTTATTTCTAGAGCCTTTTTCTACGCAAACAGCTGCTGGATGTTTGCAACAAAGATGTGAGTGTGAAAAAGTGAGGGCAGGTCTATGTGGGAAAGAAGATACAAAGCATTGTGCGCAGTTTAAAAGCTCTTTAGAAAAAAAAGGAGTTACTTTGAGAACATCTTCTGTCTTGACACTTCCACCTGTGCGATCTTTAGCTGCTTTGGACATGGCCACAATGAAAGAATGTGAAAATATTTGCGCTGCCAATGTCAGGTTGCACAGGAAAGAGGGTAGGTTGGCAAATGCCTTCTGTCCTGGCACATCTGTCAGTCAGAAGTGCAGCTGAAAACGCTTGGCTGTAGCGATAGTCTCTGTCACTTTGAGAGAATGTGCTGATGCACGTATATATATCATTGAGAAAGTACGTGAGAATCGCTAGTATGTTTCGTTTGGTTGACAGACTGCAAAGGGACCGTTATGGCCAGCACTGCCTTTTTGTTGTAGGACTTTTTCTTTGAGAGCAGCCGCTGGACATTTTGAAGCGGTTTGGGATCTTCAAGCGTTCGAGTGCAAGATGGTACCTAGATCTTGAGGGAAAGTGCATATCTCCAGGAAGCTGAATGCAGTTCAGTGGGTGCAAGTTACATGTTGAGCAGCTGATGGCCCAGAAAACTTTCTAAAATGAAGAGGCCATGCTGCAATTGCCTTTTATTTTGAAGCTTCTAAACTGTGCAGCCAACAATGAAATGATGCTTTGTAGAGAGCTTTTTGGATAATTGGTTAGCTGAGAAAGGACATTTCGATGTGATACCGATGGCTAAGGATAGGGGATACAAGCTGGGAACTAAGCAACCAGTGTCCAATCACTGACAAAGGTCACAGTGACCTTCTCTGAAACGGGAAGACGGGGGAGAAAATCGCTTGCCAGAAAATGTAGATATCTTAGGTAGAGAAGCTGGAAGAATGCAAACATAGAAGCAAAATAATTATTAGAAGATAGAAGTAGGTGTGGTTGATCCAAGTGTGCTTTAACCAATAATGAACTCAGCTTTTGCAATATGTATAAGCTTCATTAACACCAATATAAATATGTGTGAGTTTTCAATAAACTTCGGGATTTGCCATTCACGCATATGGTGTGTCGCATTTCTCCCGCCGTTCACGACAATTCTTCTTCCTTCTGGGCTACATGCAGGATCCCATTCTGTCAGTACCCGAGAGCCAGGATCCACAGCGGAGCTCTTGTCCCTCCACTGCTCCCACACGAACGGGGCTGGGCTAGAAAAGTGCTTGTCTTTTTCCTGGGCACTGTCAGCGCTCTTCTAAATAACCACACCACAGCATTGTCAACTCACAAAACCAGGACACGCACCGAGCCCAGCTCACAACTACCCCCAGGACCCAGCCAAGTCAGAAACATCCCTGCTCTCCAATCAACTGTGTCAGGACAAAAAGATGTCACTGATCTTCCCCTTCCAAGTGGATACTCTTCTTTGCCCCACACTCAAAGGCCGACACCAGATCTTCTGCCCTAACAAACTTTTTCTCTCTCACAGAGCCTGGTAACAAACTTGAAAATGTTGGCCGAGCTCGCAAAACTGTTGGTGGAGAAAGCTCTTTGCTGCCTACAATTTCAATTGCACCCATCAAACTATAAACGTGCACCCTGCTATCGCCACTTTCCTTCTCAGCTCTAGGTACCACGGTAAGCCTTCAATCTCTCAGAGTCAGGATCCAAATGGGATGGCACCAGGGACTGCTCACACAGTCCCTAAAGCTACAAGGGACAAAAACCTGTCCTGCAGAGGCCTGGCCTGGCCTCTGCATTGCCACTGACAGTTCAACAACTCGAACCCAGAGAACTGCCTATTGGGAAAAGCCTTTCAATTCACTGAGACCACCCAAAGTGGCCACCCAAACTTTGCCAAAGGGAGGAGGAACTAGAAGCCCATCTCAAAAGAAATGGCATCCCCTCCTCCAAAATCCAAAGCATCCAGGGCCTGATCCTCTACAAAGGTGTCAGACCACTGTTATTGGGCATTACCCGTGCGGGGCACTAGCTAGGCTGCACACCAAGACCCAGCGCAGCTCTTTACCTTGTCCAAAAGAAGTGTGCTGGCAGAATTTCAAGAAGGCTGCCTTGAGAAAGTGGAAAACACATACCAAATGGATTCTTGCAGGAAGGAGACTGCCTTCCAAAGATGGATACCGACTCCATGATTGTACAAATTGAGTCAGGGCTTCCAAACCAAATATGCCAGCATAGAAAGTTGCTGCCGCCCTTAAGCTGCACGACACAGCTTCTTATCTGCACCTCCAACACTGGGGCTAAGTTCTTTCCTTCCCGTGAGAAAGCATTGCTGTTCTCCTTCAGGAACTTACCGAGCAAAAGTTGCATACCACGTCCGGTACTGACTCTGTCCAACAATGGCTCCTACACAGAAAGGACCAGGACAGAAATGTCTTGCTGTACTATACCTTCCCACGATACCTTATCATCAGCCCTACCAACATTGCCACCATATCTTTTACTTCCCAAGCAAGGAAAGGCACTCCAAGTCACTTGGCTTTGCCTTGCCTCCAGTACCATGTCTAGTTTTCCTAGCCTACCCTACCCTAGCTTTGCTTGCTTGCCTATGTCTGCCTTGCCTAGCCCTTCCAATAACTTCCTGGCTTTGCTTTGCCTTGTCTACCCCTCTTTGCCTTGCCTTCCATGCAGGTAAGGCAATGCAAAGCAAGTGTAGGCAATTGTAGGCAAGTCAAGGGACAGGTTGGCAAGACTGAAGCCGTGAGGGGAAAGCAAATGGAGTGGTAGGTGAGACAAGTGCCAGAAGTTAGAGGCAAGGCTGGGCATAGGAGGTAATGGTAACCGGAAGGGCTAGGCAAGGCCAAGCCCTGTAGGAAAACTGCAGGCAGGTCAAATGTGAGGCATGGGTATGCAAGGGAATGCAAAGCAATGGAGAATGAGCAGGGCATGGCAAGGAAACTGGTTGGTTGCCCAATGCAAGGCAAGAGGCAGGTCCGTTCAAAGATTGCTGGTACACAAAAGCGGCCCGGACGGACCGCTCTGTCCAGCCTTGATCTTGCATGGGTCATGTCTAATCTGCACCTAAGACACTTGGGTTGCCTGCTTTCCTTTGTATGCAAAAGAACTGTCATTCTGCCCCTGAAGCCCAAGGGTGAAAGATGAACTTTGTGTCCAAAATTCAAGACATGGAAGCATAGATGTCAGAAGAAAGCTGTCAGGACAGATAGGTGTGCTTGCACGTGGCCTCCTCCAGGCTTCTTCTCACAAGCTCCTGAAATGCTGGGCCTTGAGAAAAAATAGCCAGTGGAAGCCTGGAGAATCCTAGGAGAAGCAGGCAGGGCAATGCATGTTGAAGAGATTCCACAAAAAGAGAGGTGGTGAATTCCAGGTGGGGGACTGGTGAGCAAGGTAATGCAAGGCAAGGAAGGGGTTCAAGGACAAGGCCAGACAAGTGGTGGCTTTGCCAGGCAACACAAAAGAGAGGGAGACAAGGCAATAAGAGTCCGAGAAGGAGAAGGAAATGAAAGATTGGAGCTGGACAAATGGGAAGGAAAAGAAGGATAGGTGAGCAAGTCAATACAAGGCACTGGGTTGCTATGAAGGGCAAGGGAAGGACATGCATGGGTCAGGAAGGCAAGGGAAAAGAAAGGAATTGTCAGCAATGACAAGGAAATGCAAGATTGGGTAGGAAAGGCAAGGCAATGTGGGGGAGGGATAGGCAACACAATGGGTATCTTAACAGGAAATGTCCATGCACAGCAAGGCCGAAGAAGAAGTGGTAGAGAGGTCAAGGTGGGAAATAGGTGAGTGTGTGCAGCTAAGAAAGAAAGAAAGAAAGTGCGTAGCTCTCGTGTCTCTGTGTGTGTGTGTGTGTGTGTGTGTGTGTGTGAAGTTTGCAGGATGTAAAGCAAAGAAAGGTGTCTCTTGATTGTGGAGTGAATGGATGTTTTTGAACGTAAGTGGCAAGGTCCAAGCAACCTTTTCATCCTGGTACATCTGTGTGTGTGAGACATAGTCAGAAACGTCTCCTTTTAGATTCAGACTGCAAGCAGGACATAGAATGTGACTGTGTGAATAGCTGAGCAGGAAGGCACATCACATCAGCATGTTTCAACAGAAGCAGTTAGTGCGAGAAGGAGATGGACGTGTGGGACTCCAGCAATATGGCAATGCACTCAGCTGAGAAGCAAAGTGCAATGCCTCGGTGTGTGCTCTGAAAATAAAAGGCTGCAAGGAAAAAGCAAGGGGACAGGCCAGTGAAATCTTTCTGTCCTGGCACACTGAGCTGTTTGAAGGTGAACCGCTGTTTGGTTTCACTAAGGACTCGGAGACATGGAGAGGATGTGCTTGTCCATGTAGCTGAGAAGGAAAGTGAGAATCACCGGTACGTTTGGCAGAGTTTGTAGGCTGCGAGGAGAAGGTGACGGCCAGGCCTGGCTTTTGGCTGTGGCACTTGTTGCAAGGAAGAAGCTGCTGGATGGTTAAGCTTTTGGGGATCTGCAAGAGTGAAAGACTACGCTGGTACCTCATAAAACTAATGCTTGTTGATCATCTGGCTGAATCTATGACATAAACCAGAAGTGAAATTTCCCCCCATTTCCCTCAGTTTTTTCACCTTTTCATCCAACAGCCTGGGCCTTTTTGAAGCTGCTGTCAAACGCCTTGCCTTGGAAGCTAGAAGTATCTCAGTTCACCTGCTAAGAAACAGGGAAAAGAGCTCAAGTCAATTTCAGAATTGCCCTGAGCAGAGCTGGTGTTTCGGTACCGTAAATTTCCATTGCGAATATGTGCAAAAATCACCATTTTATTAGGCAAACATTTGAAATACACTAGCAGCTTCATCTTCTTGTCGCTGCAGTCCTTGGAAGTTTTGCTATTTACTGAAACAGGAAACAGGTCAAACACGAGAAGCTTAAGAATCCAAGCTCACTGCCATTGTACAAATAGCACAAACTTGATGAATTCAAGTTACCATTGTAACATACAGAATGGCTCTATTCAAGAAAATGGATGTGTCGTCCTTCACGGGGGCAGAAAACCTTTCTACCACGTGAACTCTGGGAGTAATCCATCATGCCTCAGTGTGCTGTGGCTGCTCAGAGAGCTACACGATGGGTCTCTTTGCCTATGGCACTCTCAGGGCTCAAAGCTGCACATAAACTCCCCCTCCTTACAGACACGCTAGTAAAGCCCACCGAAAATGCCGTTCTCCAGACAGCTTACTGAAACCAGCTAGGAGTTCCCAGCATCACGCTGGGCACTTCTGTCCACAGATGGCTTTGCTTTTAATGAATCCAGAACAGAGCTGCGTTTTTCTAGTCTTTAGCTCTACTAAGGTATTTGATGTAACATGGCGAGAAAAAATCTCTTTCGACAATGATAATAACAGAGGGGATAATGTACCTTTTGCTGCTATCTTCTTTTGCTGCTCCATTTTGCTTGCTTTGTTATTGCTTTCTGTCAAAGAAACGCCAGCAAAATCCCTCATCAAGTCCTGCTGTGAAGACAGACTGCCAGAAAGGTAGAGAAACTTTGAACCTTTCCAAGACCCTTGTAGCACATGTCTTGGTCAATTGGTATGCAGATCCTTTCTTCCAGCGGGACTTTTTTGCACCGTTAGCGCACATTGAACTGAATCCCGTACAAAAGCAGTGAATAGAGGAATTGTTCTCTTTCCATTGGAATGGTGATAAAAATGCGTATCAAATAAAAGCATTTTAGAGCAGCAGGAAGATTTTCTATGTAGCTAGCAAATCATAAAAAGATGCATATTTACCGGTGGGGTTCCTCTCGGAATTTCAAAGAATTCCAGACAGAAAACACAGCTTAGTAAACTGCAAATCTAAATCACAGTATCTAGAAAGGTGACATGAAAAAGAGCAAGAGGAAGAAAACCAAAAAGAAAACCAAAGGAAGCCAGAAATAAGGCACAACCTCTCCTCCTTCTCCGCTTACTACAGTACCTTAGAAGTACCTGTGAGTGTCCTAACAGTCACATAAGTAGAAAACTGTGCCAAGAACAATTGTGGAAACTGGAAAACCGTGCTATCCCAACAGAAACATAGGGTTTGCTTTCACGACGATTAAATCTGCATGCAATGCGTACGGTAAGGGTATGTTTTGTATGTTCAAAAACAATTCAAAAATATTTCCAAATTGAAGGGGCTGCTTTTTATTTCTTTTGAATTACTTGGCTAAATATGGTGCACGTTAAAATACTGCAGAGATGTGGTTCATTTTACAGATGCCAACTGCAAAGGAGGGAAGCATTTTGTGTGCTTAAGAAAGTCAAGTATTGGAGAGTGTTTTTGTTACTTCTTTAGAAGGTTAGAATATGCGTAAAAGATGCTAGCTGGGGACTTACAATTAATGAATTATTTACTGTCACTAGGTCAAATGACATTAGCTTTCAAAAAGGAAAAGGAGTCTTATTCCACGTGCCAATGTTAAAGTAGATTACTAAGCCTTCAGCAGAATATGGATATGAAGAGGGATATGACATGAAAGGGTAAGCAACACTGGTGACAGCAAAAGGCTTACCTGCTTCACACAAATACAGGAGATAAAATACTATTTTTACACAAACATTGCTATCCAGAGCTTTCCTTGAAAAGTTTCACTGCCAATCATGACAGTAAAATTCACTCTATCATGAATAAAATTTACTCAATCATGACAGCAAAATTTGCTCAATGATGAGTAAAATTCTTAGTGTAAGCCAAGTACCTTAAGCAAAGGGTAGCTCAAGCATAACTGGCATTTGATGTCAACAAAGGCAACTTGGCCTGCACGTGTCACATCTACTGCATTCAAAAGCTTACTCTGTCTCAGATTCCTTTTGAGGGATACCAAGGCAAGCCGTTAAACTGCATGAAAATGATGACTTAAAGGAGGATATATTAGAAGACTGGAATAATGGTTAATGTTCTTTTCCTTCCAACTGCTTTGTTTGCCCGTTTAAATTTTTTAAGTCCTTCCTGGTATCACCGTGGTAGCAGTGCAGCAAGTGTTTGGTTGTAAGCTGTCCATATTGCCAGCTTCTGGACTGCCTTCAGAAAACTTCCCACTGGTTTTGTCTAGAAATCACAAGCAGTAGAGATGACAAAGACTGCAGAAACCTTCTCATCTCCTTCTAGAGCAGGAGCGTGTCTTTGACCCACTCTTAACTAGACAACTTTCATCAGTCATGAGAGAGTCTCATGTTCAAGAGCTAAGCAATGACAGCTGTAAATGACAAAAAGCACACTGATATTTTCTTGGGACTCCAGCACAGAGCAATGAAGGAGCTTGAATTCACCTTCTTGGAAAGTTTTAAAATGCACATGAAGTTTAGGAGAGGAGCTAAGCCATGGTAACTTTTGTTGAGTATGTCTGCGTAGACAGAGTTTCCATCACCGCAGAAGGAAGGAATGTCATTTAACCCACATAATCATCTCTAGCTGCTAAGCTGCGCTTACTGCAGATTATCCGCAACATATTTTACGGGGTGAGCTTTTATGTGTAATCCCTGAGTAACATTCCAGAGAGAAGTATTTTGGAGGGGGGGAAAGCCCAACTCTTAACTGTTTCAAATAATGGTTACATTTGAAAGTCAAAAAAGATGTAAAACCTTTCTTTCCTAGACCTATTACCAGCACAAACTGTACCAGAATTTACGACGCTTTTATTATGGCAGCATAACTCTACCGTGGACGCTCTCGCTCTGGACTATTCCTTAAGAAACAAAGTCCCCGAGAGAACTAAAACAAAATTAGCCAAAAATATTGGGCTGGATGATTTCAAAGGCTATGTACTAAAGGCCAAACACTTGTAATAATAGTAATGAGCGGACTAAAAGTTAAAGCATTACTCAGTTCAAAGATATCTTGTTCTCACAGAAGACTGTAAAAAAACTCTATTTTTCTGGGTCTGTTTTGTGCATTTAGATGTACCTTCTACTCCTTTCCACTGTATGCGAATGTTTATGACAAGGTGGGAGGACCTCATGCAACCTTCTAGAAGTAAAGAAAGACAAGCCAGTCAAGAAAGGCAAAATTGTTAATGGCAGGTGGAAAGAGGGAGGCCAAGAATAGAAAACAAAAGAACAATAATAATTGAACGCCCTCCCTGTCTTCTGTGAAAAGAAAAGGCACAGACAAGAAAGAACAACTGCAAAATTCTCACGAGAAAAACGCACTTGATCTGGCTCAAGTATTTTGTGCTACATTTCTTGCTGTTTTCTCATGCCAAACATCTTAACCATTGAAGGTGTCCCTTTTCTCTTTCTGGAATACAGCTAGGAAGATGGCTGTGTCATTGCTGTCAAGCTGTTATTCTCAGAGGTGTCCAGTTGAAAGTCCTAGATGAACTGCTTTGCTCTGTCTCTTTAATATGGCATGACTTAACCACTTACAGTTTCAGCAGCTGAACTTGCCCAGCCCTACAATTCTTTAATCTTTGAATGGTTATATTAGCTCCTTGGCAACTGGCATTTGTAAGTCCATGCAACTGTGCAGAATTTGCACGATGAGATGATGCCAAATGAGTCATGGCAGTAGATTAACTAGGACATGCAAAGCAGAGAGGAGGGAATGAGAGCACAAGAAGAGGGTACAATCTCCTTTTTTTCTGCAACAGGGCTAACACCGTAGAAATCAAAAGGAACACAAATCCTCCTAGGGGTAGTTCTTGCAAAAAACAAAGACTTCTTTTTGTGTTCACAGATCACAGCAAAATGCGGATGACAAAACCAGGCCATTAAGTCACATCCAGTATGAAGCAGTATGAAAGAGGAAAGCAGCTGAGAGCGTCAACCCTGCTGAGTAGTCTCAGTATTCTTCTCGACATTAGCAGAAATTTGAAATGAGTCTCTGAAAATTACAAAGGAGGCAGAAGAAAAGGGAGCAATGACTCCTCTGGCATAGTGTTTCCTAACAGGGATCTTCAAAATGTAAAGATTGTATCATCCTTTCAACTGAAGGAAGGTATTAAAACAACAGGAAGGAAATGGCATCACATGCTAGAAAGACTGGGCAGTGCACTTCTAGACAGAAAGGCCACTGATGGAAAACCGACTAAACTGGCCCCAATGCAGCAGCATTGTATTAAAGCCCAAAAATACCCACCGCTTCACTCTTTGCCATTCCATTCATATGGACACAGCAGCTCTGCAACATTCCTACTGATCATCTCCTTGGCAAACTGGGAGTGAGGGTCCCTAGTGATGCAGAGTCCCCAGGCAAGTGCAGAGGGGAGCTGCTTTTTTGCAAAAACCAGGCTTTTGAAGCACTCAGGCCTTTATCAGTTCCATAGCTTTAAGCCATAACAAAATTCATTCAACCAACCATCATACGCCACGCTGTGAACACGTGACCATTCTAGAACTTGTTGATCTACCTCTGATTCAGCGGCCTCACCTTCCCATAGTCCTTTTCTACTTAGCCAAAGTATCGGGCCTCAGCCCAAGGCCTTCCTTTTGTAAGCTTCTACCTATATGCAGCAGCAAACCACTACTTTCTTCCGTGCCAAGAGTTTAAGTAGATGATTTGCATCTGCCCTTCCGGTGAAACATAATGGGGAGAGAAAATTCTGTCGGAAATGTTCAGTCATTCAGTTTTCTAGACAGGCCAAATCAAAAGAAAAGCAAGCTATAGGATTGTGTACTTGCTCTTACAAAGCACCTGCTGCCCTCTGACAATGAACTAGCAGAAAACCAGCAAAAATAAGACTTGAGGCAAACAAGCCTTTGAAGGGAATTATGACATGATAAAGAAAGACAACACATTTCCAGCTTGTTGAGATACTTGAAATGTCAGCAAAGGCTTGAGGGCAAAGGCTGAACGAATGGGGAAAGGTTACAAGAATCCCAAGAAAAACATGACCATGGATTAAAAGAATCCCAACAGGTCAACTGACCTGTTGAAGTTTTCAGGAAATCAGTGGCTGCTGATTTAGATAGGCCATTCAAGTTAATTTCCCCGTGCACCTTCCACTCCTTTTTCACCTGTCACCATCACAGGGTGAATTGGGACCATGGAATCACAATTCTTTGGATTCTGTTCTTAGCTTTAGGAGACAACTACAGCAGCTGAAGTAGCTGTTACTGATGTGATACCCAGGAACACAGAGTTGACATATTTCATTCATGTCCAATCACAACTAGCCATATCTAAGAGGATAGGATTGGCCTCTTTTCATGATGCTTTTCTTATTTTACAGCCTGCTGTGATTCTGCTGAAACTTTTTCATTAGTTTCTCTCTAAAAAGGAGAAAGTCCAATGTCCCTCCCTACTGGTGCAGGTTTACCATTCGGTTTGTCGAGTCTAAAAATGGAATTGGAACTAGCAGGAATTACTGTGTTTAAAGCGTCCGGTCCGTTCAGACAGTCTCAGGTCGATAAAAGCCTAGATGTTATTGGCTAAATACTGTTTCCCCCAAGAGCGGACGCACGCAATTTAATCCAACTTTTTATAACAAACGCCAATAATACAGAATCCAGTCATACAAAAGAGTCACAAAGAAGCAGGAAGAATTATCGGACCATTTATGGTAGCAAACTTCTCACCTTCTTTTGGAGTGAGCATAATCTGCTAGCTGAAGTAGCAAACTTGAGGACAGAAATCGCCCTACTATTGAGAAGTTGTTGACAAGAGAACCACCTAAGCTGTGTGACTTTCCCTTTTCTATTCATTGGTCAAGCCTAGTAGCCTAAAATTTACGGGCTCAATCAAAGACAAATGCAATCTAGTCAGAGGTCTATGAAAAGTCCAAAACTAATCAGAATTCTTCTTAGACAATGGAAATGGAAGCAGAGCTACCAATTTCCTTGCCACATATCCCTAAAACTCATTCCTTTCTAGTCATAACTAATGTATAGCCACCAGTACAATCAGGAAAAGATGAAACTTACAGATGTCAGCAAGGGAAGGATTTGAAAGAACTATTCCCATTATTCATCGTCTAGACAGCAACGATCATTAAAATCAGAGCCCTTTTAGAAGGGCTTTCCTTGTGGGAAATTCAGGACTCCAGGACAACGGAGCAAGAGGATTAAGCAGAAGCCGTTGATTGTTGACACGATGCACTTACACATTCTAAATCTCTGCACATGCCAGGCCCGCATTTTTATCTTGGTGCCTTTGTTATGTCCACACATTCTGTGTGTACCTCTCAAAAGATACGTTTGGTTACAGTCCAGGCGCTTTGCTGCCCCCCGTTATCGAGTTCTTGTAGTCTTGGAATTTGGTTTCTCAACTTCTCTTTCTTCTTTTAGCACGGCTTATGTCTTAGTAACCTTGATGAATTCCAGAGGGCTCTGAGAAAATTCTGATAAGAACATATTCCAGCTGGATGGCTGGTGCACCCTGTAGTCTAAGAGGTTCAGCTACATTGCTACAATTTCCCCCTTCTTCATCTTGCACCAGCTAAACCCTTTTCACTGTATTTACTTCCAAGAGGCTCACCAGTTTCATGATGCATGGAATAACAAGAAGCAATATAATAATGACTACTAGTAACAACAAAGTTCCCTTGACAAGATCTTCCAACCATCGAGTTGTTTCCCATCTCTCAAACCATTCATGCGTAACCCTCTCATTCCCAATCAATTTCTTCATGTTATCTTGTCCTTGTTTGAGTTTCCAGTGAATGACTGCAGAAGGGTTAGAGAGGTTCAAAAAACACATTCCTTCAAAATCCTCACACTCGTGCCCATGTGCTAACAAGAAAGCTAGAGCAGCATTATTTTGCAGTGTGCAATGACTAATGGTATCTACACCAGTGAGAAGCTGATTTAAAATCGCTGATCTTACCTTGAGTTGGTTGACCACCCAGCATCGCAACTTATTAAGCATACTCAAAGCTTGACCAACAGCGACACCTGCTGTCAGGAATGGCACAATTAATCGAGAGGAGTGCCCAAACCTGTACACAACTGAGGCAAGGGCGTCTTAAGCGTATGCTTCTTCTTCTGATCCCGGGAGGCGAAGAATCGAGTTCTTCGCGCCCAGAGCATTGTGCCGGTGGCGGTACGCTCCGGTGCGGCGCTTGTGCCGAAAGACGCCCGGGACACAATGCCGGTGGTGTTAATATTTGTTTGTCGCGTTTCGGAAGCTGCTGCTAGCCGAGTCCCCCGGAGGCGAAGAAGCGGCTTCTTCGCACACAGAGCATTGGGCCGGTCGCGGTGAGCGCTGGAGAGCGGCTTGTGCCGAAAGACGCCGCGTACCGGCACTTAGCATCGGAGAGCTCCGTATCTCTGTCTTCTGCGTGTCTTGCCGCTCAACATTCAGCAAGAAGCTTTTTCACCATATCTTGCAAAGAGAAACTCTGCCAGTATAGAAAACATCCAAAATCCTGTTCTAAAGCTTGCACAGAGGTCTGCAAAGAGTTTTGCAATACGGAAAAGGTAGTTGTGCAGAACTCGTTCTTTCCGAATATAATAACAATGGAAAAGGCAGGAGAGTGGTAAAGTACTGGTTTCTCTAAGTCTGAATGCTGCCCACACTGTTCCTGTGTGGTGCGGCTTGCATCTTCGCTTTTGGGAAGATGCCGTGCTCTCCGTCTCCCGGAGGAGAAGAAGCGGCTTCTTTGCGCACAGAGCATTGTGCCGAGCGCAGGGAGCTCCTAAGAGCGCTTTGTGCCGAAAGAAGCCGGGGACCGGCACTTAGCATCGGAGAGCTGCGTATCTGCGTCTTCTGCGTGTCTTGCCGCTCAACACTCAGCAAAAAGCTTTTCCACCATATCTTGCAAAGAGAAACTCTGCCAGTATAGAAAACATCCAAAATCATTTTCTAAACGTGCACGGAGGTCTGCAAAGAGTTTTGCAGGAAGGAAAAGATAGTTGTCCAAAACTCGTTCTTTTTGAATATAATATCATTGGAAAAGGCAGGAGATTGGTAAAAATACTGTTTTCTCTAAGTCTGAATGCTGCCCACACTGTTCCTGTGTGGTGCGGCTTGCATCTTCGCTTTTGGGAAGATGCCGTTCTCTCCGTCTCCCGGAGGCGAAGAAGCGGCTTCTTCGCACACAGAGCATTGGGTCGGTCGCGGTGAGCACCTAAGAGCGCTTTGTGCCGAAAGAAGCCGGGGACCGGCACTTAGCTTCGGAGAGCTGCGTATCTGCGTCTTCTGCGTGTCTTGCCGCTCAACACTCAGCAAAAAGCTTTTCCACCATATCTTGCAAAGAGAAACTCTGCCAGCATAGAAAACATCCAAAATCATTTTCTAAACGTGCACGGAGGTCTGCAAAGAGTTTTGCAGGAAGGAAAAGATAGTTGTCCAAAACTCGTTCTTTTTGAATATAATATCATTGGAAAAGGCAGGAGATTGGTAAAAATACTGTTTTCTCTAAGTCTGAATGCTGCCCACACTGTTCCTGTGTGGTGCGGCTTGCATCTTCGCTTTTGGGAAGATGCCGTTCTCTCCGTCTCCCGGAGGCGAAGAAGCGGCTTCTTCGCACACAGAGCATTGGGTCGGTCGCGGTGAGCACCTAAGAGCGCTTTGTGCCGAAAGAAGCCGGGGACCGGCACTTAGCTTCGGAGAGCTGCGTATCTGCGTCTTCTGCGTGTCTTGCCGCTCAACACTCAGCAAAAAGCTTTTCCACCATATCTTGCAAAGAGAAACTCTGCCAGTATAGAAAACATCCAAAATCATTTTCTAAACGTGCACGGAGGTCTGCAAAGAGTTTTGCAGGAAGGAAAAGATAGTTGTCCAAAACTCGTTCTTTTTGAATATAATATGAGTGGAAAAGGCAGGAGATTGGTAAAAATACTGTTTTCTCTAAGTCTGAATGCTGCCCACACTGTTCCTGTGTGGTGCGGCTTGCATCTTCGCTTTTGGGAAGATGCCGTTCTCTCCGTCTCCCGGAGGCGAAGAAGCGGCTTCTTCGCACACAGAGCATTGGGTCGGTCGCGGTGAGCACCTAAGAGCGCTTTGTGCCGAAAGAAGCCGGGGACCGGCACTTAGCTTCGGAGAGCTGCGTATCTGCGTCTTCTGCGTGTCTTGCCGCTCAACACTCAGCAAAAAGCTTTTCCACCATATCTTGCAAAGAGAAACTCTGCCAGCATAGAAAACATCCAAAATCATTTTCTAAACGTGCACGGAGGTCTGCAAAGAGTTTTGCAGGAAGGAAAAGATAGTTGTCCAAAACTCGTTCTTTTTGAATATAATATCATTGGAAAAAGCAGGAGATTGGTAAAAATACTGTTTTCTCTAAGTCTGAATGCTGCCCACACTGTTCCTGTGTGGTGCGGCTTGCATCTTCGCTTTTGGGAAGATGCCGTTCTCTCCGTCTCCCGGAGGCGAAGAAGCGGCTTCTTCGCACACAGAGCATTGGGTCGGTCGCGGTGAGCACCTAAGAGCGCTTTGTGCCGAAAGAAGCCGGGGACCGGCACTTAGCTTCGGAGAGCTGCGTATCTGCGTCTTCTGCGTGTCTTGCCGCTCAACACTCAGCAAAAAGCTTTTCCACCATATCTTGCAAAGAGAAACTCTGCCAGTATAGAAAACATCCAAAATCATTTTCTAAACGTGCACGGAGGTCTGCAAAGAGTTTTGCAGGAAGGAAAAGATAGTTGTCCAAAACTCGTTCTTTTTGAATATAATATCATTGGAAAAGGCAGGAGATTGGTAAAAATACTGTTTTCTCTAAGTCTGAATGCTGCCCACACTGTTCCTGTGTGGTGCGGCTTGCATCTTCGCTTTTGGGAAGATGCCGTTCTCTCCGTCTCCCGGAGGCGAAGAAGCGGCTTCTTCGCACACAGAGCATTGGGTCGGTCGCGGTGAGCACCTAAGAGCGCTTTGTGCCGAAAGAAGCCGGGGACCGGCACTTAGCTTCGGAGAGCTGCGTATCTGCGTCTTCTGCGTGTCTTGCCGCTCAACACTCAGCAAAAAGCTTTTCCACCATATCTTGCAAAGAGAAACTCTGCCAGCATAGAAAACATCCAAAATCATTTTCTAAACGTGCACGGAGGTCTGCAAAGAGTTTTGCAGGAAGGAAAAGATAGTTGTCCAAAACTCGTTCTTTTTGAATATAATATCATTGGAAAAGGCAGGAGATTGGTAAAGTACTGTTTTCTCTAAGTCTGAATGCTGCCCACACTGTTCCTGTGTGGTGCGGCTTGCATCTTCGCTTTTGGGAAGATGCCGTTCTCTCCGTCTCCCGGAGGCGAAGAAGCGGCTTCTTCGCACACAGAGCATTGGGTCGGTCGCGGTGAGCACCTAAGAGCGCTTTGTGCCGAAAGAAGCCGGGGACCGGCACTTAGCTTCGGAGAGCTGCGTATCTGCGTCTTCTGCGTGTCTTGCCGCTCAACACTCAGCAAAAAGCTTTTCCACCATATCTTGCAAAGAGAAACTCTGCCAGTATAGAAAACATCCAAAATCATTTTCTAAACGTGCACGGAGGTCTGCAAAGAGTTTTGCAGGAAGGAAAAGATAGTTGTCCAAAACTCGTTCTTTTTGAATATAATATCATTGGAAAAGGCAGGAGATTGGTAAAAATACTGTTTTCTCTAAGTCTGAATGCTGCCCACACTGTTCCTGTGTGGTGCGGCTTGCATCTTCGCTTTTGGGAAGATGCCGTTCTCTCCGTCTCCCGGAGGCGAAGAAGCGGCTTCTTCGCACACAGAGCATTGGGTCGGTCGCGGTGAGCACCTAAGAGCGCTTTGTGCCGAAAGAAGCCGGGGACCGGCACTTAGCTTCGGAGAGCTGCGTATCTGCGTCTTCTGCGTGTCTTGCCGCTCAACACTCAGCAAAAAGCTTTTCCACCATATCTTGCAAAGAGAAACTCTGCCAGCATAGAAAACATCCAAAATCATTTTCTAAACGTGCACGGAGGTCTGCAAAGAGTTTTGCAGGAAGGAAAAGATAGTTGTCCAAAACTCGTTCTTTTTGAATATAATATCATTGGAAAAGGCAGGAGATTGGTAAAATACTGTTTTCTCTAAGTCTGAATGCTGCCCACACTGTTCCTGTGTGGTGCGGCTTGCATCTTCGCTTTTGGGAAGATGCCGTTCTCTCCGTCTCCCGGAGGCGAAGAAGCGGCTTCTTCGCACACAGAGCATTGGGTCGGTCGCGGTGAGCACCTAAGAGCGCTTTGTGCCGAAAGAAGCCGGGGACCGGCACTTAGCTTCGGAGAGCTGCGTATCTGCGTCTTCTGCGTGTCTTGCCGCTCAACACTCAGCAAAAAGCTTTTCCACCATATCTTGCAAAGAGAAACTCTGCCAGCATAGAAAACATCCAAAATCATTTTCTAAACGTGCACGGAGGTCTGCAAAGAGTTTTGCAGGAAGGAAAAGATAGTTGTCCAAAACTCGTTCTTTTTGAATATAATATCATTGGAAAAGGCAGGAGATTGGTAAAAATACTGTTTTCTCTAAGTCTGAATGCTGCCCACACTGTTCCTGTGTGGTGCGGCTTGCATCTTCGCTTTTGGGAAGATGCCGTTCTCTCCGTCTCCCGGAGGCGAAGAAGCGGCTTCTTCGCACACAGAGCATTGGGTCGGTCGCGGTGAGCACCTAAGAGCGCTTTGTGCCGAAAGAAGCCGGGGACCGGCACTTAGCTTCGGAGAGCTGCGTATCTGCGTCTTCTGCGTGTCTTGCCGCTCAACACTCAGCAAAAAGCTTTTCCACCGTATCTTGCAAAGAGAAACTCTGCCAGTATAGAAAACATCCAAAATCATGATCTAAACTTGCACGGAGGTCTGCAAAGAGTTTTGCAAGAAGGAAAGCTAGTTGTCCAAAACTCGTTCCTTTCGAATAAAATATGAGTGGAAAAGGCAGGAGATTGGTAAAAATACTGTTTTCTCTAAGTCTGAATGCTGCCCACACTGTGCCTGCGTGGTGCGGTTTGCATCTTCGCCTTTGGGAAGCTGCCCCTCGCCGAGTCTCCCGGAGGCGAAGAAGCGGCTTCTTCGCACACAGAGCATTGGGTCGGTCGCAGTGAGCACCTAAGAGCGCTTTGTGCCGAAAGAAACCGGGGACCGGCACTTAGCATCGGAGAGCTGCGTATCTGCGTCTTCTGCGTGTCTTGCCGCTCAACACTCAGCAAAAAGCTTTTCCACCATATCTTGCAAAGAGAAACTCTGCCAGTATAGAAAACATCCAAAATCATGATCTAAACTTGCACGGAGGTCTGCAAAGAGTTTTGCAAGAAGGAAAGCTAGTTGTCCAAAACTCGTTCCTTTCGAATATAATATGAGTGGAAAAGGCACGAGAGTGGTAAAATACTGTTTTCTCTAAGTCTGAATGCTGCCCACACTGTTCCTGTGTGGTGCGGCTTGCATCTTCGCTTTTGGGAAGATGCCGTTCTCTCCGTCTCCCGGAGGCGAAGAAGCGGCTTCTTCGCACACAGAGCATTGGGTCGGTCGCGGTGAGCACCTAAGAGCGCTTTGTGCCGAAAGAAGCCGGGGACCGGCACTTAGCTTCGGAGAGCTGCGTATCTGCGTCTTCTGCTTGTCTTGCCGCTCAACACTCAGCAAAAAGCTTTTCCACCATATCTTGCAAGGAGAAACTGTGCCAGTATAGAAAACATCCCCGATCTTCTTCTAAAAGTTGTACAGAGGACTGCAGAGTGTTTATCAAGAAGAAAAACATCCTGTCCCAAAACTTCTTTTATTCGAATATAATGTGAATGAAAGGGCAGGAGAATGCTAAAGTACTCGTTTCTATCAATTTGAAAGGTGCACACCCTATATCGGTGTGCTGCGGCTTGCATCTTCGCCTTTGGGAAGCTGCCGTTCTCTCCATCTCCCGGAGGCGAAGAAGCGGCTTCTTCGCGCACAGAGCATTGTGCCGGTGGCGGTGTTCTCCAGAGAGCGGCTTCTGACGAAAGACGCCCTGGCAGGGGGCTTCGTTTCGGAGAGTTCTTTACTATGCCTTCTGTCTCTCTCGTCGCATAAAACTGAGCAAAAAGCTTTTTTACTATGTCTTGCCAAGACAAACTGTGCCAGTACGGAAAGCATCTCCGCTCTTGTTCTAGAAGTTGCACGGAGGTCTGCAGAGTGTTTAGCAAGAAGCAAAAGAAAGTTGTCCAAAACTCCTTCTTTTTGAAGGGTAATGTGAATAGAAAAGGCAGGAGAGTGCTAAGGTACTGTTTTCTTTAGGTTTGACAACTGCACACACACTCCCCATGTTGTGCGACTTTTTTCTTGGCTTTTAAAGACGCGGCCGCGGTCTCCGTCTCCCGGAGGCGAAGAAGCCGCTTCTTTGCACACAGAGCATTGTGCCGGTCGCGGTGCGATCCGGAGCACGGCTTCTGCCGAAAGACGCCCGGGAGCGGCCCCTACCTTCGGAGAGCTCCGTATCTCTGAATCTGCGTCTCTTGTCGCCTACATCTTAGCAAAAAGCTTTCCTACTATGTCTCGCAAGGAGAAACTGTCCCAGTACAAAAAGCATCCTTGGTCTTTTTCTGGAAGTTGCACGGAGTGTCAGCAGAGTGTTTAGCAAGAAGCAAAAGAACGTTGTCCAAAACCCCTTTTCTTCCAATGTTAATGTGAATTGAAAAGGCAGGAGAATGAGGAAGTGCTGTTTTCTGTACGTTTGAAAGCTGTCACAAGGAGAAACTCTATCAGCACCTCAAGTTTTCCTCCATTTTACTCCCGATATTTCTTTTGCTGTGCAGTCAAGAAGCACCCTTCGTTCTTAGTTATGCTGCAGGTTGTCTTCAAATGGCTTTGCTTTCTGTCCCCTCCTCCCCATTTCTAACAGGCACAAGCACATTCCCTTCCCGGAACAAAATCCTGGTAATAGAGCCAGGAAGACTACGCTTTGACTTTGAGAGCCACAACTTATTTAAGAGAAAATAGTCCATTCTTTGAGACCCAATATCACACATCTGTGTGCAGGAGGAAGAGGGGTGCGTGCGTGCGTGAATGGGAAGTGTACTCGCCAACAAACTAGAGCCAATATTAGTAACCAACATGTAACAAGTGTGGACGTATATAATTCCCTGCTCTTTTTTGGATCTTTTTTCTTAAAGGTTATTTTGCTTTTAAAAATTTTCTAGTCATTTGAGAGATTCTTCTTTGTTTGTGTGAGAATAGAAATCTCCATAAAGCTTACTACGTAAAAGCAGGGTAATCTTTTGGACTTGATGATGACTATTTGGGAGATGATATTTTCATCTGCTTGTTTTGGAAATATTTTTGTCACGGAAAGTAGTAAGTTTCAAGATGTGTTTTTAGAAGGTGTAAAAATTGAGATCCTCATTTGTATCAAAGCCATACAAAGAATATCCCTTAAAACCATCCACTCCATCATTTCATTTTTGTATTTTTGTCTTTTCAATAGCTAGTTCTCACTTTCAGATAGCTTTTAAATGCCATGTTTTGACACAATTTTGTTATTCATTTCTAAGCTTCAAAATGATATTTAAAGAAGAGTAATTTCCTGTAACTACTTGACAGTTTGCAAATTAACATCAAAGTGGAGGGAGGGAGGGAAGGAAGTGGCAGAAGGACTTGGCAGAAAGAAGGACATAGTGGGAGGAAGGCAGTGAAGGAAGGAAGTGGGGGAAGGAAAGAAAAGAAAGAAGGAAAGAGAGAAAGAGAAAAAAAAGAAAGAAAGAAAGAAAGAAAGAAAGAAAGAAAGAAAGAAAGAAAGAAAGAAAGAAAGAGAAAGAAAGAAAGAAAAAGAAAGAAAGAAAGAAAGAAAGAAAGAGAAAGAAAGAAAGCGAAGGAAAGAAAATTCCCAAATGTCAGAAACGTTAAAGATGATAAAATACTTGTGAGTAATTTCCTGTAACTATTTGACAGTTTGCAAATTAACATCAAAGTGGATGGAGGGAGGGAAGGAAGTGGCAGAAGGACGTGGCAGAAAGAAGGACATAGTGGAAGGAAGGCAGTGAAGGAAGGAAGTGGGGGAAAGAAACGAAAGAAGGAACGAGAGAAAGAGAAAGAAAGAAAGAAAGAAAGAAAGAAAGAAAGAAAGAAAGAAAGAAAGAGAGAGAGAGAAGGGAAGAAAATTCCCAAATATCAGAAACGTTAAAGATGATAAAATACTTGTGTGTATGATAAAGAGCGAGGAGTAGATATTAGATATAGTATTGCTAAATGGCCCATAAATGTGAGACCCAAACAGTTCAACTCCTTGGATAGCAGTTTCTCAGCATGAATATGTTATTTCTAGCTTCAACTTCTTACTGCTACTGTACAGAATGATTACCATAGAATAATGGAATGGTTGGGTTTGGAAGGGACCTTAAATTCACCTACGTCCTCCCCAGCATGTCATTGTCAGGGACACCTTCCACTAGACCGCCTTAAGCTCAAAGACCCATTCAAGCTGGCCTTGATCACTTCCAGGAATTGGTCACCCACAACATGTTCTAGTGTCTCACAACCATCTTGGCAAGGAATTTCTTCCCAATAGCCAAAGGAAACCTATCCTCTTCAGGTTTTAAAGCCATCCACACTTTTCCTATCGCTCCGTGCCCTTGTGTAGCTCACCTGCCTCCTTCTGGTAGGCTGTCTTCAGCTACTGGAGAGCTGCTCTAACAATTTGCCCGGAGTCTGCTCTTCTCCAGGCTGAGAAAACGCCTGCGGGACTCCGGCTTGATGACAGACTTCTTGTGCTGCACTGGGGGCTCAGACCATTCTTCTTCTTGGAATTGTTGTAGGATGCTCAGCCACTGTTGACTGTGGTACAGGTACACTGGTCATTGTGGTACAGGTAATAAATAGATGATTGTTTTAATAAAGACCCAATTGAAATGATAAGAGCTAAATTTTAACGCAAAATTAATTGGAGAAAGATTCCTAAACCTGTGGCCCGTTACCCCAGCCCATCCATTGATTGTAAATGACATGCCTTGCAGATGTTATGATACATGAACCAAAGCCAAGTGATGGATACTGCTTAAGATAGATGTTCTACCTGCTTACTGCAATATGTTCTTATCAGTCTAAAACAATCCCCCGAACATGAAGAACAAGAGATTACATCATGAAGTAATGAAGTGCTTGGGTTGAAAGTAAAAGGCATTTGAAAGAAATGGGTTTGGGGGCTAACACAGCAAGATCTCAGAAATGGAGTGCCAGCTTAGGTCTCTGCTTCAGAGACAAGTGAAGCAATTCAGAAGTGTCTTCCTGGGAAAAAGGTTGACAGATCTTTCTGCACAACAGTTAACAGCCGGCATCAGAAATGGGTGCAAATAACATACTAGCCCATACAAGTTTGTCATCCTGGAGTGGAAGGGCCACTCAGACTCATAGCAGTGGTCTTGCTGCTGTGCCTGTTGAAATAGACAGAAAAGAATGAGGAAAACAAATTTTTCCATCTAGTTTGTTTCAGTATTGGTACAAAGACTATTTCCCCGCCCTCAGGAGACAGCAAAAACAGTCCACAACTGAAATGCTTCAGAAATGGAAATGATCTGAATCACAAATATTTCTTTTCACATCAAAATTAAAGCCCAAGTCATAACTGTCAAACAGATAGAACTATTTAAAGATGAATGTACTATACATACTAAAATATTCCCAGAGATAACTATTGTGTCCTTAGTCTGTTTAAAAGTCTAGACTTCCTGGTAAAAAAACTTGTACAGAGCTGAGGTAGCTCCACGACATTCTCTTTTCAGATTAATTAAACTCTTCAGTCTCACCACCATTACCCATGGATTTCCGTAAGTCCTTGAAAACCAGTAATTTCCCTTTTTTCCTCCTCTGAAAAAAATGACAGTGACAAGAGTTATTTGCACTCCCTATTTTCTGAAAAGCCTGAACATCAAGCCTTAAGAACTTTATCATCAGTTTTACTTCAAACTAAATTTGAAGAGAATGGCAGAAAGAATGGGAGCCTCAAGCAAAAGAATTTAGGCTTCTAATTCTTGGGTTGTCTTCTTACTTACCTAAGACAAGAAGTGGAAAGAGAATAGATTAGAGTTAGCAGCTGTTGAAGATTTGCACGTACTCTTCCACTCTTCCAAGAGGTCAAGGATGCTTTTCTGGCCCTCTCTCCCTCCACAAGCTGCAGCTTCCTTCAAGGCACAGTCACCTGCTGTGGCATGGAGCTCCCCACGAGCTCCATTGTGTTCCTCCACGGTTCTCCAGGGACTGCTGGGAGACAACCTGCTTCATGATGATGTCCTCCAGGGACTGTGGGGGATTCTTTGCTCTGTCAACTGGAGCACCTTCTCCTTCTTCTTGTCTCACTTTACTATCATGCAGCTGCTTCTCACACTCCTTTTTTCCCTCACTTGTCACTGCCTATTCATATGTTTTGTACTTTTGACAATATCTTTTCACAAAGACTGATGGGCTCAGTTGCAGAAATGTGTCTTGCTAGAAAATTGGATACTATAGAAAACCATGATTTTACAGAAAAGAATAGTAGAAGTACAAATATACTGTCAAAGAACCGGAAAACTGACAATCATTCATTGTAATACGTCCCCTCATTTTGCCTTCTTTCTCCTTAAGATCTGGAAAGACTACTGGGCAGTGAAAAACACTACAGTGTTGTTTCAAAGAAAAGACTTTTTTAGGCTTCTAAGGCGCATGTTCCAATTGCTTGAGAAAATTGAGAAAAGGCACTTTGTCTTTTGTGATAAATATCATTAGCCACTAGGGACAAAGTCTGACCAACAACAAGAGCAGATCAAAATCTGATGAGACCAAGCAATATACCTTGAGTGGCCAGGACAGAACCATCGAGTCGTCGAATCTGTTGAATTGGAAGGACCCCATCAGGATCATCATCAGTCCAACTCCTGGCCCTGCCTGGGGCCATCCTTGAACTCCCAAACTCAGACAGTTGTGATGGTGTGACCACTCCCTGGAGAGACTCTTCCAGTGCCCAGCCATTCTCGGGTTAAAAACTTTTTCTTGATACCCGACCTAAACCTCCCCTGACTCAGCTGCATGCCATTTCTTTGAGTCCTGTCTTTGTAGACCTCATTTGAGGACTTTCTAATACCAAGGTGATTCCACCCCAGAGCAGAGCAGAGAAGAGAAGAGAAGAGCAGAGCAGAGCAGAGCAGAGCAGAGCAAGACAATCCCCTCCCTTGCCCAGCTGGTGATGCTGTGCCTGATGCACCCCAGGACAGGCTTGGCCCTCCTGGCTGCCAGGGCACTGCTGATGCACATTCAGCTTGCCATTGGCCAGGAGCCTGGGTCCCTTTCTGCAGTGCTTCTCCCAGCCTCTTGCTCCCTCCCCAGTCTATACACCCACCAGGATTGCCCAGTTGCAGGTGCTGAATCCAGCACTTGCCCTTGTTCCACTCCATCTGGTTGGTGATTGCCTGTGGGAATCCTCAAAAACAGAGGGGTTTGGGAAAGCTGCAAAAGGAAGGCCTCAGAGACAGCAGAACTGTCATTGGAGCTAAGCAGTAGTCATAAGGTTTGTCAGCAGAAAAATTAGATGAGAAGTAGAAAAGTAAGGACAAATGGAACAATGGTCTGTGTATTAATGCTTGTCTAGAATAACTCCCTAAGCTACAGCAAAGTATATCTAGGGCGATGTTAGGTAGTTCTGAGCTTAATAACGGAGCTCTGTGCACTGTATCTTAAGGCTTACAAGCAGGTCTTTTATTCGAAAGAAGCGAGCATTGTTCTAAGCCCAGGTACATGTCTTTATAGTGATTGGATAGAAGTACTGTCAATATGCTTTTGCTTTGTGTGATTGGTCAAAAAACTTTTCAAGTCAGTTGTAACATTAAGTTCTTTGTCTGCTGCTGGGGACGTGAGCTGCTGGCAGCTTCCCATTGTCATCACCATGTAATGAGACTGATTACTGGAAAAAACCCAGCTTGAGACGCCGTCCCCAGCAGTCCCGCCCCTTTTGTGATTTGTGCATAGACTCCCGGCCAGCAAGAATTGCCCATCTCTCCTATTTGGCAAGATCTCTCTGCAAGGTCTCTGTGCCCTCAAGGGAGTTAGTTCACAGCTCCTCCCAATTTAGTGTCTTTGGCAAACTTTCTTAATATTCCTTCAAGTGCTGTGTCCAGGTTGTTCAAAAGATGTTGAAGAGAACTGGCCCAATGATGATACTGTCTTAGCCACTGAAATAAGTGCTTCATACTTCCTCTTGTGCAGAAATCACAACAAATTTCTTTTCTATCCATGTTTTCTTATGCTCATGCTTTTTATCCCAACAGCAGCTGACACGACATTTACAGGCACAGCAACAGCACACTTTTCCTGCTCTTACTAGACTTAACAATTTTGCAACCGGTCAATCAGTGGCCTTTGCAACTAAAGTCAGACCTTCAGCATTTCTCATTAAATGAATGTCTTCAGAAGAAAACTTTGCTGCCTACTCTGTACGACTGAAGAATAGATGATAATGAGTTAGCATCACAATCAGTTAAGTACAGAGCCTATCCTTTAGCAGGGAAAAAATTAAAAGAAGAGCTCTTTTATGCAACAACTATCTGAGAAACAAAACAACTAGGATCTTCCACAGGGTTCCCTGCAGTAGAAATGTACTTGGATGAATGCAGAAGATAAAAGATGTGGTTTTGAAAGGCTATGTCCTTGCTAAGCTAAATTGGATCTCATCCTGTAGATGAAAGATCAAGGAGCTCAAAGCGGAGCTAGAGAGACATGTCCAGATAATGAGATAGGGCAAAGCATTTTCCAAGATAATTAAGCATTCTGGTGGACTGGCCAGTTAGGTTAAATCTGCCACACCCATTCACTTTTGGGGATTGAACTGTGGAGTGCTAAACCGTATCTGCTGCTGTGCAAAGTAAAAGAGATCCATCCAAATTGTACGGTTAGTGAGAACACTCTCACTCTCAATTGTAAAACACTTCATAAGCTATTAATCAGTCTTAGGAACAAAATGAAATAAAGTTGTTATGCCATCTGGGAATGGGAAAACATCTTCAAAATATTTTTTTCTCTATGTTTTCTTCTTTTTTCTTTTTTTCTTTTTTATTTTTTTAATCCCACATTATGTGATTGATAATTTCAACCATTCTGGAATGCTTTTAACAGATGAACCCAGCATAGTAGTTTTATTACCGGCTCTTGTCCCTTACATGCTTCAGTACAGGTTTGGAATATACTCCCCAGTCAATTAGTGTTTTTTTTATCTCTTTTCCCAGAGACAACTTTTAAAGGACTACTTAACCCCTAAAAATCATAATTTCTCTGGTTTCTCCAAGCTTTTTGAGAAAGCTGTTTTGGTTTTGTTTTGGTTTGTTGCTTGTTTTGTTTTATTGCATCATTCCTAATGTCTTCAGACCTACTACAAGAAGAAGTTAAAAATAGATCTTATTTGAAGAGACTGTTAAAGCTAATGAACTGCCAGTCTTGGTATTTGTATCTTTCTAAATCCTTTAAAGTCCAAGGTTGCCTTCCTGAATCCTCAGTTACTTAGAAAACATTGTGTTTAGAAAACAGACCCAGTTCAATTGCTTCTGCAAACTCACCTTCATTGTATAGGATTGTACTTCAAGAAATCTTGCTTCATTCAAACATTGGAAGTACAGATTTGACATCATCTGTGACCCTTCCATCTGTCTGAACTGTATTTCATTGTGTGAGTTCCTCAGTTGCTTCAAATAAGGACAGAATCTTTTCAATTTGCATAGCATGTTATGTGAAGATCTCCTGTCTGCTTTCTTCACTTGCTTTAATGGGAAGACAAGGGAAATACATTTTGAATGTTATCTTTTAGAGTCTACTTTTACCTACCAGTGTGCTTCTATGGACTAGAACCAATTTCAGCTTGAAAGAAGGTATTGTCATGATCCACTCATACCAACGGATTGGTTAACTGGTTGGTTGGTTAACTGATCTGGGAGTGCAACAGACAACCTGGAAAGGGGATTGCAGTATCAATCCAAACAAATGCACCTTTATAGAATGACCACAGCAAATGCCTGAAAGGAATCAGGGAGAGGAAAAGAATAAAAAAGAGGGGGAGAAAGAGAGAGGAGTATAGCTACCAAACATGGAGAGACTAAGTCTTCTTAGTCCAACCGATAGAGTTTGCATAGTCACGTTGGGAAGGTCTCAAAGTCCTGGTGAACTCAAGGTTCCATTATAGTCCATTGCTGAGGGGGGAAACAGAATCTTGAAATGGCTGAGGGGGAACAGATCCAATCAAGAAGAAGAAGTCTATTGAAATTGCTGAGGGGGAAAAAGGTATTGAAGACGGGTACAGACAGTCCATGTTCTCAGCAGGATAAGTCAGTAGCAGCAGTGAGTGGGACCCACTGTTTCAGGACTGCTTTCTGGGGGAAACCAGTCTAGGTCCTGTAGGCACATCTCTAGGCAACACTCAGCAGGCATCCTGCTTCAGTCAGGCCAGCACCCCTGCATCAGAATTACAGGTGTCTCAGTCTCAGTCCTTGGGAGGGGGGCTTCAACCTCGGTGCCTCACGGTGGTAGTGGAGCAGAGGAAGGATTTTCCATGGGGGGGCTACCAAGTTGCCCCAGCAAGTTCATCTGGCCAAGAGGTGGGAAAATTCCTGGTCTATTGTCGTGAAGCAGGTGCAAGCATATAGGCTGGGTTGCCCTTTGGCAGGCCCTGCTAGAAGCAGTCACTGAAGACACAGCTGTGAACAATCCCTTGGCAGGCCAGAATTCTGCTCAGGGGCCTCAGGATTTTTGGTGTTCATCCATTACTGGCAGGCCAGAGGTCCCATCGGGGTCCTCAGGGTCCTGATATCGGTCCTGTGGACGGTCGTGAGGCAAATGGGGGGAACCTCAGACCGTCTTTCACAGCACCTGGTGACTCACGACAGGCTTCAAAGGGTCTTCATCAGCAGTGTTCTGTACTATTGTTGTATACTTGTCGCACATTGGTAGCATATCCTGGAAAGCAGAGACAATACGTCAGACAGAGAGAGAGAAGGGAAGGACAAGAAAAGATAAAAAAAGGCGGGGGTAAGGAAACAAGAAACAAGTATAATAACAGTAATTTAAACCATATTATTTTGAAACATTTTTTTCAAATATCTGAAACTAATCACAAATAATCAAAGGCAATAAAGCAATAAACAAATCAACAACAGTTCATTTAAAATATTTTTTTTTCAAAACAATTCACCAAAAATCAAAAGTAATTTTCTTATAATCGTCAAAGAAAATTGAAGACGATTTCAAAACACATCCTCTCATTTGTAGTCGCCTTGTGTCAATAGTCTTGGAGATGGCCACAGTGAAAAGGACATCAGCCCAGTTGTGTGCATTAATTACAGACATCAATTTTGTTAACTCTTTCATCATTCTCCAATTCATAATGAGTAAGATTGCTGATTAAAAAACCCCAATCAAAACGAAACGCAAAAGGGCAATGATGGGATGACACATACTGTTCAGGACTCTTGTGGCAGTAGGTGACCACCCAAAAAGAGTATCCTACCACCTGTGTTCAGCATCTTTTCTTACTCTCTCTATGACATGGTGTATTTCTTTCACATTGTGATGAACAGTTACCAGTGCTTTCTGTCTATTCTTCTTGATCTTCTCCAATATTTCAATGAAGTCCTGATGAAGCAAAGATTGCTTTACCAAAGTAATGTTCATCCCAATGGGAGTAGGTAAATGTCCTGGTTTAGGGCAAATTTGGGAGAAAACCTCCAAAAGGTGGACCCTCCAGAAAACAAACCCACATGGCCCCTCCCCCCAACCAGGTCGGGAAGGATTCCTTGGAAACAAGTGGAAAGAACCTGTTTCTGTAACAGGCAAAGCACCCCGCAGCACACAAAAGGATCAATACCAGATGGCACCACTCTTTCACCGCTCTGAAAAAGTAGACAACTTCAGAAAGTCTCTCTTGGGAGTGCTCGCTCTGTTATCAGTCTGTCCTGTGCTGGGGTAGCTGCTGCACCTTGGCCACAAGGTGCAAACTCTCGGTGTTTCCCAGGTCCCAGTCCGGAGCAGGTCCGAGTAGGTCCAAAGAAGGGAAAGGAGAAACAGTCCAGGGAAAATTTGGACTGCTTAGCTAAACTAACTAATGAGCAGGAGCAAAACAGCAAGAGCAAAGCAGGAGCAAAGCCGAAGCAAGAGCAAAGCGAAAAGCAAAGCAAAAAGCAAAAGCAGCACCCATGTACTGCCCTGTCTCTGTGTCGCGCCAGCTGTGGGGGAGCGGCTGATAGCAAAACCAAAACAAAACATTCGCTCTTCACAGCCAGTCTTGAAGGCACAGAACATGATAGCCAGCATCAACAGAACACACGGATGGGGATACAAGCATCATAACGTCACCCTAGGACAGTAATAGTTTGTGAATCAGTCTTTAATTGGATTGAAAAAGGTAATGGGAGGTAACTGGAGCTTCTGAAGAAAAATCACATCCCTCAATTTTGTAAAGTTACAAGCGCAACAATTTGAATGATTTTTACTATCCACTACTGCATTTTCTACAAATACCGTATCACAAGCAGTTCTAAAGCACCCACACCCATTGCCTATATATTTAAGGACTGTTTCGAAAGTCTCGTTAGGATGAATTTCAAAATGACAGATATTTTGTTCTGTGTCCAAACAAACATCCTGAGCTGTAATTGCATTACTTTCACAGATGAAGCCTAGTTCTCGGACAATAGAAGATTCCAAATTAACATGTTGCCATTTTTTACCAGTTTGATGGGCCCATTGTCTATGTTCAGAAAGATTGGGAATAGCTCCATCATGATTTAGCCCTAATGCAATAATAGGAAATCTCAAATGCACTGAGGCATTGCGTACGGTTAACACAAGAGCTGTGGCTGTGTTTGTAATGGGGTGGAAAGTAAAATTCACCAAGTTCCACCAGGACTGGAATTCTCTTTCAAAATCAGTGGCACTGTCCCAAATTCTTTTCTGAATTTCAGCAGGAAAATTGCCTTCACCTTCTCTTATCATTGAGGCAGCAACTGACTGCATCGACAATTGTGCCTGGATACAGCTAAGAGCCAAAGAAAGGTTGTTTTGTGTAGCACCGAGTGCATCAGTCTACCAATTTGCGATCACTTACATTTACCTTTTCCCAAGCTGGTAATATGTTTGATAGCAAGCACTGCTGTGTTCCCAGAGCCAATAAGGATGATTGCAGTGGTTGTTTTAATTTGGTCAAATCTCTAACCATTTTGTGGCAGCCAATTTATCCATTAGTGTACTTCAGAATCAATACTATTTAGAATTCCAAAACCTGTTCCCAAAACACCGGTTATGTCTCTTAGTGTCTGTTTTTAAAGAAAAAACGGACTTTCTGTTTTTGCAGCCAGGTGGTCCAACCCTCAAAGGAAGTCCGCAAAAAAGGCAAACAGGCCGGCTGAATTTCTGAGACATTGTTTTGCATCATCAGCAATTTGACTTGTTTAAGAGACCGTGCCAGATTGAACAATATGTGTTGTTGACCAGTTTTCCTGATTATATATGGTCCAATTTCAAAACTTCTCAGGCTAAGCATAAGCGGTGCTTGGGCTGGAGTGGTGGTAGTAGAAGGTTGGTTCATCCCATTTATTATCAACTTAAAAGAAAAGCCTTCACTAGTTTTGGACCAAAGACAAACTACTTCTGCAGTTTGTGTTAATGTAAAATTGTGCCAACAGTCTTGTACGCTTGGGGGCGTACAAACCTGTTCACGCTTATTTGTCTGATCTGTCAAAACACTGATGGAGATTGCTTTGCTATAAGCAGTTCCACAAATCCTTCGGCTAATTCCTTCTCCCACTCCCCCTTGAAGCTGCCAGGCTTTTTGTTTTTCCCATACCTGCCAAGTGAACAAAAGCTTGGGACCAAGGCCACATTGACTAAGGGGACTCTCAGTCCCTTCTGCCCACTCGGATGTAACTACTGTACTCAATGTCAGCTTTGTGCTCTCAGTCCCTTCTACCCATTGGGGTGTAACTATGGTGCTCAGTGTGGGCTTCATGCTCTCAGTCCCGTCTATTCCACTGGGATGTAACTACGGTACTCAGCGTGGGTTTTGTTATAGCGTCTATCTTAAATTTATGAGCTAAGCCTTTTCAACCTAACAGGTTGGTCAAGTTCTTTTGCCAGCGGCATGTCACTTAAGTCGGTTTAGTTAACGTCAAATTATGCCAGCAATCAATTGGTTCATTTTTACAATCCTTTGTACTTGCAACATTGTTCGTTTTGCGACCTAGAGTGTAATTACCAACATACTCCTGGCAGCAACACAGAGTAAGGGGAATTTGTTTGGCACACTCCCACTTGTTTGTAGGACACAGTCTCGCTGAAGGGATATCCCGATCATTTTTCCCATCTGGTTCCATAAAATTTCCGGCAACTGTGATGGAGGTGGATTTCTCATAGAGAGATCCTTCCATTTTTCTGCATGCTTCCACAATCGACTCACCAATTGTTCCAGTTAGGGCTCTAGTCCAGTCCTTCTGATCCCATCCCCACTCACTTGGACCATATACCTGGGGGTCATGCAGCACTAGAGGCTCTAGGTTTGGGTGGCCACCCTTGGGCTACGCTCCTAGAACATTAGTGGGATGGAGGGTAGCTTCAGACCACAACCACTCAGCAGGATCCTGTCCATGGAATTGTGGTAGGATGCAGAAAAGCATCACCAGTGTTATCATGGTTCAGATGATTTTCATGTTCCTCAGGGTTCTTCTGTAAAAGTAAAAACAACAGAAATCCTTCCACTGAGGGGCAGAAAAGAGTTAAAATGGATAGGATTATCCAGCATGTATTTATCCAATGCTCTTTCCCTAGAGCATCAGAGGCTAGGCATGCATATTTCTTCAGAGGGGTTTTCAGCACTAGTGCTACTTCCCCTACAGTAGGGAGGTCCACCAGAACAGGTTGTCCAGGGTAATGTGCTGGACTTTTTGAATCGTCAGGTCGCCGTAGTAAGGGAACGATGCTTGGAGCTGTTGGGCAAAAGGCAGTGATTTTGGGACATCCATTCCCCCCCCATCTACTGTTCATTCTTTTAACAGCTTCCCATAAGCGAACGTCCCAATTTCCCTCCCGGGGCTTCAGAAGTCCTTTCAAAAAACCCTTGGTCCTTTCTAAGATCCCCTTAGCTTGAGGGTAGTGGAAAGGGGTGTGGAAAGACCGCTTAATTCCTTCACCTTTTGCCCAATGCTGTACACCTCTAGCAGTGAAGTGGGACCTGTGATCAGATTGAATTTCCTGTGGCTTTGGGAAAGTTCCAAACCACCCCTGCAAAGCTTTAACCGCATTATCACCTGTAGCTCTTTTCAAAGCATCAGCTTGAACCAACCCAGATACAATTTCTCCTCCTACTAGCACAAAGTGTTTACCTCCTGACTTCTTAAAGGGGCCAATATAGTCTACCTGCCACGCGTCCCATAAGCCTTTACCCTTTCTTAAATGCAGAGGGTCATCTTCTCAAGGATGTCTCTCCAGTCACCTGTGACATTGCTCGCAGGCTGATGCGCATGTTTTACACATTTCCCTGGTAACCAGCCAACCACAAGCATGAGCTTCTTTGTACAAATCTTTCGCACCCGTGTGCTGTCTTTTTCCATGCAGCCATTCTAATAGTTGATCCCAGTCCTCAGGAATGAGTTCCTTTTTCAGGGGGCTGAGCCTTGCTAGTTCATCAGCTCTATTCTTCCACTCTCCTGCTGGATTTCCATCTGTTTGCTGAGAAGCTACCCAACCAATAGCAATATTTCCTTGGCTTGCAACATCTAAAATTTCTTGCCCCTTTTCCTTTTGCCACACTGGAATTCTGTGAACTTCCCAATCATTTTGCTGCCAGAAAGGAAGCCACTCGGTACAACCTTTGTACACTGCGTAAGAGTCGGTGTAAATGCAGGCAAGAGAAATGTTCTGTGCCTCACATCGGAAAACACTCCAAACAGCTATGAGTTCCCCAGCCTGAGCGCTGCCTTCCCCTTCAGTAATGATTCTTTCACCAAATGAATTGTGTAAGACAGCTGTTCTAGATCTCCATACCTTCCCTTCCCGTTTTGCAGAGGCATCTGTGAACCAAGAACTTGCTGCTTGTTCAGGGGAGAAAGGAAGGGCAGCTTTGATTACAGAGGCACATTTATCTTGGCTGCTAACCAGGCTCTCAGTGCCTTGGATTGTTAGATTTTTAGCAGCATCTTCCGTTATTGAGACGGTATTACAATAGCCTTCCATCTGAGCATACCATTTCCTAACTGAGGCCCTTTGGGCTACCCCGTCAGGTGGGGGGGAGGGGTGGGGCTCCCATTAGTGACGATTTTGATAACTTTGAAAGGCCCTCTTAATACAGAAAGCTCTTGTCATGCAATTTTTTCCTCTTCTAGGAGAGCTAAGCTAACTACAAACAACCCCTTTTCCCAGGTAGTGTATCTTTTCTCAGCATCTTTGAAACCACAGGAATAAAAACCAAGAGGCCCCGTTGGACCCTCGGGACCCCACTGCCAAATGTGTACTGATAGCCCTGAGGAGGCAAATCCCCATTCCACCTGAAAGGGATCTGTGGGATGGATAGGGCCTAGTGCTTGGTGAGCTGTTGCCTCAAAAATCAGTAATTGCAATGCTTCTTCCTGAGAAGGAGTCCAATCCCATTTCATCCTTTTCCTCAGCAAGTCAAAAAGCGGCCTAGCAATTATTGAGAAATCTGGGAAGTGTTTTCTCCAGAACACCAATAGTCCTAGAGCTTGCTGGAGATCTTTCCTCAATTCAGGCCTTTGAAACTGATCTAAAGAGGTTAGGGTATCGGGTGGAATACATGTCATGCCTCCTTTCCACCAAATTCTCAAAATCTTCACTTCCTGAGAAGGTTTCTGAATTTTCTCTGCGGGTATCTGCAAATCAAGACTTTTTAAGTGAGAGATTATTTTCTGCTGATGTTTCCCTACTACCTCTATTTCATCCTTCCCCCCCTCCCCACCATCCCCCCCCCCCGCCCCCCCCCCCCCCCCCCCCCCCCCAGAGTGTCTTAAATGTATTGATTATCAGCTACAGGATCAGCAGGATCAGGTTTGGGTATTTTTTCTAATTCCTCAACTAAAGCATGGTGGGCCAAAGTGGAGGAGTGTTTGTAGCCTTGGGGAAGCCTAGTGCAAGTGTATTGCCTTCCTTTCCCATGTGAAGGCAAAATGGTCCCTATATCTTCTGGCTGTATAGGTATCATAAGGAAGATGTCTTTGACATCCATAGTTGCCATTGCCATGATTGAGTGAGCCTTTTCTTGAATTGATGTTATTAATTCAGCTAAGTTTGGGACCAGTGCTGTAAGAGGGTCTGTGTTGGCATTAAGCCTGCGAAAATCTACTGTTAATCTCCACTTTCCACTGGCTTTTCAGACTGGCCATACCGGTGAATTAAAAGGAGAATGTGTGTGAATTATTACCCCTTGGTTTCTCAAGTCCTGTAGAACCGCTTTGATACCTTCTCTGGCACCAGAAGGTAGAGGGTATTGTTTTACATGAGTTGTTTGATTATAGGGTAGGGAGGGTGCGGTTTGAAGCAGCCTAATGTTAAGTGGCAGTGTGCCAAAAGACCACAGAAATCCCTCAGAGTCTTCCCACTGCCTCCCAGCAAGGACACCCATTCCTAATCAATTATTTGGAATGTTCCCAATTACCATTTTGATGACTAGTTGATGCTCATTTCCAGGGAGCGTCAGTTTGGCTAAGGCAACATTCATAGATTCTGTAGTTCCCAGAGCATTAAGAACACAGCATTGTCTCTTAGTTGGAACAATTCCACACCTCTGGGCATCCTTTTTTGTTAGTGCAGAGATTTGAGCCCCAATGTCAATCAAAAAGGTTACTAGTAGCCTGTGGAGGCCCGTGATAGCTGGGCTTAATATATATCCTGATTTATTTTTAGTGAGCATTCTTAAATAAACCCACGCTCCGCCCCTTTGCCCACCTGTAAGCGGCAGAGAGATTTGTTTCCCGAAAACCCTGTTGGTTTTGGTTCACTGCCTGTGTTCTGTGGGAGAGGCTGGGGGAGGGTTAGTTTTTGTCCCTGAGAAGGGAGGGGTGCACTGGGTTGAGCCAATGGATTCGGTTTTCGCTGGTGCCAATTATTTATTCTTTTCTGCAATTTATCAAGGGGCAAACCATCCATCACCTCTTTGGGGACCCACTTTTGAATTCCCAACAACCACCAATGGTGGCAGTTAGAGATCTGTTTTCCTTTCTCTATATTTTCACTGTCAGGAGCCCCAATAAATCAAACACCTTTGTTATTTTCTGATTTCTATGCCGGGGTTTTTATAGGTCCATCTTGTCTACAATAATTAATCAGATCTACTGCAACTTCAGCTCATGTCCAAACTTTATGGCTACTGGCAGGTGAATCAGATTGAGAAGCTGAGGGCTGTGAGGGGGAAGAGTAGGGAGTGAAGCCAGGATCTCTAGGTCCACTTTGGTCAGGGGAATTCCTGAGGAATCTTATCTAGTCTTTCTACAGGATTCAAAGCCATTATGGTTTTCTGTAGAGTCATTGCTGTATGTTTAAGTGTTTCTGGAAGCCCACGAGTTCAATCGGTCATTAGTTCTGGCTTCACAGGTAATTGCATTGGGCATTCAAAACCAGGAACTAATTTCTTTTCATGAATCTTTTGCAGGCAGGCGGCTTTGTGGACACTTTCTAAGAGCTGGTCGGTGGTGTCAACGATTGCCAGGGGGTCACCCCTTTCCAAAGGATTCATTCTCCCGGCCCAGAAAGACGCACCCTGTGTCAGGGACCATGCATCACGCTTACCTCCTTATCTCCTGTTGTGAAGAAGGCTCCATGTCCCCAGTACCCACTGGCCTCCGGTTAATTTAGTTTGATCTCCACCATCGAGGGACACTCGGAGGACATATTTGTCTCTGATTCTTGTGGGAGGTGCCCGAATTCTTTTTACAGCTTAGCTAATTCGGTAGCACTGAACGGTATTTGTTTAGTTGTGATAGGTGGGTCAAGATCCTCTTTCGGCAATGCAGAGAGACAGGGAGACCCACTCGGTAATCAGAATCCAATTTGATTGTGGGATACAAGCACTTACATACCATTGCAGGGAGACTAGTAATGTGTACTACAATGATTAGGTTAAAATCACATACACAAACTTACGCATATAACAACATCTCTTGCTTGCAGAGTTTAATGGGATTTTCTTTTTCCAGTAAACCCGTTTGATTTAATCTTCTTGCAATCCAGGTCGAATTTTCAAAGTTCCGTTTGTTTATGCCAAGGCATCCTGTTTTCAAATCTCTTATGTTAACCAGGTCCAAAGTGCATCATCTGTCTTATGTCCCCCAACATTCCAACAATCCTCATCATTAAGATAGTTCTATTCTGTTTGAACCAAGGGTCTCAAGCGAGGACAGCAGTATTCTCTCCAATTTTTTACTGCCTCAAGTTCCTGACGGGGATAGATTTGTTTCATGTCAGGAGTTTCCTTTTCCTCTGGCTCTGTAGAGGAATCAGTATGATGTGAATTCTTAGCAAGTTCCTCTCTAAGGGCAGCTCGCAACATATAGATCTCATTTCTATCTTCCTTTAATTCTTTCTGCAAAATTTCAACTAGGTTTTGAAGGGAATCTATTCTTGCTATTTCCTCGTTTCTTTGCTTAAAAAGGGTTTCTATGGCTGCTGTGAGACAAGCTGCCAAAACTGAGCAGAGGATGGTCTTATTTTTGCCCAGTTTAACTTCTGTTTCATGTTGTAAAGAACAAATTCTATCTATGACATTTTCTAAATTAAACCAGCTGTTCTCTGCCCAAACCTCCCCCCTTGGAGAAGGCTTGGCATTCTATTTAGCAAGCAGAGCAGAAAATTCAGCTGTAACTTTTGTGCTAGAGTTTTCAGTCATTTTATGAAGGGACCAAAACCATGACAGGGAGGTGCAAACTTAAGTTAGACAATCTCACAGCCTTTGCTGTGCTCCCCTTTGCTTCCCTGGCTGGGTGAAGAGACCAAATCTCCCTGGGAGGCCCTGCTTAGTTCCTTCAAGTTGTCCCTTCCTTCCCAGACAGTCCAAATTCACACATAAACAAAAACAGTTTCCCCTTTTGCGCTAAGAGATTTTTTGGGAAATTCTAAAGACAGAACCCTCAATAGAGTATGGGGGCGTATTTCACCTGGGCGTGCGCAGTTTGTGGGAAATTCAAAGAGCTTTCCTTGCTTTCCAGCTTCGTTCAACCCTTTCGCGATGAGGGGCTAGGTGTGGCTGAAGCAAATCGTCCTTCCCCTGTTCCAGACTACAAACAGCCTTGCAGACCCTTCTGTCTATCAGAATCCTGTCCATGATGCCAATTTAATGTCACGATCCGCTCATACCAATGGGGGTGGTGATGGTTGGTTAACTGATCTGGGAGTGCAACAGACAACACGGAAAGGGGATTGCAGTATCAAAACAAATTTATAGAATGACCACAGCAAATGCATGAAAGGAATTAGGGAGAGGAAAAGAATAGAAAAGAGGGGGAGAAAGAGAGAGGGAGTTGTCCTAAGCTGATTATATGATGCTTTTAACCCCAATCATCTTGTTCTGTTTATGCTGCATCATAAGTTTTGCACCTTTAAGACTTGTTGCAGAGAGTGAAGGGGGGAGAGAAGAAGCAGAAGTTTGTTTTCAGACCCTGCACTCACTCCTCCACATTCCTGCTCCTGGACTGTGTTGTCTGGGGATGAACAGACAGTGGGACAGAGCTCTCCTTTGCTTTTAGTTAGTTTTAGCTTGCTGAGGCAAGGAAGTTCCCTGGACTGTGGTTTCTTTTCTTTTTTCCCTTTTCTTTGGACCTCTTGAAACCTGCTCTGGACTGAACACCCAGAAGAGCACCGGCAGCTAGCACCTGTGGCCCACCAGGCCGGGCCCGGCCCGCAACATTTCCAGCACCGGAGGGACTGATAAGAGCCTGTGTGAGCTGAACTGCAACCCAAGGGAGGGGACTTTCTCAGTTTGTCATCTCTTTTGGAGCAACAAGGGGTTTTATTGTTCAATATTGTTTAGGTTTTATTGTTTAATAAACAGGTTTTTTCCACCTCTTTCCAAGGAACTATTTTCTCCTGGACCGGTTGGGGGGAGTGTTGCAGTGTGACGCCATTTCCTGTTTCAGGAAACAGGAAAATCCCTCAGGTGTTGGGATAGGTGAAACCTGTCCTTTCCCCTCCCCCTTTGCCCTCCTGCTAAGTGCTGTCCATCAATGTTAACATTCCAGCAGGGTCATGGTGTGGTTGGCAGAAGTTCAAAAGATGCCCCTCAGGTCCGGGCTCATTGGCCTGTCCAAGTGTCTTTATCCTTTGAGCCTTCCCCTCCTCCCACCTGGTTGGTGGCTCACCTGTGCCTTCCCCTGCCCCTGTCCCCGGGCTTAAAAGGAGACGGGACCATGCGGTCTGGATTCTGTTGGGAGCTGTTACAAGATTCAGAGGTCTGTCATCCTGGAATAAACTCTGGATTAAAACTCTACAGCAGAATCCTCTCCTTTTTCTCTTCACCGTCCCTTGAACCTTTTCCACCAGAGGTCAACTGAATTTCTACTATGCCTGGATTTGTTGCGAGTGCCTAGCTGCAGGATGCAGCCGGCCAAATGTATCTCTGAGGTGAAACATCACAGCTGCCGCCTTTGGCCCAGCAGCAAGGGTCAGACGAGCCCAGGCACGTCCCACCCGGTAATATTGGGATTAATATTTCATAGGGGAGGGGCCAAATGAATCTGCTTTCCTAGAGGAGCCCCTTTGGGGGTTCTCCTCAAAATTTGCCCTGAACCAAGACAGGAGTATAGCTACCAAATGTGGAGAGACTAAGTCCTCATAGTCCAGCCAACAGAGTTTGCCTAGTCGCGTTGGGAAGATAATGGCCCTGCCTGGTTAACTCAAGGTTAAGTCCTGGTGAACTCAAGGTTCTATTATAGTCCATTGCTGAGGGGGGAAACAGAATCTTGAAATGGCTGAGGGGGAACAGATCCAATCAAGAAGAAGAAGTCTATTGAAATTGCTGAGGGGGAAAAAGGTATTGAAGACGGGTACAGACAGTCCATGTTCTCAGCAGGATAAGTCAGTAGCAGCAGTGAGTGGGACCCACTGTTTCAGGACTGCTTTCTGGGGGAAACCAGTCTAGGTCCTGTAGGCACATCTCTAGGCAACACTCAGCAGGCATCCTGCTTCAGTCAGGCCAGCACCCCTGCATCAGAATTACAGGTGTCTCAGTCTCAGTCCTTGGGAGGGGGGCTTCAACCTCGGTGCCTCACGGTGGTAGTGGAGCAGAGGAAGGATTTTCCATGGGGGGGCTACCAAGTTGCCCCAGCAAGTTCATCTGGCCAAGAGGTGGGAAAATTCCTGGTCTATTGTCGTGAAGCAGGTGCAAGCATATAGGCTGGGTCGCCCTTTGGCAGGCCCTGCTAGAAGCAGTCACTGAAGACACAGCTGTGAACAATCCCTTGGCAGGCCAGAATTCTGCTCAGGGGCCTCAGGATTTTTGGTGTTCATCCATTACTGGCAGGCCAGAATTCCCATCGGTGTCTTTAGGGTCCAAGTGTCTGTCCTGGGAATGGTCGTGAGGCAAATGAGGGGAACTTTAGACTGTCTTTCACACGTATCAGAAAATCTATTTACTGAAATAGCCAAAAAGAATGCATAACATTTACAATTGAGGGGGAAAAAGAAAACCAAACTCAAACCGTTGGAGCAATATCATTCTAGAGAATGCCATGTCTCTATGAAAAATACAAAAAAATTTCTGTTTTCAAACGCACCCACAAATCACCATTTTGCATCCTTTTTGTTGTTGTTGTTGTTTGTTTTAAAGCTCTGGCACTTATCTGATTCCTTTTTGAGTTAGTTCAGCTCATTAATCTAGTAAGAAAGCTGCTAAAATTAAACGGAAAAACCTATGGGGAACAGGATGCCACTTCAGCCATGTTGTAGGGAAGCATTAGGTCAGCCTTCTGTCTTGTAGAAATACATCTGTCATATAGGAAAATCACTGCGTAGCACTATCTTATTTTGAACTTTCTCATTGCTACTGGGTTCCTGAATGATCAAGATGGTTTAAACCAAACAACAGCCAGCCCTCTAAGATACTCCCCAAACTATTGCAATGGAATAACTTGATCAGGTGAAGAGCTCACTATGCAAAAGCTGAATATGATGTCAAGAATGCTTTGTTGTGGATTACCATTGTTTGGGATCATTTATCCCTTACCCTCCCATGTAGGTATAGGAAAAAATTAAGAAACCACAAGGCTTTTACAGCTGTTCTTGTATTTTGGGATCGTAAGGACTTGGGTTGGTAAACAAAACTGTGGTGAGTTTTACTATTGACTTTATCGCTGTTTCACTTTGAATTAACTGCTTTGCATTTCAGCTTACCCATCAGTATAATGAGAAGAAGAATATCTTCCTTCCTGCCCAAAAGATGTTGAATTATGCCTGTGATGTCACGGACTTAAAGACGAAAACCATTGTGATTGAAAGGAAGTATTGGCATGCCACAAGGTAACTGGAGTGAGCTGTCTTTCCTCCTCAGCTTCACTGTGATAGTAGAATTTTAATTAGCAGTTCCAAAACTTTGTCTTAGCATAGTCTGGTGACATATCTCAGTAGAGCAGTGTCCTAGGGTGACTTTATGATGCTTGTATCCCCAGCCATCTGTTCTGTTAATGCTGGATATTCTATTCTCTGCCTTCAAGACTGGTTCTGAGAGCAAAGGTTGGGAGAAGAAGAAGCACGGAGTTTGTTATCACAGGCTGCACTCACTCTTCTAAAAGCAACACTGCTCCACATTCTGTGCTGCACTGTGTTGTCTGGGCACTGATGGAGCAGAACAGAGTGTTGTTTGCTTTTCAGTTGGTTTAGCTGGCTGAGGCAGAGTTTTCCCTGGACTGTCTTTTTTTCTTTCCCTTTTCTTGGAACTGTTCAAACCTGCTCCAGACTGGGACCTGGAGAGCACTGAGAGCTTGCACTTTGTGGCCACCTCTGTTCTGAAACCAATTGAAGATGGGGAATGGGAGTTCTACCAATGGGTTCATTTGTCATATTTGCATTGAAAATGTAGAAAGTTCAGAAGCAGGAAGACTTCATTTATTTCCTCATTTTGGAACCCCTCCCCATGAAAGGGACCACCGATTCATTTTGAGCAACAAACTACGCGTGCTTAATAGCTTTTGAACTAATTACCATACGAAGTGAGGAATGATGGGATGTACCTAAATTATGAATATGTATTTGTCTTTTGGGTATTCAATACTTGTATAGATAAAAAGACTCTGTTATCACCTCTAAATCACAGTGTGTGTTTGGGAGCTATCCCGCACGCTGCCCAGCGTTGCAATAAACATACACTTTCTAATTTTGAACTGTTAGGGAGCCTTTGTCCGTCACAGTTGGATATCAGTACTAGATCAATATTTTTAATAAATCACCCCTTCTTGAGGATTGCTGCCAAATTTGCCCTAAACCAAGACAAGCAGGGTCTGCGATTTAGAGAATGATGGAATCACTTTGGTTGGAAAAGACCTTGAAGAACATTGAGTCTAAATGTAATTAGCAAACACAACCATCAAGAAATGTTGTGTTGTCTGAAGAGAACATGGTTTATCAGGTAAGCTTTGCAAGTATTTGTGTCATCACAAGCATGCATGTCCAATGCATTAGATGGGTATATAATAAGAAACCTGTGCAAATCAACAGAATGATTCTCAGGGTAGGATATTGGCATGTTTCATCCTTCTTCCCGACTTCTTCCAATGAATTACTTTTACAAAGTAATGATTGGAATTGTTACTCTTTTGACGGTTCTTGTTGTATTACTGACATTTTTGGCATAGGAATGCCAAATGGGTTAATTCACCTAGTTTTTCAGATAAAGACCAAGATTGAGTGTTGCTTAAGCTGGAGGCAGAAATATTTAAATCTTCCAGCCTCCTTCTTAGTACCTAATTTCTCTTACAATATCAGTGCACAATCTTGTCCCTTAAGGTCCAGCTAGCTCAGTTTATACCAACAGGGTGACTTTAGTAGGGCTCACGTGATGCTGCACACAGAAGCCCTCAGGGTGCACCTCTAGCAGACAGTAATTCATGCAGTTGGACCATCCCAGTGCTGACTTTGGATCACCAGAAGAGTAGAACTAGAGAGATTTGATGGAGAGCTCTCTGGAGGAAGTGGCCTGAAGAAGACAGCAGAAATCCCATCTGTGTGTTTGTACAAATAACGTGAATACCATTTACAGGAAAAGATCTTCAAATCGATCTAGCTTTTTCTGCAGATTATTTGTCAACTATCTGCATTACATGGACAGTTCCACTGAGCATCTGAAATACAGCTGCGTTTAAGTGGATTGATTCAGGGTTGGAAAGCAGTGAAATAAAGCTTTTCAGGAATAGCTGACATCCAAGTCCCGCAGAAATTTACCTATTTTTAATGTCCAGATGCTTTTTAAAATAATGGGTGACCATTTAGCTACCTAATAGCTTTAATCAGAAATACAAAGAAAATTTTAAACTCCCATCTTTTATAGCTTGAATATTTTTCTTTGTTTCTTTCCTGGTTTCCAATTCAGGTCTACAAATCATATGATTAGGTAATGAGAACTCATGCTGTATAAAAATATTTCCTGCTATACTTCCAAGTCAAGGCCATGTTTTTCCCGGAACTGTTTAAAAAAATAAAATTCTATCTGGATTCTCTCTAGCCCACACTCATCATTATACAAAATCATTTAAATATTATATTTTGACTTTACATGGTGCAATTATATTCAGAAATCCAAGGCTCTATTGTTAGATTGTTTGTATGGTTTTCTGGCAATTCTAACTTCCCACAACCACTCTTGGCAGCTATATATTTTTGCAGCAAGGCATCACAGGGGTCTGTGAGAAGTTTTAATGTGAAGCAGAGCTAACATTAAAATACACGTGACATACTCAAAATATTTCACTTCAGAAAGTTACAGTTTGCTTAGATGGAATGAAATATGAAATAAATGAACCTCACACAACCTTTCTAAATCTTGGAAATCTATTACCTGAACTTTGAGTCAGTTTGCAGGACAGGACTCTGTAGAAATGCAAATGTGAAGTCCAAGGAATAGAGCAGAAGGTGTATTGGGCAGGGGTACAGAAGATTGCTCTGAAGGGTGATGTAAGCAAGATTGCATCCTATAAAGATAGCAGCTGCTTCTGCTGGTGCCAACATAGAGAATTTGCGCCACCAGCCTAGTTTTCTGGGGACATTTGACCTGTACACTCTTGAGGGCTTGTAGATGTGAATGAATCTGTCCTTTGATCTGTTTTTTTCTTTTCAAAGTCTATGACCTGACTTGCTATTGTGTACTGTACTGTATCGTTTTATGAACAGACATGTTTCTTCTGTTTGAAAGCTGTAGTTGAAAGTGAGCTTGCAATCATGAGTTGGCTGTCAAAAGAATTAATTTTCTGCTTTAAGCAAAATATCAATAGAAACAGTCCATCCACTCCTATGATACAGATTCCTTTTGAATTTACAGGGTAATTTGCATCAGTGAGTATAATGCATGTGCAATAAATACACCTTGCTTGGTTTCTAATGATGATAATAGTCCTCTTTGTATTACTCTAAGGATTGAACTCACCATCATTATTTTCCTGTTCTCATTGAAGTGTAAAGGAAAAATAGTTTTGCATTAACCAAGGAGTAAAATGCATGGATTTAGCATCATTCTTGCAAGTAGTCCTCGATTCTGAAAATACCTCTCAGAAGCTGCATCAAATGGGAAAGCTAGACAGATGGCAGAATGCAGAACCTGCCATTTAGGATCAGGTACAAAATAACACCCAAGAAATTCTTCATGGATGCTGCATAAGTACAAAGACGCCGTTATTTAAAAGAGAAAAATAGTCAATGTGAAATGTGTTTGATGAATAAAAAGCTATGCTAATCAAGAGACTACAGTGCCAAGTGTGCTACAAGGCTTTTTTGTAATTCACATCATTCCCAGCATGAAAAAATACTATTTTTATTGTAGATTGCTTAAGAGTGCACAACAGTTTGGAAAAAAGTGCTTTGCTTTTTCTATTCATAGGAACTGTGTATCATGGTAAGAGATCCTGTAGACAGGTTTTGGAAAACAATGTTATTTTGAAGATTCATTCCATTCAGAAATACTTCACATGAAAAAATTTGATCTGCTCTCCATCCTGAAGACTCTTAAAGGAAAATGTCTTTGTTGCATTCTCTTCACACTAGTTCAGGAGCTCAGTCTTACCTGCATTCTAATGCTTTTTTATGTTCCTGATGGCATGGCTTAGACATCCTTGTCTCCATTACCATCATGATTTCCAGATCAAGTGATGAGAATTTGTCTTCAGGATTGGTGAAGTTAAGTGTCATAACATTTTTGTCAAGTCAGTTTGAAGGGGTTTTTTTTGCCAAAGGAATCTCTTCCTTCCTAATGAAAACCATTGGCAATAGCAAACCTACTCAGTTTTTCAGTCAATAAGTCAAATAATACATCTCCACTGTACAAGGTCCTCCCTTTGTTTTTTTTTTCACCAGAAGAAAACTGCTGTTTTCTTCTTCTTCTATCACCTTAGACTTCCTTTCTTCCAAAATCTTTTTAAACCTTTAGATTTCTCTTTATAGCTAATTACTTTCACAGTGGGCTATAGCATATGTATTTGAAAAGACCATTTGTACATATCCAAATGGCTTACTTCTATTCTATTAAGAAATGGCTGCACTTCTATTAAGGAAACATAAAGGTGCAGTAATATTTTTTCTTCTACAAAATTTAAAAACCCCCAACTATTAAAAATGATACCAGCAAATGATGTCTGTAAGACTGAGGCAGGAGGCTTTTTCCAGAACAATGTGCAGTTCTTCCCAATTCTATTTTTCCCTCCGATTACTTTGTACAAAAATCGTTTTACACAGTCTTCTAATAGTGGCATGTTACTAGTGGGGTAGAGTATTGCCCTGCCAGCATTGGAATTGACTCGACTGTAGTTGTGTTCAAATCTGCTGATGAGACAAGGTTTTTTTGCTGAACGCACTTCAGCAAGCAAGAGAGCTTCTTAGTCTTAAGACGCTATGAGTCCCAGAAGAAGATGAATGAGGTGATGACATGCCTTGTGTTCTGAAGAGAGATCAAAACTTATTTCTGGGGTCACCCCCCCTCTTGGTACAGAAAGCGCACAGAGGGCTTTGAAGCAGCACTTTCACCCTCTTTGCATTCACTAGTAAATCGGAGACAGAGCTTGCCCCAAGGTTTGGGCAAAAATACTCTTTTGATGCAACTCTTCACCAGACAAAATCTCTGGGAAAATTTGCAGTGGCAGAAAGCAAGCCCTTCCTGGGAAATCTACTGAAACGGTTCAGAAGTTACTCCCATTCCCTGTTGCTAACCTCTGCTGTCTAGCTGTCCGATATGTTTGGGACCATGTTGAAATCATTCTAAACAATGTACTGACGCTGCACTGTTGAGTAAACATAGGTCTTTTCCATAGGTGTCAGGGAAAAATATTTCTGTTGGTAAAAATGATAGAAAACAATACCAGCATGGCAGAAAAACAATTACATCAATAGAATGAAGATGCCCAGAATTCTCCTTTTGAAGTTACACACAGTCAATATTTTCTCAAGAAGGTTGTGAAACTTAATAAGGAGTACAGTCCACGTGACTGGTGCACAAGTTCATGTCTCCACCTTACAAAATACATATTATTAAAAGAAAAATGTTCTGCCTTGTAGAAAAGTAACCCATTAGGAATTTGATCAAAGATAGGATTAGATCAAGTATTCCTACAAGACAGTAGTAGTACTAGGAAAAGCCTTTTGGCGTCTATTTAACTACAGGAAACTTGAGAAAGCAGAAGAGTGTCCTTCCCTGCTGCAAGCTGTACTTCCTATTTGCTAGTGCTGCTTCAACATTGTCTAAAGAAAACTTGCCAAAATAAGACTATTGTATACACGCAACTGTAACTATCCATTCCGCTCCAGCTAATTTTAACTAGCAAGTATGAGTCACACACTCTAATGGAATATTCTAATGCATAGATAGAGTATACCTTCACTAATAAATGGGGACTCTGGAAAAAGGACCAAATGCAGATGAATTTCAGGGAAGGAAATTATTGGAGTGCTAACTGCAGTCCCTCGACTTCACAAGAAATGATGCCTGGTAATCCCAACCAGAAACATATAGAAATCCATTTTCAAATGGGTTGCATCTATGGTCCTCTGTTCTTCCTATATGAAGAAACTGTGGTTTGAATCAATCTTCAAAATAGTATGCCTAAAGACCTTAGAAGCCTCCAATTCTTTTCTTTTTTTTTTTTTTTTCCAGAAGCAACTGTCTCAAAACCTTTTTAAAGCTGACATTTTCCCTTAAGATGCCATATTTTAAAAGAGCACCTTGTCATTTAACAGGGTATTCCAAACATCATTTACAAGTTTAGACTGAAAGTAACACTTTTCCTAGTAATCTTTCCTTTTTTTGCAGCTCAGTGCTAACATAGGCAGCAAAGAAGAGAACAGACCACAGCTCTTTCTGGAGCATCTTGAACAAATTCCCTTGCTTATGTTCTAATCATTCACTTCACCAAAGACCTAATGATGAAGAAAAGGTTGTGAAAGCATTACTAGTAGTGTTACATGGCAATGTACGGGTGTGATTTCTCAACTAGAATTTGTATCACATAGATGATACTTGGCAAACAGCAAATGAAGGGGTTTTCTTCAGCTCTCAGACGGATGTTACATGTCAGTAATTTAATAAAAAGATAACAAGAACAAGGTTATTTTTTAACATGTGAATTTAATTACACCCCTGCCATGGACATCTGAATCTTATGAATAGACAGTGTCTGATCTAGAAAAAAATAAAGAATTATCACAGTTTAAAGAAACATAGGATCATAAACCCTTTGCTGATGGAACGTAGCCTATTCATTGGTTGAAATGAAGCAGGTAGACAGGACATAGGAAATATTGTTTTGTGGATCAAACATTTATTTTCGAAAGTGATGCTGACAGATAGTGAACTCACCAACTTAGATACTGCACGGTAGATAAGGGTACATAACTTGCTCCATCAAGTAATCCCTTGGAGCCATCATCCAAGGGGATTTTCCCCTGCATCTGTGAAAATATGCCTACCTTTTTCACAATACTTCTGCAGCAGCATTGTTAGGCCTGATCAGCTGCTATGGAGAGTGAATTATCGGCAGCAAAGTGACTGGCCAGGGCAATTTGCTTCAATGGATTTTGATCTCCCGGATATTTTGCAGACCTGCTTCAGCCCTGCTTGTCAAACACAGCCTTTAAAGGGTGCCAAACAATTGTTAGTCTGTACTGGGCCATATGCTCTTTATTCTCTCCCTCAACTTCTCCATCGCCTCTCATCTGTTTCACATGAGCTATGTTCAAGGTCCACTGGCTACTTTTCACAGAATCTTCAGGCCTGATGCAGTAAGAATGATGACTAGAACACAGCTGGGATCAATTTTCCAGTTTGCATAAAATGCATTCTGCACACAAATCCAATGAGAAGGTGTTCCTCCTATGCCCAGAAAAACCTTCACTAGTACCAGTGTTCTACGTAAACTGCAACTTAGTCTGAAAGAAAAGCTTTTTTCTGAGAGTGTCTAAGAGCTTTGTACGAAGCACAGATATTTGATATATGCAATTTTGAATACCAGAGGAAAAAGAAAACGGCACAAAGCTTTTAATGGTACTGGTTTTAATTTTAAATTCCATGCACCTTTTCAAAAAGTGTCAGCTCAAATGCCCATCAACATATTTTAGTCATCTGTAAGTCAGTATTCATATAAAATGTGATTCAAATCAAAAGAATTTCAAACCTTTCCTCAAAGTTTATATGCCTAGATTTAATACTTCTGACACATATTAGATGAAAGGAAGACTTTTTTTACTGTGGGGGTGCTGGAACACTGGAACAGGTTGCCCAGAGAAGTTGTGGGTGTCCCATCCCTGAAAGTATTCAAGGTCAGGTTGGATGGGGCTTTGAGCAGCAACACAGGAGACTCTTGATGGTAGAGAAACAAAGTTGGAACCTAGAAGAAACTCAGATTGAAGTATAGGAGCAAGTTTTCCCTCAGCTCTTGGGGTAAAATCAAAGTGTTACAACATTACCTTGATCTGTGATTTTCACTACTGTAACAGGTTAATGAAAACTATGCAGAAGATAGCAAATTTTAAAAGAGAGAAGAATTACAGCATAAAATACATGGGATGGGTTTCTACACGGGACAAAATCTCTGTATTTCAACACTTCCTCATGTTAGGATTTCATGAAGTGCCAAAGAAGGTGTTCATCATCTGCTATGCTGACCTCTGTGTGGGCCTAGGTGTGTGTGGAAGGGGGGCATGTGAAGGGGAGTGTGTATCTTTGCTTAACACTTGTTGTGGCAGATTCATGCCTCAGCTCCATCATTTCTTTTAGAAACTTCACAGAGAGTGGATATGAAGTTTAATATCAACAAGAGATCAATTCCCAAATCATCCATTTTACCCTACCTTATAAATCATATGCTTTGTTGCATATTTTATCAAATAGACTTTCAAGCCACATGGAGAAATGAGAATGTGGAGAATCCCTCCAATGTCTTGCAACTTTTATGCAAATAGAGTTTCAAGAAAGGAAAATTCTTTTAAAATACATCTGGGACAGGCATGATGGTGGTGTCAAGCTGTTGGGGTTTTTGTTGCTGGGAGAAGTTGTACAAAAGGATTGGTTTTTACATTGACTAGTTACTGAATCAAGTGCATGAATACATTGGAAATTCAACTGGGGGTTCCTTTTTCTACCAGATTACTTCTAGAACGAGCTTGCAGACTGAAGCTGACTCTTTTGCTCTCTTCTTGTTTCTTACCTATTTTCTTGGCTTCTTTACCACTATCTACACAATTTTGGAACTTTTTTCCCAACTAAAATTGTTTCATAGTCTGATAATTAGGATACATTTTTTACAAGGAATTTTTAAAAATCTTTGCTTGAGTTAAGAAGGTTAAGGACTAAGGTCTTTTTCTTACCTCATCAATATTGCGATGGAATTGATAAATAAAGACTAACTCTTTCTTTTTTATTTTCAACCCAAGTAGATAGTTCCCATACATTAATACATTTTGTGGACCAATATTTGCCATTCTGATGTAAGTTGTCCCTTCTTAACAATATACATTCTGTGACTATGTTGACAACACTCTTGGTGAAGATCCTAATTGGTCTTAAACACACATAGGGAGAAATTTGCTCAGCCAGTGTCAGTCTTAAGCATGCCTATCAGAAGATCTTTCTATAGCTGGGGAATTTTCCCGTGAAAGGGATTCAGTTATGGAAGAGACACTTATCCCAGAGTTTTGCATTCTTCTTGAGCACTACTTAAGGAACTTAGATCCCATGTCCATTTGGATCTCTCTCTGCACAGACCTTTGTCATGCCAGTGCTTGAAATGCATCTCTAAGAGAATTCACTAGCACAGAATGAATGAGAGTGGAAGGCGTCAGTGGGGCTCACCAGGTCCAACCCCCCTGCTTAAACCAGGATACCTAGAGCCTCTTGCCCAGGATTATATCTGGGTGTACTTTTAATGTCTTCAAAGATCCAGGCTCCACCATCTTTCTGGGCAGTCTGTGCCGTGGTTCAGTCGCCCTCACAGTAAAAAATCATTTGGTGATGTGCAGAGGCAATCTCCTGTATTTCAGTGTGTGCCTACTGCCTCTTGTCTTTTCACTGAGCATCCTTGAAAAGACACTGGTTCCCTCCTCTTTGCACACTTCTGGGATGTATGTGTGCTGCCACGTAGATAAATGTCCAAAACCTTCCTGAAGCCCAGGCAGACAATATTCCCTTCATCTACCGGGCAAGTTGATTCATCAGAGGAGTTTAAAAAGTTGTTCAGCATGAAGTTCCCCTGGTAAATCCATGCTGACTATGTTATTTTGTCCTCCTTCATGTGCCTGGCAATGCTTTCCAGCAATAGCTGCTCCATCAACTTCCTGGGGATAAAAATGACGCTGGCTGGCTGGCTTGTACTTTTCCAAGTCCTCCTAGTTGCCTTTTTCCAAGATGGGTGACATTTGCTTTCATCCAGTCTTTGGGCACTTTCCTCAGTCACTATGATCCATCAAAAATCATTAGGAGTGGCCTCAGAATAACATCTGCTAACACCCTTGAGACCTGTGGCTGCATCTCAACAGGGCCTGTGGACTTCATGGAATACATACCAATTCAGTGACTATGCCCATAAAAGTTTGCAAGGGATAACAGAACATATTAACAGCTACCTGAAGAGTGAGTGAAAAACTATGGAAGCAATCCAAAAGGACAAAGACTTGAGTTCCCTTTTCAGACAAAGCATCCTATCGTGGAGCTGAGCAGCTTTAGATCTAGGGAAGCTTCCCCTCTGAAAGGATGCAGAAGACATTCTTTTACCCGTATCCACTAATAAAATGTATTGACCATTCACTTGCAATACAAAAAAACTAAATTCTTTCCAAAATTGTTGCCGCCTAACTAGACAATCATGTACTGGCTGCGTATTCCCCTAACAGATGACAGCACCTGCTTGATGCCTCTTATGCCTACAAACTATTTGAATTAGGTCATTTGAGTGGGGATTACTGGTCTGGGAACTTTCTTTCTGATGAATTTGGAATATTTACTGAAGCAAGGACCTGAAGATGAAAACTTCATTTCCCATCAGTGCACTTTAACATCCACGGCTGTAATGCCATCGTTTCTCACCAACTGAGTCAAGAATTTATGACTACAAAGTGAATCAGCTCCAAAAGGAAAGATAAAGGCTGGAAAACATTCTCTCTTGGTAAAGCAAATGAAGTGACTAAATTCTAATCACTCGCTGGCCTAAAGCTTCAAGGAGGGGGAGGTGGACCAGGTTTCCTTCCACTGCCGTTCTCTTTGTCACCTCAGTGTTTTATAGGGGTATGCAGACATTCAGAAAGAGAGCTTTGATGAATTCATAAAATTCAGTCTTAAAAAATAACTTGAGAGCAGCTGAAATGAAAAGAACAAATAAAATGCAATTAATTCCACGGAAGCTTGAAATGATTATTTCTTCATTTTGCATTTGAGGATGTATATTGTGTGAGTTTGTCTTGTATTGTTCTACAGGTTTTCTAACTGGCACACCTTTCTTTATGAATGGACTGTCCTTTCCTAAATACTCTCATATGGAGGAACATGCTTCTGATAAGAAGAGCACTAGGGTGTCTTTACTTGACCTTTTATTTTTACTGATGTTTGCTCCTTGGGAATGAATGGGGTTTTTCAATTGAAATGTCTTACTATTGCTCCCACAGGATAAGCCACAGACTCTTCTGCTCAGAGCTGTCACTAGTCAGCTATTCTCCTATCTGCCTTGAAGTAGTTGAATGTTCTGGTCTCAAAGTAGCACCTTCTATGTAGCCATGCTCTTAGCTGCCAGTGTCATCTTGAATCCAAACACCCTCCCGCAAGGGACCGCTGGTTCTGTAGTCAACTAAGGGGAAAAAAACGGTCCATCCATGCTTCCTGATTTAAAATATAAAGGTATATAAAGGTATGGTGTCCCTAAACGATTCTCTGCAGTTGAACACTACTTATCTTTGCCGTGTTTCTTCAACTCACTTGCAAGTCATTCATGCGCTACCTTATTGTGAGAATTGCTTGGTTTGAAGATGATTTAAAAGGGTATGAGAATACTTTTGTGCCTCTGCTATAGGGATGCTTTTCAAATCCACACAAACTTCCTGCAAATGCAAAAGCATTCATCCTGTATTGTCCTAGGCTACAATATAAAAATGTTTTCTGCTCCCAACCTCAAGAGCTGCTGAAACCGGGAGGGGCATCGTTTTTTTCCTTATCTCCTTATCTCTTAACGGGGCCATCCATGTCTTGCCACATGATTCAGAGATGACTCCCTCCAGGAGCCATTTCTGTTTAAAGGCTAATCAAGGAACCACCGCATGACTCAGAACAATTTGAGCCCATTGCAAGATGCTCTGCCCAGGGGGCAGGAGCTAAGCATCCCCAGCTGGATATAACCTGAGTTTTGGGACACCACAAGCAGTCTTTCCACTGGCTTCCTAGAGGAACGGCCACCCTCACCCACTGGGTCTTCAGAGGACAAGAGCTACCAGATGGTTTCTACAGGATCACCACTTCAACAAGGCCATTTCATCCGGACTGCTGCCACCACCCTAACTAGCAGGGTGACAGGTTGTATTCTGTCCGTGGTTTTTCTTTTGTATTATTGCATGTATTTGGTTTTTCCCCTTTTCCTAATAAATTGTATTTCTGACTTGGAGTCTTGCTGCCATGCTGGATTTCTTCAGACCGACTAGCTCCTGACACCAACAGCCAGAGTGGGCTGCCCCCAGAAAGCTGGCGAATCCAGGGTGCAGCTGTAGGGCACAGCTGCTCTATGGCACAGGTGGACTGCATTGGGGATAGGACTGCGCCGAGGGCGGGGACAAGGAACAGGGAGAGGTCTTCTGCATGTTTTCCAAAGGAGTTTCTTCCCTGGAGGGTCAGGGACACAAAGACACTGACCCAAATGCATACATCAACTTAGAAATGGGGAGAGGTCCCAGAGGAGGATACAATCTTGAACACACTGGGAGCAACTGGGGGTGGACCACAAGGCGGGGAATACAATGTTTAAACCAATAGGGGACTACAGGGGAGGAGAATAACTTAAACAAACCAATGGGGTTTTGAAGAGTATAAAATTGATAGGGAAGTTTCTAGAGAAAGGGGCAGGCTTGGGGAGGGATTGACATTCAGTGGGAGGAGGAAAAGGGAAGAAAAGGGCAGGTCTTTGGGGAGATGGACAACTAGGGCAAAAACTAACAACATGGGGGGGAAGGAACAATCCCTTAATAATAAAATATGCTCCAACAGCACAAAACAGGAAGTATTATCAAACTGACTACTCAAACTGCATTACAATCAAAAACACACACTGCAACAGCGACAGCATCTCTTGCTGGTTTTGCTTTCAAACCAGAAGAGGTGCCAACCAGAAAATTAGCAAACTTAAAAGTTAACTGGCCGCAGTTTTGATTTCCTTCTTAAATATATTACTGCTTGTCTAATTGGCTTAGCAGCATGTCTGTTCTTAGTGCCAAGCAGGGATTCACTTTGCCAGGCATGGAGGAAGCTTCTAGGAGCTTTTCACAAAAGATTCACTTCTGTGGCTGGCTTCTTCCCTCCCCACCAAAAACCAAGCCATGCAAAACCAACACCTTAACTAATCCCTAGTACTTAGTACGCATCCAATAATTCCTTTTAAACTATACTTTACATTTTTTACCAAATGCCCTGAAAAGAAATGGATCCATAATATTGATCAAAATAGTTCCAGTTCAATAGAAATACTGGGTCATGCAACTCTGGTTTACATCACTATTTTTTGTACAATCAACAGGAGCTTTTTTCGCCTCTAAAGAAATGTTTCCCGATGGTTTGGATCAGAAGATCCAGTATTGCCATCGTGAGATTTTTGTTTTGAAGGCCATAGGCTGTGCTCAGTGTTTTGGGTATATTCTTTGTTGTGCCTTGCATATATTTTGGATAGAAAGCCAGTAGAGATGATGTCCTTGCTGCAGTAGCCATGCTAAATAAGGCAGAGCGTCTGGCTGATGTACTGGAGCTGTAGACTATCCACCAGTCGCCCAGGGCGGTGAGGATCTCTAAAGGAATATAATAGTGGCTATGCTCTGGAAGTTTTACAGAGAGAAAGAGCCTCATAGCTCTAATGATGTGTCTCCTGGAGTTCTGAAGAATATGTTGTAAAGAAGAAGGCTGCTGTCTTTCGCAACAATCTTCCGTGCATTCAAGAGGATAATTTAACTTCTTGTCTGAGAATGAAAGAAATATTAGTAGTAATGAGTTCTTTTTTCTCTGTCGGTGCATCACTGATTGAGTTTGGGTAGGTTACATTTTATTTCTTTTTTTTCTTTAAATATTACATCGTAAGGTGTTCCAAATTCCCAAATTCTGCTTCACTTTATTTTGTAGGCCAGACTGGTTCATCTTCTCTCGGCTCTATTATTGCAGACCATATCTGAATGAATTTTTTTTTTTTCATTTTGAACATTATTAGATGATGTATGAACAGAACACTTTATTTATCATTATTTTACCAGTTTGGAAGGAAATAGAGAATTTTTAAGAAAATGACGCAACTCCACTTGTGGTTTTCAATGGAAGAGAAGAATAACAATGTCCTACATTCGCAGCATTGTTTGCAGTCATATTGCAGCTAGTTTCCAGCAACTTAGGTCAGGTTCTGGAAGCAGGCACCCATGATAGTATAGAAGTCTAAGCAGTTTCATTTTGGCGGCTTTTCTTGAGCAATAGCTAATATGTCTCAACATTGTGCTGAATCTTGTTGTACAGACTCTTCTTTTGAGGTCTGAACTCCTTGCTGGACTACTGTATCTCAGAATCAGCTACAGTAAACCTGTGTTTCCTTATAGCTTTAAGAATTTGGTTCTAATCTATAAAAGCAAGAAAAGGTTGCCATATTAATACAAGAGAAAGAAAGTGTTAGGAAAGCAGTTAATGGCATGGGGTTTTTTCCTACAAATTGGAGCAGAGATTTAGTTGTTTGATGGGTTTTTTTTTTGTTTCTCAATGGAATTTTAGAAGTGGTTGGGAAAGAAAGTGTGGATTTTTCAGGTTTGCCTTGAAAGAAGAATAACAGGGGAAACTGTTGAAAAGAATTAATCCAGAACTCTATGCCTTTCATACAGAGTTTCAGAAGTGAAAAGCAGGAAGAGACAGTCCAGACAAGATGATTGAATAGAATGAATTCAAAATAGCTTTCTTTTCCCTCTGAATTCCAGCTCTAAACCTTATTAATATTAAGGTATTAATAGGAAATACATCTGTCCTAGGGTGACGTTATGATGCATGTATCCCCATTCATGTGTTCTGTGAATGTTGGATATTATGTTCTGTACCTTTAAGACTGGCTCTGAAGAGGGAATGTTTTGTTTTGGTTTTCTTATCAGCCTGGCGGGACACAGAGACTGCAGCTTTTGCTTTTCCTGCTTTTGCTTTTCGCTTTGCTCTCTCTCACTCTTGCTTGCTTCGCTTCTGCTTGCTTTTGCTCATTAGCTAGTTTAGCTAAACTGTCCATATTTCTTCCTGGACCATTTCTCCTTTCCTTTTACTGACCATTTTGAACCTGCTCCGGACTGGGACCTGGGAAACACCGAGAGTTTGCACCTTGTGGCCTGCAGCAGCTGGCGCAGCGCCGGAGGGACTGAGAAGAGAGTGAGCACCCCCCCAAGAGAGACTTTCTGAATTTGTCATCTTTTTCAGAGCGGTGTCATCCGGAATTGTTCCTTTTGCGTGCTGGGGGGTGCTGTGCCTATTAAATAAACAGGTTCGTTCCACTTCTCTCTGAGGAATCCTTCCCGAACCAGTTGCGGGGAGGGGGCCCTAATTTGGAAATTCTCCTCCAAATTTGCCCTAAACCAGGACAACATCGCAATCTCTAAGATTTAAAAATGGATGATGAAGTTTTATATCCAGTAAAGTGTAAGGCTTCACATTTTAATCTGATTTGCATTTTGGTGAAAGCCGGGCATCCTTTGCAATTTACCAGATAACAAGGGATTTAGAACAGTAAGTATGCAAGTAATCTTTTGGACCCTTCATCTCCCTTCTTATGACAATGAATACATTTATTAAGCTTGTTGTCCTGGCATGTTTTTATTCCATCAGGGGATTTGATCATACAAATGTCTAGTCATTCTTTCCTTGTTTTCAACCACTCTAAGAGCATTAATCAGAACTATTCAGTAGTTCTTGATCTGCAACAGTGACGAGCACTAGACTGGTAAGAGTCAGTGGGCATCAGCAGATCCCCTATGACAGCAGGAGGCGGGCTGTTCTGGCAGGACTGATGTTTGAGAGGCTCGAATTCTGTGAAATAGAACATTCAAGGGATGGGAAACATGGAAACAGATTCTGAGCTTTCAACCCACCACATGAGCAAGTAATAAGGCAGGTAATTTTCTGTGGAAATTTCTTTAGCCCCAGTGTTGTGGATGATGATTACTCTTCCTACCTCCTTTGGCCAGCTACCAGCTTTCCCCTCCATTACTCTGCTTCTGGACAGAAAACCAGAAGAAGGGATTTTTGACCAAAACACCTATCAGGACCTTAGAGTGTTTTTTGCTCCAAAATGTTTCAAGGCAGATAGGGAAACAATTCCATTTTCGAGAGTGTGTTGAGAAGACATGGTTGAAAGTTAAAAACATTGGGTTCTGTTTCTATATAGGTTACTGATTGTGCTTATTATCTTAGTCATGTAATATATATATATATATTTGGTAGGGTTTGTTCTTTTTTATTTTTCTTGGGGTTTTTTTCCTTTTTTTTTTTTTTTGATGCATCCTTGAGATAAAAGGCCAAAAGTACAGAAAAGTTCTGTACAGTTAAAATACTTTTGAGATGCCTCATGCTGAAAAACTTGTAGCTACTGCTAAGGCCCATTGGCCAATTCCTGCTTCATTTCTGAGAAGCTATAAAATTCCCATCTGTATTTTAGTTCTAACAATTTGTTGTTATGGTGGAGATGCAACTTAAGAACAACCATTTTTGAATCTGTAGGGATGTATTTACCATTTTGTAGCTGCCTTTTCAGTTTCTGAGCCACTATTGAAAAAAAGGAGAAGTATCTACACTGTTTTCAACCTGTAGACCATCCACTACTGTCCACATGCTCAGATTCAAAGGCAAACAAGCCTGTCTGGCCTCATTGGGAGGAATTATTTGCATTCAAAAGACTAGACTAGTATTTGATTTCCACCAGCAGAGTCCATTGGGCAGCTCCTGTCATCTGCATTTCAATATTTAATCCTCCTCTATGTTTACTGTGCAAAGCTCTTTCAGAATGATGGTGTGCCCACTGTCTCACCAGCTGTGACGTTTGCAGCGAGTCTCCCACGGAAAGGAGCTGTAAAAAAGGCAAGCCAGGGCAGTGATTTCTGTTGCTCAATACCCACAAATCAAAGCTATTTAGTCTAATTTAAGGCTGAAAAAGAATTCAAAATGCCTTCAAAGGATTCAAAAAATCATCAGACAATACTGCAGTTCAGTATTCAGGACAAGAGCATATCCCACAGTGTGGTGGTTTGACAGGAAATGTGTTTTCTGGGATGCTGTGGTTAGGCCAATAAATGTTCAGATTTTAATATTGGCACCTAATGTGGCCATTGGGACATTGGATGTGCCTCTGAGAAAACGGGGTTAAAAGCAGGGCTCTCCCCTGGGAGGCTCTCTTGGGTTCCGGTCAGGGAAAGGTTCAGATCTCCCCTGCCTGGCTGCGGGCTGGGCGGGGCAGGGGAAGCCCCCCAGCTGGGTGAGGTAGGCTGGGTCCCTGGCCAGAAGGGAGGTGAAGGCCCCTGCAGGATGGAAGGGTGGAGGAGCACTGAGAGGCATCGGGCAGCCATCCCCACCCCGCCCCAGGAGAGATAGAGAGAGAGCTGGTGCCTGTTCTTGGCCGGGCGAGAAGGAGAAGAGGGGAGTGCAAGAAGGTGCCTGGCAGGGCAGCCATGGGAGTTCTGGACAGACAGAGCCTCAGATTTTTAACCCTTTTCTTGGATGATGGAAAAATGCTAATCCTCCTGGAGTTGAATGAGAAGAGAGATATAGAGGAGATACGAGGAAATGGGCCACGAGAGAAATAGAGAAGAACGCAGGTGGAAGAGATGATGGAGTAGCTTATGCTGGACTCTTTGTGTGTAGCCATGGACAGAGCCATGTTTCCTTGTGATACAGGGACTGCATTCTAGGGGGAGGCAATGCCTCAGGACCAAGAGGGTTCGGTGTGGGTACCCCTCGGCCCCAGGGGGTGAAAAATATGGGGGGGACAGATGTCCCAAAGTTGAGACTGTGCCTTTTTGCAGTGGGACGAAGCATCCTTAAAAGTCGACCCTAGAAGCAGCTCTGGTCTGTGTTCAGTGGTGAGAGCAGTGGACATGAAAGGAAGAGGTCACCATTGGCACAAGAAGGACTCCTTCTCCTCTTGATGAACTGAGGATTGAGTATTCTGAAGGGTGGTGCTGGACCGAGAGTCGATGATTTGGGGGATGTATTGTATTGGGAATTTGGGGAGGAGGAGGAGGAGATGTATTTGTGAAGTTTTCATTTTCCTTGTGTGTTTCTTTTTTTTTTTTTCCTTTCCCTTGTAGTTTAGTTAATAATTATTTTTTTTTCCTAAGTGGGAGCCTGCTTTGCTTATTCCTGGTCACATCTCCCAGCAGAAACCAGGGAGAGAGTATACTCATGGGGGCACTGGCATTGTCCCAGTGTCAAGCCATGACACACAGGCTGAGAGAATGAGGGCTGTTTAGCCTGGTGAAGAGAAGGTTGCATGGAGACCTCACAACACCTTCCAATATCTGAAGGGAAGCAGGAGAGGGACTCTTCATTAGCAACTCTGGAGGCAGGACAATGGGCAATGGCTTCAAAATGAAAGAGGGCAGGTTGAAATTAGATACTCGGAAGAAATTCTTCCCTGTGAGGGTGGTGAAGCACTGGCACAGAGAGCCTGGAGAAGTTATGGACACCCCAACCTGGTGTTCAAGGCCAGGCTGGATGGGGCTCTGAGCAACCTGAGCAAGTAAAAGGTGTCCCCGCCCATGTCAGAGAACTAGATGGCCTTTAAGGTCTTTGTCTACCCCGGCCATTCTATGATCCTGTGATTCTGCTGTGGTAGCGTTCAGGATGGAGCGTGTTCTGCATGTTGGCCATTTCCAATACACCATTGGTTCCAGGTGCCTTACACGAGCTTGCTCCCTGAAAATTCTGTCAGAATGAAGAACATCTCTCTATATATTAGACACATAATAAATGAAGAAATGGGTTTGCACATTTGTCCACTAAGTTGTGGATGAGATTGCTGTGAAGTTTCATTTGGTTTTCTTGTTTGCTCATGAGGCCGACGGTCCTCGTGTCAGCTGCCTCAAAGGCAGCATTTGGCTCCTCCGCCTCCCTTCTCCCTCCTGCCTCTTTCAATTTCTTTCCCTTGACAATTTAATGTCGTTTTCCCTTTCATACCTGAAAATCCCTGCATGCTTCTGGGCTTTCTCCCTTTTCATACAGATCTTCTTCCACCCTTGACAATCCATACTTTTCATACCATAAGGGCCTGCCCTTCAGGCATAAAAGACTTTGATTCCTTATTATATCTATGGGAATTTAATTAATAGCTTCATGCCTTTTCATAGAAAGAGTAGGGAATTGATAGCTTGTTCCCTGAAGTACAGAAGGAAGAGAATGAAACATGAATCATGTGGAGTGGAAAAGTTGCTATCTATTTTCTTCCAAGAACTACCCCAAAAGATGCAGGGGGTGATGAAGCCTGGCTAGATGAGTTTCCCTTCTAATGGAAGGAAACAACCACGCCACTTCATACAAGTCAGTCCTATAGAAGAGAGAAATTCACTTCTGGGAACATTGCAGGATTTGAATGCAGAGTCACACTCATCTTTTGTTGCTTTGTTGTCTGCTTGGCATGGAACACGCTGCTTTGAAGAGGGAAGTGACTAACAGACAGTCCACTTTACAAACACATATGCTTCCCTCTTCTTCTGAGACCTCGGCACAGAGCCCTCTTTGGCATGGTACTTCAAGGTAAGAAGGAGCGGGCAGAGGGCACTGGGAACAGACAGCAGTTTGCAGGTTGTATAGGAAAGAGGACTGCCCCTTGAATGTGGTGCAAATACAAACTTCCACCAGTTTCAGGGGTACACTTCAGCCAAGCTTGTTGTCCTGGCACATTTTTTCTCTGTGAAACGCTTTGCGGTATGATCTGGACGACAAGAGACGCAGAATACGGGGCTACGTAGTGCTGAGAAGGTAAGTGCCTGGCCCCAGGGTCTTTTGGCAGAAGCAGTGCACTAGAGCCGTTGGCTGCTGCCACAATGATCTGTGTGAGAAACAGATGCCTAATCCCCTCCGGGAGAGTAAAAGCAGGATTGGTTACAAGAGTCGAAGAGCACTGGGCTGGTGGCTGCCGCATACCAGCTGTAAAAGGAGCATGACTCCTACTGGCCTACCAACCAAACTCATGGTGGCAGTGGTAAGGATTAAAGTTCAGTGAGAGCTATTTGTGCCGCTACCTATGGCCCTTCTGTGGAAACAAATGTGCCTACCTTTAGGTTCCGAGATCCAGAGAACACAATGGTAGTTGCAGCGGAAAAGGGAAGGACAGAGCGCACTGGTGAGCTTGATGTGGCTTACACAGGGCAGGCAGAAGGTGCAGCCCAAGTCTCGCTTTTATTTCTAGAGCCTTTTTCTACGCAAACAGCTGCTGGATGTTTGCAACAAAGATGTGAGTGTGAAAAAGTGAGGGCAGGTCTATGTGGGAAAGAAGATACAAAGCATTGTGCGCAGTTTAAAAGCTCTTTAGAAAAAAAAGGAGTTACTTTGAGAACATCTTCTGTCTTGACACTTCCACCTGTGCGATCTTTAGCTGCTTTGGACATGGCCACAATGAAAGAATGTGAAAATATTTGCGCTGCCAATGTCAGGTTGCACAGGAAAGAGGGTAGGTTGGCAAATGCCTTCTGTCCTGGCACATCTGTCAGTCAGAAGTGCAGCTGAAAACGCTTGGCTGTAGCGATAGTCTCTGTCACTTTGAGAGAATGTGCTGATGCACGTATATGTATCATTGAGAAAGTACGTGAGAATCGCTAGTATGTTTCGTTTGGTTGACAGACTGCAAAGGGACCGTTATGGCCAGCACTGCCTTTTTGTTGTAGGACTTTTTCTTTGAGAGCAGCCGCTGGACATTTTGAAGCGGTTTGGGATCTTCAAGCGTTCGAGTGCAAGATGGTACCTAGATCTTGAGGGAAAGTGCATATCTCCAGGAAGCTGAATGCAGTTCAGTGGGTGCAAGTTACATGTTGAGCAGCTGATGGCCCAGAAAACTTTCTAAAATGAAGAGGCCATGCTGCAATTGCCTTTTATTTTGAAGCTTCTAAACTGTGCAGCCAACAATGAAATGATGCTTTGTAGAGAGCTTTTTGGATAATTGGTTAGCTGAGAAAGGACATTTCGATGTGATACCGATGGCTAAGGATAGGGGATACAAGCTGGGAACTAAGCAACCAGTGTCCAATCACTGACAAAGGTCACAGTGACCTTCTCTGAAACGGGAAGACGGGGGAGAAAATCGCTTGCCAGAAAATGTAGATATCTTAGGTAGAGAAGCTGGAAGAATGCAAACATAGAAGCAAAATAATTATTAGAAGATAGAAGTAGGTGTGGTTGATCCAAGTGTGCTTTAACCAATAATGAACTCAGCTTTTGCAATATGTATAAGCTTCATTAACACCAATATAAATATGTGTGAGTTTTCAATAAACTTCGGGATTTGCCATTCACGCATATGGTGTGTCGCATTTCTCCCGCCGTTCACGACAATTCTTCTTCCTTCTGGGCTACATGCAGGATCCCATTCTGTCAGTACCCGAGAGCCAGGATCCACAGCGGAGCTCTTGTCCCTCCACTGCTCCCACACGAACGGGGCTGGGCTAGAAAAGTGCTTGTCTTTTTCCTGGGCACTGTCAGCGCTCTTCTAAATAACCACACCACAGCATTGTCAACTCACAAAACCAGGACACGCACCGAGCCCAGCTCACAACTACCCCCAGGACCCAGCCAAGTCAGAAACATCCCTGCTCTCCAATCAACTGTGTCAGGACAAAAAGATGTCACTGATCTTCCCCTTCCAAGTGGATACTCTTCTTTGCCCCACACTCAAAGGCCGACACCAGATCTTCTGCCCTAACAAACTTTTTCTCTCTCACAGAGCCTGGTAACAAACTTGAAAATGTTGGCCGAGCTCGCAAAACTGTTGGTGGAGAAAGCTCTTTGCTGCCTACAATTTCAATTGCACCCATCAAACTATAAACGTGCACCCTGCTATCGCCACTTTCCTTCTCAGCTCTAGGTACCACGGTAAGCCTTCAATCTCTCAGAGTCAGGATCCAAATGGGATGGCACCAGGGACTGCTCACACAGTCCCTAAAGCTACAAGGGACAAAAACCTGTCCTGCAGAGGCCTGGCCTGGCCTCTGCATTGCCACTGACAGTTCAACAACTCGAACCCAGAGAACTGCCTATTGGGAAAAGCCTTTCAATTCACTGAGACCACCCAAAGTGGCCACCCAAACTTTGCCAAAGGGAGGAGGAACTAGAAGCCCATCTCAAAAGAAATGGCATCCCCTCCTCCAAAATCCAAAGCATCCAGGGCCTGATCCTCTACAAAGGTGTCAGACCACTGTTATTGGGCATTACCCGTGCGGGGCACTAGCTAGGCTGCACACCAAGACCCAGCGCAGCTCTTTACCTTGTCCAAAAGAAGTGTGCTGGCAGAATTTCAAGAAGGCTGCCTTGAGAAAGTGGAAAACACATACCAAATGGATTCTTGCAGGAAGGAGACTGCCTTCCAAAGATGGATACCGACTCCATGATTGTACAAATTGAGTCAGGGCTTCCAAACCAAATATGCCAGCATAGAAAGTTGCTGCCGCCCTTAAGCTGCACGACACAGCTTCTTATCTGCACCTCCAACACTGGGGCTAAGTTCTTTCCTTCCCGTGAGAAAGCATTGCTGTTCTCCTTCAGGAACTTACCGAGCAAAAGTTGCATACCACGTCCGGTACTGACTCTGTCCAACAATGGCTCCTACACAGAAAGGACCAGGACAGAAATGTCTTGCTGTACTATACCTTCCCACGATACCTTATCATCAGCCCTACCAACATTGCCACCATATCTTTTACTTCCCAAGCAAGGAAAGGCACTCCAAGTCACTTGGCTTTGCCTTGCCTCCAGTACCATGTCTAGTTTTCCTAGCCTACCCTACCCTAGCTTTGCTTGCTTGCCTATGTCTGCCTTGCCTAGCCCTTCCAATAACTTCCTGGCTTTGCTTTGCCTTGTCTACCCCTCTTTGCCTTGCCTTCCATGCAGGTAAGGCAATGCAAAGCAAGTGTAGGCAATTGTAGGCAAGTCAAGGGACAGGTTGGCAAGACTGAAGCCGTGAGGGGAAAGCAAATGGAGTGGTAGGTGAGACAAGTGCCAGAAGTTAGAGGCAAGGCTGGGCATAGGAGGTAATGGTAACCGGAAGGGCTAGGCAAGGCCAAGCTCTGTAGGAAAACTGCAGGCAGGTCAAATGTGAGGCATGGGTATGCAAGGGAATGCAAAGCAATGGAGAATGAGCAGGGCATGGCAAGGAAACTGGTTGGTTGCCCAATGCAAGGCAAGAGGCAGGTCCATTCAAAGATTGCTGGTACACAAAAGCGGCCCGGACGGACCGCTCTGTCCAGCCTTGATCTTGCATGGGTCATGTCTAATCTGCACCTAAGACACTTGGGTTGCCTGCTTTCCTTTGTATGCAAAAGAACTGTCATTCTGCCCCTGAAGCCCAAGGGTGAAAGATGAACTTTGTGTCCAAAATTCAAGACATGGAAGCATAGATGTCAGAAGAAAGCTGTCAGGACAGATAGGTGTGCTTGCACGTGGCCTCCTCCAGGCTTCTTCTCACAAGCTCCTGAAATGCTGGGCCTTGAGAAAAAATAGCCAGTGGAAGCCTGGAGAATCCTAGGAGAAGCAGGCAGGGCAATGCATGTTGAAGAGATTCCACAAAAAGAGAGGTGGTGAATTCCAGGTGGGGGACTGGTGAGCAAGGTAATGCAAGGCAAGGAAGGGGTTCAAGGACAAGGCCAGACAAGTGGTGGCTTTGCCAGGCAACACAAAAGAGAGGGAGACAAGGCAATAAGAGTCCGAGAAGGAGAAGGAAATGAAAGATTGGAGCTGGACAAATGGGAAGGAAAAGAAGGATAGGTGAGCAAGTCAATACAAGGCACTGGGTTGCTATGAAGGGCAAGGGAAGGACATGCATGGGTCAGGAAGGCAAGGGAAAAGAAAGGAATTGTCAGCAATGACAAGGAAATGCAAGATTGGGTAGGAAAGGCAAGGCAATGTGGGGGAGGGATAGGCAACACAATGGGTATCTTAACAGGAAATGTCCATGCACAGCAAGGCCGAAGAAGAAGTGGTAGAGAGGTCAAGGTGGGAAATAGGTGAGTGTGTGCAGCTAAGAAAGAAAGAAAGAAAGTGCGTAGCTCTCGTGTCTCTGTGTGTGTGTGTGTGTGTGTGTGTGTGTGTGTGTGAAGTTTGCAGGATGTAAAGCAAAGAAAGGTGTCTCTTGATTGTGGAGTGAATGGATGTTTTTGAACGTAAGTGGCAAGGTCCAAGCAACCTTTTCATCCTGGTACATCTGTGTGTGTGAGACATAGTCAGAAACGTCTCCTTTTAGATTCAGACTGCAAGCAGGACATAGAATGTGACTGTGTGAATAGCTGAGCAGGAAGGCACATCACATCAGCATGTTTCAACAGAAGCAGTTAGTGCGAGAAGGAGATGGACGTGTGGGACTCCAGCAATATGGCAATGCACTCAGCTGAGAAGCAAAGTGCAATGCCTCGGTGTGTGCTCTGAAAATAAAAGGCTGCAAGGAAAAAGCAAGGGGACAGGCCAGTGAAATCTTTCTGTCCTGGCACACTGAGCTGTTTGAAGGTGAACCTCTGTTTGGTTTCTCTAAGGACTCGGAGACATGGAGAGGATGTGCTTGTCCATGTAGCTGAGAAGGAAAGTGAGAATCACCGGTACGTTTGGCAGAGTTTGTAGGCTGCGAGGAGAAGGTGACGGCCAGGCCTGGCTTTTAGCTGTGGCACTTGTTGCAAGGAAGAAGCTGCTGGATGGTTAAGCTTTTGGGGATCTGCAAGAGTGAAAGACTACGCTGGTACCTCATAAAACTAATGCTTGTTGATCATCTGGCTGAATCTATGACATAAACCAGAAGTGAAATTTCCCCCCATTTCCCTCAGTTTTTTCACCTTTTCATCCAACAGCCTGGGCCTTTTTGAAGCTGCTGTCAAACGCCTTGCCTTGGAAGCTAGAAGTATCTCAGTTCACCTGCTAAGAAACAGGGAAAAGAGCTCAAGTCAATTTCAGAATTGCCCTGAGCAGAGCTGGTGTTTCGGTACCGTAAATTTCCATTGCGAATATGTGCAAAAATCACCATTTTATTAGGCAAACATTTGAAATACACTAGCAGCTTCATCTTCTTGTCACTGCAGTCCTTGGAAGTTTTGCTATTTACTGAAACAGGAAACAGGTCAAACACGAGAAGCTTAAGAATCCAAGCTCACTGCCATTGTACAAATAGCACAAACTTGATGAATTCAAGTTACCATTGTAACATACAGAATGGCTCTATTCAAGAAAATGGATGTGTCGTCCTTCACGGGGGCAGAAAACCTTTCTACCACGTGAACTCTGGGAGTAATCCATCATGCCTCAGTGTGCTGTGGCTGCTCAGAGAGCTACACGATGGGTCTCTTTGCCTATGGCACTCTCAGGGCTCAAAGCTGCACATAAACTCCCCCTCCTTACAGACACGCTAGTAAAGCCCACCGAAAATGCCGTTCTCCAGACAGCTTACTGAAACCAGCTAGGAGTTCCCAGCATCACGCTGGGCACTTCTGTCCACAGATGGCTTTGCTTTTAATGAACCAGAACAGAGCTGCGTTTTTCTAGTCTTTAGCTCTACTAAGGTATTTGATGTAACATGGCGAGAAAAAATCTCTTTCGACAATGATAATAACAGAGGGGATAATGTACCTTTTGCTGCTATCTTCTTTTGCTGCTCCATTTTGCTTGCTTTGTTATTGCTTTCTGTCAAAGAAACGCCAGCAAAATCCCTCATCAAGTCCTGCTGTGAAGACAGACTGCCAGAAAGGTAGAGAAACTTTGAACCTTTCCAAGACCCTTGTAGCACATGTCTTGGTCAATTGGTATGCAGATCCTTTCTTCCAGCGGGACTTTTTTGCACCGTTAGCGCACATTGAACTGAATCCCGTACAAAAGCAGTGAATAGAGGAATTGTTCTCTTTCCATTGGAATGGTGATAAAAATGCATATCAAATAAAAGCATTTTAGAGCAGCAGGAAGATTTTCTATGTAGCTAGCAAATCATAAAAAGATGCATATTTACCGGTGGGGTTCCTCTCGGAATTTCAAAGAATTCCAGACAGAAAACACAGCTTAGTAAACTGCAAATCTAAATCACAGTATCTAGAAAGGTGACATGAAAAAGAGCAAGAGGAAGAAAACCAAAAAGAAAACCAAAGGAAGCCAGAAATAAGGCACAACCTCTCCTCCTTCTCCGCTTACTACAGTACCTTAGAAGTACCTGTGAGTGTCCTAACAGTCACATAAGTAGAAAACTGTGCCAAGAACAATTGTGGAAACTGGAAAACCATGCTATCCCAACAGAAACATAGGGTTTGCTTTCACGACGATTAAATCTGCATGCAATGCGTACGGTAAGGGTATGTTTTGTATGTTCAAAAACAATTCAAAAATATTTCCAAATTGAAGGGGCTGCTTTTTATTTCTTTTGAATTACTTGGCTAAATATGGTGCACGTTAAAATACTGCAGAGATGTGGTTCATTTTACAGATGCCAACTGCAAAGGAGGGAAGCATTTTGTGTGCTTAAGAAAGTCAAGTATTGGAGAGTGTTTTTGTTACTTCTTTAGAAGGTTAGAATATGCGTAAAAGATGCTAGCTGGGGACTTACAATTAATGAATTATTTACTGTCACTAGGTCAAATGACATTAGCTTTCAAAAAGGAAAAGGAGTCTTATTCCACGTGCCAATGTTAAAGTAGATTACTAAGCCTTCAGCAGAATATGGATATGAAGAGGGATATGACATGAAAGGGTAAGCAACACTGGTGACAGCAAAAGGCTTACCTGCTTCACACAAATACAGGAGATAAAATACTATTTTTACACAAACATTGCTATCCAGAGCTTTCCTTGAAAAGTTTCACTGCCAATCATGACAGTAAAATTCACTCTATCATGAATAAAATTTACTCAATCATGACAGCAAAATTTGCTCAATGATGAGTAAAATTCTTAGTGTAAGCCAAGTACCTTAAGCAAAGGGTAGCTCAAGCATAACTGGCATTTGATGTCAACAAAGGCAACTTGGCCTGCACGTGTCACATCTACTGCATTCAAAAGCTTACTCTGTCTCAGATTCCTTTTGAGGGATACCAAGGCAAGCCGTTAAACTGCATGAAAATGATGACTTAAAGGAGGATATATTAGAAGACTGGAATAATGGTTAATGTTCTTTTCCTTCCAACTGCTTTGTTTGCCCGTTTAAATTTTTTAAGTCCTTCCTGGTATCACCGTGGTAGCAGTGCAGCAAGTGTTTGGTTGTAAGCTGTCCATATTGCCAGCTTCTGGACTGCCTTCAGAAAACTTCCCACTGGTTTTGTCTAGAAATCACAAGCAGTAGAGATGACAAAGACTGCAGAAACCTTCTCATCTCCTTCTAGAGCAGGAGCGTGTCTTTGACCCACTCTTAACTAGACAACTTTCATCAGTCATGAGAGAGTCTCATGTTCAAGAGCTAAGCAATGACAGCTGTAAAGGACAAAAAGCACACTGATATTTTCTTGGGACTCCAGCACAGAGCAATGAAGGAGCTTGAATTCACCTTCTTGGAAAGTTTTAAAATGCACATGAAGTTGAGGAGAGGAGCTAAGCCATGGTAACTTTTGTTGAGTATGTCTGCGTAGACAGAGTTTCCATCACCGCAGAAGGAAGGAATGTCATTTAACCCACATAATCATCTCTAGCTGCTAAGCTGCGCTTACTGCAGATTATCCGCAACATATTTTACGGGGTGAGCTTTTATGTGTAATCCCTGAGTAACATTCCAGAGAGAAGTATTTTGGAGGGGGGGAAAGCCCAACTCTTAACTGTTTCAAATAATGGTTACATTTGAAAGTCAAAAAAGATGTAAAACCTTTCTTTCCTAGACCTATTACCAGCACAAACTGTACCAGAATTTACGACGCTTTTATTATGGCAGCATAACTCTACCGTGGACGCTCTCGCTCTGGACTATTCCTTAAGAAACAAAGTCCCCGAGAGAACTAAAACAAAATTAGCCAAAAATATTGGGCTGGATGATTTCAAAGGCTATGTACTAAAGGCCAAACACTTGTAATAATAGTAATGAGCGGACTAAAAGTTAAAGCATTACTCAGTTCAAAGATATCTTGTTCTCACAGAAGACTGTAAAAAAACTCTATTTTTCTGGGTCTGTTTTGTGCATTTAGATGTACCTTCTACTCCTTTCCACTGTATGCGAATGTTTATGACAAGGTGGGAGGACCTCATGCAACCTTCTAGAAGTAAAGAAAGACAAGCCAGTCAAGAAAGGCAAAATTGTTAATGGCAGGTGGAAAGAGGGAGGCCAAGAATAGAAAACAAAAGAACAATAATAATTGAACGCCCTCCCTGTCTTCTGTGAAAAGAAAAGGCACAGACAAGAAAGAACAACTGCAAAATTCTCACGAGAAAAACGCACTTGATCTGGCTCAAGTATTTTGTGCTACATTTCTTGCTGTTTTCTCATGCCAAGCATCTTAACCATTGAAGGTGTCCCTTTTCTCTTTCTGGAATACAGCTAGGAAGATGGCTGTGTCATTGCTGTCAAGCTGTTATTCTCAGAGGTGTCCAGTTGAAAGTCCTAGATGAACTGCTTTGCTCTGTCTCTTTAATATGGCATGACTTAACCACTTACAGTTTCAGCAGCTGAACTTGCCCAGCCCTACAATTCTTTAATCTTTGAATGGTTATATTAGCTCCTTGGCAACTGGCATTTGTAAGTCCATGCAACTGTGCAGAATTTGCACGATGAGATGATGCCAAATGAGTCATGGCAGTAGATTAACTAGGACATGCAAAGCAGAGAGGAGGGAATGAGAGCACAAGAAGAGGGTACAATCTCCTTTTTTTCTGCAACAGGGCTAACACCGTAGAAATCAAAAGGAACACAAATCCTCCTAGGGGTAGTTCTTGCAAAAAACAAAGACTTCTTTTTGTGTTCACAGATCACAGCAAAATGCGGATGACAAAACCAGGCCATTAAGTCACATCCAGTATGAAGCAGTATGAAAGAGGAAAGCAGCTGAGAGCGTCAACCCTGCTGAGTAGTCTCAGTATTCTTCTCGACATTAGCAGAAATTTGAAATGAGTCTCTGAAAATTACAAAGGAGGCAGAAGAAAAGGGAGCAATGACTCCTCTGGCATAGTGTTTCCTAACAGGGATCTTCAAAATGTAAAGATTGTATCATCCTTTCAACTGAAGGAAGGTATTAAAACAACAGGAAGGAAATGGCATCACATGCTAGAAAGACTGGGCAGTGCACTTCTAGACAGAAAGGCCACTGATGGAAAACCGACTAAACTGGCCCCAATGCAGCAGCATTGTATTAAAGCCCAAAAATACCCACCGCTTCACTCTTTGCCATTCCATTCATATGGACACAGCAGCTCTGCAACATTCCTACTGATCATCTCCTTGGCAAACTGGGAGTGAGGGTCCCTAGTGATGCAGAGTCCCCAGGCAAGTGCAGAGGGGAGCTGCTTTTTTGCAAAAACCAGGCTTTTGAAGCACTCAGGCCTTTATCAGTTCCATAGCTTTAAGCCATAACAAAATTCATTCAACCAACCATCATACGCCACGCTGTGAACACGTGACCATTCTAGAACTTGTTGATCTACCTCTGATTCAGCGGCCTCACCTTCCCATAGTCCTTTTCTACTTAGCCAAAGTATCGGGCCTCAGCCCAAGGCCTTCCTTTTGTAAGCTTCTACCTATATGCAGCAGCAAACCACTACTTTCTTCCGTGCCAAGAGTTTAAGTAGATGATTTGCATCTGCCCTTCCGGTGAAACATAATGGGGAGAGAAAATTCTGTCGGAAATGTTCAGTCATTCAGTTTTCTAGACAGGCCAAATCAAAAGAAAAGCAAGCTATAGGATTGTGTACTTGCTCTTACAAAGCACCTGCTGCCCTCTGACAATGAACTAGCAGAAAACCAGCAAAAATAAGACTTGAGGCAAACAAGCCTTTGAAGGGAATTATGACATGATAAAGAAAGACAACACATTTCCAGCTTGTTGAGATACTTGAAATGTCAGCAAAGGCTTGAGGGCAAAGGCTGAACGAATGGGGAAAGGTTACAAGAATCCCAAGAAAAACATGACCATGGATTAAAAGAATCCCAACAGGTCAACTGACCTGTTGAAGTTTTCAGGAAATCAGTGGCTGCTGATTTAGATAGGCCATTCAAGTTAATTTCCCCGTGCACCTTCCACTCCTTTTTCACCTGTCACCATCACAGGGTGAATTGGGACCATGGAATCACAATTCTTTGGATTCTGTTCTTAGCTTTAGGAGACAACTACAGCAGCTGAAGTAGCTGTTACTGATGTGATACCCAGGAACACAGAGTTGACATATTTCATTCATGTCCAATCACAACTAGCCATATCTAAGAGGATAGGATTGGCCTCTTTTCATGATGCTTTTCTTATTTTACAGCCTGCTATGATTCTGCTGAAACTTTTTCATTAGTTTCTCTCTAAAAAGGAGAAAGTCCAATGTCCCTCCCTACTGGTGCAGGTTTACCATTCGGTTTGTCGAGTCTAAAAATGGAATTGGAACTAGCAGGAATTACTGTGTTTAAAGCGTCCGGTCCGTTCAGACAGTCTCAGGTCGATAAAAGCCTAGATGTTATTGGCTAAATACTGTTTCCCCCAAGAGCGGACGCACGCAATTTAATCCAACTTTTTATAACAAACGCCAATAATACAGAATCCAGTCATACAAAAGAGTCACAAAGAAGCAGGAAGAATTATCGGACCATTTATGGTAGCAAACTTCTCACCTTCTTTTGGAGTGAGCATAATCTGCTAGCTGAAGTAGCAAACTTGAGGACAGAAATCGCCCTACTATTGAGAAGTTGTTGACAAGAGAACCACCTAAGCTGTGTGACTTTCCCTTTTCTATTCATTGGTCAAGCCTAGTAGCCTAAAATTTACGGGCTCAATCAAAGACAAATGCAATCTAGTCAGAGGTCTATGAAAAGTCCAAAACTAATCAGAATTCTTCTTAGACAATGGAAATGGAAGCAGAGCTACCAATTTCCTTGCCACATATCCCTAAAACTCATTCCTTTCTAGTCATAACTAATGTATAGCCACCAGTACAATCAGGAAAAGATGAAACTTACAGATGTCAGCAAGGGAAGGATTTGAAAGAACTATTCCCATTATTCATCGTCTAGACAGCAACGATCATTAAAATCAGAGCCCTTTTAGAAGGGCTTTCCTTGTGGGAAATTCAGGACTCCAGGACAACGGAGCAAGAGGATTAAGCAGAAGCCGTTGATTGTTGACACGATGCACTTACACATTCTAAATCTCTGCACATGCCAGGCCCGCATTTTTATCTTGGTGCCTTTGTTATGTCCACACATTCTGTGTGTACCTCTCAAAAGATACGTTTGGTTACAGTCCAGGCGCTTTGCTGCCCCCCGTTATCGAGTTCTTGTAGTCTTGGAATTTGGTTTCTCAACTTCTCTTTCTTCTTTTAGCATGGCTTATGTCTTAGTAACCTTGATGAATTCCAGAGGGCTCTGAGAAAATTCTGATAAGAACATATTCCAGCTGGATGGCTGGTGCACCCTGTAGTCTAAGAGGTTCAGCTACATTGCTACAATTTCCCCCTTCTTCATCTTGCACCAGCTAAACCCTTTTCACTGTATTTACTTCCAAGAGGCTCACCAGTTTCATGATGCATGGAATAACAAGAAGCAATATAATAATGACTACTAGTAACAACAAAGTTCCCTTGACAAGATCTTCCAACCATCGAGTTGTTTCCCATCTCTCAAACCATTCATGCGTAACCCTCTCATTCCCAATCAATTTCTTCATGTTATCTTGTCCTTGTTTGAGTTTCCAGTGAATGACTGCAGAGGGGTTAGAGAGGTTCAAAAAACACATTCCTTCAAAATCCTCACACTCGTGCCCATGTGCTAACAAGAAAGCTAGAGCAGCATTATTTTGCAGTGTGCAATGACTAATGGTATCTACACCAGTGAGAAGCTGATTTAAAATCGCTGATCTTACCTTGAGTTGGTTGACCACCCAGCAGCGCAACTTATTAAGCATACTCAAAGCTTGACCAACAGCGACACCTGCTGTCAGGAATGGCACAATTAATCGAGAGGAGTGCCCAAACCTGTACACAACTGAGGCAAGGGCGTCTTAAGCGTATGCTTCTTCTTTCAGATCCCGGGAGGCGAAGAATCGAGTTCTTCGCGCCCAGAGCATTGTGCCGGTGGCGGTACGCTCCGGTGCGGCGCTTGTGCCGAAAGACGCCCGGGACACAATGCCGGTGGTGTTAATATTTGTTTGTCGCGTTTCGGAAGCTGCTGCTAGCCGAGTCCCCCGGAGGCGAAGAAGCGGCTTCTTCGCACACAGAGCATTGGGCCGGTCGCGGTGAGCGCTGGTGAGCGGCTTGTGCCGAAAGACGCCGCGTACCGGCACTTAGCATCGGAGAGCTCCGTATCTCTGTCTTCTGCGTGTCTTGCCGCTCAACATTCAGCAAGAAGCTTTTTCACCATATCTTGCAAAGAGAAACTCTGCCAGTATAGAAAACATCCAAAATCCTGTTCTAAAGCTTGCACAGAGATCTGAAAAGAGTTTTGCAATACGGAAAAGATAGTTGTGCAGAACTCGTTCTTTCCGAATATAATAACAATGGAAAAGGCAGGAGAGTGGTAAAGTACTGGTTTCTCTAAGTCTGGATGCTGCCCACACTGTGCCTGCGTGGTGCGGTTTGCATCTTCGCCTTTGGGAAGATACCCCTCGCCGAGCTCCGTATCTCTGTCTTCTGCGTCTCTTGCCGCTCAACACTCAGCAAAAAGCTTTTCCACCATATCTTGCAAAGAGAAACTCTGCCAGTATAGAAAACATCCAAAATCATTTTCTAAACGTGCACGGAGGTCTGCAAAGAGTTTTGCAAGAAGGAAAGCTAGTTGTCCAAAACTCGTTCCTTTCGAATATAATATGAGTGGAAAAGGCAGGAGATTGGTAAAATACTGTTTTCTCTAAGTCTGAATGCTGCCCACACTGTTCCTGTGTGGTGCGGCTTGCATCTTCGCTTTTGGGAAGATGCCGTTCTCTCCGTCTCCCGGAGGCGAAGAAGCGGCTTCTTCGCACACAGAGCATTGGGTCGGTCGCGGTGCGCACCTAAGAGCGCTTTGCGCCGAAAGAAGCCGGGGACCGGCACTTAGCTTCGGAGAGCTGCGTATCTGCGTCTTCTGCGTGTCTTGCCGCTCAACACTCAGCAAAAAGCTTTTCCACCATATCTTGCAAAGAGAAACTCTGCCAGTATAGAAAACATCCAAAATCATTTTCTAAACGTGCACGGAGGTCTGCAAAGAGTTTTGCAAGAAGGAAAGCTAGTTGTCCAAAACTCGTTCCTTTCGAATATAATATGAGTGGAAAAGGCAGGAGATTAGTAAAGTACTGTTTTCTCTAAGTCTGAATGCTGCCCACACTGTTCCTGTGTGGTGCGGCTTGCATCTTCGCTTTTGGGAAGATGCCGTGCTCTCCGTCTCCCGGAGGCGAAGAAGCGGCTTCTTCGCACACAGAGCATTGGGTCGGTCGCGGTGAGCACCTAAGAGCGCTTTGTGCCGAAAGAAGCCGGGGACCGGCACTTAGCTTCGGAGAGCTGCGTATCTGCGTCTTCTGCGTGTCTTGCCGCTCAACACTCAGCAAAAAGCTTTTCCACCATATCTTGCAAAGAGAAACTCTGCCAGTATAGAAAACATCCAAAATCATTTTCTAAACGTGCACGGAGGTCTGCAAAGAGTTTTGCAGGAAGGAAAAGATAGTTGTCCAAAACTCGTTCCTTTCGAATATAATATCATTGGAAAAGGCAGGAGATTGGTAAAATACTGTTTTCTCTAAGTCTGAATGCTGCCCACACTGTTCCTGTGTGGTGCGGCTTGCATCTTCGCTTTTGGGAAGATGCCGTTCTCTCCGTCTCCCGGAGGCGAAGAAGCGGCTTCTTTGCGCACAGAGCATTGTGCCCAGCGCAGGGAGCTCCTGAGAGCGCTTTGTGCCGAAAGAAGCCGGGGACCGGCACTTAGCTTCGGAGAGCTGCGTATCTGCGTCTTCTGCGTGTCTTGCCGCTCAACACTCAGCAAAAAGCTTTTCCACCATATCTTGCAAGGAGAAACTGTGCCAGTATAGAAAACATCCAAAATCATTTTCTAAACGTGCACGGAGGTCTGCAAAGAGTTTTGCAGGAAGGAAAAGATAGTTGTCCAAAACTCGTTCCTTTCGAATATAATATGAGTGGAAAAGGCAGGAGAGTGGTAAAGTACTGTTTTCTCTAAGTCTGAATGCTGCCCACACTGTTCCTGTGTGGTGCGGCTTGCATCTTCGCTTTTGGGAAGATGCCGTTCTCTCTGTCTCCCGGAGGCGAAGAAGCAGCTTCTTCGCACACAGAGCATTGGGTCGGTCGCGGTGAGCACCTAAGAGCGGTTTGTGCCGAAAGAAGCCGGGGACCGGCACTTAGCTTCGGAGAGCTGCGTATCTGCGTCTTCTGCTTGTCTTGCCGCTCAACACTCAGCAAAAAGCTTTTCCACCATATCTTGCAAAGAGAAACTCTGCCAGTATAGAAAACATCCAAAATCTTGTTCTAAACTTGCACGGAGGTCTGCAAAGAGTTTTGCAAGAAGGAAAGCTAGTTGTCCAAAACTCGTTCCTTTCGAATATAATATCAGTGGAAAAGGCAGGAGAGTGGTAAAGTACTGTTTTCTCTAAGTCTGAATGCTGCCCACACTGTTCCTGTGTGGTGCGGCTTGCATCTTCGCTTTTGGGAAGATGCCGTTCTCTCCGTCTCCCGGAGGCGAAGAAGCGGCTTCTTCGCACACAGAGCATTGGGTCGGTCGCGGTGAGCACCTAAGAGCGCTTTGTGCCGAAAGAAGCCGGGGACCGGCACTTAGCTTCGGAGAGCTGCGTATCTGCGTCTTCTGCGTGTCTTGCCGCTCAACACTCAGCAAAAAGCTTTTCCACCATATCTTGCAAAGAGAAACTCTGCCAGTATAGAAAACATCCAAAATCCTGTTCTAAAGCTTGCGCAGAGGTCTGCAAAGAGTTTTGCAGGAAGGAAAAGATAGTTGTCCAAAACTCGTTCCTTTCGAATATAATATGAGTGGAAAAGGCAGGAGATTGGTAAAGTACTGTTTTCTCTAAGTCTGAATGCTGCCCACACTGTTCCTGTGTGGTGCGGCTTGCATCTTCGCTTTTGGGAAGATGCCGTTCTCTCCGTCTCCCGGAGGCGAAGAAGCGGCTTCTTCGCACACAGAGCATTGGGTCGGTCGCGGTGAGCACCTAAGAGCGGTTTGTGCCGAAAGAAGCCGGGGACCGGCACTTAGCTTCGGAGAGCTGCGTATCTGCGTCTTCTGCTTGTCTTGCCGCTCAACACTCAGCAAAAAGCTTTTCCACCATATCTTGCAAGGAGAAACTGTGCCAGTATAGAAAACATCCAAAATCATTTTCTAAACGTGCACGGAGGTCTGCAAAGAGTTTTGCAGGAAGGAAAAGATAGTTGTCCAAAACTCGTTCCTTTCGAATATAATATGAGTGGAAAAGGCAGGAGAGTGGTAAAGTACTGTTTTCTCTAAGTCTGAATGCTGCCCACACTGTTCCTGTGTGGTGCGGCTTGCATCTTCGCTTTTGGGAAGATGCCGTTCTCTCCGTCTCCCGGAGGCGAAGAAGCGGCTTCTTCGCACACAGAGCATTGGGTCGGTCGCGGTGAGCACCTAAGAGCGCTTTGTGCCGAAAGAAGCCGGGGACCGGCACTTAGCTTCGGAGAGCTGCGTATCTGCGTCTTCTGCGTGTCTTGCCGCTCAACACTCAGCAAAAAGCTTTTCCACCATATCTTGCAAAGAGAAACTCTGCCAGTATAGAAAACATCCAAAATCATTTTCTAAACGTGCACGGAGGTCTGCAAAGAGTTTTGCAGGAAGGAAAAGATAGTTGTCCAAAACTCGTTCCTTTCGAATATAATATCAGTGGAAAAGGCAGGAGAGTGGTAAAGTACTGTTTTCTCTAAGTCTGAATGCTGCCCACACTGTTCCTGTGTGGTGCGGCTTGCATCTTCGCTTTTGGGAAGATGCCGTTCTCTCCGTCTCCCGGAGGCGAAGAAGCGGCTTCTTCGCACACAGAGCATTGGGTCGGTCGCGGTGAGCACCTAAGAGCGCTTTGTGCCGAAAGAAGCCGGGGACCGGCACTTAGCTTCGGAGAGCTGCGTATCTGCGTCTTCTGCGTGTCTTGCCGCTCAACACTCAGCAAAAAGCTTTTCCACCATATCTTGCAAAGAGAAACTCTGCCAGTATAGAAAACATCCAAAATCCTGTTCTAAAGCTTGCGCAGAGGTCTGCAAAGAGTTTTGCAGGAAGGAAAAGATAGTTGTCCAAAACTCGTTCCTTTCGAATATAATATGAGTGGAAAAGGCAGGAGATTGGTAAAGTACTGTTTTCTCTAAGTCTGAATGCTGCCCACACTGTTCCTGTGTGGTGCGGCTTGCATCTTCGCTTTTGGGAAGATGCCGTTCTCTCCGTCTCCCGGAGGCGAAGAAGCGGCTTCTTCGCACACAGAGCATTGGGTCGGTCGCGGTGAGCACCTAAGAGCGCTTTGTGCCGAAAGAAGCCGGGGACCGGCACTTAGCTTCGGAGAGCTGCGTATCTGCGTCTTCTGCTTGTCTTGCCGCTCAACACTCAGCAAAAAGCTTTTCCACCATATCTTGCAAGGAGAAACTGTGCCAGTATAGAAAACATCCAAAATCATTTTCTAAACGTGCACGGAGGTCTGCAAAGAGTTTTGCAGGAAGGAAAAGATAGTTGTCCAAAACTCGTTCCTTTCGAATATAATATGAGTGGAAAAGGCAGGAGAGTGGTAAAGTACTGTTTTCTCTAAGTCTGAATGCTGCCCACACTGTTCCTGTGTGGTGCGGCTTGCATCTTCGCTTTTGGGAAGATGCCGTTCTCTCCGTCTCCCGGAGGCGAAGAAGCAGCTTCTTCGCACACAGAGCATTGGGTCGGTCGCGGTGAGCACCTAAGAGCGCTTTGTGCCGAAAGAAGCCGGGGACCGGCACTTAGCTTCGGAGAGCTGCGTATCTGCGTCTTCTGCGTGTCTTGCCGCTCAACACTCAGCAAAAAGCTTTTCCACCATATCTTGCAAAGAGAAACTCTGCCAGTATAGAAAACATCCAAAATCATTTTCTAAACGTGCACGGAGGTCTGCAAAGAGTTTTGCAGGAAGGAAAAGATAGTTGTCCAAAACTCGTTCCTTTCGAATATAATATCAGTGGAAAAGGCAGGAGAGTGGTAAAGTACTGTTTTCTCTAAGTCTGAATGCTGCCCACACTGTTCCTGTGTGGTGCGGCTTGCATCTTCGCTTTTGGGAAGATGCCGTTCTCTCCGTCTCCCGGAGGCGAAGAAGCGGCTTCTTCGCACACAGAGCATTGGGTCGGTCGCGGTGAGCACCTAAGAGCGCTTTGTGCCGAAAGAAGCCGGGGACCGGCACTTAGCTTCGGAGAGCTGCGTATCTGCGTCTTCTGCGTGTCTTGCCGCTCAACACTCAGCAAAAAGCTTTTCCACCATATCTTGCAAGGAGAAACTGTGCCAGTACACAAAACATCCCCGATCTTCTTCTAAAAGTTGTACAGAGGACTGCAGAGTGTTTATCAAGAAGAAAAACATCGTGTCCCAAAACTCCTTTTATTCGAATATAATGTGAATGAAAGGGCAGGAGAATGCTAAAGTACTCGTTTCTATCAATTTGAAAGGTGCACACGCTATATCGGTGTGCTGCGGCTTGCATCTTCGCCTTTGGGAAGCTGCCGTTCTCTCCATCTCCCGGAGGCGAAGAAGCGGCTTCTTCGCGCACAGAGCATTGTGCCGGTGGCGGTGTTCTCCAGAGAGCGGCTTCTGACGAAAGACGCCCTGGCAGGGGGCTTCGTTTCGGAGAGTTCTTTACTATGCCTTCTGTCTCTCTCGTCGCATAAAACTGAGCAAAAAGCTTTTTTACTATGTCTTGCCAAGACAAACTGTGCCAGTACGGAAAGCATCTCCGCTCTTGTTCTAGAAGTTGCACGGAGGTCTGCAGAGTGTTTAGCAAGAAGCAAAAGAAAGTTGTCCAAAACTCCTTCTTTTTGAAGGGTAATGTGAATAGAAAAGGCAGGAGAGTGCTAAGGTACTGTTTTCTTTAGGTTTGACAACTGCACACACACTCCCCATGTTGTGCGACTTTTTTCTTGGCTTTTAAAGACGCGGCCGCGGTCTCCGTCTCCCGGAGGCGAAGAAGCCGCTTCTTTGCACACAGAGCATTGTGCCGGTCGCGGTGCGATCCGGAGCACGGCTTCTGCCGAAAGACGCCCGGGAGCGGCCCCTACCTTCGGAGAGCTCCGTATCTCTGAATCTGCGTCTCTTGTCGCCTACATCTTAGCAAAAAGCTTTCCTACTATGTCTCGCAAGGAGAAACTGTCCCAGTACAAAAAGCATCCTTGGTCTTTTTCTGGAAGTTGCACGGAGTGTCAGCAGAGTGTTTAGCAAGAAGCAAAAGAACGTTGTCCAAAACCCCTTTTCTTCCAATGTTAATGTGAATTGAAAAGGCAGGAGAATGAGGAAGTGCTGTTTTCTGTACGTTTGAAAGCTGTCACAAGGAGAAACTCTATCAGCACCTCAAGTTTTCCTCCATTTTACTCCCGATATTTCTTTTGCTGTGCAGTCAAGAAGCACCCTTCGTTCTTAGTTATGCTGCAGGTTGTCTTCAAATGGCTTTGCTTTCTGTCCCCTCCTCCCCATTTCTAACAGGCACAAGCACATTCCCTTCCCGGAACAAAATCCTGGTAATAGAGCCAGGAAGACTACGCTTTGACTTTGAGAGCCACAACTTATTTAAGAGAAAATAGTCCATTCTTTGAGACCCAATATCACACATCTGTGTGCAGGAGGAAGAGGGGTGCGTGCGTGCGTGAATGGGAAGTGTACTCGCCAACAAACTAGAGCCAATATTAGTAACCAACATGTAACAAGTGTGGACGTATATAATTCCCTGCTCTTTTTTGGATCTTTTTTCTTAAAGGTTATTTTGCTTTTAAAAATTTTCTAGTCATTTGAGAGATTCTTCTTTGTTTGTGTGAGAATAGAAATCTCCATAAAGCTTACTACGTAAAAGCAGGGTAATCTTTTGGACTTGATGATGACTATTTGGGAGATGATATTTTCATCTGCTTGTTTTGGAAATATTTTTGTCACGGAAAGTAGTAAGTTTCAAGATGTGTTTTTAGAAGGTGTAAAAATTGAGATCCTCATTTGTATCAAAGCCATACAAAGAATATCCCTTAAAACCATCCACTCCATCATTTCATTTTTGTATTTTTGTCTTTTCAATAGCTAGTTCTCACTTTCAGATAGCTTTTAAATGCCATGTTTTGACACAATTTTGTTATTCATTTCTAAGCTTCAAAATGATATTTAAAGAAGAGTAATTTCCTGTAACTACTTGACAGTTTGCAAATTAACATCAAAGTGGAGGGAGGGAGGGAAGGAAGTGGCAGAAGGACTTGGCAGAAAGAAGGACATAGTGGGAGGAAGGCAGTGAAGGAAGGAAGTGGGGGAAGGAAAGAAAAGAAAGAAGGAAAGAGAGAAAGAGAAAAAAAAGAAAGAAAGAAAGAAAGAAAGAAAGAAAGAAAGAAAGAAAGAAAGAAAGAAAGAGAAAGAAAGAAAGAAAAAGAAAGAAAGAAAGAAAGAAAGAAAGAAAGAGAAAGAAAGAAAGAGAAGGAAAGAAAATTCCCAAATGTCAGAAACGTTAAAGATGATAAAATACTTGTGAGTAATTTCCTGTAACTATTTGACAGTTTGCAAATTAACATCAAAGTGGATGGAGGGAGGGAAGGAAGTGGCAGAAGGACGTGGCAGAAAGAAGGACATAGTGGAAGGAAGGCAGTGAAGGAAGGAAGTGGGGGAAAGAAACGAAAGAAGGAACGAGAGAAAGAGAAAGAAAGAAAGAAAGAAAGAAAGAAAGAAAGAAAGAAAGAGAGAGAGAGAAGGGAAGAAAATTCCCAAATATCAGAAACGTTAAAGATGATAAAATACTTGTGTGTATGATAAAGAGCGAGGAGTAGATATTAGATATAGTATTGCTAAATGGCCCATAAATGTGAGACCCAAACAGTTCAACTCCTTGGATAGCAGTTTCTCAGCATGAATATGTTATTTCTAGCTTCAACTTCTTACTGCTACTGTACAGAATGATTACCATAGAATAATGGAATGGTTGGGTTTGGAAGGGACCTTAAATTCACCTACGTCCTCCCCAGCATGTCATTGTCAGGGACACCTTCCACTAGACCGCCTTAAGCTCAAAGACCCATTCAAGCTGGCCTTGATCACTTCCAGGAATTGGTCACCCACAACATGTTCTAGTGTCTCACAACCATCTTGGCAAGGAATTTCTTCCCAATAGCCAAAGGAAACCTATCCTCTTCAGGTTTTAAAGCCATCCACACTTTTCCTATCGCTCCGTGCCCTTGTGTAGCTCACCTGCCTCCTTCTGGTAGGCTGTCTTCAGCTACTGGAGAGCTGCTCTAACAATTTGCCCGGAGTCTGCTCTTCTCCAGGCTGAGAAAACGCCTGCGGGACTCCGGCTTGATGACAGACTTCTTGTGCTGCACTGGGGGCTCAGACCATTCTTCTTCTTGGAATTGTTGTAGGATGCTCAGCCACTGTTGACTGTGGTACAGGTACACTGGTCATTGTGGTACAGGTAATAAATAGATGATTGTTTTAATAAAGACCCAATTGAAATGATAAGAGCTAAATTTTAACGCAAAATTAATTGGAGAAAGATTCCTAAACCTGTGGCCCGTTACCCCAGCCCATCCATTGATTGTAAATGACATGCCTTGCAGATGTTATGATACATGAACCAAAGCCAAGTGATGGATACTGCTTAAGATAGATGTTCTACCTGCTTACTGCAATATGTTCTTATCAGTCTAAAACAATCCCCCGAACATGAAGAACAAGAGATTACATCATGAAGTAATGAAGTGCTTGGGTTGAAAGTAAAAGGCATTTGAAAGAAATGGGTTTGGGGGCTAACACAGCAAGATCTCAGAAATGGAGTGCCAGCTTAGGTCTCTGCTTCAGAGACAAGTGAAGCAATTCAGAAGTGTCTTCCTGGGAAAAAGGTTGACAGATCTTTCTGCACAACAGTTAACAGCCGGCATCAGAAATGGGTGCAAATAACATACTAGCCCATACAAGTTTGTCATCCTGGAGTGGAAGGGCCACTCAGACTCATAGCAGTGGTCTTGCTGCTGTGCCTGTTGAAATAGACAGAAAAGAATGAGGAAAACAAATTTTTCCATCTAGTTTGTTTCAGTATTGGTACAAAGACTATTTCCCCGCCCTCAGGAGACAGCAAAAACAGTCCACAACTGAAATGCTTCAGAAATGGAAATGATCTGAATCACAAATATTTCTTTTCACATCAAAATTAAAGCCCAAGTCATAACTGTCAAACAGATAGAACTATTTAAAGATGAATGTACTATACATACTAAAATATTCCCAGAGATAACTATTGTGTCCTTAGTCTGTTTAAAAGTCTAGACTTCCTGGTAAAAAAACTTGTACAGAGCTGAGGTAGCTCCACGACATTCTCTTTTCAGATTAATTAAACTCTTCAGTCTCACCACCATTACCCATGGATTTCCGTAAGTCCTTGAAAACCAGTAATTTCCCTTTTTTCCTCCTCTGAAAAAAATGACAGTGACAAGAGTTATTTGCACTCCCTATTTTCTGAAAAGCCTGAACATCAAGCCTTAAGAACTTTATCATCAGTTTTACTTCAAACTAAATTTGAAGAGAATGGCAGAAAGAATGGGAGCCTCAAGCAAAAGAATTTAGGCTTCTAATTCTTGGGTTGTCTTCTTACTTACCTAAGACAAGAAGTGGAAAGAGAATAGATTAGAGTTAGCAGCTGTTGAAGATTTGCACGTACTCTTCCACTCTTCCAAGAGGTCAAGGATGCTTTTCTGGCCCTCTCTCCCTCCACAAGCTGCAGCTTCCTTCAAGGCACAGTCACCTGCTGTGGCATGGAGCTCCCCACGAGCTCCATTGTGTTCCTCCACGGTTCTCCAGGGACTGCTGGGAGACAACCTGCTTCATGATGATGTCCTCCAGGGACTGTGGGGGATTCTTTGCTCTGTCAACTGGAGCACCTTCTCCTTCTTCTTGTCTCACTTTACTATCATGCAGCTGCTTCTCACACTCCTTTTTTCCCTCACTTGTCACTGCCTATTCATATGTTTTGTACTTTTGACAATATCTTTTCACAAAGACTGATGGGCTCAGTTGCAGAAATGTGTCTTGCTAGAAAATTGGATACTATAGAAAACCATGATTTTACAGAAAAGAATAGTAGAAGTACAAATATACTGTCAAAGAACCGGAAAACTGACAATCATTCATTGTAATACGTCCCCTCATTTTGCCTTCTTTCTCCTTAAGATCTGGAAAGACTACTGGGCAGTGAAAAACACTACAGTGTTGTTTCAAAGAAAAGACTTTTTTAGGCTTCTAAGGCGCATGTTCCAATTGCTTGAGAAAATTGAGAAAAGGCACTTTGTCTTTTGTGATAAATATCATTAGCCACTAGGGACAAAGTCTGACCAACAACAAGAGCAGATCAAAATCTGATGAGACCAAGCAATATACCTTGAGTGGCCAGGACAGAACCATCGAGTCGTCGAATCTGTTGAATTGGAAGGACCCCATCAGGATCATCATCAGTCCAACTCCTGGCCCTGCCTGGGGCCATCCTTGAACTCCCAAACTCAGACAGTTGTGATGGTGTGACCACTCCCTGGAGAGACTCTTCCAGTGCCCAGCCATTCTCGGGTTAAAAACTTTTTCTTGATACCCGACCTAAACCTCCCCTGACTCAGCTGCATGCCATTTCTTTGAGTCCTGTCTTTGTAGACCTCATTTGAGGACTTTCTAATACCAAGGTGATTCCACCCCAGAGCAGAGCAGAGAAGAGAAGAGAAGAGCAGAGCAGAGCAGAGCAGAGCAGAGCAAGACAATCCCCTCCCTTGCCCAGCTGGTGATGCTGTGCCTGATGCACCCCAGGACAGGCTTGGCCCTCCTGGCTGCCAGGGCACTGCTGATGCACATTCAGCTTGCCATTGGCCAGGAGCCTGGGTCCCTTTCTGCAGTGCTTCTCCCAGCCTCTTGCTCCCTCCCCAGTCTATACACCCACCAGGATTGCCCAGTTGCAGGTGCTGAATCCAGCACTTGCCCTTGTTCCACTCCATCTGGTTGGTGATTGCCTGTGGGAATCCTCAAAAACAGAGGGGTTTGGGAAAGCTGCAAAAGGAAGGCCTCAGAGACAGCAGAACTGTCATTGGAGCTAAGCAGTAGTCATAAGGTTTGTCAGCAGAAAAATTAGATGAGAAGTAGAAAAGTAAGGACAAATGGAACAATGGTCTGTGTATTAATGCTTGTCTAGAATAACTCCCTAAGCTACAGCAAAGTATATCTAGGGCGATGTTAGGTAGTTCTGAGCTTAATAACGGAGCTCTGTGCACTGTATCTTAAGGCTTACAAGCAGGTCTTTTATTCGAAAGAAGCGAGCATTGTTCTAAGCCCAGGTACATGTCTTTATAGTGATTGGATAGAAGTACTGTCAATATGCTTTTGCTTTGTGGGATTGGTCAAAAAACTTTTCAAGTCAGTTGTAACATTAAGTTCTTTGTCTGCTGCTGGGGACGTGAGCTGCTGGCAGCTTCCCATTGTCATCACCATGTAATGAGACTGATTACTGGAAAAAACCCAGCTTGAGACGCCGTCCCCAGCAGTCCCGCCCCTTTTGTGATTTGTGCATAGACTCCCGGCCAGCAAGAATTGCCCATCTCTCCTATTTGGCAAGATCTCTCTGCAAGGTCTCTGTGCCCTCAAGGGAGTTAGTTCACAGCTCCTCCCAATTTAGTGTCTTTGGCAAACTTTCTTAATATTCCTTCAAGTGCTGTGTCCAGGTTGTTCAAAAGATGTTGAAGAGAACTGGCCCAATGATGATACTGTCTTAGCCACTGAAATAAGTGCTTCATACTTCCTCTTGTGCAGAAATCACAACAAATTTCTTTTCTATCCATGTTTTCTTATGCTCATGCTTTTTATCCCAACAGCAGCTGACACGACATTTACAGGCACAGCAACAGCACACTTTTCCTGCTCTTACTAGACTTAACAATTTTGCAACCGGTCAATCAGTGGCCTTTGCAACTAAAGTCAGACCTTCAGCATTTCTCATTAAATGAATGTCTTCAGAAGAAAACTTTGCTGCCTACTCTGTACGACTGAAGAATAGATGATAATGAGTTAGCATCACAATCAGTTAAGTACAGAGCCTATCCTTTAGCAGGGAAAAAATTAAAAGAAGAGCTCTTTTATGCAACAACTATCTGAGAAACAAAACAACTAGGATCTTCCACAGGGTTCCCTGCAGTAGAAATGTACTTGGATGAATGCAGAAGATAAAAGATGTGGTTTTGAAAGGCTATGTCCTTGCTAAGCTAAATTGGATCTCATCCTGTAGATGAAAGATCAAGGAGCTCAAAGCGGAGCTAGAGAGACATGTCCAGATAATGAGATAGGGCAAAGCATTTTCCAAGATAATTAAGCATTCTGGTGGACTGGCCAGTTAGGTTAAATCTGCCACACCCATTCACTTTTGGGGATTGAACTGTGGAGTGCTAAACCGTATCTGCTGCTGTGCAAAGTAAAAGAGATCCATCCAAATTGTACAGTTAGTGAGAACACTCTCACTCTCAATTGTAAAACACTTCATAAGCTATTAATCAGTCTTAGGAACAAAATGAAATAAAGTTGTTATGCCATCTGGGAATGGGAAAACATCTTCAAAATATTTTTTTCTCTATGTTTTCTTCTTTTTTCTTTTTTTCTTTTTTATTTTTTTAATCCCACATTATGTGATTGATAATTTCAACCATTCTGGAATGCTTTTAACAGATGAACCCAGCATAGTAGTTTTATTACCGGCTCTTGTCCCTTACATGCTTCAGTACAGGTTTGGAATATACTCCCCAGTCAATTAGTGTTTTTTTTATCTCTTTTCCCAGAGACAACTTTTAAAGGACTACTTAACCCCTAAAAATCATAATTTCTCTGGTTTCTCCAAGCTTTTTGAGAAAGCTGTTTTGGTTTTGTTTTGGTTTGTTGCTTGTTTTGTTTTATTGCATCATTCCTAATGTCTTCAGACCTACTACAAGAAGAAGTTAAAAATAGATCTTATTTGAAGAGACTGTTAAAGCTAATGAACTGCCAGTCTTGGTATTTGTATCTTTCTAAATCCTTTAAAGTCCAAGGTTGCCTTCCTGAATCCTCAGTTACTTAGAAAACATTGTGTTTAGAAAACAGAGCCAGTTCAATTGCTTCTGCAAACTCACCTTCATTGTATAGGATTGTACTTCAAGAAATCTTGCTTCATTCAAACATTGGAAGTACAGATTTGACATCATCTGTGACCCTTCCATCTGTCTGAACTGTATTTCATTGTGTGAGTTCCTCAGTTGCTTCAAATAAGGACAGAATCTTTTCAATTTGCATAGCATGTTATGTGAAGATCTCCTGTCTGCTTTCTTCACTTGCTTTAATGGGAAGACAAGGGAAATACATTTTGAATGTTATCTTTTAGAGTCTACTTTTACCTACCAGTGTGCTTCTATGGACTAGAACCAAGTGCAGCTTGAAAGAAGGTATTGTCATGATCCACTCATACCAACGGATTGGTTAACTGGTTGGTTGGTTAACTGATCTGGGAGTGCAACAGACAACCTGGAAAGGGGATTGCAGTATCAATCCAAACAAATGCACCTTTATAGAATGACCACAGCAAATGCCTGAAAGGAATCAGGGAGAGGAAAAGAATAAAAAAGAGGGGGAGAAAGAGAGAGGAGTATAGCTACCAAACATGGAGAGACTAAGTCCTCTTAGTCCAGCCGATAGAGTTTGCATAGTCACGTTGGGAAGGTCTCAAAGTCCTGGTGAACTCAAGGTTCCATTATAGTCCATTGCTGAGGGGGGAAACAGAATCTTGAAATGGCTGAGGGGGAACAGATCCAATCAAGAAGAAGAAGTCTATTGAAATTGCTGAGGGGGAAAAAGGTATTGAAGACGGGTACAGACAGTCCATGTTCTCAGCAGGATAAGTCAGTAGCAGCAGTGAGTGGGACCCACTGTTTCAGGACTGCTTTCTGGGGGAAACCAGTCTAGGTCCTGTAGGCACATCTCTAGGCAACACTCAGCAGGCATCCTGCTTCAGTCAGGCCAGCACCCCTGCATCAGAATTACAGGTGTCTCAGTCTCAGTCCTTGGGAGGGGGGCTTCAACCTCGGTGCCTCACGGTGGTAGTGGAGCAGAGGAAGGATTTTCCATGGGGGGGCTACCAAGTTGCCCCAGCAAGTTCATCTGGCCAAGAGGTGGGAAAATTCCTGGTCTATTGTCGTGAAGCAGGTGCAAGCATATAGGCTGGGTCGCCCTTTGGCAGGCCCTGCTAGAAGCAGTCACTGAAGACACAGCTGTGAACAATCCCTTGGCAGGCCAGAATTCTGCTCAGGGGCCTCAGGATTTTTGGTGTTCATCCATTACTGGCAGGCCAGAGGTCCCATCGGGGTCCTCAGGGTCCTGATATCGGTCCTGTGGACGGTCGTGAGGCAAATGGGGGGAACCTCAGACCGTCTTTCACAGCACCTGGTGACTCACGACAGGCTTCAAAGGGTCTTCATCAGCAGTGTTCTGTACTATTGTTGTATACTTGTCGCACATTGGTAGCATATCCTGGAAAGCAGAGACAATACGTCAGACAGAGAGAGAGAAGGGAAGGACAAGAAAAGATAAAAAAAGGCGAGGGTAAGGAAACAAGAAACAAGTATAATAACAGTAATTTAAACCATATTATTTTGAAACATTTTTTTCAAATATCTGAAACTAATCACAAATAATCAAAGGCAATAAAGCAATAAACAAATCAACAACAGTTCATTTAAAATATTTTTTTTTCAAAACAATTCACCAAAAATCAAAAGTAATTTTCTTATAATCGTCAAAGAAAATTGAAGACGATTTCAAAACACATCCTCTCATTTGTAGTCGCCTTGTGTCAATAGTCTTGGAGATGGCCACAGTGAAAAGGACATCAGCCCAGTTGTGTGCATTAATTACAGACATCAATTTTGTTAACTCTTTCATCATTCTCCAATTCATAATGAGTAAGATTGCTGATTAAAAAACCCCAATCAAAACGAAACGCAAAAGGGCAATGATGGGATGACACATACTGTTCAGGACTCTTGTGGCAGTAGGTGACCACCCAAAAAGAGTATCCTACCACCTGTGTTCAGCATCTTTTCTTACTCTCTCTATGACATGGTGTATTTCTTTCACATTGTGATGAACAGTTACCAGTGCTTTCTGTCTATTCTTCTTGATCTTCTCCAATATTTCAATGAAGTCCTGATGAAGCAAAGATTGCTTTACCAAAGTAATGTTCATCCCAATGGGAGTAGGTAAATGTCCTGGTTTAGGGCAAATTTGGGAGAAAACCTCCAAAAGGTGGACCCTCCAGAAAACAAACCCACATGGCCCCTCCCCCCAACCAGGTCGGGAAGGATTCCTTGGAAACAAGTGGAAAGAACCTGTTTCTGTAACAGGCAAAGCACCCCGCAGCACACAAAAGGATCAATACCAGATGGCACCACTCTTTCACCGCTCTGAAAAAGTAGACAACTTCAGAAAGTCTCTCTTGGGAGTGCTCGCTCTGTTATCAGTCTGTCCTGTGCTGGGGTAGCTGCTGCACCTTGGCCACAAGGTGCAAACTCTCGGTGTTTCCCAGGTCCCAGTCCGGAGCAGGTCCGAGTAGGTCCAAAGAAGGGAAAGGAGAAACAGTCCAGGGAAAATTTGGACTGCTTAGCTAAACTAACTAATGAGCAGGAGCAAAACAGCAAGAGCAAAGCAGGAGCAAAGCCGAAGCAAGAGCAAAGCGAAAAGCAAAGCAAAAAGCAAAAGCAGCACCCATGTACTGCCCTGTCTCTGTGTCGCGCCAGCTGTGGGGGAGCGGCTGATAGCAAAACCAAAACAAAACATTCGCTCTTCACAGCCAGTCTTGAAGGCACAGAACATGATAGCCAGCATCAACAGAACACACGGATGGGGATACAAGCATCATAACGTCACCCTAGGACAGTAATAGTTTGTGAATCAGTCTTTAATTGGATTGAAAAAGGTAATGGGAGGTAACTGGAGCTTCTGAAGAAAAATCACATCCCTCAATTTTGTAAAGTTACAAGCGCAACAATTTGAATGATTTTTACTATCCACTACTGCATTTTCTACAAATACCGTATCACAAGCAGTTCTAAAGCACCCACACCCATTGCCTATATATTTAAGGACTGTTTCGAAAGTCTCGTTAGGATGAATTTCAAAATGACAGATATTTTGTTCTGTGTCCAAACAAACATCCTGAGCTGTAATTGCATTACTTTCACAGATGAAGCCTAGTTCTCGGACAATAGAAGATTCCAAATTAACATGTTGCCATTTTTTACCAGTTTGATGGGCCCATTGTCTATGTTCAGAAAGATTGGGAATAGCTCCATCATGATTTAGCCCTAATGCAATAATAGGAAATCTCAAATGCACTGAGGCATTGCGTACGGTTAACACAAGAGCTGTGGCTGTGTTTGTAATGGGGTGGAAAGTAAAATTCACCAAGTTCCACCAGGACTGGAATTCTCTTTCAAAATCAGTGGCACTGTCCCAAATTCTTTTCTGAATTTCAGCAGGAAAATTGCCTTCACCTTCTCTTATCATTGAGGCAGCAACTGACTGCATCGACAATTGTGCCTGGATACAGCTAAGAGCCAAAGAAAGGTTGTTTTGTGTAGCACCGAGTGCATCAGTCTACCAATTTGCGATCACTTACATTTACCTTTTCCCAAGCTGGTAATATGTTTGATAGCAAGCACTGCTGTGTTCCCAGAGCCAATAAGGATGATTGCAGTGGTTGTTTTAATTTGGTCAAATCTCTAACCATTTTGTGGCAGCCAATTTATCCATTAGTGTACTTCAGAATCAATACTATTTAGAATTCCAAAACCTGTTCCCAAAACACCGGTTATGTCTCTTAGTGTCTGTTTTTAAAGAAAAAACGGACTTTCTGTTTTTGCAGCCAGGTGGTCCAACCCTCAAAGGAAGTCCGCAAAAAAGGCAAACAGGCCGGCTGAATTTCTGAGACATTGTTTTGCATCATCAGCAATTTGACTTGTTTAAGAGACCGTGCCAGATTGAACAATATGTGTTGTTGACCAGTTTTCCTGATTATATATGGTCCAATTTCAAAACTTCTCAGGCTAAGCATAAGCGGTGCTTGGGCTGGAGTGGTGGTAGTAGAAGGTTGGTTCATCCCATTTATTATCAACTTAAAAGAAAAGCCTTCACTAGTTTTGGACCAAAGACAAACTACTTCTGCAGTTTGTGTTAATGTAAAATTGTGCCAACAGTCTTGTACGCTTGGGGGCGTACAAACCTGTTCACGCTTATTTGTCTGATCTGTCAAAACACTGATGGAGATTGCTTTGCTATAAGCAGTTCCACAAATCCTTCGGCTAATTCCTTCTCCCACTCCCCCTTGAAGCTGCCAGGCTTTTTGTTTTTCCCATACCTGCCAAGTGAACAAAAGCTTGGGACCAAGGCCACATTGACTAAGGGGACTCTCAGTCCCTTCTGCCCACTCGGATGTAACTACTGTACTCAATGTCAGCTTTGTGCTCTCAGTCCCTTCTACCCATTGGGGTGTAACTATGGTGCTCAGTGTGGGCTTCATGCTCTCAGTCCCGTCTATTCCACTGGGATGTAACTACGGTACTCAGCGTGGGTTTTGTTATAGCGTCTATCTTAAATTTATGAGCTAAGCCTTTTCAACCTAACAGGTTGGTCAAGTTCTTTTGCCAGCGGCATGTCACTTAAGTCGGTTTAGTTAACGTCAAATTATGCCAGCAATCAATTGGTTCATTTTTACAATCCTTTGTACTTGCAACATTGTTCGTTTTGCGACCTAGAGTGTAATTACCAACATACTCCTGGCAGCAACACAGAGTAAGGGGAATTTGTTTGGCACACTCCCACTTGTTTGTAGGACACAGTCTCGCTGAAGGGATATCCCGATCATTTTTCCCATCTGGTTCCATAAAATTTCCGGCAACTGTGATGGAGGTGGATTTCTCATAGAGAGATCCTTCCATTTTTCTGCATGCTTCCACAATCGACTCACCAATTGTTCCAGTTAGGGCTCTAGTCCAGTCCTTCTGATCCCATCCCCACTCACTTGGACCATATACCTGGGGGTCATGCAGCACTATAGGCTCTAGGTTTGGGTGGCCACCCTTGGGCTACGCTCCTAGAACATTAGTGGGATGGAGGGTAGCTTCAGACCACAACCACTCAGCAGGATCCTGTCCATGGAATTGTGGTAGGATGCAGAAAAGCATCACCAGTGTTATCATGGTTCAGATGATTTTCATGTTCCTCAGGGTTCTTCTGTAAAAGTAAAAACAACAGAAATCCTTCCACTGAGGCCAGAAAAGAGTTAAAATGGATAGGATTATCCAGCATGTATTTATCCAATGCTCTTTCCCTAGAGCATCAGAGGCTAGGCATGCATATTTCTTCAGAGGGGTTTTCAGCACTAGTGCTACTTCCCCTACAGTAGGGAGGTCCACCAGAACAGGTTGTCCAGGGTAATGTGCTGGACTTTTTGAATCGTCAGGTCGCCGTAGTAAGGGAACGATGCTTGGAGCTGTTGGGCAAAAGGCAGTGATTTTGGGACATCCATTCCCCCCCCATCTACTGTTCATTCTTTTAACAGCTTCCCATAAGCGAACGTCCCAATTTCCCTCCCGGGGCTTCAGAAGTCCTTTCAAAAAACCCTTGGTCCTTTCTAAGATCCCCTTAGCTTGAGGGTAGTGGAAAGGGCTGTGGAAAGACCGCTTAATTCCTTCACCTTTTGCCCAATGCTGTACACCTCTAGCAGTGAAGTGGGACCTGTGATCAGATTGAATTTCCTGTGGCTTTGGGAAAGTTCCAAACCACCCCTGCAAAGCTTTAACCGCATTATCACCTGTAGCTCTTTTCAAAGCATCAGCTTGAACCAACCCAGATACAATTTCTCCTCCTACTAGCACAAAGTGTTTACCTCCTGACTTCTTAAAGGGGCCAATATAGTCTACCTGCCACGCGTCCCATAAGCCTTTACCCTTTCTTAAATGCAGAGGGTCATCTTCTCAAGGATGTCTCTCCAGTCACCTGTGACATTGCTCGCAGGCTGATACGCATGTTTTACACATTTCCCTGGTAACCAGCCAACCACAAGCATGAGCTTCTTTGTACAAATCTTTCGCACCCGTGTGCTGTCTTTTTCCATGCAGCCATTCTAATAGTTGATCCCAGTCCTCAGGAATGAGTTCCTTTTTCAGGGGGCTGAGCCTTGCTAGTTCATCAGCTCTATTCTTCCACTCTCCTGCTGGATTTCCATCTGTTTGCTGAGAAGCTACCCAACCAATAGCAATATTTCCTTGGCTTGCAACATCTAAAATTTCTTGCCCCTTTTCCTTTTGCCACACTGGAATTCTGTGAACTTCCCAATCATTTTGCTGCCAGAAAGGAAGCCACTCGGTACAACCTTTGTACACTGCGTAAGAGTCGGTGTAAATGCAGGCAAGAGAAATGTTCTGTGCCTCACATCGGAAAACACTCCAAACAGCTATGAGTTCCCCAGCCTGAGCGCTGCCTTCCCCTTCAGTAATGATTCTTTCACCAAATGAATTGTGTAAGACAGCTGTTCTAGATCTCCATACCTTCCCTTCCCGTTTTGCAGAGGCATCTGTGAACCAAGAACTTGCTGCTTGTTCAGGGGAGAAAGGAAGGGCAGCTTTGATTACAGAGGCACATTTATCTTGGCTGCTAACCAGGCTCTCAGTGCCTTGGATTGTTAGATTTTTAGCAGCATCTTCCGTTATTGAGACGGTATTACAATAGCCTTCCATCTGAGCATACCATTTCCTAACTGAGGCCCTTTGGGCTACCCCGTCAGGTGGGGGGGAGGGGTGGGGCTCCCATTAGTGACGATTTTGATAACTTTGAAAGGCCCTCTTAATACAGAAAGCTCTTGTCATGCAATTTTTTCCTCTTCTAGGAGAGCTAAGCTAACTACAAACAACCCCTTTTCCCAGGTAGTGTATCTTTTCTCAGCATCTTTGAAACCACAGGAATAAAAACCAAGAGGCCCCGTTGGACCCTCGGGACCCCACTGCCAAATGTGTACTGATAGCCCTGAGGAGGCAAATCCCCATTCCACCTGAAAGGGATCTGTGGGATGGATAGGGCCTAGTGCTTGGTGAGCTGTTGCCTCAAAAATCAGTAATTGCAATGCTTCTTCCTGAGAAGGAGTCCAATCCCATTTCATCCTTTTCCTCAGCAAGTCAAAAAGCGGCCTAGCAATTATTGAGAAATCTGGGAAGTGTTTTCTCCAGAACACCAATAGTCCTAGAGCTTGCTGGAGATCTTTCCTCAATTCAGGCCTTTGAAACTGATCTAAAGAGGTTAGGGTATCGGGTGGAATACATGTCATGCCTCCTTTCCACCAAATTCTCAAAATCTTCACTTCCTGAGAAGGTTTCTGAATTTTCTCTGCGGGTATCTGCAAATCAAGACTTTTTAAGTGAGAGATTATTTTCTGCTGATGTTTCCCTACTACCTCTATTTCATCCTTCCCCCCCTCCCCACCATCCCCCCCCCCCGCCCCCCCCCCCCCCCCCCCCCCCCAGAGTGTCTTAAATGTATTGATTATCAGCTACAGGATCAGCAGGATCAGGTTTGGGTATTTTTTCTAATTCCTCAACTAAAGCATGGTGGGCCAAAGTGGAGGAGTGTTTGTAGCCTTGGGGAAGCCTAGTGCAAGTGTATTGCCGTCCTTTCCCATGTGAAGGCAAAATGGTCCCTATATCTTCTGGCTGTATAGGTATCATAAGGAAGATGTCTTTGACATCCATAGTTGCCATTGCCATGATTGAGTGAGCCTTTTCTTGAATTGATGTTATTAATTCAGCTAAGTTTGGGACCAGTGCTGTAAGAGGGTCTGTGTTGGCATTAAGCCTGCGAAAATCTACTGTTAATCTCCACTTTCCACTGGCTTTTCAGACTGGCCATACCGGTGAATTAAAAGGAGAATGTGTGTGAATTATTACCCCTTGGTTTCTCAAGTCCTGTAGAACCGCTTTGATACCTTCTCTGGCACCAGAAGGTAGAGGGTATTGTTTTACATGAGTTGTTTGATTATAGGGTAGGGAGGGTGCGGTTTGAAGCAGCCTAATGTTAAGTGGCAGTGTGCCAAAAGACCACAGAAATCCCTCAGAGTCTTCCCACTGCCTCCCAGCAAGGACACCCATTCCTAATCAATTATTTGGAATGTTCCCAATTACCATTTTGATGACTAGTTGATGCTCATTTCCAGGGAGCGTCAGTTTGGCTAAGGCAACATTCATAGATTCTGTAGTTCCCAGAGCATTAAGAACACAGCATTGTCTCTTAGTTGGAACAATTCCACACCTCTGGGCATCCTTTTTTGTTAGTGCAGAGATTTGAGCCCCAATGTCAATCAAAAAGGTTACTAGTAGCCTGTGGAGGCCCGTGATAGCTGGGCTTAATATATATCCTGATTTATTTTTAGTGAGCATTCTTAAATAAACCCACGCTCCGCCCCTTTGCCCACCTGTAAGCGGCAGAGAGATTTGTTTCCCGAAAACCCTGTTGGTTTTGGTTCACTGCCTGTGTTCTGTGGGAGAGGCTGGGGGAGGGTTAGTTTTTGTCCCTGAGAAGGGAGGGGTGCACTGGGTTGAGCCAATGGATTCGGTTTTCGCTGGTGCCAATTATTTATTCTTTTCTGCAATTTATCAAGGGGCAAACCATCCATCACCTCTTTGGGGACCCACTTTTGAATTCCCAACAACCACCAATGGTGGCAGTTAGAGATCTGTTTTCCTTTCTCTATATTTTCACTGTCAGGAGCCCCAATAAATCAAACACCTTTGTTATTTTCTGATTTCTATGCCGGGGTTTTTATAGGTCCATCTTGTCTACAATAATTAATCAGATCTACTGCAACTTCAGCTCATGTCCAAACTTTATGGCTACTGGCAGGTGAATCAGATTGAGAAGCTGAGGGCTGTGAGGGGGAAGAGTAGGGAGTGAAGCCAGGATCTCTAGGTCCACTTTGGTCAGGGGAATTCCTGAGGAATCTTATCTAGTCTTTCTACAGGATTCAAAGCCATTGTGGTTTTCTGTAGAGTCATTGCTGTATGTTTAAGTGTTTCTGGAAGCCCACGAGTTCAATCGGTCATTAGTTCTGGCTTCACAGGTAATTGCATTGGGCATTCAAAACCAGGAACTAATTTCTTTTCATGAATCTTTTGCAGGCAGGCGGCTTTGTGGACACTTTCTAAGAGCTGGTCGGTGGTGTCAACGATTGCCAGGGGGTCACCCCTTTCCAAAGGATTCATTCTCCCGGCCCAGAAAGACGCACCCTGTGTCAGGGACCATGCATCACGCTTACCTCCTTATCTCCTGTTGTGAAGAAGGCTCCATGTCCCCAGTACCCACTGGCCTCCGGTTAATTTAATTTGATCTCCACCATCGAGGGACACTCGGAGGACATATTTGTCTCTGATTCTTGTGGGAGGTGCCCGAATTCTTTTTACAGCTTAGCTAATTCGGTAGCACTGAACGGTATTTGTTTAGTTGTGATAGGTGGGTCAAGATCCTCTTTCGGCAATGCAGAGAGACAGGGAGACCCACTCGGTAATCAGAATCCAATTTGATTGTGGGATACAAGCACTTACATACCATTGCAGGGAGACTAGTAATGTGTACTACAATGATTAGGTTAAAATCACATACACAAACTTACGCATATAACAACATCTCTTGCTTGCAGAGTTTAATGGGATTTTCTTTTTCCAGTAAACCCGTTTGATTTAATCTTCTTGCAATCCAGGTCGAATTTTCAAAGTTCCGTTTGTTTATGCCAAGGCATCCTGTTTTCAAATCTCTTATGTTAACCAGGTCCAAAGTGCATCATCTGTCTTATGTCCCCCAACATTCCAACAATCCTCATCATTAAGATAGTTCTATTCTGTTTGAACCAAGGGTCTCAAGCGAGGACAGCAGTATTCTCTCCAATTTTTTACTGCCTCAAGTTCCTGACGGGGATAGATTTGTTTCATGTCAGGAGTTTCCTTTTCCTCTGGCTCTGTAGAGGAATCAGTATGATGTGAATTCTTAGCAAGTTCCTCTCTAAGGGCAGCTCGCAACATATAGATCTCATTTCTATCTTCCTTTAATTCTTTCTGCAAAATTTCAACTAGGTTTTGAAGGGAATCTATTCTTGCTATTTCCTCGTTTCTTTGCTTAAAAAGGGTTTCTATGGCTGCTGTGAGACAAGCTGCCAAAACTGAGCAGAGGATGGTCTTATTTTTGCCCAGTTTAACTTCTGTTTCATGTTGTAAAGAACAAATTCTATCTATGACATTTTCTAAATTAAACCAGCTGTTCTCTGCCCAAACCTCCCCCCTTGGAGAAGGCTTGGCATTCTATTTAGCAAGCAGAGCAGAAAATTCAGCTGTAACTTTTGTGCTAGAGTTTTCAGTCATTTTATGAAGGGACCAAAACCATGACAGGGAGGTGCAAACTTAAGTTAGACAATCTCACAGCCTTTGCTGTGCTCCCCTTTGCTTCCCTGGCTGGGTGAAGAGACCAAATCTCCCTGGGAGGCCCTGCTTAGTTCCTTCAAGTTGTCCCTTCCTTCCCAGACAGTCCAAATTCACACATAAACAAAAACAGTTTCCCCTTTTGCGCTAAGAGATTTTTTGGGAAATTCTAAAGACAGAACCCTCAATAGAGTATGGGGGCGTATTTCACCTGGGCGTGCGCAGTTTGTGGGAAATTCAAAGAGCTTTCCTTGCTTTCCAGCTTCGTTCAACCCTTTCGCGATGAGGGGCTAGGTGTGGCTGAAGCAAATCGTCCTTCCCCTGTTCCAGACTACAAACAGCCTTGCAGACCCTTCTGTCTATCAGAATCCTGTCCATGATGCCAATTTAATGTCACGATCCGCTCATACCAATGGGGGTGGTGATGGTTGGTTAACTGATCTGGGAGTGCAACAGACAACACGGAAAGGGGATTGCAGTATCAAAACAAATTTATAGAATGACCACAGCAAATGCATGAAAGGAATTAGGGAGAGGAAAAGAATAGAAAAGAGGGGGAGAAAGAGAGAGGGAGTTGTCCTAAGCTGATTATATGATGCTTTTAACCCCAATCATCTTGTTCTGTTTATGCTGCATCATAAGTTTTGCACCTTTAAGACTTGTTGCAGAGAGTGAAGGGGGGAGAGAAGAAGCAGAAGTTTGTTTTCAGACCCTGCACTCACTCCTCCACATTCCTGCTCCTGGACTGTGTTGTCTGGGGATGAACAGACAGTGGGACAGAGCTCTCCTTTGCTTTTAGTTAGTTTTAGCTTGCTGAGGCAAGGAAGTTCCCTGGACTGTGGTTTCTTTTCTTTTTTCCCTTTTCTTTGGACCTCTTGAAACCTGCTCTGGACTGAACACCCAGAAGAGCACCGGCAGCTAGCACCTGTGGCCCACCAGGCCGGGCCCGGCCCGCAACATTTCCAGCACCGGAGGGACTGATAAGAGCCTGTGTGAGCTGAACTGCAACCCAAGGGAGGGGACTTTCTCAGTTTGTCATCTCTTTTGGAGCAACAAGGGGTTTTATTGTTCAATATTGTTTAGGTTTTATTGTTTAATAAACAGGTTTTTTCCACCTCTTTCCAAGGAACTATTTTCTCCTGGACCGGTTGGGGGGAGTGTTGCAGTGTGACGCCATTTCCTGTTTCAGGAAACAGGAAAATCCCTCAGGTGTTGGGATAGGTGAAACCTGTCCTTTCCCCTCCCCCTTTGCCCTCCTGCTAAGTGCTGTCCATCAATGTTAACATTCCAGCAGGGTCATGGTGTGGTTGGCAGAAGTTCAAAAGATGCCCCTCAGGTCCGGGCTCATTGGCCTGTCCAAGTGTCTTTATCCTTTGAGCCTTCCCCTCCTCCCACCTGGTTGGTGGCTCACCTGTGCCTTCCCCTGCCCCTGTCCCCGGGCTTAAAAGGAGACGGGACCATGCGGTCTGGATTCTGTTGGGAGCTGTTACAAGATTCAGAGGTCTGTCATCCTGGAATAAACTCTGGATTAAAACTCTACAGCAGAATCCTCTCCTTTTTCTCTTCACCGTCCCTTGAACCTTTTCCACCAGAGGTCAACTGAATTTCTACTATGCCTGGATTTGTTGCGAGTGCCTAGCTGCAGGATGCAGCCGGCCAAATGTATCTCTGAGGTGAAACATCACAGCTGCCGCCTTTGGCCCAGCAGCAAGGGTCAGACGAGCCCAGGCACGTCCCACCCGGTAATATTGGGATTAATATTTCATAGGGGAGGGGCCAAATGAATCTGCTTTCCTAGAGGAGCCCCTTTGGGGGTTCTCCTCAAAATTTGCCCTGAACCAAGACAGGAGTATAGCTACCAAATGTGGAGAGACTAAGTCCTCATAGTCCAGCCAACAGAGTTTGCCTAGTCACGTTGGGAAGATAATGGCCCTGCCTGGTTAACTCAAGGTTAAGTCCTGGTTAACTCAAGGTTCTATTATAGTCCATTGCTGAGGGGGGAAACAGAATCTTGAAATGGCTGAGGGGGAACAGATCCAATCAAGAAGAAGAAGTCTATTGAAATTGCTGAGGGGGGAAAAGGTATTGAAGACGGGTACAGACAGTCCATGTTCTCAGCAGGATAAGTCAGTAGCAGCAGTGAGTGGGACCCACTGTTTCAGGACTGCTTTCTGGGGGAAACCAGTCTAGGTCCTGTAGGCACATCTCTAGGCAACACTCAGCAGGCATCCTGCTTCAGTCAGGCCAGCACCCCTGCATCAGAATTACAGGTGTCTCAGTCTCAGTCCTTGGGAGGGGGGCTTCAACCTCGGTGCCTCACGGTGGTAGTGGAGCAGAGGAAGGATTTTCCATGGGGGGGCTACCAAGTTGCCCCAGCAAGTTCATCTGGCCAAGAGGTGGGAAAATTCCTGGTCTATTGTCGTGAAGCAGGTGCAAGCATATAGGCTGGGTCGCCCTTTGGCAGGCCCTGCTAGAAGCAGTCACTGAAGACACAGCTGTGAACAATCCCTTGGCAGGCCAGAATTCTGCTCAGGGGCCTCAGGATTTTTGGTGTTCATCCATTACTGGCAGGCCAGAATTCCCATCGGTGTCTTTAGGGTCCAAGTGTCTGTCCTGGGAATGGTCGTGAGGCAAATGAGGGGAACTTTAGACTGTCTTTCACACGTATCAGAAAATCTATTTACTGAAATAGCCAAAAAGAATGCATAACATTTACAATTGAGGGGGAAAAAGAAAACCAAACTCAAACCGTTGGAGCAATATCATTCTAGAGAATGCCATGTCTCTATGAAAAATACAAAAAAATTTCTGTTTTCAAACGCACCCACAAATCACCATTTTGCATCCTTTTTGTTGTTGTTGTTGTTTGTTTTAAAGCTCTGGCACTTATCTGATTCCTTTTTGAGTTAGTTCAGCTCATTAATCTAGTAAGAAAGCTGCTAAAATTAAACGGAAAAACCTATGGGGAACAGGATGCCACTTCAGCCATGTTGTAGGGAAGCATTAGGTCAGCCTTCTGTCTTGTAGAAATACATCTGTCATATAGGAAAATCACTGCGTAGCACTATCTTATTTTGAACTTTCTCATTGCTACTGGGTTCCTGAATGATCAAGATGGTTTAAACCAAACAACAGCCAGCCCTCTAAGATACTCCCCAAACTATTGCAATGGAATAACTTGATCAGGTGAAGAGCTCACTATGCAAAAGCTGAATATGATGTCAAGAATGCTTTGTTGTGGATTACCATTGTTTGGGATCATTTATCCCTTACCCTCCCATGTAGGTATAGGAAAAAATTAAGAAACCACAAGGCTTTTACAGCTGTTCTTGTATTTTGGGATCGTAAGGACTTGGGTTGGTAAACAAAACTGTGGTGAGTTTTACTATTGACTTTATCGCTGTTTCACTTTGAATTAACTGCTTTGCATTTCAGCTTACCCATCAGTATAATGAGAAGAAGAATATCTTCCTTCCTGCCCAAAAGATGTTGAATTATGCCTGTGATGTCACGGACTTAAAGACGAAAACCATTGTGATTGAAAGGAAGTATTGGCATGCCACAAGGTAACTGGAGTGAGCTGTCTTTCCTCCTCAGCTTCACTGTGATAGTAGAATTTTAATTAGCAGTTCCAAAACTTTGTCTTAGCATAGTCTGGTGACATATCTCAGTAGAGCAGTGTCCTAGGGTGACTTTATGATGCTTGTATCCCCAGCCATCTGTTCTGTTAATGCTGGATATTCTATTCTCTGCCTTCAAGACTGGTTCTGAGAGCAAAGGTTGGGAGAAGAAGAAGCACGGAGTTTGTTATCACAGGCTGCACTCACTCTTCTAAAAGCAACACTGCTCCACATTCTGTGCTGCACTGTGTTGTCTGGGCACTGATGGAGCAGAACAGAGTGTTGTTTGCTTTTCAGTTGGTTTAGCTGGCTGAGGCAGAGTTTTCCCTGGACTGTCTTTTTTTCTTTCCCTTTTCTTGGAACTGTTCAAACCTGCTCCAGACTGGGACCTGGAGAGCACTGAGAGCTTGCACTTTGTGGCCACCTCTGTTCTGAAACCAATTGAAGATGGGGAATGGGAGTTCTACCAATGGGTTCATTTGTCATATTTGCATTGAAAATGTAGAAAGTTCAGAACCAGGAAGACTTCATTTATTTCCTCATTTTGGAACCCCTCCCCATGAAAGGGACCACCGATTCATTTTGAGCAACAAACTACGCGTGCTTAATAGCTTTTGAACTAATTACCATACGAAGTGAGGAATGATGGGATGTACCTAAATTATGAATATGTATTTGTCTTTTGGGTATTCAATACTTGTATAGATAAAAAGACTCTGTTATCACCTCTAAATCACAGTGTGTGTTTGGGAGCTATCCCGCACGCTGCCCAGCGTTGCAATAAACATACACTTTCTAATTTTGAACTGTTAGGGAGCCTTTGTCCGTCACAGTTGGATATCAGTACTAGATCAATATTTTTAATAAATCACCCCTTCTTGAGGATTGCTGCCAAATTTGCCCTAAACCAAGACAAGCAGGGTCTGCGATTTAGAGAATGATGGAATCACTTTGGTTGGAAAAGACCTTGAAGAACATTGAGTCTAAATGTAATTAGCAAACACAACCATCAAGAAATGTTGTGTTGTCTGAAGAGAACATGGTTTATCAGGTAAGCTTTGCAAGTATTTGTGTCATCACAAGCATGCATGTCCAATGCATTAGATGGGTATATAATAAGAAACCTGTGCAAATCAACAGAATGATTCTCAGGGTAGGATATTGGCATGTTTCATCCTTCTTCCCGACTTCTTCCAATGAATTACTTTTACAAAGTAATGATTGGAATTGTTACTCTTTTGACGGTTCTTGTTGTATTACTGACATTTTTGGCATAGGAACGCCAAATAGGTTAATTCACCTAGTTTTTCAGATAAAGACCAAGATTGAGTGTTGCTTAAGCTGGAGGCAGAAATATTTAAATCTTCCAGCCTCCTTCTTAGTACCTAATTTCTCTTACAATATCAGTGCACAATCTTGTCCCTTAAGGTCCAGCTAGCTCAGTTTATACCAACAGGGTGACTTTAGTAGGGCTCACGTGATGCTGCACACAGAAGCCCTCAGGGTGCACCTCTAGCAGACAGTAATTCATGCAGTTGGACCATCCCAGTGCTGACTTTGGATCACCAGAAGAGTAGAACTAGAGAGATTTGATGGAGAGCTCTCTGGAGGAAGTGGCCTGAAGAAGACAGCAGAAATCCCATCTGTGTGTTTGTACAAATAACGTGAATACCATTTACAGGAAAAGATCTTCAAATCGATCTAGCTTTTTCTGCAGATTATTTGTCAACTATCTGCATTACATGGACAGTTCCACTGAGCATCTGAAATACAGCTGCGTTTAAGTGGATTGATTCAGGGTTGGAAAGCAGTGAAATAAAGCTTTTCAGGAATAGCTGACATCCAAGTCCCGCAGAAATTTACCTATTTTTAATGTCCAGATGCTTTTTAAAATAATGGGTGACCATTTAGCTACCTAATAGCTTTAATCAGAAATACAAAGAAAATTTTAAACTCCCATCTTTTATAGCTTGAATATTTTTCTTTGTTTCTTTCCTGGTTTCCAATTCAGGTCTACAAATCATATGATTAGGTAATGAGAACTCATGCTGTATAAAAATATTTCCTGCTATACTTCCAAGTCAAGGCCATGTTTTTCCCGGAACTGTTTAAAAAAATAAAATTCTATCTGGATTCTCTCTAGCCCACACTCATCATTATACAAAATCATTTAAATATTATATTTTGACTTTACATGGTGCAATTATATTCAGAAATCCAAGGCTCTATTGTTAGATTGTTTGTATGGTTTTCTGGCAATTCTAACTTCCCACAACCACTCTTGGCAGCTATATATTTTTGCAGCAAGGCATCACAGGGGTCTGTGAGAAGTTTTAATGTGAAGCAGAGCTAACATTAAAATACACGTGACATACTCAAAATATTTCACTTCAGAAAGTTACAGTTTGCTTAGATGGAATGAAATATGAAATAAATGAACCTCACACAACCTTTCTAAATCTTGGAAATCTATTACCTGAACTTTGAGTCAGTTTGCAGGACAGGACTCTGTAGAAATGCAAATGTGAAGTCCAAGGAATAGAGCAGAAGGTGTATTGGGCAGGGGTACAGAAGATTGCTCTGAAGGGTGATGTAAGCAAGATTGCATCCTATAAAGATAGCAGCTGCTTCTGCTGGTGCCAACATAGAGAATTTGCGCCACCAGCCTAGTTTTCTGGGGACATTTGACCTGTACACTCTTGAGGGCTTGTAGATGTGAATGAATCTGTCCTTTGATCTGTTTTTTTCTTTTCAAAGTCTATGACCTGACTTGCTATTGTGTACTGTACTGTATCGTTTTATGAACAGACATGTTTCTTCTGTTTGAAAGCTGTAGTTGAAAGTGAGCTTGCAATCATGAGTTGGCTGTCAAAAGAATTAATTTTCTGCTTTAAGCAAAATATCAATAGAAACAGTCCATCCACTCCTATGATACAGATTCCTTTTGAATTTACAGGGTAATTTGCATCAGTGAGTATAATGCATGTGCAATAAATACACCTTGCTTGGTTTCTAATGATGATAATAGTCCTCTTTGTATTACTCTAAGGATTGAACTCACCATCATTATTTTCCTGTTCTCATTGAAGTGTAAAGGAAAAATAGTTTTGCATTAACCAAGGAGTAAAATGCATGGATTTAGCATCATTCTTGCAAGTAGTCCTCGATTCTGAAAATACCTCTCAGAAGCTGCATCAAATGGGAAAGCTAGACAGATGGCAGAATGCAGAACCTGCCATTTAGGATCAGGTACAAAATAACACCCAAGAAATTCTTCATGGATGCTGCATAAGTACAAAGACGCCGTTATTTAAAAGAGAAAAATAGTCAATGTGAAATGTGTTTGATGAATAAAAAGCTATGCTAATCAAGAGACTACAGTGCCAAGTGTGCTACAAGGCTTTTTTGTAATTCACATCATTCCCAGCATGAAAAAATACTATTTTTATTGTAGATTGCTTAAGAGTGCACAACAGTTTGGAAAAAAGTGCTTTGCTTTTTCTATTCATAGGAACTGTGTATCATGGTAAGAGATCCTGTAGACAGGTTTTGGAAAACAATGTTATTTTGAAGATTCATTCCATTCAGAAATACTTCACATGAAAAAATTTGATCTGCTCTCCATCCTGAAGACTCTTAAAGGAAAATGTCTTTGTTGCATTCTCTTCACACTAGTTCAGGAGCTCAGTCTTACCTGCATTCTAATGCTTTTTTATGTTCCTGATGGCATGGCTTAGACATCCTTGTCTCCATTACCATCATGATTTCCAGATCAAGTGATGAGAATTTGTCTTCAGGATTGGTGAAGTTAAGTGTCATAACATTTTTGTCAAGTCAGTTTGAAGGGGTTTTTTTTGCCAAAGGAATCTCTTCCTTCCTAATGAAAACCATTGGCAATAGCAAACCTACTCAGTTTTTCAGTCAATAAGTCAAATAATACATCTCCACTGTACAAGGTCCTCCCTTTGTTTTTTTTTCACCAGAAGAAAACTGCTGTTTTCTTCTTCTTCTATCACCTTAGACTTACTTTCTTCCAAAATCTTTTTAAACCTTTAGATTTCTCTTTATAGCTAATTACTTTCACAGTGGGCTATAGCATATGTATTTGAAAAGACCATTTGTACATATCCAAATGGCTTACTTCTATTCTATTAAGAAATGGCTGCACTTCTATTAAGGAAACATAAAGGTGCAGTAATATTTTTTCTTCTACAAAATTTAAAAACCCCCAACTATTAAAAATGATACCAGCAAATGATGTCTGTAAGACTGAGGCAGGAGGCTTTTTCCAGAACAATGTGCAGTTCTTCCCAATTCTATTTTTCCCTCCGATTACTTTGTACAAAAATCGTTTTACACAGTCTTCTAATAGTGGCATGTTACTAGTGGGGTAGAGTATTGCCCTGCCAGCATTGGAATTGACTCGACTGTAGTTGTGTTCAAATCTGCTGATGAGACAAGGTTTTTTTGCTGAACGCACTTCAGCAAGCAAGAGAGCTTCTTAGTCTTAAGACGCTATGAGTCCCAGAAGAAGATGAATGAGGTGATGACATGCCTTGTGTTCTGAAGAGAGATCAAAACTTATTTCTGGGGTCACCCCCCCTCTTGGTACAGAAAGCGCACAGAGGGCTTTGAAGCAGCACTTTCACCCTCTTTGCATTCACTAGTAAATCGGAGACAGAGCTTGCCCCAAGGTTTGGGCAAAAATACTCTTTTGATGCAACTCTTCACCAGACAAAATCTCTGGGAAAATTTGCAGTGGCAGAAAGCAAGCCCTTCCTGGGAAATCTACTGAAACGGTTCAGAAGTTACTCCCATTCCCTGTTGCTAACCTCTGCTGTCTAGCTGTCCGATATGTTTGGGACCATGTTGAAATCATTCTAAACAATGGACTGACGCTGCACTGTTGAGTAAACATAGGTCTTTTCCATAGGTGTCAGGGAAAAATATTTCTGTTGGTAAAAATGATAGAAAACAATACCAGCATGGCAGAAAAACAATTACATCAATAGAATGAAGATGCCCAGAATTCTCCTTTTGAAGTTACACACAGTCAATATTTTCTCAAGAAGGTTGTGAAACTTAATAAGGAGTACAGTCCACGTGACTGGTGCACAAGTTCATGTCTCCACCTTACAAAATACATATTATTAAAAGAAAAATGTTCTGCCTTGTAGAAAAGTAACCCATTAGGAATTTGATCAAAGATAGGATTAGATCAAGTATTCCTACAAGACAGTAGTAGTACTAGGAAAAGCCTTTTGGCGTCTATTTAACTACAGGAAACTTGAGAAAGCAGAAGAGTGTCCTTCCCTGCTGCAAGCTGTACTTCCTATTTGCTAGTGCTGCTTCAACATTGTCTAAAGAAAACTTGCCAAAATAAGACTATTGTATACACGCAACTGTAACTATCCATTCCGCTCCAGCTAATTTTAACTAGCAAGTATGAGTCACACACTCTAATGGAATATTCTAATGCATAGATAGAGTATACCTTCACTAATAAATGGGGACTCTGGAAAAAGGACCAAATGCAGATGAATTTCAGGGAAGGAAATTATTGGAGTGCTAACTGCAGTCCCTCGACTTCACAAGAAATGATGCCTGGTAATCCCAACCAGAAACATATAGAAATCCATTTTCAAATGGGTTGCATCTATGGTCCTCTGTTCTTCCTATATGAAGAAACTGTGGTTTGAATCAATCTTCAAAATAGTATGCCTAAAGACCTTAGAAGCCTCCAATTCTTTTCTTTTTTTTTTTTTTTTCCAGAAGCAACTGTCTCAAAACCTTTTTAAAGCAGACATTTTCCCTTAAGATGCCATATTTTAAAAGAGCACCTTGTCATTTAACAGGGTATTCCAAACATCATTTACAAGTTTAGACTGAAAGTAACACTTTTCCTAGTAATCTTTCCTTTTTTGCAGCTCAGTGCTAACATAGGCAGCAAAGAAGAGAACAGACCACAGCTCTTTCTGGAGCATCTTGAACAAATTCCCTTGCTTATGTTCTAATCATTCACTTCACCAAAGACCTAATGATGAAGAAAAGGTTGTGAAAGCATTACTAGTAGTGTTACATGGCAATGTACGGGTGTGATTTCTCAACTAGAATTTGTATCACATAGATGATACTTGGCAAACAGCAAATGAAGGGGTTTTCTTCAGCTCTCAGACGGATGTTACATGTCAGTAATTTAATAAAAAGATAACAAGAACAAGGTTATTTTTTAACATGTGAATTTAATTACACCCCTGCCATGGACATCTGAATCTTATGAATAGACAGTGTCTGATCTAGAAAAAAATAAAGAATTATCACAGTTTAAAGAAACATAGGATCATAAACCCTTTGCTGATGGAACGTAGCCTATTCATTGGTTGAAATGAAGCAGGTAGACAGGACATATGAAATATTGTTTTGTGGATCAAACATTTATTTTCGAAAGTGATGCTGACAGATAGTGAACTCACCAACTTAGATACTGCACGGTAGATAAGGGTACATAACTTGCTCCATCAAGTAATCCCTTGGAGCCATCATCCAAGGGGATTTTCCCCTGCATCTGTGAAAATATGCCTACCTTTTTCACAATACTTCTGCAGCAGCATTGTTAGGCCTGATCAGCTGCTATGGAGAGTGAATTATCGGCAGCAAAGTGACTGGCCAGGGCAATTTGCTTCAATGGATTTTGATCTCCCGGATATTTTGCAGACCTGCTTCAGCCCTGCTTGTCAAACACAGCCTTTAAAGGGTGCCAAACAATTGTTAGTCTGTACTGGGCCATATGCTCTTTATTCTCTCCCTCAACTTCTCCATCGCCTCTCATCTGTTTCACATGAGCTATGTTCAAGGTCCACTGGCTACTTTTCACAGAATCTTCAGGCCTGATGCAGTAAGAATGATGACTAGAACACAGCTGGGATCAATTTTCCAGTTTGCATAAAATGCATTCTGCACACAAATCCAATGAGAAGGTGTTCCTCCTATGCCCAGAAAAACCTTCACTAGTACCAGTGTTCTACGTAAACTGCAACTTAGTCTGAAAGAAAAGCTTTTTTCTGAGAGTGTCTAAGAGCTTTGTACGAAGCACAGATATTTGATATATGCAATTTTGAATACCAGAGGAAAAAGAAAACGGCACAAAGCTTTTAATGGTACTGGTTTTAATTTTAAATTCCATGCACCTTTTCAAAAAGTGTCAGCTCAAATGCCCATCAACATATTTTAGTCATCTGTAAGTCAGTATTCATATAAAATGTGATTCAAATCAAAAGAATTTCAAACCTTTCCTCAAAGTTTATATGCCTAGATTTAATACTTCTGACACATATTAGATGAAAGGAAGACTTTTTTTACTGTGGGGGTGCTGGAACACTGGAACAGGTTGCCCAGAGAAGTTGTGGGTGTCCCATCCCTGAAAGTATTCAAGGTCAGGTTGGATGGGGCTTTGAGCAGCAACACAGGAGACTCTTGATGGTAGAGAAACAAAGTTGGAATCTAGAAGAAACTCAGATTGAAGTATAGGAGCAAGTTTTCCCTCAGCTCTTGGGGTAAAATCAAAGTGTTACAACATTACCTTGATCTGTGATTTTCACTACTGTAACAGGTTAATGAAAACTATGCAGAAGATAGCAAATTTTAAAAGAGAGAAGAATTACAGCATAAAATACATGGGATGGGTTTCTACATGGGACAAAATCTCTGTATTTCAACACTTCCTCATGTTAGGATTTCATGAAGTGCCAAAGAAGGTGTTCATCATCTGCTATGCTGACCTCTGTGTGGGCCTAGGTGTGTGTGGAAGGGGGGCATGTGAAGGGGAGTGTGTATCTTTGCTTAACACTTGTTGTGGCAGATTCATGCCTCAGCTCCATCATTTCTTTTAGAAACTTCACAGAGAGTGGATATGAAGTTTAATATCAACAAGAGATCAATTCCCAAATCATCCATTTTACCCTACCTTATAAATCATATGCTTTGTTGCATATTTTATCAAATAGACTTTCAAGCCACATGGAGAAATGAGAATGTGGAGAATCCCTCCAATGTCTTGCAACTTTTATGCAAATAGAGTTTCAAGAAAGGAAAATTTCTTTTAAAATACATCTGGGACAGGCATGATGGTGGTGTCAAGCTGTTGGGGTTTTTCTTGCTGGGAGAAGTTGTACAAAAGGATTGGTTTTTACATTGACTAGTTACTGAATCAAGTGCATGAATACATTGGAAATTCAACTGGGGGTTCCTTTTTCTACCAGATTACTTCTAGAACGAGCTTGCAGACTGAAGCTGACTCTTTTGCTCTCTTCTTGTTTCTTACCTATTTTCTTGGCTTCTTTACCACTATCTACACAATTTTGGAACTTTTTTCCCAACTAAAATTGTTTCATAGTCTGATAATTAGGATACATTTTTTACAAGGAATTTTTAAAAATCTTTGCTTGAGTTAAGAAGGTTAAGGACTAAGGTCTTTTTCTTACCTCATCAATATTGCGATGGAATTGATAAATAAAGACTAACTCTTTCTTTTTATTTTCAACCCAAGTAGATAGTTCCCATACATTAATACATTTTGTGGACCAATATTTGCCATTCTGATGTAAGTTGTCCCTTCTTAACAATATACATTCTGTGACTATGTTGACAACACTCTTGGTGAAGATCCTAATTGGTCTTAAACACACATAGGGAGAAATTTGCTCAGCCAGTGTCAGTCTTAAGCATGCCTATCAGAAGATCTTTCTATAGCTGGGGAATTTTCCCGTGAAAGGGATTCAGTTATGGAAGAGACACTTATCCCAGAGTTTTGCATTCTTCTTGAGCACTACTTAAGGAACTTAGATCCCATGTCCATTTGGATCTCTCTCTGCACAGACCTTTGTCATGCCAGTGCTTGAAATGCATCTCTAAGAGAATTCACTAGCACAGAATGAACGAGAGTGGAAGGCGTCAGTGGGGCTCACCAGGTCCAACCCCCCTGCTTAAACCAGGATACCTAGAGCCTCTTGCCCAGGATTATATCTGGGTGTACTTTTAATGTCTTCAAAGATCCAGGCTCCACCATCTTTCTGGGCAGTCTGTGCCGTGGTTCAGTCGCCCTCACAGTAAAAAATCATTTGGTGATGTGCAGAGGCAATCTCCTGTATTTCAGTGTGTGCCTACTGCCTCTTGTCTTTTCACTGAGCATCCTTGAAAAGACACTGGTTCCCTCCTCTTTGCACACTTCTGGGATGTATGTGTGCTGCCACGTAGATAAATGTCCAAAACCTTCCTGAAGCCCAGGCAGACAATATTCCCTTCATCTACCGGGCAAGTTGATTCATCAGAGGAGTTTAAAAAGTTGTTCAGCATCAAGTTCCCCTGGTAAATCCATGCTGACTATGTTATTTTGTCCTCCTTCATGTGCCTGGCAATGCTTTCCAGCAATAGCTGCTCCATCAACTTCCTGGGGATAAAAATGACGCTGGCTGGCTGGCTTGTACTTTTCCAAGTCCTCCTAGTTGCCTTTTTCCAAGATGGGTGACATTTGCTTTCATCCAGTCTTTGGGCACTTTCCTCAGTCACTATGATCCATCAAAAATCATTAGGAGTGGCCTCAGAATAACATCTGCTAACACCCTTGAGACCTGTGGCTGCATCTCAACAGGGCCTGTGGACTTCATGGAATACATACCAATTCAGTGACTATGCCCATAAAAGTTTGCAAGGGATAACAGAACATATTAACAGCTACCTGAAGAGTGAGTGAAAAACTATGGAAGCAATCCAAAAGGACAAAGACTTGAGTTCCCTTTTCAGACAAAGCATCCTATCGTGGAGCTGAGCAGCTTTAGATCTAGGGAAGCTTCCCCTCTGAAAGGATGCAGAAGACATTCTTTTACCCGTATCCACTAATAAAATGTATTGACCATTCACTTGCAATACAAAAAAACTAAATTCTTTCCAAAATTGTTGCCGCCTAACTAGACAATCATGTACTGGCTGCGTATTCCCCTAACAGATGACAGCACCTGCTTGATGCCTCTTATGCCTACAAACTATTTGAATTAGGTCATTTGAGTGGGGATTACTGGTCTGGGAACTTTCTTTCTGATGAATTTGGAATATTTACTGAAGCAAGGACCTGAAGATGAAAACTTCATTTCCCATCAGTGCACTTTAACATCCACGGCTGTAATGCCATCGTTTCTCACCAACTGAGTCAAGAATTTATGACTACAAAGTGAATCAGCTCCAAAAGGAAAGATAAAGGCTGGAAAACATTCTCTCTTGGTAAAGCAAATGAAGTGACTAAATTCTAATCACTCGCTGGCCTAAAGCTTCAAGGAGGGGGAGGTGGACCAGGTTTCCTTCCACTGCCGTTCTCTTTGTCACCTCAGTGTTTTATAGGGGTATGCAGACATTCAGAAAGAGAGCTTTGCTGAATTCATAAAATTCAGTCTTAAAAAATAACTTGAGAGCAGCTGAAATGAAAAGAACAAATAAAATGCAATTAATTCCACGGAAGCTTGAAATGATTATTTCTTCATTTTGCATTTGAGGATGTATATTGTGTGAGTTTGTCTTGTATTGTTCTACAGGTTTTCTAACTGTCACACCTTTCTTTATGAATGGACTGTCCTTTCCTAAATACTCTCATATGGAGGAACATGCTTCTGATAAGAAGAGCACTAGGGTGTCTTTACTTGACCTTTTATTTTTACTGATGTTTGCTCCTTGGGAATGAATGGGGTTTTTCAATTGAAATGTCTTACTATTGCTCCCACAGGATAAGCCACAGACTCTTCTGCTCAGAGCTGTCACTAGTCAGCTATTCTCCTAAACGATTCTCTGCAGTTGAACACTACTTATCTTTGCCGTGTTTCTTCAACTCACTTGCAAGTCATTCATGCGCTACCTTATTGTGAGAATTGCTTGGTTTGAAGATGATTTAAAAGGGTATGAGAATACTTTTGTGCCTCTGCTATAGGGATGCTTTTCAAATCCACACAAACTTCCTGCAAATGCAAAAGCATTCATCCTGTATTGTCCTAGGCTACAATATAAAAATGTTTTCTGCTCCCAACCTCAAGAGCTGCTGAAACCGGGAGGGGCATCGTTTTTTCCTTATCTCCTTATCTCTTAACGGGGCCATCCATGTCTTGCCACATGATTCAGAGATGACTCCCTCCAGGAGCCATTTCTGTTTAAAGGCTAATCAAGGAACCACCGCATGACTCAGAACAATTTGAGCCCATTGCAAGATGCTCTGCCCAGGGGGCAGGAGCTAAGCATCCCCAGCTGGATATAATCTGAGTTTTGGGACACCACAAGCAGTCTTTCCACTGGCTTCCTAGAGGAACGGCCACCCTCACCCACTGGTCTTCAGAGGACAAGAGCTACCAGATGGTTTCTACAGGATCACCACTTCAACAAGGCCATTTCATCCGGACTGCTGCCACCACCCTAACTAGCAGGGTGACAGGTTGTATTCTGTCCGTGGTTTTTCTTTTGTATTATTGCATGTATTTGGTTTTTCCCCTTTTCCTAATAAATTGTATTTCTGACTTGGAGTCTTGCTGCCATGCTGGATTTCTTCAGACTGACTAGCTCCTGACACCAACAGCCAGAGTGGGCTGCCCCCAGAAAGCTGTCAAATCCAGGGTGCAGCTGTAGGGCACAGCTGCTCTATGGCACAGGTGGACTGCATTGGGGATAGGACTGCGCCGAGGGCGGGGACAAGGAACAGGGAGAGGTCTTCTGCATGTTTTCCAAAGGAGTTTCTTCCCTGGAGGGTCAGGGACACAAAGACACTGACCCAAATGCATACATCAACTTAGAAATGGGGAGAGGTCCCAGAGGAGGATACAATCTTGAACACACTGGGAGCAACTGGGGGTGGACCACAAGGCGGGGAATACAATGTTTAAACCAATAGGGGACTACAGGGGAGGAGAATAACTTAAACAAACCAATGGGGTTTTGAAGAGTATAAAATTGATAGGGAAGTTTCTAGAGAAAGGGGCAGGCTTGGGGAGGGATTGACATTCAGTGGGAGGAGGAAAAGGGAAGAAAAGGGCAGGTCTTTGGGGAGATGGACAACTAGGGCAAAAACTAACAACATGGGGGGGAAAGGAACAATCCCTTAATAATAAAATATGCTCCAACAGCACAAAACAGGACGTATTATCAAACTGACTACTCAAACTGCATTACAATCAAAAACACGCACTGCAACAGCGACAGCATCTCTTGCTGGTTTTGCTTTCAAACCAGAAGAGGTGCCAACCAGAAAATTAGCAAACTTAAAAGTTAACTGGCCGCAGTTTTGATTTCCTTCTTAAATATATTACTGCTTGTCTAATTGGCTTAGCAGCATGTCTGTTCTTAGTGCCAAGCAGGGATTCACTTTGCCAGGCATGGAGGAAGCTTCTAGGAGCTTTTCACAAAAGATTCACTTCTGTGGCTGGCTTCTTCCCTCCCCACCAAAAACCAAGCCATGCAAAACCAACACCTTAACTAATCCCTAGTACTTAGTACGCATCCAATAATTCCTTTTAAACTATACTTTACATTTTTTACCAAATGCCCTGAAAAGAAATGGATCCATAATATTGATCAAAATAGTTCCAGTTCAATAGAAATACTGGGTCATGCAACTCTGGTTTACATCACTATTTTTTGTACAATCAACAGGAGCTTTTTTCGCCTCTAAAGAAATGTTTCCCGATGGTTTGGATCAGAAGATCCAGTATTGCCATCGTGAGATTTTTGTTTTGAAGGCCATAGGCTGTGCTCAGTGTTTTGGGTATATTCTTTGTTGTGCCTTGCATATATTTTGGATAGAAAGCCAGTAGAGATGATGTCCTTGCTGCAGTAGCCATGCTAAATAAGGCAGAGCGTCTGGCTGATGTACTGGAGCTGTAGACTATCCACCAGTCGCCCAGGGCGGTGAGGATCTCTAAAGGAATATAATAGTGGCTATGCTCTGGAAGTTTTACAGAGAGAAAGAGCCTCATAGCTCTAATGATGTGTCTCCTGGAGTTCTGAAGAATATGTTGTAAAGAAGAAGGCTGCTGTCTTTCGCAACAATCTTCCGTGCATTCAAGAGGATAATTTAACTTCTTGTCTGAGAATGAAAGAAATATTAGTAGTAATGAGTTCTTTTTTCTCTGTCGGTGCATCACTGATTGAGTTTGGGTAGGTTACATTTTATTTCTTTTTTTTCTTTAAATATTACATCGTAAGGTGTTCCAAATTCCCAAATTCTGCTTCACTTTATTTTGTAGGCCAGACTGGTTCATCTTCTCTCGGCTGTATTATTGCAGACCATATCTGAATGAATTTTTTTTTGTTTTTCATTTTGAACATTATTAGATTTAAACTGTATGAACAGAACACTTTATTTATCATCATTTTACCAGTTTGGAAGGAAATAGAGAATTTTTAAGAAAATGACGCAACTCCACTTGTGGTTTTCAATGGAAGAGAAGAATAACAATGTCCTACATTCGCAGCATTGTTTGCAGTCATATTGCAGCTAGTTTCCAGCAACTTAGGTCAGGTTCTGGAAGCAGGCACCCATGATAGTATAGAAGTCTAAGCAGTTTCATTTTGGCGGCTTTTCTTGAACAATAGCTAATATGTCTCAACGTTGTGCTGAATCTTGTTGTACAGACTCTTCTTTTGAGGTCTGAACTCCTTGCTGGACTACTGTATCTCAGAATCAGCTACAGTAAACCTGTGTTTCCTTATAGCTTTAAGAATTTGGTTCTAATCTATAAAAGCAAGAAAAGGTTGCCATATTAATACAAGAGAAAGAAAGTGTTAGGAAAGCAGTTAATGGCATGGGGTTTTTTCCTACAAATTGGAGCAGAGATTTAGTTGTTTGATGGGGTTTTTTTTTGCTTCTCAATGGAATTTTAGAAGTGGTTGGGAAAGAAAGTGTGGATTTTTCAGGTTTGCCTTGAAAGAAGAATAACAGGGGAAACTGTTGAAAAGAATTAATCCAGAACTCTATGCCTTTCATACAGAGTTTCAGAAGTGAAAAGCAGGAAGAGACAGTCCAGACAAGATGATTGAATAGAATGAATTCAAAATAGCTTTCTTTTCCCTCTGAATTCCAGCTCTAAACCTTATTAATATTAAGGTATTAATAGGAAATACATCTGTCCTAGGGTGACGTTATGATGCATGTATCCCCATTCACGTGTTCTGTGAATGTTGGATATTATGTTCTGTACCTTTAAGACTGGCTCTGAAGAGGGAATGTTTTGTTTTGGTTTTCTTATCAGCCTGGCGGGACACAGAGACTGCAGCTTTTGCTTTTCCTGCTTTTGCTTTTCGCTTTGCTCTCTCTCACTCTTGCTTGCTTCGCTTCTGCTTGCTTTTGCTCATTAGCTAGTTTAGCTAAACTGTCCAAATTTCTTCCTGGACCATTTCTCCTTTCCTTTTACTGACCATTTTGAACCTGCTCCGGACTGGGACCTGGGAAACACCGAGAGTTTGCACCTTGTGGCCTGCAGCAGCTGGCGCAGCGCCGGAGGGACTGAGAAGAGAGTGAGCACCCCCCCAAGAGAGACTTTCTGAATTTGTCATCTTTTTCAGAGCGGTGTCATCCGGAATTGTTCCTTTTGCGTGCTGGGGGGTGCTGTGCCTATTAAATAAACAGGTTCGTTCCACTTCTCTCTGAGGAATCCTTCCCGAACCAGTTGCGGGGAGGGGCCCTAATTTGGAAATTCTCCTCCAAATTTGCCCTAAACCAGGACAACATCGCAATCTCTAAGATTTAAAAATGGATGATGAAGTTTTATATCCAGTAAAGTGTAAGGCTTCACATTTTAATCTGATTTGCATTTTGGTGAAAGCCGGGCATCCTTTGCAATTTACCAGATAACAAGGGATTTAGAACAGTAAGTATGCAAGTAATCTTTTGGACCCTTCATCTCCCTTCTTATGACAATGAATACATTTATTAAGCTTGTTGTCCTGGCATGTTTTTATTCCATCAGGGGATTTGATCATACAAATGTCTAGTCATTCTTTCCTTGTTTTCAACCACTCTAAGAGCATTAATCAGAACTATTCAGTAGTTCTTGATCTGCAACAGTGACGAGCACTAGACTGGTAAGAGTCAGTGGGCATCAGCAGATCCCCTATGACAGCAGGAGGCGGGCTGTTCTGGCAGGACTGATGTTTGAGGGGCTCGAATTCTGTGAAATAGAACATTCGAGGGATGGGAAACATGGAAACAGATTCTGAGCTTTCAACCCACCACATGAGCAAGTAATAAGGCAGGTAATTTTCTGTGGAAATTTCTTTAGCCCCAGTGTTGTGGATGATGATTACTCTTCCTACCTCCTTTGGCCAGCTACCAGCTTTCCCCTCCATTACTCTGCTTCTGGACAGAAAACCAGAAGAAGGGATTTTTGACCAAAACACCTATCAGGACCTTAGAGTGTTTTTTGCTCCAAAATGTTTCAAGGCAGATAGGGAAACAATTCCATTTTCGAGAGTGTGTTGAGAAGACAAGGTTGAAAGTTAAAAACCATGGGTTCTGTTTCTATATAGGTTACTGATTGTGCTTATTATCTTAGTCATGTAATATATATATATATATTTGGTAGGGTTTGTTCTTTTTTATTTTTCTTGGGGTTTTTTTCCTTTTTTTTTTTTTTGATGCATCCTTGAGATAAAAGGCCAAAAGTACAGAAAAGTTCTGTACGGTTAAAATACTTTTGAGATGCCTCATGCTGAAAAACTTGTAGCTACTGCTAAGGCCCATTGGCCAATTCCTGCTTCATTTCTGAGAAGCTATAAAATTCCCATCTGTATTTTAGTTCTAACAATTTGTTGTTATGGTGGAGATGCAAATTAAGAACAACCATTTTTGAATCTGTAGGGATGTATTTACCATTTTGTAGCTGCCTTTTCAGTTTCTGAGCCACTATTGAAAAAAAGGAGAAGTATCTACACTGTTTTCAACCTGTAGACCATCCACTACTGTCCACATGCTCAGATTCAAAGGCAAACAAGCCTGTCTGGCCTCATTGGGAGGAATTATTTGCATTCAAAAGACTAGACTAGTATTTGATTTCCACCAGCAGAGTCCATTGGGCAGCTCCTGTCATCTGCATTTCAATATTTAATCCTCCTCTATGTTTACTGTGCAAAGCTCTTTCAGAATGATGGTGTGCCCACTGTCTCACCAGCTGTGACGTTTGCAGCGAGTCTCCCACGGAAAGGAGCTGTAAAAAAGGCAAGCCAGGGCAGTGATTTCTGTTGCTCAATACCCACAAATCAAAGCTATTTAGTCTAATTTAAGGCTGAAAAAGAATTCAAAATGCCTTCAAAGGATTCAAAAAATCATCAGACAATACTGCAGTTCAGTATTCAGGACAAGAGCATATCCCACAGTGTGGTGGTTTGACAGGAAATGTGTTTTCTGGGATGCTGTGGTTAGGCCAATAAATGTTCAGATTTTAATATTGGCACCTAATGTGGCCATTGGGACATTGGATGTGCCTCTGAGAAAACAGGGTTAAAAGCAGGGCTCTCCCCTGGGAGGCTCTCTTGGGTTCCGGTCAGGGAAAGGTTCAGATCTCCCCTGCCTGGCTGCGGGCTGGGCGGGGCAGGGGAAGCCCCCCGGCTGGGTGAGGTAGGCTGGGTCCCTGGCCAGAAGGGAGGTGAAGGCCCCTGCAGGATGGAAGGGTGGAGGAGCACTGAGAGGCATCGGGCAGCCATCCCCACCCCGCCCCAGGAGAGATAGAGAGAGAGCTGGTGCCTGTTCTTGGCCGGGCGAGAAGGAGAAGAGGGGAGTGCAAGAAGGTGCCTGGCAGGGCAGCCATGGGAGTTCTGGACAGACAGAGCCTCAGATTTTTAACCCTTTTCTTGGATGATGGAAAAATGCTAATCCTCCTGGAGTTGAATGAGAAGAGAGATATAGAGGAGATACGAGGAAATGGGCCACGAGAGAAATAGAGAAGAACGCAGGTGGAAGAGATGATGGAGTAGCTTATGCTGGACTCTTTGTGTGTAGCCATGGACAGAGCCATGTTTCCTTGTGATACAGGGACTGCATTCTAGGGGGAGGCAATGCCTCAGGACCAAGAGGGTTCGGTGTGGGTACCCCTCGGCCCCAGGGGGTGAAAAATATGGGGGGGACAGATGTCCCAAAGTTGAGACTGTGCCTTTTTGCAGTGGGACGAAGCATCCTTAAAAGTCGACCCTAGAAGCAGCTCTGGTCTGTGTTCAGTGGTGAGAGCAGTGGACATGAAAGGAAGAGGTCACCATTGGCACAAGAAGGACTCCTTCTCCTCTTGATGAACTGAGGATTGAGTATTCTGAAGGGTGGTGCTGGACCGAGAGTCGATGATTTGGGGGATGTATTGTATTGGGAATTTGGGGAGGAGGAGGAGGAGATGTATTTGTGAAGTTTTCATTTTCCTTGTGTGTTTCTTTTTTTTTTTTTCCTTTCCCTTGTAGTTTAGTTAATAATTATTTTTTTTTCCTAAGTGGGAGCCTGCTTTGCTTATTGCTGGTCACATCTCCCAGCAGAAACCAGGGAGAGAGTATACTCATGGGGGCACTGGCATTGTCCCAGTGTCAAGCCATGATACACAGGCTGAGAGAATGAGGGCTGTTTAGCCTGGTGAAGAGAAGGTTGCATGGAGACCTCACAACACCTTCCAATATCTGAAGGGAAGCAGGAGAGGGACTCTTCATTAGCAACTCTGGAGACAGGACAATGGGCAATGGCTTCAAAATGAAAGAGGGCAGGTTGAAATTAGATACTCGGAAGAAATTCTTCCCTGTGAGGGTGGTGAAGCACTGGCACAGAGAGCCTGGAGAAGTTATGGACACCCCAACCTGGTGTTCAAGGCCAGGCTGGATGGGGCTCTGAGCAACCTGAGCAAGTAAAAGGTGTCCCCGCCCATGTCAGAGAACTAGATGGCCTTTAAGGTCTTTGTCTACCCCGGCCATTCTATGATCCTGTGATTCTGCTGTGGTAGCGTTCAGGATGGAGCGTGTTCTGCATGTTGGCCATTTCCAATACACCATTGGTTCCAGGTGCCTTACACGAGCTTGCTCCCTGAAAATTCTGTCAGAATGAAGAACATCTCTCTATATATTAGACACATAATAAATGAAGAAATGGGTTTGCACATTTGTCCACTAAGTTGTGGATGAGATTGCTGTGAAGTTTCATTTGGTTTTCTTGTTTGCTCATGAGGCCGACGGTCCTCGTGTCAGCTGCCTCAAAGGCAGCATTTGGCTCCTCCGCCTCCCTTCTCCCTCCTGCCTCTTTCAATTTCTTTCCCTTGACAATTTAATGTCGTTTTCCCTTTCATACCTGAAAATCCCTGCATGCTTCTGGGCTTTCTCCCTTTTCATACAGATCTTCTTCCACCCTTGACAATCCATACTTTTCATACCATAAGGGCCTGCCCTTCAGGCATAAAAGACTTTGATTCCTTATTATATCTATGGGAATTTAATTAATAGCTTCATGCCTTTTCATAGAAAGAGTAGGGAATTGATAGCTTGTTCCCTGAAGTACAGAAGGAAGAGAATGAAACATGAATCATGTGGAGTGGAAAAGTTGCTATCTATTTTCTTCCAAGAACTACCCCAAAAGATGCAGGGGGTGATGAAGCCTGGCTAGATGAGTTTCCCTTCTAATGGAAGGAAACAACCACGCCACTTCATACAAGTCAGTCCTATAGAAGAGAGAAATTCACTTCTGGGAACATTGCAGGATTTGAATGCAGAGTCACACTCATCTTTTGTTGCTTTGTTGTCTGCTTGGCATGGAACACGCTGCTTTGAAGAGGGAAGTGACTAACAGACAGTCCACTTTACAAACACATATGCTTCCCTCTTCTTCTGAGACCTCGGCACAGAGCCCTCTTTGGCATGGTACTTCAAGGTAAGAAGGAGCGGGCAGAGGGCACTGGGAACAGACAGCAGTTTGCAGGTTGTATAGGAAAGAGGACTGCCCCTTGAATGTGGTGCAAATACAAACTTCCACCAGTTTCAGGGGTACACTTCAGCCAAGCTTGTTGTCCTGGCACATTTTTTCTCTGTGAAACGCTTTGCGGTATGATCTGGACGACAAGAGACGCAGAATACGGGGCTACGTAGTGCTGAGAAGGTAAGTGCCTGGCCCCAGGGTCTTTTGGCAGAAGCAGTGCACTAGAGCCGTTGGCTGCTGCCACAATGATCTGTGTGAGAAACAGATGCCTAATCCCCTCCGGGAGAGTAAAAGCAGGATTGGTTACAAGAGTCGAAGAGCACTGGGCTGGTGGCTGCCGCATACCAGCTGTAAAAGGAGCATGACTCCTACTGGCCTACCAACCAAACTCATGGTGGCAGTGGTAAGGATTAAAGTTCAGTGAGAGCTATTTGTGCCGCTACCTATGGCCCTTCTGTGGAAACAAATGTGCCTACCTTTAGGTTCCGAGATCCAGAGAACACAATGGTAGTTGCAGCGGAAAAGGGAAGGACAGAGCGCACTGGTGAGCTTGATGTGGCTTACACAGGGCAGGCAGAAGGTGCAGCCCAAGTCTCGCTTTTATTTCTAGAGCCTTTTTCTACGCAAACAGCTGCTGGATGTTTGCAACAAAGATGTGAGTGTGAAAAAGTGAGGGCAGGTCTATGTGGGAAAGAAGATACAAAGCATTGTGCGCAGTTTAAAAGCTCTTTAGAAAAAAAAGGAGTTACTTTGAGAACATCTTCTGTCTTGACACTTCCACCTGTGCGATCTTTAGCTGCTTTGGACATGGCCACAATGAAAGAATGTGAAAATATTTGCGCTGCCAATGTCAGGTTGCACAGGAAAGAGGGTAGGTTGGCAAATGCCTTCTGTCCTGGCACATCTGTCAGTCAGAAGTGCAGCTGAAAACGCTTGGCTGTAGCGATAGTCTCTGTCACTTTGAGAGAATGTGCTGATGCACGTATATATATCATTGAGAAAGTACGTGAGAATCGCTAGTATGTTTCGTTTGGTTGACAGACTGCAAAGGGACCGTTATGGCCAGCACTGCCTTTTTGTTGTAGGACTTTTTCTTTGAGAGCAGCCGCTGGACATTTTGAAGCGGTTTGGGATCTTCAAGCGTTCGAGTGCAAGATGGTACCTAGATCTTGAGGGAAAGTGCATATCTCCAGGAAGCTGAATGCAGTTCAGTGGGTGCAAGTTACATGTTGAGCAGCTGATGGCCCAGAAAACTTTCTAAAATGAAGAGGCCATGCTGCAATTGCCTTTTATTTTGAAGCTTCTAAACTGTGCAGCCAACAATGAAATGATGCTTTGTAGAGAGCTTTTTGGATAATTGGTTAGCTGAGAAAGGACATTTCGATGTGATACCGATGGCTAAGGATAGGGGATACAAGCTGGGAACTAAGCAACCAGTGTCCAATCACTGACAAAGGTCACAGTGACCTTCTCTGAAACGGGAAGACGGGGGAGAAAATCGCTTGCCAGAAAATGTAGATATCTTAGGTAGAGAAGCTGGAAGAATGCAAACATAGAAGCAAAATAATTATTAGAAGATAGAAGTAGGTGTGGTTGATCCAAGTGTGCTTTAACCAATAATGAACTCAGCTTTTGCAATATGTATAAGCTTCATTAACACCAATATAAATATGTGTGAGTTTTCAATAAACTTCGGGATTTGCCATTCACGCATATGGTGTGTCGCATTTCTCCCGCCGTTCACGACAATTCTTCTTCCTTCTGGGCTACATGCAGGATCCCATTCTGTCAGTACCCGAGAGCCAGGATCCACAGCGGAGCTCTTGTCCCTCCACTGCTCCCACACGAACGGGGCTGGGCTAGAAAAGTGCTTGTCTTTTTCCTGGGCACTGTCAGCGCTCTTCTAAATAACCACACCACAGCATTGTCAACTCACAAAACCAGGACACGCACCGAGCCCAGCTCACAACTACCCCCAGGACCCAGCCAAGTCAGAAACATCCCTGCTCTCCAATCAACTGTGTCAGGACAAAAAGATGTCACTGATCTTCCCCTTCCAAGTGGATACTCTTCTTTGCCCCACACTCAAAGGCCGACACCAGATCTTCTGCCCTAACAAACTTTTTCTCTCTCACAGAGCCTGGTAACAAACTTGAAAATGTTGGCCGAGCTCGCAAAACTGTTGGTGGAGAAAGCTCTTTGCTGCCTACAATTTCAATTGCACCCATCAAACTATAAACGTGCACCCTGCTATCGCCACTTTCCTTCTCAGCTCTAGGTACCACGGTAAGCCTTCAATCTCTCAGAGTCAGGATCCAAATGGGATGGCACCAGGGACTGCTCACACAGTCCCTAAAGCTACAAGGGACAAAAACCTGTCCTGCAGAGGCCTGGCCTGGCCTCTGCATTGCCACTGACAGTTCAACAACTCGAACCCAGAGAACTGCCTATTGGGAAAAGCCTTTCAATTCACTGAGACCACCCAAAGTGGCCACCCAAACTTTGCCAAAGGGAGGAGGAACTAGAAGCCCATCTCAAAAGAAATGGCATCCCCTCCTCCAAAATCCAAAGCATCCAGGGCCTGATCCTCTACAAAGGTGTCAGACCACTGTTATTGGGCATTACCCGTGCGGGGCACTAGCTAGGCTGCACACCAAGACCCAGCGCAGCTCTTTACCTTGTCCAAAAGAAGTGTGCTGGCAGAATTTCAAGAAGGCTGCCTTGAGAAAGTGGAAAACACATACCAAATGGATTCTTGCAGGAAGGAGACTGCCTTCCAAAGATGGATACCGACTCCATGATTGTACAAATTGAGTCAGGGCTTCCAAACCAAATATGCCAGCATAGAAAGTTGCTGCCGCCCTTAAGCTGCACGACACAGCTTCTTATCTGCACCTCCAACACTGGGGCTAAGTTCTTTCCTTCCCGTGAGAAAGCATTGCTGTTCTCCTTCAGGAACTTACCGAGCAAAAGTTGCATACCACGTCCGGTACTGACTCTGTCCAACAATGGCTCCTACACAGAAAGGACCAGGACAGAAATGTCTTGCTGTACTATACCTTCCCACGATACCTTATCATCAGCCCTACCAACATTGCCACCATATCTTTTACTTCCCAAGCAAGGAAAGGCACTCCAAGTCACTTGGCTTTGCCTTGCCTCCAGTACCATGTCTAGTTTTCCTAGCCTACCCTACCCTAGCTTTGCTTGCTTGCCTATGTCTGCCTTGCCTAGCCCTTCCAATAACTTCCTGGCTTTGCTTTGCCTTGTCTACCCCTCTTTGCCTTGCCTTCCATGCAGGTAAGGCAATGCAAAGCAAGTGTAGGCAATTGTAGGCAAGTCAAGGGACAGGTTGGCAAGACTGAAGCCGTGAGGGGAAAGCAAATGGAGTGGTAGGTGAGACAAGTGCCAGAAGTTAGAGGCAAGGCTGGGCATAGGAGGTAATGGTAACCGGAAGGGCTAGGCAAGGCCAAGCCCTGTAGGAAAACTGCAGGCAGGTCAAATGTGAGGCATGGGTATGCAAGGGAATGCAAAGCAATGGAGAATGAGCAGGGCATGGCAAGGAAACTGGTTGGTTGCCCAATGCAAGGCAAGAGGCAGGTCCGTTCAAAGATTGCTGGTACACAAAAGCGGCCCGGACGGACCGCTCTGTCCAGCCTTGATCTTGCATGGGTCATGTCTAATCTGCACCTAAGACACTTGGGTTGCCTGCTTTCCTTTGTATGCAAAAGAACTGTCATTCTGCCCCTGAAGCCCAAGGGTGAAAGATGAACTTTGTGTCCAAAATTCAAGACATGGAAGCATAGATGTCAGAAGAAAGCTGTCAGGACAGATAGGTGTGCTTGCACGTGGCCTCCTCCAGGCTTCTTCTCACAAGCTCCTGAAACGCTGGGCCTTGAGAAAAAATAGCCAGTGGAAGCCTGGAGAATCCTAGGAGAAGCAGGCAGGGCAATGCATGTTGAAGAGATTCCACAAAAAGAGAGGTGGTGAATTCCAGGTGGGGGACTGGTGAGCAAGGTAATGCAAGGCAAGGAAGGGGTTCAAGGACAAGGCCAGACAAGTGGTGGCTTTGCCAGGCAACACAAAAGAGAGGGAGACAAGGCAATAAGAGTCCGAGAAGGAGAAGGAAATGAAAGATTGGAGCTGGACAAATGGGAAGGAAAAGAAGGATAGGTGAGCAAGTCAATACAAGGCACTGGGTTGCTATGAAGGGCAAGGGAAGGACATGCATGGGTCAGGAAGGCAAGGGAAAAGAAAGGAATTGTCAGCAATGACAAGGAAATGCAAGATTGGGTAGGAAAGGCAAGGCAATGTGGGGGAGGGATAGGCAACACAATGGGTATCTTAACAGGAAATGTCCATGCACAGCAAGGCCGAAGAAGAAGTGGTAGAGAGGTCAAGGTGGGAAATAGGTGAGTGTGTGCAGCTAAGAAAGAAAGAAAGAAAGTGCGTAGCTCTCGTGTCTCTGTGTGTGTGTGTGTGTGTGTGTGTGTGTGTGAAGTTTGCAGGATGTAAAGCAAAGAAAGGTGTCTCTTGATTGTGGAGTGAATGGATGTTTTTGAACGTAAGTGGCAAGGTCCAAGCAACCTTTTCATCCTGGTACATCTGTGTGTGTGAGACATAGTCAGAAACGTCTCCTTTTAGATTCAGACTGCAAGCAGGACATAGAATGTGACTGTGTGAATAGCTGAGCAGGAAGGCACATCACATCAGCATGTTTCAACAGAAGCAGTTAGTGCGAGAAGGAGATGGACGTGTGGGACTCCAGCAATATGGCAATGCACTCAGCTGAGAAGCAAAGTGCAATGCCTCGGTGTGTGCTCTGAAAATAAAAGGCTGCAAGGAAAAAGCAAGGGGACAGGCCAGTGAAATCTTTCTGTCCTGGCACACTGAGCTGTTTGAAGGTGAACCGCTGTTTGGTTTCACTAAGGACTCGGAGACATGGAGAGGATGTGCTTGTCCATGTAGCTGAGAAGGAAAGTGAGAATCACCGGTACGTTTGGCAGAGTTTGTAGGCTGCGAGGAGAAGGTGACGGCCAGGCCTGGCTTTTGGCTGTGGCACTTGTTGCAAGGAAGAAGCTGCTGGATGGTTAAGCTTTTGGGGATCTGCAAGAGTGAAAGACTACGCTGGTACCTCATAAAACTAATGCTTGTTGATCATCTGGCTGAATCTATGACATAAACCAGAAGTGAAATTTCCCCCCATTTCCCTCAGTTTTTTCACCTTTTCATCCAACAGCCTGGGCCTTTTTGAAGCTGCTGTCAAACGCCTTGCCTTGGAAGCTAGAAGTATCTCAGTTCACCTGCTAAGAAACAGGGAAAAGAGCTCAAGTCAATTTCAGAATTGCCCTGAGCAGAGCTGGTGTTTCGGTACCGTAAATTTCCATTGCGAATATGTGCAAAAATCACCATTTTATTAGGCAAACATTTGAAATACACTAGCAGCTTCATCTTCTTGTCACTGCAGTCCTTGGAAGTTTTGCTATTTACTGAAACAGGAAACAGGTCAAACACGAGAAGCTTAAGAATCCAAGCTCACTGCCATTGTACAAATAGCACAAACTTGATGAATTCAAGTTACCATTGTAACATACAGAATGGCTCTATTCAAGAAAATGGATGTGTCGTCCTTCACGGGGGCAGAAAACCTTTCTACCACGTGAACTCTGGGAGTAATCCATCATGCCTCAGTGTGCTGTGGCTGCTCAGAGAGCTACACGATGGGTCTCTTTGCCTATGGCACTCTCAGGGCTCAAAGCTGCACATAAACTCCCCCTCCTTACAGACACGCTAGTAAAGCCCACCGAAAATGCCGTTCTCCAGACAGCTTACTGAAACCAGCTAGGAGTTCCCAGCATCACGCTGGGCACTTCTGTCCACAGATGGCTTTGCTTTTAATGAACCAGAACAGAGCTGCGTTTTTCTAGTCTTTAGCTCTACTAAGGTATTTGATGTAACATGGCGAGAAAAAATCTCTTTCGACAATGATAATAACAGAGGGGATAATGTACCTTTTGCTGCTATCTTCTTTTGCTGCTCCATTTTGCTTGCTTTGTTATTGCTTTCTGTCAAAGAAACGCCAGCAAAATCCCTCATCAAGTCCTGCTGTGAAGACAGACTGCCAGAAAGGTAGAGAAACTTTGAACCTTTCCAAGACCCTTGTAGCACATGTCTTGGTCAATTGGTATGCAGATCCTTTCTTCCAGCGGGACTTTTTTGCACCGTTAGCGCACATTGAACTGAATCCCGTACAAAAGCAGTGAATAGAGGAATTGTTCTCTTTCCATTGGAATGGTGATAAAAATGCGTATCAAATAAAAGCATTTTAGAGCAGCAGGAAGATTTTCTATGTAGCTAGCAAATCATAAAAAGATGCATATTTACCGGTGGGGTTCCTCTCGGAATTTCAAAGAATTCCAGACAGAAAACACAGCTTAGTAAACTGCAAATCTAAATCACAGTATCTAGAAAGGTGACATGAAAAAGAGCAAGAGGAAGAAAACCAAAAAGAAAACCAAAGGAAGGCAGAAATAAGGCACAACCTCTCCTCCTTCTCCGCTTACTACAGTACCTTAGAAGTACCTGTGAGTGTCCTAACAGTCACATAAGTAGAAAACTGTGCCAAGAACAATTGTGGAAACTGGAAAACCATGCTATCCCAACAGAAACATAGGGTTTGCTTTCACGACGATTAAATCTGCATGCAATGCGTACGGTAAGGGTATGTTTTGTATGTTCAAAAACAATTCAAAAATATTTCCAAATTGAAGGGGCTGCTTTTTATTTCTTTTGAATTACTTGGCTAAATATGGTGCACGTTAAAATACTGCAGAGATGTGGTTCATTTTACAGATGCCAACTGCAAAGGAGGGAAGCATTTTGTGTGCTTAAGAAAGTCAAGTATTGGAGAGTGTTTTTGTTACTTCTTTAGAAGGTTAGAATATGCGTAAAAGATGCTAGCTGGGGACTTACAATTAATGAATTATTTACTGTCACTAGGTCAAATGACATTAGCTTTCAAAAAGGAAAAGGAGTCTTATTCCACGTGCCAATGTTAAAGTAGATTACTAAGCCTTCAGCAGAATATGGATATGAAGAGGGATATGACATGAAAGGGTAAGCAACACTGGTGACAGCAAAAGGCTTACCTGCTTCACACAAATACAGGAGATAAAATACTATTTTTACACAAACATTGCTATCCAGAGCTTTCCTTGAAAAGTTTCACTGCCAATCATGACAGTAAAATTCACTCTATCATGAATAAAATTTACTCAATCATGACAGCAAAATTTGCTCAATGATGAGTAAAATTCTTAGTGTAAGCGAAGTACCTTAAGCAAAGGGTAGCTCAAGCATAACTGGCATTTGATGTCAACAAAGGCAACTTGGCCTGCACGTGTCACATCTACTGCATTCAAAAGCTTACTCTGTCTCAGATTCCTTTTGAGGGATACCAAGGCAAGCCGTTAAACTGCATGAAAATGATGACTTAAAGGAGGATATATTAGAAGACTGGAATAATGGTTAATGTTCTTTTCCTTCCAACTGCTTTGTTTGCCCGTTTAAATTTTTTAAGTCCTTCCTGGTATCACCGTGGTAGCAGTGCAGCAAGTGTTTGGTTGTAAGCTGTCCATATTGCCAGCTTCTGGACTGCCTTCAGAAAACTTCCCACTGGTTTTGTCTAGAAATCACAAGCAGTAGAGATGACAAAGACTGCAGAAACCTTCTCATCTCCTTCTAGAGCAGGAGCGTGTCTTTGACCCACTCTTAACTAGACAACTTTCATCAGTCATGAGAGAGTCTCATGTTCAAGAGCTAAGCAATGACAGCTGTAAATGACAAAAAGCACACTGATATTTTCTTGGGACTCCAGCACAGAGCAATGAAGGAGCTTGAATTCACCTTCTTGGAAAGTTTTAAAATGCACATGAAGTTGAGGAGAGGAGCTAAGCCATGGTAACTTTTGTTGAGTATGTCTGCGTAGACAGAGTTTCCATCACCGCAGAAGGAAGGAATGTCATTTAACCCACATAATCATCTCTAGCTGCTAAGCTGCGCTTACTGCAGATTATCCGCAACATATTTTACGGGGTGAGCTTTTATGTGTAATCCCTGAGTAACATTCCAGAGAGAAGTATTTTGGAGGGGGGGAAAGCCCAACTCTTAACTGTTTCAAATAATGGTTACATTTGAAAGTCAAAAAAGATGTAAAACCTTTCTTTCCTAGACCTATTACCAGCACAAACTGTACCAGAATTTACGACGCTTTTATTATGGCAGCATAACTCTACCGTGGACGCTCTCGCTCTGGACTATTCCTTAAGAAACAAAGTCCCCGAGAGAACTAAAACAAAATTAGCCAAAAATATTGGGCTGGATGATTTCAAAGGCTATGTACTAAAGGCCAAACACTTGTAATAATAGTAATGAGCGGACTAAAAGTTAAAGCATTACTCAGTTCAAAGATATCTTGTTCTCACAGAAGACTGTAAAAAAACTCTATTTTTCTGGGTCTGTTTTGTGCATTTAGATGTACCTTCTACTCCTTTCCACTGTATGCGAATGTTTATGACAAGGTGGGAGGACCTCATGCAACCTTCTAGAAGTAAAGAAAGACAAGCCAGTCAAGAAAGGCAAAATTGTTAATGGCAGGTGGAAAGAGGGAGGCCAAGAATAGAAAACAAAAGAACAATAATAATTGAACGCCCTCCCTGTCTTCTGTGAAAAGAAAAGGCACAGACAAGAAAGAACAACTGCAAAATTCTCACGAGAAAAACGCACTTGATCTGGCTCAAGTATTTTGTGCTACATTTCTTGCTGTTTTCTCATGCCAAGCATCTTAACCATTGAAGGTGTCCCTTTTCTCTTTCTGGAATACAGCTAGGAAGATGGCTGTGTCATTGCTGTCAAGCTGTTATTCTCAGAGGTGTCCAGTTGAAAGTCCTAGATGAACTGCTTTGCTCTGTCTCTTTAATATGGCATGACTTAACCACTTACAGTTTCAGCAGCTGAACTTGCCCAGCCCTACAATTCTTTAATCTTTGAATGGTTATATTAGCTCCTTGGCAACTGGCATTTGTAAGTCCATGCAACTGTGCAGAATTTGCACGATGAGATGATGCCAAATGAGTCATGGCAGTAGATTAACTAGGACATGCAAAGCAGAGAGGAGGGAATGAGAGCACAAGAAGAGGGTACAATCTCCTTTTTTTCTGCAACAGGGCTAACACCGTAGAAATCAAAAGGAACACAAATCCTCCTAGGGGTAGTTCTTGCAAAAAACAAAGACTTCTTTTTGTGTTCACAGATCACAGCAAAATGCGGATGACAAAACCAGGCCATTAAGTCACATCCAGTATGAAGCAGTATGAAAGAGGAAAGCAGCTGAGAGCGTCAACCCTGCTGAGTAGTCTCAGTATTCTTCTCGACATTAGCAGAAATTTGAAATGAGTCTCTGAAAATTACAAAGGAGGCAGAAGAAAAGGGAGCAATGACTCCTCTGGCATAGTGTTTCCTAACAGGGATCTTCAAAATGTAAAGATTGTATCATCCTTTCAACTGAAGGAAGGTATTAAAACAACAGGAAGGAAATGGCATCACATGCTAGAAAGACTGGGCAGTGCACTTCTAGACAGAAAGGCCACTGATGGAAAACCGACTAAACTGGCCCCAATGCAGCAGCATTGTATTAAAGCCCAAAAATACCCACCGCTTCACTCTTTGCCATTCCATTCATATGGACACAGCAGCTCTGCAACATTCCTACTGATCATCTCCTTGGCAAACTGGGAGTGAGGGTCCCTAGTGATGCAGAGTCCCCAGGCAAGTGCAGAGGGGAGCTGCTTTTTTGCAAAAACCAGGCTTTTGAAGCACTCAGGCCTTTATCAGTTCCATAGCTTTAAGCCATAACAAAATTCATTCAACCAACCATCATACGCCACGCTGTGAACACGTGACCATTCTAGAACTTGTTGATCTACCTCTGATTCAGCGGCCTCACCTTCCCATAGTCCTTTTCTACTTAGCCAAAGTATCGGGCCTCAGCCCAAGGCCTTCCTTTTGTAAGCTTCTACCTATATGCAGCAGCAAACCACTACTTTCTTCCGTGCCAAGAGTTTAAGTAGATGATTTGCATCTGCCCTTCCGGTGAAACATAATGGGGAGAGAAAATTCTGTCGGAAATGTTCAGTCATTCAGTTTTCTAGACAGGCCAAATCAAAAGAAAAGCAAGCTATAGGATTGTGTACTTGCTCTTACAAAGCACCTGCTGCCCTCTGACAATGAACTAGCAGAAAACCAGCAAAAATAAGACTTGAGGCAAACAAGCCTTTGAAGGGAATTATGACATGATAAAGAAAGACAACACATTTCCAGCTTGTTGAGATACTTGAAATGTCAGCAAAGGCTTGAGGGCAAAGGCTGAACGAATGGGGAAAGGTTACAAGAATCCCAAGAAAAACATGACCATGGATTAAAAGAATCCCAACAGGTCAACTGACCTGTTGAAGTTTTCAGGAAATCAGTGGCTGCTGATTTAGATAGGCCATTCAAGTTAATTTCCCCGTGCACCTTCCACTCCTTTTTCACCTGTCACCATCACAGGGTGAATTGGGACCATGGAATCACAATTCTTTGGATTCTGTTCTTAGCTTTAGGAGACAACTACAGCAGCTGAAGTAGCTGTTACTGATGTGATACCCAGGAACACAGAGTTGACATATTTCATTCATGTCCAATCACAACTAGCCATATCTAAGAGGATAGGATTGGCCTCTTTTCATGATGCTTTTCTTATTTTACAGCCTGCTGTGATTCTGCTGAAACTTTTTCATTAGTTTCTCTCTAAAAAGGAGAAAGTCCAATGTCCCTCCCTACTGGTGCAGGTTTACCATTCGGTTTGTCGAGTCTAAAAATGGAATTGGAACTAGCAGGAATTACTGTGTTTAAAGCGTCCGGTCCGTTCAGACAGTCTCAGGTCGATAAAAGCCTAGATGTTATTGGCTAAATACTGTTTCCCCCAAGAGCGGACGCACGCAATTTAATCCAACTTTTTATAACAAACGCCAATAATACAGAATCCAGTCATACAAAAGAGTCACAAAGAAGCAGGAAGAATTATCGGACCATTTATGGTAGCAAACTTCTCACCTTCTTTTGGAGTGAGCATAATCTGCTAGCTGAAGTAGCAAACTTGAGGACAGAAATCGCCCTACTATTGAGAAGTTGTTGACAAGAGAACCACCTAAGCTGTGTGACTTTCCCTTTTCTATTCATTGGTCAAGCCTAGTAGCCTAAAATTTACGGGCTCAATCAAAGACAAATGCAATCTAGTCAGAGGTCTATGAAAAGTCCAAAACTAATCAGAATTCTTCTTAGACAATGGAAATGGAAGCAGAGCTACCAATTTCCTTGCCACATATCCCTAAAACTCATTCCTTTCTAGTCATAACTAATGTATAGCCACCAGTACAATCAGGAAAAGATGAAACTTACAGATGTCAGCAAGGGAAGGATTTGAAAGAACTATTCCCATTATTCATCGTCTAGACAGCAACGATCATTAAAATCAGAGCCCTTTTAGAAGGGCTTTCCTTGTGGGAAATTCAGGACTCCAGGACAACGGAGCAAGAGGATTAAGCAGAAGCCGTTGATTGTTGACACGATGCACTTACACATTCTAAATCTCTGCACATGCCAGGCCCGCATTTTTATCTTGGTGCCTTTGTTATGTCCACACATTCTGTGTGTACCTCTCAAAAGATACGTTTGGTTACAGTCCAGGCGCTTTGCTGCCCCCCGTTATCGAGTTCTTGTAGTCTTGGAATTTGGTTTCTCAACTTCTCTTTCTTCTTTTAGCACGGCTTATGTCTTAGTAACCTTGATGAATTCCAGAGGGCTCTGAGAAAATTCTGATAAGAACATATTCCAGCTGGATGGCTGGTGCACCCTGTAGTCTAAGAGGTTCAGCTACATTGCTACAATTTCCCCCTTCTTCATCTTGCACCAGCTAAACCCTTTTCACTGTATTTACTTCCAAGAGGCTCACCAGTTTCATGATGCATGGAATAACAAGAAGCAATATAATAATGACTACTAGTAACAACAAAGTTCCCTTGACAAGATCTTCCAACCATCGAGTTGTTTCCCATCTCTCAAACCATTCATGCGTAACCCTCTCATTCCCAATCAATTTCTTCATGTTATCTTGTCCTTGTTTGAGTTTCCAGTGAATGACTGCAGAAGGGTTAGAGAGGTTCAAAAAACACATTCCTTCAAAATCCTCACACTCGTGCCCATGTGCTAACAAGAAAGCTAGAGCAGCATTATTTTGCAGTGTGCAATGACTAATGGTATCTACACCAGTGAGAAGCTGATTTAAAATCGCTGATCTTACCTTGAGTTGGTTGACCACCCAGCATCGCAACTTATTAAGCATACTCAAAGCTTGACCAACAGCGACACCTGCTGTCAGGAATGGCACAATTAATCGAGAGGAGTGCCCAAACCTGTACACAACTGAGGCAAGGGCGTCTTAAGCGTATGCTTCTTCTTTCAGATCCCGGGAGGCGAAGAATCGAGTTCTTCGCGCCCAGAGCATTGTGCCGGTGGCGGTACGCTCCGGTGCGGCGCTTCTGCCGAAAGACGCCCGGGACACAATGCCGGTGGTGTTAATATTTGTTTGTCGCGTTTCGGAAGCTGCTGCTAGCCGAGTCCCCCGGAGGCGAAGAAGCGGCTTCTTCGCACACAGAGCATTGGGTCGGTCGCGGTGAGCACCTAAGAGCGCTTTGTGCCGAAAGAAACCGGGGACCGGCACTTAGCATCGGAGAGCTGCGTATCTGCGTCTTCTGCGTGTCTTGCCGCTCAACACTCAGCAAAAAGCTTTTCCACCATATCTTGCAAAGAGAAACTCTGCCAGTATAGAAAACATCCAAAATCATGATCTAAACTTGCACGGAGGTCTGCAAAGAGTTTTGCAAGAAGGAAAGCTAGTTGTCCAAAACTCGTTCCTTTCGAATATAATATGAGTGGAAAAGGCAGGAGATTGGTAAAAATACTGTTTTCTCTAAGTCTGAATGCTGCCCACACTGTGCCTGCGTGGTGCGGTTTGCATCTTCGCCTTTGGGAAGCTGCCCCTCGCCGAGTCTCCCGGAGGCGAAGAAGCGGCTTCTTCGCACACAGAGCATTGTGCCGAGCGCAGGGAGCTCCTAAGAGCGCTTTGTGCCGAAAGAAGCCGGGGACCGGCACTTAGCATCGGAGAGCTGCGTATCTGCGTCTTCTGCGTGTCTTGCCGCTCAACACTCAGCAAAAAGCTTTTCCACCATATCTTGCAAAGAGAAACTCTGCCAGTATAGAAAACATCCAAAATCATTTTCTAAACGTGCACGGAGGTCTGCAAAGAGTTTTGCAGGAAGGAAAAGATAGTTGTCCAAAACTCGTTCTTTTTGAATATAATATCATTGGAAAAGGCAGGAGATTGGTAAAAATACTGTTTTCTCTAAGTCTGAATGCTGCCCACACTGTTCCTGTGTGGTGCGGCTTGCATCTTCGCTTTTGGGAAGATGCCGTTCTCTCCGTCTCCCGGAGGCGAAGAAGCGGCTTCTTCGCACACAGAGCATTGGGTCGGTCGCGGTGAGCACCTAAGAGCGCTTTGTGCCGAAAGAAGCCGGGGACCGGCACTTAGCATCGGAGAGCTGCGTATCTGCGTCTTCTGCGTGTCTTGCCGCTCAACACTCAGCAAAAAGCTTTTCCACCATATCTTGCAAAGAGAAACTCTGCCAGTATAGAAAACATCCAAAATCATTTTCTAAACGTGCACGGAGGTCTGCAAAGAGTTTTGCAGGAAGGAAAAGATAGTTGTCCAAAACTCGTTCTTTTTGAATATAATATCATTGGAAAAGGCAGGAGATTGGTAAAAATACTGTTTTCTCTAAGTCTGAATGCTGCCCACACTGTTCCTGTGTGGTGCGGCTTGCATCTTCGCTTTTGGGAAGATGCCGTTCTCTCCGTCTCCCGGAGGCGAAGAAGCGGCTTCTTCGCACACAGAGCATTGGGTCGGTCGCGGTGAGCACCTAAGAGCGCTTTGTGCCGAAAGAAGCCGGGGACCGGCACTTAGCTTCGGAGAGCTGCGTATCTGCGTCTTCTGCTTGTCTTGCCGCTCAACACTCAGCAAAAAGCTTTTCCACCATATCTTGCAAAGAGAAACTCTGCCAGCATAGAAAACATCCAAAATCATTTTCTAAACGTGCACGGAGGTCTGCAAAGAGTTTTGCAGGAAGGAAAAGATAGTTGTCCAAAACTCGTTCTTTTTGAATATAATATCATTGGAAAAGGCAGGAGATTGGTAAAGTACTGTTTTCTCTAAGTCTGAATGCTGCCCACACTGTTCCTGTGTGGTGCGGCTTGCATCTTCGCTTTTGGGAAGATGCCGTTCTCTCCGTCTCCCGGAGGCGAAGAAGCGGCTTCTTCGCACACAGAGCATTGGGTCGGTCGCGGTGAGCACCTAAGAGCGCTTTGTGCCGAAAGAAGCCGGGGACCGGCACTTAGCTTCGGAGAGCTGCGTATCTGCGTCTTCTGCGTGTCTTGCCGCTCAACACTCAGCAAAAAGCTTTTCCACCATATCTTGCAAAGAGAAACTCTGCCAGCATAGAAAACATCCAAAATCATTTTCTAAACGTGCACGGAGGTCTGCAAAGAGTTTTGCAGGAAGGAAAAGATAGTTGTCCAAAACTCGTTCTTTTTGAATATAATATCATTGGAAAAGGCAGGAGATTGGTAAAGTACTGTTTTCTCTAAGTCTGAATGCTGCCCACACTGTTCCTGTGTGGTGCGGCTTGCATCTTCGCTTTTGGGAAGATGCCGTTCTCTCCGTCTCCCGGAGGCGAAGAAGCGGCTTCTTCGCACACAGAGCATTGGGTCGGTCGCGGTGAGCACCTAAGAGCGCTTTGTGCCGAAAGAAGCCGGGGACCGGCACTTAGCTTCGGAGAGCTGCGTATCTGCGTCTTCTGCGTGTCTTGCCGCTCAACACTCAGCAAAAAGCTTTTCCACCATATCTTGCAAAGAGAAACTCTGCCAGTATAGAAAACATCCAAAATCATTTTCTAAACGTGCACGGAGGTCTGCAAAGAGTTTTGCAGGAAGGAAAAGATAGTTGTCCAAAACTCGTTCTTTTTGAATATAATATCATTGGAAAAGGCAGGAGATTGGTAAAAATACTGTTTTCTCTAAGTCTGAATGCTGCCCACACTGTTCCTGTGTGGTGCGGCTTGCATCTTCGCTTTTGGGAAGATGCCGTGCTCTCCGTCTCCCGGAGGCGAAGAAGCGGCTTCTTCGCACACAGAGCATTGGGTCGGTCGCGGTGAGCACCTAAGAGCGCTTTGTGCCGAAAGAAGCCGGGGACCGGCACTTAGCTTCGGAGAGCTGCGTATCTGCGTCTTCTGCGTGTCTTGCCGCTCAACACTCAGCAAAAAGCTTTTCCACCATATCTTGCAAAGAGAAACTCTGCCAGTATAGAAAACATCCAAAATCATTTTCTAAACGTGCACGGAGGTCTGCAAAGAGTTTTGCAGGAAGGAAAAGATAGTTGTCCAAAACTCGTTCTTTTTGAATATAATATCATTGGAAAAGGCAGGAGATTGGTAAAGTACTGTTTTCTCTAAGTCTGAATGCTGCCCACACTGTTCCTGTGTGGTGCGGCTTGCATCTTCGCTTTTGGGAAGATGCCGTGCTCTCCGTCTCCCGGAGGCGAAGAAGCGGCTTCTTTGCGCACAGAGCATTGTGCCGAGCGCAGGGAGCTCCTAAGAGCAGTTTGTGCCGAAAGAAGCCGGGGACCGGCACTTAGCTTCGGAGAGCTGCGTATCTGCGTCTTCTGCGTGTCTTGCCGCTCAACACTCAGCAAAAAGCTTTTCCACCATATCTTGCAAAGAGAAACTCTGCCAGTATAGAAAACATCCAAAATCATTTTCTAAACGTGCACGGAGGTCTGCAAAGAGTTTTGCAGGAAGGAAAAGATAGTTGTCCAAAACTCGTTCTTTTTGAATATAATATCATTGGAAAAGGCAGGAGATTGGTAAAGTACTGTTTTCTCTAAGTCTGAATGCTGCCCACACTGTTCCTGTGTGGTGCGGCTTGCATCTTCGCTTTTGGGAAGATGCCGTGCTCTCCGTCTCCCGGAGGCGAAGAAGCGGCTTCTTCGCACACAGAGCATTGGGTCGGTCGCGGTGAGCACCTAAGAGCGCTTTGTGCCGAAAGAAGCCGGGGACCGGCACTTAGCTTCGGAGAGCTGCGTATCTGCGTCTTCTGCGTGTCTTGCCGCTCAACACTCAGCAAAAAGCTTTTCCACCATATCTTGCAAAGAGAAACTCTGCCAGTATAGAAAACATCCAAAATCATTTTCTAAACGTGCACGGAGGTCTGCAAAGAGTTTTGCAGGAAGGAAAAGATAGTTGTCCAAAACTCGTTCTTTTTGAATATAATATCATTGGAAAAGGCAGGAGATTGGTAAAAATACTGTTTTCTCTAAGTCTGAATGCTGCCCACACTGTTCCTGTGTGGTGCGGCTTGCATCTTCGCTTTTGGGAAGATGCCGTGCTCTCCGTCTCCCGGAGGCGAAGAAGCGGCTTCTTCGCACACAGAGCATTGGGTCGGTCGCGGTGAGCACCTAAGAGCGCTTTGTGCCGAAAGAAGCCGGGGACCGGCACTTAGCTTCGGAGAGCTGCGTATCTGCGTCTTCTGCGTGTCTTGCCGCTCAACACTCAGCAAAAAGCTTTTCCACCGTATCTTGCAAAGAGAAACTCTGCCAGTATAGAAAACATCCAAAATCATGATCTAAACTTGCACGGAGGTCTGCAAAGAGTTTTGCAAGAAGGAAAGCTAGTTGTCCAAAACTCGTTCCTTTCGAATATAATATGAGTGGAAAAGGCAGGAGATTGGTAAAAATACTGTTTTCTCTAAGTCTGAATGCTGCCCACACTGTGCCTGCGTGGTGCGGTTTGCATCTTCGCCTTTGGGAAGCTGCCCCTCGCCGAGTCTCCCGGAGGCGAAGAAGCGGCTTCTTCGCACACAGAGCATTGGGTCGGTCGCAGTGAGCACCTAAGAGCGCTTTGTGCCGAAAGAAGCCGGGGACCGGCACTTAGCATCGGAGAGCTGCGTATCTGCGTCTTCTGCGTGTCTTGCCGCTCAACACTCAGCAAAAAGCTTTTCCACCATATCTTGCAAAGAGAAACTCTGCCAGTATAGAAAACATCCAAAATCATGATCTAAACTTGCACGGAGGTTTGCAAAGAGTTTTGCAAGAAGGAAAGCTAGTTGTCCAAAACTCGTTCCTTTCGAATATAATATGAGTGGAAAAGGCACGAGAGTGGTAAAATACTGTTTTCTCTAAGTCTGAATGCTGCCCACACTGTTCCTGTGTGGTGCGGCTTGCATCTTCGCTTTTGGGAAGATGCCGTTCTCTCCGTCTCCCGGAGGCGAAGAAGCGGCTTCTTCGCACACAGAGCATTGGGTCGGTCGCGGTGAGCACCTAAGAGCGCTTTGTGCCGAAAGAAGCCGGGGACCGGCACTTAGCTTCGGAGAGCTGCGTATCTGCGTCTTCTGCTTGTCTTGCCGCTCAACACTCAGCAAAAAGCTTTTCCACCGTATCTTGCAAGGAGAAACTGTGCCAGTATAGAAAACATCCCCGATCTTCTTCTAAAAGTTGTACAGAGGACTGCAGAGTGTTTATCAAGAAGAAAAACATCGTGTCCCAAAACTCCTTTTATTCGAATATAATGTGAATGAAAGGGCAGGAGAATGCTAAAGTACTCGTTTCTATCAATTTGAAAGGTGCACACCCTATATCGGTGTGCTGCGGCTTGCATCTTCGCCTTTGGGAAGCTGCCGTTCTCTCCATCTCCCGGAGGCGAAGAAGCGGCTTCTTCGCGCACAGAGCATTGTGCCGGTGGCGGTGTTCTCCAGAGAGCGGCTTCTGACGAAAGACGCCCTGGCAGGGGGCTTCGTTTCGGAGAGTTCTTTACTATGCCTTCTGTCTCTCTCGTCGCATAAAACTGAGCAAAAAGCTTTTTTACTATGTCTTGCCAAGACAAACTGTGCCAGTACGGAAAGCATCTCCGCTCTTGTTCTAGAAGTTGCACGGAGGTCTGCAGAGTGTTTAGCAAGAAGCAAAAGAAAGTTGTCCAAAACTCCTTCTTTTTGAAGGGTAATGTGAATAGAAAAGGCAGGAGAGTGCTAAGGTACTGTTTTCTTTAGGTTTGACAACTGCACACACACTCCCCATGTTGTGCGACTTTTTTCTTGGCTTTTAAAGACGCGGCCGCGGTCTCCGTCTCCCGGAGGCGAAGAAGCCGCTTCTTTGCACACAGAGCATTGTGCCGGTCGCGGTGCGATCCGGAGCACGGCTTCTGCCGAAAGACGCCCGGGAGCGGCCCCTACCTTCGGAGAGCTCCGTATCTCTGAATCTGCGTCTCTTGTCGCCTACATCTTAGCAAAAAGCTTTCCTACTATGTCTCGCAAGGAGAAACTGTCCCAGTACAAAAAGCATCCTTGATCTTTTTCTGGAAGTTGCACGGAGTGTCAGCAGAGTGTTTAGCAAGAAGCAAAAGAACGTTGTCCAAAACCCCTTTTCTTCCAATGTTAATGTGAATTGAAAAGGCAGGAGAATGAGGAAGTGCTGTTTTCTGTACGTTTGAAAGCTGTCACAAGGAGAAACTCTATCAGCACCTCAAGTTTTCCTCCATTTTACTCCCGATATTTCTTTTGCTGTGCAGTCAAGAAGCACCCTTCGTTCTTAGTTATGCTGCAGGTTGTCTTCAAATGGCTTTGCTTTCTGTCCCCTCCTCCCCATTTCTAACAGGCACAAGCACATTCCCTTCCCGGAACAAAATCCTGGTAATAGAGCCAGGAAGACTACGCTTTGACTTTGAGAGCCACAACTTATTTAAGAGAAAATAGTCCATTCTTTGAGACCCAATATCACACATCTGTGTGCAGGAGGAAGAGGGGTGCGTGCGTGCGTGAATGGGAAGTGTACTCGCCAACAAACTAGAGCCAATATTAGTAACCAACATGTAACAAGTGTGGACGTATATAATTCCCTGCTCTTTTTTGGATCTTTTTTCTTAAAGGTTATTTTGCTTTTAAAAATTTTCTAGTCATTTGAGAGATTCTTCTTTGTTTGTGTGAGAATAGAAATCTCCATAAAGCTTACTACGTAAAAGCAGGGTAATCTTTTGGACTTGATGATGACTATTTGGGAGATGATATTTTCATCTGCTTGTTTTGGAAATATTTTTGTCACGGAAAGTAGTAAGTTTCAAGATGTGTTTTTAGAAGGTGTAAAAATTGAGATCCTCATTTGTATCAAAGCCATACAAAGAATATCCCTTAAAACCATCCACTCCATCATTTCATTTTTGTATTTTTGTCTTTTCAATAGCTAGTTCTCACTTTCAGATAGCTTTTAAATGCCATGTTTTGACACAATTTTGTTATTCATTTCTAAGCTTCAAAATGATATTTAAAGAAGAGTAATTTCCTGTAACTACTTGACAGTTTGCAAATTAACATCAAAGTGGAGGGAGGGAGGGAAGGAAGTGGCAGAAGGACTTGGCAGAAAGAAGGACATAGTGGGAGGAAGGCAGTGAAGGAAGGAAGTGGGGGAAGGAAAGAAAAGAAAGAAGGAAAGAGAGAAAGAGAAAAAAAAGAAAGAAAGAAAGAAAGAAAGAAAGAAAGAAAGAAAGAAAGAAAGAAAGAGAAAGAAAGAAAGAAAAAGAAAGAAAGAAAGAAAGAAAGAAAGAAAGAAAGAAAGAAAGAGAAAGAAAGAAAGAGAAGGAAAGAAAATTCCCAAATGTCAGAAACGTTAAAGATGATAAAATACTTGTGAGTAATTTCCTGTAACTACTTGACAGTTTGCAAATTAACATCAAAGTGGAGGGAGGGAGGGAAGGAAGTGGCAGAAGGACTTGGCAGAAAGAAGGACATAGTGGGAGGAAGGCAGTGAAGGAAGGAAGTGGGGGAAGGAAAGAAAAGAAAGAAGGAAAGAGAGAAAGAGAAAAAAAAGAAAGAAAGAAAGAAAGAAAGAAAGAAAGAAAGAAAGAAAGAAAGAAAGAAAGAAAGAGAAAGAAAGAAAGAAAAAGAAAGAAAGAAAGAAAGAAAGAAAGAAAGAAAGAGAAAGAAAGAAAGAGAAGGAAAGAAAATTCCCAAATGTCAGAAACGTTAAAGATGATAAAATACTTGTGAGTAATTTCCTGTAACTATTTGACAGTTTGCAAATTAACATCAAAGTGGATGGAGGGAGGGAAGGAAGTGGCAGAAGGACGTGGCAGAAAGAAGGACATAGTGGAAGGAAGGCAGTGAAGGAAGGAAGTGGGGGAAAGAAACGAAAGAAGGAACGAGAGAAAGAGAAAGAAAGAAAGAAAGAAAGAAAGAAAGAAAGAGAGAGAAGGGAAGAAAATTCCCAAATATCAGAAACGTTAAAGATGATAAAATACTTGTGTGTATGATAAAGAGCGAGGAGTAGATATTAGATATAGTATTGCTAAATGGCCCATAAATGTGAGACCCAAACAGTTCAACTCCTTGGATAGCAGTTTCTCAGCATGAATATGTTATTTCTAGCTTCAACTTCTTACTGCTACTGTACAGAATGATTACCATAGAATAATGGAATGGTTGGGTTTGGAAGGGACCTTAAATTCACCTACGTCCTCCCCAGCATGTCATTGTCAGGGACACCTTCCACTAGACCGCCTTAAGCTCAAAGACCCATTCAAGCTGGCCTTGATCACTTCCAGGAATTGGTCACCCACAACATGTTCTAGTGTCTCACAACCATCTTGGCAAGGAATTTCTTCCCAATAGCCAAAGGAAACCTATCCTCTTCAGGTTTTAAAGCCATCCACACTTTTCCTATCGCTCCGTGCCCTTGTGTAGCTCACCTGCCTCCTTCTGGTAGGCTGTCTTCAGCTACTGGAGAGCTGCTCTAACAATTTGCCCGGAGTCTGCTCTTCTCCAGGCTGAGAAAACGCCTGCGGGACTCTGGCTTGATGACAGACTTCTTGTGCTGCACTGGGGGCTCAGACCATTCTTCTTCTTGGAATTGTTGTAGGATGCTCAGCCACTGTTGACTGTGGTACAGGTACACTGGTCATTGTGGTACAGGTAATAAATAGATGATTGTTTTAATAAAGACCCAATTGAAATGATAAGAGCTAAATTTTAACGCAAAATTAATTGGAGAAAGATTCCTAAACCTATGGCCCGTTACCCCAGCCCATCCATTGATTGTAAATGACATGCCTTGCAGATGTTATGATACATGAACCAAAGCCAAGTGATGGATACTGCTTAAGATAGATGTTCTACCTGCTTACTGCAATATGTTCTTATCAGTCTAAAACAATCCCCCGAACATGAAGAACAAGAGATTACATCATGAAGTAATGAAGTGCTTGGGTTGAAAGTAAAAGGCATTTGAAAGAAATGGGTTTGGGGGCTAACACAGCAAGATCTCAGAAATGGAGTGCCAGCTTAGGTCTCTGCTTCAGAGACAAGTGAAGCAATTCAGAAGTGTCTTCCTGGGAAAAAGGTTGACAGATCTTTCTGCACAACAGTTAACAGCCGGCATCAGAAATGGGTGCAAATAACATACTAGCCCATACAAGTTTGTCATCCTGGAGTGGAAGGGCCACTCAGACTCATAGCAGTGGTCTTGCTGCTGTGCCTGTTGAAATAGACAGAAAAGAATGAGGAAAACAAATTTTTCCATCTAGTTTGTTTCAGTATTGGTACAAAGACTATTTCCCCGCCCTCAGGAGACAGCAAAAACAGTCCACAACTGAAATGCTTCAGAAATGGAAATGATCTGAATCACAAATATTTCTTTTCACATCAAAATTAAAGCCCAAGTCATAACTGTCAAACAGATAGAACTATTTAAAGATGAATGTACTATACATACTAAAATATTCCCAGAGATAACTATTGTGTCCTTAGTCTGTTTAAAAGTCTAGACTTCCTGGTAAAAAAACTTGTACAGAGCTGAGGTAGCTCCACGACATTCTCTTTTCAGATTAATTAAACTCTTCAGTCTCACCACCGTTACCCATGGATTTCCGTAAGTCCTTGAAAACCAGTAATTTCCCTTTTTTCCTCCTCTGAAAAAAATGACAGTGACAAGAGTTATTTGCACTCCCTATTTTCTGAAAAGCCTGAACATCAAGCCTTAAGAACTTTATCATCAGTTTTACTTCAAACTAAATTTGAAGAGAATGGCAGAAAGAATGGGAGCCTCAAGCAAAAGAATTTAGGCTTCTAATTCTTGGGTTGTCTTCTTACTTACCTAAGACAAGAAGTGGAAAGAGAATAGATTAGAGTTAGCAGCTGTTGAAGATTTGCACGTACTCTTCCACTCTTCCAAGAGGTCAAGGATGCTTTTCTGGCCCTCTCTCCCTCCACAAGCTGCAGCTTCCTTCAAGGCACAGTCACCTGCTGTGGCATGGAGCTCCCCACGAGCTCCATTGTGTTCCTCCACGGTTCTCCAGGGACTGCTGGGAGACAACCTGCTTCATGATGATGTCCTCCAGGGACTGTGGGGGATTCTTTGCTCTGTCAACTGGAGCACCTTCTCCTTCTTCTTGTCTCACTTTACTATCATGCAGCTGCTTCTCACACTCCTTTTTTCCCTCACTTGTCACTGCCTATTCATATGTTTTGTACTTTTGACAATATCTTTTCACAAAGACTGATGGGCTCAGTTGCAGAAATGTGTCTTGCTAGAAAATTGGATACTATAGAAAACCATGATTTTACAGAAAAGAATAGTAGAAGTACAAATATACTGTCAAAGAACCGGAAAACTGACAATCATTCATTGTAATACGTCCCCTCATTTTGCCTTCTTTCTCCTTAAGATCTGGAAAGACTACTGGGCAGTGAAAAACACTACAGTGTTGTTTCAAAGAAAAGACTTTTTTAGGCTTCTAAGGCGCATGTTCCAATTGCTTGAGAAAATTGAGAAAAGGCACTTTGTCTTTTGTGATAAATATCATTAGCCACTAGGGACAAAGTCTGACCAACAACAAGAGCAGATCAAAATCTGATGAGACCAAGCAATATACCTTGAGTGGCCAGGACAGAACCATCGAGTCGTCGAATCTGTTGAATTGGAAGGACCCCATCAGGATCATCATCAGTCCAACTCCTGGCCCTGCCTGGGGCCATCCTTGAACTCCCAAACTCAGACAGTTGTGATGGTGTGACCACTCCCTGGAGAGACTCTTCCAGTGCCCAGCCATTCTCGGGTTAAAAACTTTTTCTTGATACCCGACCTAAACCTCCCCTGACTCAGCTGCATGCCATTTCTTTGAGTCCTGTCTTTGTAGACCTCATTTGAGGACTTTCTAATACCAAGGTGATTCCACCCCAGAGCAGAGCAGAGAAGAGAAGAGAAGAGCAGAGCAGAGCAGAGCAGAGCAGAGCAAGACAATCCCCTCCCTTGCCCAGCTGGTGATGCTGTGCCTGATGCACCCCAGGACAGGCTTGGCCCTCCTGGCTGCCAGGGCACTGCTGATGCACATTCAGCTTGCCATTGGCCAGGAGCCTGGGTCCCTTTCTGCAGTGCTTCTCCCAGCCTCTTGCTCCCTCCCCAGTCTATACACCCACCAGGATTGCCCAGTTGCAGGTGCTGAATCCAGCACTTGCCCTTGTTCCACTCCATCTGGTTGGTGATTGCCTGTGGGAATCCTCAAAAACAGAGGGGTTTGGGAAAGCTGCAAAAGGAAGGCCTCAGAGACAGCAGAACTGTCATTGGAGCTAAGCAGTAGTCATAAGGTTTGTCAGCAGAAAAATTAGATGAGAAGTAGAAAAGTAAGGACAAATGGAACAATGGTCTGTGTATTAATGCTTGTCTAGAATAACTCCCTAAGCTACAGCAAAGTATATCTAGGGCGATGTTAGGTAGTTCTGAGCTTAATAACGGAGCTCTGTGCACTGTATCTTAAGGCTTACAAGCAGGTCTTTTATTCGAAAGAAGCGAGCATTGTTCTAAGCCCAGGTACATGTCTTTATAGTGATTGGATAGAAGTACTGTCAATATGCTTTTGCTTTGTGGGATTGGTCAAAAAACTTTTCAAGTCAGTTGTAACATTAAGTTCTTTGTCTGCTGCTGGGGACGTGAGCTGCTGGCAGCTTCCCATTGTCATCACCATGTAATGAGACTGATTACTGGAAAAAACCCAGCTTGAGACGCCGTCCCCAGCAGTCCCGCCCCTTTTGTGATTTGTGCATAGACTCCCGGCCAGCAAGAATTGCCCATCTCTCCTATTTGGCAAGATCTCTCTGCAAGGTCTCTGTGCCCTCAAGGGAGTTAGTTCACAGCTCCTCCCAATTTAGTGTCTTTGGCAAACTTTCTTAATATTCCTTCAAGTGCTGTGTCCAGGTTGTTCAAAAGATGTTGAAGAGAACTGGCCCAATGATGATACTGTCTTAGCCACTGAAATAAGTGCTTCATACTTCCTCTTGTGCAGAAATCACAACAAATTTCTTTTCTATCCATGTTTTCTTATGCTCATGCTTTTTATCCCAACAGCAGCTGACACGACATTTACAGGCACAGCAACAGCACACTTTTCCTGCTCTTACTAGACTTAACAATTTTGCAACCGGTCAATCAGTGGCCTTTGCAACTAAAGTCAGACCTTCAGCATTTCTCATTAAATGAATGTCTTCAGAAGAAAACTTTGCTGCCTACTCTGTACGACTGAAGAATAGATGATAATGAGTTAGCATCACAATCAGTTAAGTACAGAGGCTATCCTTTAGCAGGGAAAAAATTAAAAGAAGAGCTCTTTTATGCAACAACTATCTGAGAAACAAAACAACTAGGATCTTCCACAGGGTTCCCTGCAGTAGAAATGTACTTGGATGAATGCAGAAGATAAAAGATGTGGTTTTGAAAGGCTATGTCCTTGCTAAGCTAAATTGGATCTCATCCTGTAGATGAAAGATCAAGGAGCTCAAAGCGGAGCTAGAGAGACATGTCCAGATAATGAGATAGGGCAAAGCATTTTCCAAGATAATTAAGCATTCTGGTGGACTGGCCAGTTAGGTTAAATCTGCCACACCCATTCACTTTTGGGGATTGAACTGTGGAGTGCTAAACCGTATCTGCTGCTGTGCAAAGTAAAAGAGATCCATCCAAATTGTACGGTTAGTGAGAACACTCTCACTCTCAATTGTAAAACACTTCATAAGCTATTAATCAGTCTTAGGAACAAAATGAAATAAAGTTGTTATGCCATCTGGGAATGGGAAAACATCTTCAAAATATTTTTTTCTCTATGTTTTCTTCTTTTTTCTTTTTTTCTTTTTTATTTTTTTAATCCCACATTATGTGATTGATAATTTCAACCATTCTGGAATGCTTTTAACAGATGAACCCAGCATAGTAGTTTTATTACCGGCTCTTGTCCCTTACATGCTTCAGTACAGGTTTGGAATATACTCCCCAGTCAATTAGTGTTTTTTTTATCTCTTTTCCCAGAGACAACTTTTAAAGGACTACTTAACCCCTAAAAATCATAATTTCTCTGGTTTCTCCAAGCTTTTTGAGAAAGCTGTTTTGGTTTTGTTTTGGTTTGTTGCTTGTTTTGTTTTATTGCATCATTCCTAATGTCTTCAGACCTACTACAAGAAGAAGTTAAAAATAGATCTTATTTGAAGAGACTGTTAAAGCTAATGAACTGCCAGTCTTGGTATTTGTATCTTTCTAAATCCTTTAAAGTCCAAGGTTGCCTTCCTGAATCCTCAGTTACTTAGAAAACATTGTGTTTAGAAAACAGAGCCAGTTCAATTGCTTCTGCAAACTCACCTTCATTGTATAGGATTGTACTTCAAGAAATCTTGCTTCATTCAAACATTGGAAGTACAGATTTGACATCATCTGTGACCCTTCCATCTGTCTGAACTGTATTTCATTGTGTGAGTTCCTCAGTTGCTTCAAATAAGGACAGAATCTTTTCAATTTGCATAGCATGTTATGTGAAGATCTCCTGTCTGCTTTCTTCACTTGCTTTAATGGGAAGACAAGGGAAATACATTTTGAATGTTATCTTTTAGAGTCTACTTTTACCTACCAGTGTGCTTCTATGGACTAGAACCAATTTCAGCTTGAAAGAAGGTATTGTCATGATCCACTCATACCAACGGATTGGTTAACTGGTTGGTTGGTTAACTGATCTGGGAGTGCAACAGACAACCTGGAAAGGGGATTGCAGTATCAATCCAAACAAATGCACCTTTATAGAATGACCACAGCAAATGCCTGAAAGGAATCAGGGAGAGGAAAAGAATAAAAAAGAGGGGGAGAAAGAGAGAGGAGTATAGCTACCAAACATGGAGAGACTAAGTCCTCTTAGTCCAGCCGATAGAGTTTGCATAGTCACGTTGGGAAGGTCTCAAAGTCCTGGTGAACTCAAGGTTCCATTATAGTCCATTGCTGAGGGGGGAAACAGAATCTTGAAATGGCTGAGGGGGAACAGATCCAATCAAGAAGAAGAAGTCTATTGAAATTGCTGAGGGGGAAAAAGGTATTGAAGACGGGTACAGACAGTCCATGTTCTCAGCAGGATAAGTCAGTAGCAGCAGTGAGTGGGACCCACTGTTTCAGGACTGCTTTCTGGGGGAAACCAGTCTAGGTCCTGTAGGCACATCTCTAGGCAACACTCAGCAGGCATCCTGCTTCAGTCAGGCCAGCACCCCTGCATCAGAATTACAGGTGTCTCAGTCTCAGTCCTTGGGAGGGGGGCTTCAACCTTGGTGCCTCACGGTGGTAGTGGAGCAGAGGAAGGATTTTCCATGGGGGGGCTACCAAGTTGCCCCAGCAAGTTCATCTGGCCAAGAGGTGGGAAAATTCCTGGTCTATTGTCGTGAAGCAGGTGCAAGCATATAGGCTGGGTCGCCCTTTGGCAGGCCCTGCTAGAAGCAGTCACTGAAGACACAGCTGTGAACAATCCCTTGGCAGGCCAGAATTCTGCTCAGGGGCCTCAGGATTTTTGGTGTTCATCCATTACTGGCAGGCCAGAGGTCCCATCGGGGTCCTCAGGGTCCTGATATCGGTCCTGTGGACGGTCGTGAGGCAAATGGGGGGAACCTCAGACCGTCTTTCACAGCACCTGGTGACTCACGACAGGCTTCAAAGGGTCTTCATCAGCAGTGTTCTGTACTATTGTTGTATACTTGTCGCACATTGGTAGCATATCCTGGAAAGCAGAGACAATACGTCAGACAGAGAGAGAGAAGGGAAGGACAAGAAAAGATAAAAAAAGGCGGGGGTAAGGAAACAAGAAACAAGTATAATAACAGTAATTTAAACCATATTATTTTGAAACATTTTTTTCAAATATCTGAAACTAATCACAAATAATCAAAGGCAATAAAGCAATAAACAAATCAACAACAGTTCATTTAAAATATTTTTTTTTCAAAACAATTCACCAAAAATCAAAAGTAATTTTCTTATAATCGTCAAAGAAAATTGAAGACGATTTCAAAACACATCCTCTCATTTGTAGTCGCCTTGTGTCAATAGTCTTGGAGATGGCCACAGTGAAAAGGACATCAGCCCAGTTGTGTGCATTAATTACAGACATCAATTTTGTTAACTCTTTCATCATTCTCCAATTCATAATGAGTAAGATTGCTGATTAAAAAACCCCAATCAAAACGAAACGCAAAAGGGCAATGATGGGATGACACATACTGTTCAGGACTCTTGTGGCAGTAGGTGACCACCCAAAAAGAGTATCCTACCACCTGTGTTCAGCATCTTTTCTTACTCTCTCTATGACATGGTGTATTTCTTTCACATTGTGATGAACAGTTACCAGTGCTTTCTGTCTATTCTTCTTGATCTTCTCCAATATTTCAATGAAGTCCTGATGAAGCAAAGATTGCTTTACCAAAGTAATGTTCATCCCAATGGGAGTAGGTAAATGTCCTGGTTTAGGGCAAATTTGGGAGAAAACCTCCAAAAGGTGGACCCTCCAGAAAACAAACCCACATGGCCCCTCCCCCCAACCAGGTCGGGAAGGATTCCTTGGAAACAAGTGGAAAGAACCTGTTTCTGTAACAGGCAAAGCACCCCGCAGCACACAAAAGGATCAATACCAGATGGCACCACTCTTTCACCGCTCTGAAAAAGTAGACAACTTCAGAAAGTCTCTCTTGGGAGTGCTCGCTCTGTTATCAGTCTGTCCTGTGCTGGGGTAGCTGCTGCACCTTGGCCACAAGGTGCAAACTCTCGGTGTTTCCCAGGTCCCAGTCCGGAGCAGGTCCGAGTAGGTCCAAAGAAGGGAAAGGAGAAACAGTCCAGGGAAAATTTGGACTGCTTAGCTAAACTAACTAATGAGCAGGAGCAAAACAGCAAGAGCAAAGCAGGAGCAAAGCCGAAGCAAGAGCAAAGCGAAAAGCAAAGCAAAAAGCAAAAGCAGCACCCATGTACTGCCCTGTCTCTGTGTCGCGCCAGCTGTGGGGGAGCGGCTGATAGCAAAACCAAAACAAAACATTCGCTCTTCACAGCCAGTCTTGAAGGCACAGAACATGATAGCCAGCATCAACAGAACACACGGATGGGGATACAAGCATCATAACGTCACCCTAGGACAGTAATAGTTTGTGAATCAGTCTTTAATTGGATTGAAAAAGGTAATGGGAGGTAACTGGAGCTTCTGAAGAAAAATCACATCCCTCAATTTTGTAAAGTTACAAGCGCAACAATTTGAATGATTTTTACTATCCACTACTGCATTTTCTACAAATACCGTATCACAAGCAGTTCTAAAGCACCCACACCCATTGCCTATATATTTAAGGACTGTTTCGAAAGTCTCGTTAGGATGAATTTCAAAATGACAGATATTTTGTTCTGTGTCCAAACAAACATCCTGAGCTGTAATTGCATTACTTTCACAGATGAAGCCTAGTTCTCGGACAATAGAAGATTCCAAATTAACATGTTGCCATTTTTTACCAGTTTGATGGGCCCATTGTCTATGTTCAGAAAGATTGGGAATAGCTCCATCATGATTTAGCCCTAATGCAATAATAGGAAATCTCAAATGCACTGAGGCATTGCGTACGGTTAACACAAGAGCTGTGGCTGTGTTTGTAATGGGGTGGAAAGTAAAATTCACCAAGTTCCACCAGGACTGGAATTCTCTTTCAAAATCAGTGGCACTGTCCCAAATTCTTTTCTGAATTTCAGCAGGAAAATTGCCTTCACCTTCTCTTATCATTGAGGCAGCAACTGACTGCATCGACAATTGTGCCTGGATACAGCTAAGAGCCAAAGAAAGGTTGTTTTGTGTAGCACCGAGTGCATCAGTCTACCAATTTGCGATCACTTACATTTACCTTTTCCCAAGCTGGTAATATGTTTGATAGCAAGCACTGCTGTGTTCCCAGAGCCAATAAGGATGATTGCAGTGGTTGTTTTAATTTGGTCAAATCTCTAACCATTTTGTGGCAGCCAATTTATCCATTAGTGTACTTCAGAATCAATACTATTTAGAATTCCAAAACCTGTTCCCAAAACACCGGTTATGTCTCTTAGTGTCTGTTTTTAAAGAAAAAACGGACTTTCTGTTTTTGCAGCCAGGTGGTCCAACCCTCAAAGGAAGTCCGCAAAAAAGGCAAACAGGCCGGCTGAATTTCTGAGACATTGTTTTGCATCATCAGCAATTTGACTTGTTTAAGAGACCGTGCCAGATTGAACAATATGTGTTGTTGACCAGTTTTCCTGATTATATATGGTCCAATTTCAAAACTTCTCAGGCTAAGCATAAGCGGTGCTTGGGCTGGAGTGGTGGTAGTAGAAGGTTGGTTCATCCCATTTATTATCAACTTAAAAGAAAAGCCTTCACTAGTTTTGGACCAAAGACAAACTACTTCTGCAGTTTGTGTTAATGTAAAATTGTGCCAACAGTCTTGTACGCTTGGGGGCGTACAAACCTGTTCACGCTTATTTGTCTGATCTGTCAAAACACTGATGGAGATTGCTTTGCTATAAGCAGTTCCACAAATCCTTCGGCTAATTCCTTCTCCCACTCCCCCTTGAAGCTGCCAGGCTTTTTGTTTTTCCCATACCTGCCAAGTGAACAAAAGCTTGGGACCAAGGCCACATTGACTAAGGGGACTCTCAGTCCCTTCTGCCCACTCGGATGTAACTACTGTACTCAATGTCAGCTTTGTGCTCTCAGTCCCTTCTACCCATTGGGGTGTAACTATGGTGCTCAGTGTGGGCTTCATGCTCTCAGTCCCGTCTATTCCACTGGGATGTAACTACGGTACTCAGCGTGGGTTTTGTTATAGCGTCTATCTTAAATTTATGAGCTAAGCCTTTTCAACCTAACAGGTTGGTCAAGTTCTTTTGCCAGCGGCATGTCACTTAAGTCGGTTTAGTTAACGTCAAATTATGCCAGCAATCAATTGGTTCATTTTTACAATCCTTTGTACTTGCAACATTGTTCGTTTTGCGACCTAGAGTGTAATTACCAACATACTCCTGGCAGCAACACAGAGTAAGGGGAATTTGTTTGGCACACTCCCACTTGTTTGTAGGACACAGTCTCGCTGAAGGGATATCCCGATCATTTTTCCCATCTGGTTCCATAAAATTTCCGGCAACTGTGATGGAGGTGGATTTCTCATAGAGAGATCCTTCCATTTTTCTGCATGCTTCCACAATCGACTCACCAATTGTTCCAGTTAGGGCTCTAGTCCAGTCCTTCTGATCCCATCCCCACTCACTTGGACCATATACCTGGGGGTCATGCAGCACTAGAGGCTCTAGGTTTGGGTGGCCACCCTTGGGCTACGCTCCTAGAACATTAGTGGGATGGAGGGTAGCTTCAGACCACAACCACTCAGCAGGATCCTGTCCATGGAATTGTGGTAGGATGCAGAAAAGCATCACCAGTGTTATCATGGTTCAGATGATTTTCATGTTCCTCAGGGTTCTTCTGTAAAAGTAAAAACAACAGAAATCCTTCCACTGAGGGGCAGAAAAGAGTTAAAATGGATAGGATTATCCAGCATGTATTTATCCAATGCTCTTTCCCTAGAGCATCAGAGGCTAGGCATGCATATTTCTTCAGAGGGGTTTTCAGCACTAGTGCTACTTCCCCTACAGTAGGGAGGTCCACCAGAACAGGTTGTCCAGGGTAATGTGCTGGACTTTTTGAATCGTCAGGTCGCCGTAGTAAGGGAACGATGCTTGGAGCTGTTGGGCAAAAGGCAGTGATTTTGGGACATCCATTCCCCCCCCATCTACTGTTCATTCTTTTAACAGCTTCCCATAAGCGAACGTCCCAATTTCCCTCCCGGGGCTTCAGAAGTCCTTTCAAAAAACCCTTGGTCCTTTCTAAGATCCCCTTAGCTTGAGGGTAGTGGAAAGGGCTGTGGAAAGACCGCTTAATTCCTTCACCTTTTGCCCAATGCTGTACACCTCTAGCAGTGAAGTGGGACCTGTGATCAGATTGAATTTCCTGTGGCTTTGGGAAAGTTCCAAACCACCCCTGCAAAGCTTTAACCGCATTATCACCTGTAGCTCTTTTCAAAGCATCAGCTTGAACCAACCCAGATACAATTTCTCCTCCTACTAGCACAAAGTGTTTACCTCCTGACTTCTTAAAGGGGCCAATATAGTCTACCTGCCACGCGTCCCATAAGCCTTTACCCTTTCTTAAATGCAGAGGGTCATCTTCTCAAGGATGTCTCTCCAGTCACCTGTGACATTGCTCGCAGGCTGATACGCATGTTTTACACATTTCCCTGGTAACCAGCCAACCACAAGCATGAGCTTCTTTGTACAAATCTTTCGCACCCGTGTGCTGTCTTTTTCCATGCAGCCATTCTAATAGTTGATCCCAGTCCTCAGGAATGAGTTCCTTTTTCAGGGGGCTGAGCCTTGCTAGTTCATCAGCTCTATTCTTCCACTCTCCTGCTGGATTTCCATCTGTTTGCTGAGAAGCTACCCAACCAATAGCAATATTTCCTTGGCTTGCAACATCTAAAATTTCTTGCCCCTTTTCCTTTTGCCACACTGGAATTCTGTGAACTTCCCAATCATTTTGCTGCCAGAAAGGAAGCCACTCGGTACAACCTTTGTACACTGCGTAAGAGTCGGTGTAAATGCAGGCAAGAGAAATGTTCTGTGCCTCACATCGGAAAACACTCCAAACAGCTATGAGTTCCCCAGCCTGAGCGCTGCCTTCCCCTTCAGTAATGATTCTTTCACCAAATGAATTGTGTAAGACAGCTGTTCTAGATCTCCATACCTTCCCTTCCCGTTTTGCAGAGGCATCTGTGAACCAAGAACTTGCTGCTTGTTCGGGGGAGAAAGGAAGGGCAGCTTTGATTACAGAGGCACATTTATCTTGGCTGCTAACCAGGCTCTCAGTGCCTTGGATTGTTAGATTTTTAGCAGCATCTTCCGTTATTGAGACGGTATTACAATAGCCTTCCATCTGAGCATACCATTTCCTAACTGAGGCCCTTTGGGCTACCCCGTCAGGTGGGGGGGAGGGGTGGGGCTCCCATTAGTGACGATTTTGATAACTTTGAAAGGCCCTCTTAATACAGAAAGCTCTTGTCATGCAATTTTTTCCTCTTCTAGGAGAGCTAAGCTAACTACAAACAACCCCTTTTCCCAGGTAGTGTATCTTTTCTCAGCATCTTTGAAACCACAGGAATAAAAACCAAGAGGCCCCGTTGGACCCTCGGGACCCCACTGCCAAATGTGTACTGATAGCCCTGAGGAGGCAAATCCCCATTCCACCTGAAAGGGATCTGTGGGATGGATAGGGCCTAGTGCTTGGTGAGCTGTTGCCTCAAAAATCAGTAATTGCAATGCTTCTTCCTGAGAAGGAGTCCAATCCCATTTCATCCTTTTCCTCAGCAAGTCAAAAAGCGGCCTAGCAATTATTGAGAAATCTGGGAAGTGTTTTCTCCAGAACACCAATAGTCCTAGAGCTTGCTGGAGATCTTTCCTCAATTCAGGCCTTTGAAACTGATCTAAAGAGGTTAGGGTATCGGGTGGAATACATGTCATGCCTCCTTTCCACCAAATTCTCAAAATCTTCACTTCCTGAGAAGGTTTCTGAATTTTCTCTGCGGGTATCTGCAAATCAAGACTTTTTAAGTGAGAGATTATTTTCTGCTGATGTTTCCCTACTACCTCTATTTCATCCTTCCCCCCCTCCCCACCATCCCCCCCCCCCGCCCCCCCCCCCCCCCCCCCCCCCCCCAGAGTGTCTTAAATGTATTGATTATCAGCTACAGGATCAGCAGGATCAGGTTTGGGTATTTTTTCTAATTCCTCAACTAAAGCATGGTGGGCCAAAGTGGAGGAGTGTTTGTAGCCTTGGGGAAGCCTAGTGCAAGTGTATTGCCGTCCTTTCCCATGTGAAGGCAAAATGGTCCCTATATCTTCTGGCTGTATAGGTATCATAAGGAAGATGTCTTTGACATCCATAGTTGCCATTGCCATGATTGAGTGAGCCTTTTCTTGAATTGATGTTATTAATTCAGCTAAGTTTGGGACCAGTGCTGTAAGAGGGTCTGTGTTGGCATTAAGCCTGCGAAAATCTACTGTTAATCTCCACTTTCCACTGGCTTTTCAGACTGGCCATACCGGTGAATTAAAAGGAGAATGTGTGTGAATTATTACCCCTTGGTTTCTCAAGTCCTGTAGAACCGCTTTGATACCTTCTCTGGCACCAGAAGGTAGAGGGTATTGTTTTACATGAGTTGTTTGATTATAGGGTAGGGAGGGTGCGGTTTGAAGCAGCCTAATGTTAAGTGGCAGTGTGCCAAAAGACCACAGAAATCCCTCAGAGTCTTCCCACTGCCTCCCAGCAAGGACACCCATTCCTAATCAATTATTTGGAATGTTCCCAATTACCATTTTGATGACTAGTTGATGCTCATTTCCAGGGAGCGTCAGTTTGGCTAAGGCAACATTCATAGATTCTGTAGTTCCCAGAGCATTAAGAACACAGCATTGTCTCTTAGTTGGAACAATTCCACACCTCTGGGCATCCTTTTTTGTTAGTGCAGAGATTTGAGCCCCAATGTCAATCAAAAAGGTTACTAGTAGCCTGTGGAGGCCCGTGATAGCTGGGCTTAATATATATCCTGATTTATTTTTAGTGAGCATTCTTAAATAAACCCACGCTCCGCCCCTTTGCCCACCTGTAAGCGGCAGAGAGATTTGTTTCCCGAAAACCCTGTTGGTTTTGGTTCACTGCCTGTGTTCTGTGGGAGAGGCTGGGGGAGGGTTAGTTTTTGTCCCTGAGAAGGGAGGGGTGCACTGGGTTGAGCCAATGGATTCGGTTTTCGCTGGTGCCAATTATTTATTCTTTTCTGCAATTTATCAAGGGGCAAACCATCCATCACCTCTTTGGGGACCCACTTTTGAATTCCCAACAACCACCAATGGTGGCAGTTAGAGATCTGTTTTCCTTTCTCTATATTTTCACTGTCAGGAGCCCCAATAAATCAAACACCTTTGTTATTTTCTGATTTCTATGCCGGGGTTTTTATAGGTCCATCTTGTCTACAATAATTAATCAGATCTACTGCAACTTCAGCTCATGTCCAAACTTTATGGCTACTGGCAGGTGAATCAGATTGAGAAGCTGAGGGCTGTGAGGGGGAAGAGTAGGGAGTGAAGCCAGGATCTCTAGGTCCACTTTGGTCAGGGGAATTCCTGAGGAATCTTATCTAGTCTTTCTACAGGATTCAAAGCCATTGTGGTTTTCTGTAGAGTCATTGCTGTATGTTTAAGTGTTTCTGGAAGCCCACGAGTTCAATCGGTCATTAGTTCTGGCTTCACAGGTAATTGCATTGGGCATTCAAAACCAGGAACTAATTTCTTTTCATGAATCTTTTGCAGGCAGGCGGCTTTGTGGACACTTTCTAAGAGCTGGTCGGTGGTGTCAACGATTGCCAGGGGGTCACCCCTTTCCAAAGGATTCATTCTCCCGGCCCAGAAAGACGCACCCTGTGTCAGGGACCATGCATCACGCTTACCTCCTTATCTCCTGTTGTGAAGAAGGCTCCATGTCCCCAGTACCCACTGGCCTCCGGTTAATTTAATTTGATCTCCACCATCGAGGGACACTCGGAGGACATATTTGTCTCTGATTCTTGTGGGAGGTGCCCGAATTCTTTTTACAGCTTAGCTAATTCGGTAGCACTGAACGGTATTTGTTTAGTTGTGATAGGTGGGTCAAGATCCTCTTTCGGCAATGCAGAGAGACAGGGAGACCCACTCGGTAATCAGAATCCAATTTGATTGTGGGATACAAGCACTTACATACCATTGCAGGGAGACTAGTAATGTGTACTACAATGATTAGGTTAAAATCACATACACAAACTTACGCATATAACAACATCTCTTGCTTGCAGAGTTTAATGGGATTTTCTTTTTCCAGTAAACCCGTTTGATTTAATCTTCTTGCAATCCAGGTCGAATTTTCAAAGTTCCGTTTGTTTATGCCAAGGCATCCTGTTTTCAAATCTCTTATGTTAACCAGGTCCAAAGTGCATCATCTGTCTTATGTCCCCCAACATTCCAACAATCCTCATCATTAAGATAGTTCTATTCTGTTTGAACCAAGGGTCTCAAGCGAGGACAGCAGTATTCTCTCCAATTTTTTACTGCCTCAAGTTCCTGACGGGGATAGATTTGTTTCATGTCAGGAGTTTCCTTTTCCTCTGGCTCTGTAGAGGAATCAGTATGATGTGAATTCTTAGCAAGTTCCTCTCTAAGGGCAGCTCGCAACATATAGATCTCATTTCTATCTTCCTTTAATTCTTTCTGCAAAATTTCAACTAGGTTTTGAAGGGAATCTATTCTTGCTATTTCCTCGTTTCTTTGCTTAAAAAGGGTTTCTATGGCTGCTGTGAGACAAGCTGCCAAAACTGAGCAGAGGATGGTCTTATTTTTGCCCAGTTTAACTTCTGTTTCATGTTGTAAAGAACAAATTCTATCTATGACATTTTCTAAATTAAACCAGCTGTTCTCTGCCCAAACCTCCCCCCTTGGAGAAGGCTTGGCATTCTATTTAGCAAGCAGAGCAGAAAATTCAGCTGTAACTTTTGTGCTAGAGTTTTCAGTCATTTTATGAAGGGACCAAAACCATGACAGGGAGGTGCAAACTTAAGTTAGACAATCTCACAGCCTTTGCTGTGCTCCCCTTTGCTTCCCTGGCTGGGTGAAGAGACCAAATCTCCCTGGGAGGCCCTGCTTAGTTCCTTCAAGTTGTCCCTTCCTTCCCAGACAGTCCAAATTCACACATAAACAAAAACAGTTTCCCCTTTTGCGCTAAGAGATTTTTTGGGAAATTCTAAAGACAGAACCCTCAATAGAGTATGGGGGCGTATTTCACCTGGGCGTGCGCAGTTTGTGGGAAATTCAAAGAGCTTTCCTTGCTTTCCAGCTTCGTTCAACCCTTTCGCGATGAGGGGCTAGGTGTGGCTGAAGCAAATCGTCCTTCCCCTGTTCCAGACTACAAACAGCCTTGCAGACCCTTCTGTCTATCAGAATCCTGTCCATGATGCCAATTTAATGTCACGATCCGCTCATACCAATGGGGGTGGTGATGGTTGGTTAACTGATCTGGGAGTGCAACAGACAACACGGAAAGGGGATTGCAGTATCAAAACAAATTTATAGAATGACCACAGCAAATGCATGAAAGGAATTAGGGAGAGGAAAAGAATAGAAAAGAGGGGGAGAAAGAGAGAGGGAGTTGTCCTAAGCTGATTATATGATGCTTTTAACCCCAATCATCTTGTTCTGTTTATGCTGCATCATAAGTTTTGCACCTTTAAGACTTGTTGCAGAGAGTGAAGGGGGGAGAGAAGAAGCAGAAGTTTGTTTTCAGACCCTGCACTCACTCCTCCACATTCCTGCTCCTGGACTGTGTTGTCTGGGGATGAACAGACAGTGGGACAGAGCTCTCCTTTGCTTTTAGTTAGTTTTAGCTTGCTGAGGCAAGGAAGTTCCCTGGACTGTGGTTTCTTTTCTTTTTTCCCTTTTCTTTGGACCTCTTGAAACCTGCTCTGGACTGAACACCCAGAAGAGCACCGGCAGCTAGCACCTGTGGCCCACCAGGCCGGGCCCGGCCCGCAACATTTCCAGCACCGGAGGGACTGATAAGAGCCTGTGTGAGCTGAACTGCAACCCAAGGGAGGGGACTTTCTCAGTTTGTCATCTCTTTTGGAGCAACAAGGGGTTTTATTGTTCAATATTGTTTAGGTTTTATTGTTTAATAAACAGGTTTTTTCCACCTCTTTCCAAGGAACTATTTTCTCCTGGACCGGTTGGGGGGAGTGTTGCAGTGTGACGCCATTTCCTGTTTCAGGAAACAGGAAAATCCCTCAGGTGTTGGGATAGGTGAAACCTGTCCTTTCCCCTCCCCCTTTGCCCTCCTGCTAAGTGCTGTCCATCAATGTTAACATTCCAGCAGGGTCATGGTGTGGTTGGCAGAAGTTCAAAAGATGCCCCTCAGGTCCGGGCTCATTGGCCTGTCCAAGTGTCTTTATCCTTTGAGCCTTCCCCTCCTCCCACCTGGTTGGTGGCTCACCTGTGCCTTCCCCTGCCCCTGTCCCCGGGCTTAAAAGGAGACGGGACCATGCGGTCTGGATTCTGTTGGGAGCTGTTACAAGATTCAGAGGTCTGTCATCCTGGAATAAACTCTGGATTAAAACTCTACAGCAGAATCCTCTCCTTTTTCTCTTCACCGTCCCTTGAACCTTTTCCACCAGAGGTCAACTGAATTTCTACTATGCCTGGATTTGTTGCGAGTGCCTAGCTGCAGGATGCAGCCGGCCAAATGTATCTCTGAGGTGAAACATCACAGCTGCCGCCTTTGGCCCAGCAGCAAGGGTCAGACGAGCCCAGGCACGTCCCACCCGGTAATATTGGGATTAATATTTCATAGGGGAGGGGCCAAATGAATCTGCTTTCCTAGAGGAGCCCCTTTGGGGGTTCTCCTCAAAATTTGCCCTGAACCAAGACAGGAGTATAGCTACCAAATGTGGAGAGACTAAGTCCTCATAGTCCAGCCAACAGAGTTTGCCTAGTCACGTTGGGAAGATAATGGCCCTGCCTGGTTAACTCAAGGTTAAGTCCTGGTGAACTCAAGGTTCTATTATAGTCCATTGCTGAGGGGGGAAACAGAATCTTGAAATGGCTGAGGGGGAACAGATCCAATCAAGAAGAAGAAGTCTATTGAAATTGCTGAGGGGGGAAAAGGTATTGAAGACGGGTACAGACAGTCCATGTTCTCAGCAGGATAAGTCAGTAGCAGCAGTGAGTGGGACCCACTGTTTCAGGACTGCTTTCTGGGGGAAACCAGTCTAGGTCCTGTAGGCACATCTCTAGGCAACACTCAGCAGGCATCCTGCTTCAGTCAGGCCAGCACCCCTGCATCAGAATTACAGGTGTCTCAGTCTCAGTCCTTGGGAGGGGGGCTTCAACCTCGGTGCCTCACGGTGGTAGTGGAGCAGAGGAAGGATTTTCCATGGGGGGGCTACCAAGTTGCCCCAGCAAGTTCATCTGGCCAAGAGGTGGGAAAATTCCTGGTCTATTGTCGTGAAGCAGGTGCAAGCATATAGGCTGGGTCGCCCTTTGGCAGGCCCTGCTAGAAGCAGTCACTGAAGACACAGCTGTGAACAATCCCTTGGCAGGCCAGAATTCTGCTCAGGGGCCTCAGGATTTTTGGTGTTCATCCATTACTGGCAGGCCAGAATTCCCATCGGTGTCTTTAGGGTCCAAGTGTCTGTCCTGGGAATGGTCGTGAGGCAAATGAGGGGAACTTTAGACTGTCTTTCACACGTATCAGAAAATCTATTTACTGAAATAGCCAAAAAGAATGCATAACATTTACAATTGAGGGGGAAAAAGAAAACCAAACTCAAACCGTTGGAGCAATATCATTCTAGAGAATGCCATGTCTCTATGAAAAATACAAAAAAATTTCTGTTTTCAAACGCACCCACAAATCACCATTTTGCATCCTTTTTGTTGTTGTTGTTGTTTGTTTTAAAGCTCTGGCACTTATCTGATTCCTTTCCTTTTTGAGTTAGTTCAGCTCATTAATCTAGTAAGAAAGCTGCTAAAATTAAACGGAAAAACCTATGGGGAACAGGATGCCACTTCAGCCATGTTGTAGGGAAGCATTAGGTCAGCCTTCTGTCTTGTAGAAATACATCTGTCATATAGGAAAATCACTGCGTAGCACTATCTTATTTTGAACTTTCTCATTGCTACTGGGTTCCTGAATGATCAAGATGGTTTAAACCAAACAACAGCCAGCCCTCTAAGATACTCCCCAAACTATTGCAATGGAATAACTTGATCAGGTGAAGAGCTCACTATGCAAAAGCTGAATATGATGTCAAGAATGCTTTGTTGTGGATTACCATTGTTTGGGATCATTTATCCCTTACCCTCCCATGTAGGTATAGGAAAAAATTAAGAAACCACAAGGCTTTTACAGCTGTTCTTGTATTTTGGGATCGTAAGGACTTGGGTTGGTAAACAAAACTGTGGTGAGTTTTACTATTGACTTTATCGCTGTTTCACTTTGAATTAACTGCTTTGCATTTCAGCTTACCCATCAGTATAATGAGAAGAAGAATATCTTCCTTCCTGCCCAAAAGATGTTGAATTATGCCTGTGATGTCACGGACTTAAAGACGAAAACCATTGTGATTGAAAGGAAGTATTGGCATGCCACAAGGTAACTGGAGTGAGCTGTCTTTCCTCCTCAGCTTCACTGTGATAGTAGAATTTTAATTAGCAGTTCCAAAACTTTGTCTTAGCATAGTCTGGTGACATATCTCAGTAGAGCAGTGTCCTAGGGTGACTTTATGATGCTTGTATCCCCAGCCATCTGTTCTGTTAATGCTGGATATTCTATTCTCTGCCTTCAAGACTGGTTCTGAGAGCAAAGGTTGGGAGAAGAAGAAGCACGGAGTTTGTTATCACAGGCTGCACTCACTCTTCTAAAAGCAACACTGCTCCACATTCTGTGCTGCACTGTGTTGTCTGGGCACTGATGGAGCAGAACAGAGTGTTGTTTGCTTTTCAGTTGGTTTAGCTGGCTGAGGCAGAGTTTTCCCTGGACTGTCTTTTTTTCTTTCCCTTTTCTTGGAACTGTTCAAACCTGCTCCAGACTGGGACCTGGAGAGCACTGAGAGCTTGCACTTTGTGGCCACCTCTGTTCTGAAACCAATTGAAGATGGGGAATGGGAGTTCTACCAATGGGTTCATTTGTCATATTTGCATTGAAAATGTAGAAAGTTCAGAAGCAGGAAGACTTCATTTATTTCCTCATTTTGGAACCCCTCCCCATGAAAGGGCCCACCGATTCATTTTGAGCAACAAACTACGCGTGCTTAATAGCTTTTGAACTAATTACCATACGAAGTGAGGAATGATGGGATGTACCTAAATTATGAATATGTATTTGTCTTTTGGGTATTCAATACTTGTATAGATAAAAAGACTCTGTTATCACCTCTAAATCACAGTGTGTGTTTGGGAGCTATCCCGCACGCTGCCCAGCGTTGCAATAAACATACACTTTCTAATTTTGAACTGTTAGGGAGCCTTTGTCCGTCACAGTTGGATATCAGTACTAGATCAATATTTTTAATAAATCACCCCTTCTTGAGGATTGCTGCCAAATTTGCCCTAAACCAAGACAAGCAGGGTCTGCGATTTAGAGAATGATGGAATCACTTTGGTTGGAAAAGACCTTGAAGAACATTGAGTCTAAATGTAATTAGCAAACACAACCATCAAGAAATGTTGTGTTGTCTGAAGAGAACATGGTTTATCAGGTAAGCTTTGCAAGTATTTGTGTCATCACAAGCATGCATGTCCAATGCATTAGATGGGTATATAATAAGAAACCTGTGCAAATCAACAGAATGATTCTCAGGGTAGGATATTGGCATGTTTCATCCTTCTTCCCGACTTCTTCCAATGAATTACTTTTACAAAGTAATGATTGGAATTGTTACTCTTTTGACGGTTCTTGTTGTATTACTGACATTTTTGGCATAGGAACGCCAAATAGGTTAATTCACCTAGTTTTTCCGATAAAGACCAAGATTGAGTGTTGCTTAAGCTGGAGGCAGAAATATTTAAATCTTCCAGCCTCCTTCTTAGTACCTAATTTCTCTTACAATATCAGTGCACAATCTTGTCCCTTAAGGTCCAGCTAGCTCAGTTTATACCAACAGGGTGACTTTAGTAGGGCTCACGTGATGCTGCACACAGAAGCCCTCAGGGTGCACCTCTAGCAGACAGTAATTCATGCAGTTGGACCATCCCAGTGCTGACTTTGGATCACCAGAAGAGTAGAACTAGAGAGATTTGATGGAGAGCTCTCTGGAGGAAGTGGCCTGAAGAAGACAGCAGAAATCCCATCTGTGTGTTTGTACAAATAACGTGAATACCATTTACAGGAAAAGATCTTCAAATCGATCTAGCTTTTTCTGCAGATTATTTGTCAACTATCTGCATTACATGGACAGTTCCACTGAGCATCTGAAATACAGCTGCGTTTAAGTGGATTGATTCAGGGTTGGAAAGCAGTGAAATAAAGCTTTTCAGGAATAGCTGACATCCAAGTCCCGCAGAAATTTACCTATTTTTAATGTCCAGATGCTTTTTAAAATAATGGGTGACCATTTAGCTACCTAATAGCTTTAATCAGAAATACAAAGAAAATTTTAAACTCCCATCTTTTATAGCTTGAATATTTTTCTTTGTTTCTTTCCTGGTTTCCAATTCAGGTCTACAAATCATATGATTAGGTAATGAGAACTCATGCTGTATAAAAATATTTCCTGCTATACTTCCAAGTCAAGGCCATGTTTTTCCCGGAACTGTTTAAAAAAATAAAATTCTATCTGGATTCTCTCTAGCCCACACTCATCATTATACAAAATCATTTAAATATTATATTTTGACTTTACATGGTGCAATTATATTCAGAAATCCAAGGCTCTATTGTTAGATTGTTTGTATGGTTTTCTGGCAATTCTAACTTCCCACAACCACTCTTGGCAGCTATATATTTTTGCAGCAAGGCATCACAGGGGTCTGTGAGAAGTTTTAATGTGAAGCAGAGCTAACATTAAAATACACGTGACATACTCAAAATATTTCACTTCAGAAAGTTACAGTTTGCTTAGATGGAATGAAATATGAAATAAATGAACCTCACACAACATTTCTAAATCTTGGAAATCTACTACCTGAACTTTGAGTCAGTTTGCAGGACAGGACTCTGTAGAAATGCAAATGTGAAGTCCAAGGAATAGAGCAGAAGGTGTATTGGGCAGGGGTACAGAAGATTGCTCTGAAGGGTGATGTAAGCAAGATTGCATCCTATAAAGATAGCAGCTGCTTCTGCTGGTGCCAACATAGAGAATTTGCGCCACCAGCCTAGTTTTCTGGGGACATTTGACCTGTACACTCTTGAGGGCTTGTAGATGTGAATGAATCTGTCCTTTGATCTGTTTTTTTCTTTTCAAAGTCTATGACCTGACTTGCTATTGTGTACTGTACTGTATCGTTTTATAAACAGACATGTTTCTTCTGTTTGAAAGCTGTAGTTGAAAGTGAGCTTGCAATCATGAGTTGGCTGTCAAAAGAATTAATTTTCTGCTTTAAGCAAAATATCAATAGAAACAGTCCATCCACTCCTATGATACAGATTCCTTTTGAATTTACAGGGTAATTTGCATCAGTGAGTATAATGCATGTGCAATAAATACACCTTGCTTGGTTTCTAATGATGATAATAGTCCTCTTTGTATTACTCTAAGGATTGAACTCACCATCATTATTTTCCTGTTCTCATTGAAGTGTAAAGGAAAAATAGTTTTGCATTAACCAAGGAGTAAAATGCATGGATTTAGCATCATTCTTGCAAGTAGTCCTCGATTCTGAAAATACCTCTCAGAAGCTGCATCAAATGGGAAAGCTAGACAGATGGCAGAATGCAGAACCTGCCATTTAGGATCAGGTACAAAATAACACCCAAGAAATTCTTCATGGATGCTGCATAAGTACAAAGACGCCGTTATTTAAAAGAGAAAAATAGTCAATGTGAAATGTGTTTGATGAATAAAAAGCTATGCTAATCAAGAGACTACAGTGCCAAGTGTGCTACAAGGCTTTTTTGTAATTCACATCATTCCCAGCATGAAAAAATACTATTTTTATTGTAGATTGCTTAAGAGTGCACAACAGTTTGGAAAAAAGTGCTTTGCTTTTTCTATTCATAGGAACTGTGTATCATGGTAAGAGATCCTGTAGACAGGTTTTGGAAAACAATGTTATTTTGAAGATTCATTCCATTCAGAAATACTTCACATGAAAAAATTTGATCTGCTCTCCATCCTGAAGACTCTTAAAGGAAAATGTCTTTGTTGCATTCTCTTCACACTAGTTCAGGAGCTCAGTCTTACCTGCATTCTAATGCTTTTTTATGTTCCTGATGGCATGGCTTAGACATCCTTGTCTCCATTACCATCATGATTTCCAGATCAAGTGATGAGAATTTGTCTTCAGGATTGGTGAAGTTAAGTGTCATAACATTTTTGTCAAGTCAGTTTGAAGGGGTTTTTTTTGCCAAAGGAATCTCTTCCTTCCTAATGAAAACCATTGGCAATAGCAAACCTACTCAGTTTTTCAGTCAATAAGTCAAATAATACATCTCCACTGTACAAGGTCCTCCCTTTGTTTTTTTTTCACCAGAAGAAAACTGCTGTTTTCTTCTTCTTCTATCACCTTAGACTTACTTTCTTCCAAAATCTTTTTAAACCTTTAGATTTCTCTTTATAGCTAATTACTTTCACAGTGGGCTATAGCATATGTATTTGAAAAGACCATTTGTACATATCCAAATGGCTTACTTCTATTCTATTAAGAAATGGCTGCACTTCTATTAAGGAAACATAAAGGTGCAGTAATATTTTTTCTTCTACAAAATTTAAAAACCCCCAACTATTAAAAATGATACCAGCAAATGATGTCTGTAAGACTGAGGCAGGAGGCTTTTTCCAGAACAATGTGCAGTTCTTCGCAATTCTATTTTTCCCTCCGATTACTTTGTACAAAAATCGTTTTACACAGTCTTCTAATAGTGGCATGTTACTAGTGGGGTAGAGTATTGCCCTGCCAGCATTGGAATTGACTCGACTGTAGTTGTGTTCAAATCTGCTGATGAGACAAGGTTTTTTTGCTGAACGCACTTCAGCAAGCAAGAGAGCTTCTTAGTCTTAAGACGCTATGAGTCCCAGAAGAAGATGAATGAGGTGATGACATGCCTTGTGTTCTGAAGAGAGATCAAAACTTATTTCTGGGGTCACCCCCCCTCTTGGTACAGAAAGCGCACAGAGGGCTTTGAAGCAGCACTTTCACCCTCTTTGCATTCACTAGTAAATCGGAGACAGAGCTTGCCCCAAGGTTTGGGCAAAAATACTCTTTTGATGCAACTCTTCACCAGACAAAATCTCTGGGAAAATTTGCAGTGGCAGAAAGCAAGCCCTTCCTGGGAAATCTACTGAAACGGTTCAGAAGTTACTCCCATTCCCTGTTGCTAACCTCTGCTGTCTAGCTGTCCGATATGTTTGGGACCATGTTGAAATCATTCTAAACAATGGACTGACGCTGCACTGTTGAGTAAACATAGGTCTTTTCCATAGGTGTCAGGGAAAAATATTTCTGTTGGTAAAAATGATAGAAAACAATACCAGCATGGCAGAAAAACAATTACATCAATAGAATGAAGATGCCCAGAATTCTCCTTTTGAAGTTACACACAGTCAATATTTTCTCAAGAAGGTTGTGAAACTTAATAAGGAGTACAGTCCACGTGACTGGTGCACAAGTTCATGTCTCCACCTTACAAAATACATATTATTAAAAGAAAAATGTTCTGCCTTGTAGAAAAGTAACCCATTAGGAATTTGATCAAAGATAGGATTAGATCAAGTATTCCTACAAGACAGTAGTAGTACTAGGAAAAGCCTTTTGGCGTCTATTTAACTACAGGAAACTTGAGAAAGCAGAAGAGTGTCCTTCCCTGCTGCAAGCTGTACTTCCTATTTGCTAGTGCTGCTTCAACATTGTCTAAAGAAAACTTGCCAAAATAAGACTATTGTATACACGCAACTGTAACTATCCATTCCGCTCCAGCTAATTTTAACTAGCAAGTATGAGTCACACACTCTAATGGAATATTCTAATGCATAGATAGAGTATACCTTCACTAATAAATGGGGACTCTGGAAAAAGGACCAAATGCAGATGAATTTCAGGGAAGGAAATTATTGGAGTGCTAACTGCAGTCCCTCGACTTCACAAGAAATGATGCCTGGTAATCCCAACCAGAAACATATAGAAATCCATTTTCAAATGGGTTGCATCTATGGTCCTCTGTTCTTCCTATATGAAGAAACTGTGGTTTGAATCAATCTTCAAAATAGTATGCCTAAAGACCTTAGAAGCCTCCAATTCTTTTCTTTTTTTTTTTTTTTTCCAGAAGCAACTGTCTCAAAACCTTTTTAAAGCTGACATTTTCCCTTAAGATGCCATATTTTAAAAGAGCACCTTGTCATTTAACAGGGTATTCCAAACATCATTTACAAGTTTAGACTGAAAGTAACACTTTTCCTAGTAATCTTTCCTTTTTTGCAGCTCAGTGCTAACATAGGCAGCAAAGAAGAGAACAGACCACAGCTCTTTCTGGAGCATCTTGAACAAATGCCCTTGCTTATGTTCTAATCATTCACTTCACCAAAGACCTAATGATGAAGAAAAGGTTGTGAAAGCATTACTAGTAGTGTTACATGGCAATGTACGGGTGTGATTTCTCAACTAGAATTTGTATCACATAGATGATACTTGGCAAACAGCAAATGAAGGGGTTTTCTTCAGCTCTCAGACTGATGTTACATGTCAGTAATTTAATAAAAAGATAACAAGAACAAGGTTATTTTTTAACATGTGAATTTAATTACACCCCTGCCATGGACATCTGAATCTTATGAATAGACAGTGTCTGATCTAGAAAAAAATAAAGAATTATCACAGTTTAAAGAAACATAGGATCATAAACCCTTTGCTGATGGAACGTAGCCTATTCATTGGTTGAAATGAAGCAGGTAGACAGGACATATGAAATATTGTTTTGTGGATCAAACATTTATTTTCGAAAGTGATGCTGACAGATAGTGAACTCACCAACTTAGATACTGCACGGTAGATAAGGGTACATAACTTGCTCCATCAAGTAATCCCTTGGAGCCATCATCCAAGGGGATTTTCCCCTGCATCTGTGAAAATATGCCTACCTTTTTCACAATACTTCTGCAGCAGCATTGTTAGGCCTGATCAGCTGCTATGGAGAGTGAATTATCGGCAGCAAAGTGACTGGCCAGGGCAATTTGCTTCAATGGATTTTGATCTCCCGGATATTTTGCAGACCTGCTTCAGCCCTGCTTGTCAAACACAGCCTTTAAAGGGTGCCAAACAATTGTTAGTCTGTACTGGGCCATATGCTCTTTATTCTCTCCCTCAACTTCTCCATCGCCTCTCATCTGTTTCACATGAGCTATGTTCAAGGTCCACTGGCTACTTTTCACAGAATCTTCAGGCCTGATGCAGTAAGAATGATGACTAGAACACAGCTGGGATCAATTTTCCAGTTTGCATAAAATGCATTCTGCACACAAATCCAATGAGAAGGTGTTCCTCCTATGCCCAGAAAAACCTTCACTAGTACCAGTGTTCTACGTAAACTGCAACTTAGTCTGAAAGAAAAGCTTTTTTCTGAGAGTGTCTAAGAGCTTTGTACGAAGCACAGATATTTGATATATGCAATTTTGAATACCAGAGGAAAAAGAAAACGGCACAAAGCTTTTAATGGTACTGGTTTTAATTTTAAATTCCATGCACCTTTTCAAAAAGTGTCAGCTCAAATGCCCATCAACATATTTTAGTCATCTGTAAGTCAGTATTCATATAAAATGTGATTCAAATCAAAAGAATTTCAAACCTTTCCTCAAAGTTTATATGCCTAGATTTAATACTTCTGACACATATTAGATGAAAGGAAGACTTTTTTTACTGTGGGGGTGCTGGAACACTGGAACAGGTTGCCCAGAGAAGTTGTGGGTGTCCCATCCCTGAAAGTATTCAAGGTCAGGTTGGATGGGGCTTTGAGCAGCAACACAGGAGACTCTTGATGGTAGAGAAACAAAGTTGGAATCTAGAAGAAACTCAGATTGAAGTATAGGAGCAAGTTTTCCCTCAGCTCTTGGGGTAAAATCAAAGTGTTACAACATTACCTTGATCTGTGATTTTCACTACTGTAACAGGTTAATGAAAACTATGCAGAAGATAGCAAATTTTAAAAGAGAGAAGAATTACAGCATAAAATACATGGGATGGGTTTCTACACGGGACAAAATCTCTGTATTTCAACACTTCCTCATGTTAGGATTTCATGAAGTGCCAAAGAAGGTGTTCATCATCTGCTATGCTGACCTCTGTGTGGGCCTAGGTGTGTGTGGAAGGGGGGCATGTGAAGGGGAGTGTGTATCTTTGCTTAACACTTGTTGTGGCAGATTCATGCCTCAGCTCCATCATTTCTTTTAGAAACTTCACAGAGAGTGGATATGAAGTTTAATATCAACAAGAGATCAATTCCCAAATCATCCATTTTACCCTACCTTATAAATCATATGCTTTGTTGCATATTTTATCAAATAGACTTTCAAGCCACATGGAGAAATGAGAATGTGGAGAATCCCTCCAATGTCTTGCAACTTTTATGCAAATAGAGTTTCAAGAAAGGAAAATTTCTTTTAAAATACATCTGGGACAGGCATGATGGTGGTGTCAAGCTGTTGGGGTTTTTGTTGCTGGGAGAAGTTGTACAAAAGGATTGGTTTTTACATTGACTAGTTACTGAATCAAGTGCATGAATACATTGGAAATTCAACTGGGGGTTCCTTTTTCTACCAGATTACTTCTAGAACGAGCTTGCAGACTGAAGCTGACTCTTTTGCTCTCTTCTTGTTTCTTACCTATTTTCTTGGCTTCTTTACCACTATCTACACAATTTTGGAACTTTTTTCCCAACTAAAATTGTTTCATAGTCTGATAATTAGGATACATTTTTTACAAGGAATTTTTAAAAATCTTTGCTTGAGTTAAGAAGGTTAAGGACTAAGGTCTTTTTCTTACCTCATCAATATTGCGATGGAATTGATAAATAAAGACTAACTCTTTCTTTTTATTTTCAACCCAAGTAGATAGTTCCCATACATTAATACATTTTGTGGACCAATATTTGCCATTCTGATGTAAGTTGTCCCTTCTTAACAATATACATTCTGTGACTATGTTGACAACACTCTTGGTGAAGATCCTAATTGGTCTTAAACACACATAGGGAGAAATTTGCTCAGCCAGTGTCAGTCTTAAGCATGCCTATCAGAAGATCTTTCTATAGCTGGGGAATTTTCCCGTGAAAGGGATTCAGTTATGGAAGAGACACTTATCCCAGAGTTTTGCATTCTTCTTGAGCACTACTTAAGGAACTTAGATCCCATGTCCATTTGGATCTCTCTCTGCACAGACCTTTGTCATGCCAGTGCTTGAAATGCATCTCTAAGAGAATTCACTAGCACAGAATGAACGAGAGTGGAAGGCGTCAGTGGGGCTCACCAGGTCCAACCCCCCTGCTTAAACCAGGATACCTAGAGCCTCTTGCCCAGGATTATATCTGGGTGTACTTTTAATGTCTTCAAAGATCCAGGCTCCACCATCTTTCTGGGCAGTCTGTGCCGTGGTTCAGTCGCCCTCACAGTAAAAAATCATTTGGTGATGTGCAGAGGCAATCTCCTGTATTTCAGTGTGTGCCTACTGCCTCTTGTCTTTTCACTGAGCATCCTTGAAAAGACACTGGTTCCCTCCTCTTTGCACACTTCTGGGATGTATGTGTGCTGCCACGTAGATAAATGTCCAAAACCTTCCTGAAGCCCAGGCAGACAATATTCCCTTCATCTACCGGGCAAGTTGATTCATCAGAGGAGTTTAAAAAGTTGTTCAGCATGAAGTTCCCCTGGTAAATCCATGCTGACTATGTTATTTTGTCCTCCTTCATGTGCCTGGCAATGCTTTCCAGCAATAGCTGCTCCATCAACTTCCTGGGGATAAAAATGACGCTGGCTGGCTGGCTTGTACTTTTCCAAGTCCTCCTAGTTGCCTTTTTCCAAGATGGGTGACATTTGCTTTCATCCAGTCTTTGGGCACTTTCCTCAGTCACTATGATCCATCAAAAATCATTAGGAGTGGCCTCAGAATAACATCTGCTAACACCCTTGAGACCTGTGGCTGCATCTCAACAGGGCCTGTGGACTTCATGGAATACATACCAATTCAGTGACTATGCCCATAAAAGTTTGCAAGGGATAACAGAACATATTAACAGCTACCTGAAGAGTGAGTGAAAAACTATGGAAGCAATCCAAAAGGACAAAGACTTGAGTTCCCTTTTCAGACAAAGCATCCTATCGTGGAGCTGAGCAGCTTTAGATCTAGGGAAGCTTCCCCTCTGAAAGGATGCAGAAGACATTCTTTTACCCGTATCCACTAATAAAATGTATTGACCATTCACTTGCAATACAAAAAAACTAAATTCTTTCCAAAATTGTTGCCGCCTAACTAGACAATCATGTACTGGCTGCGTATTCCCCTAACAGATGACAGCACCTGCTTGATGCCTCTTATGCCTACAAACTATTTGAATTAGGTCATTTGAGTGGGGATTACTGGTCTGGGAACTTTCTTTCTGATGAATTTGGAATATTTACTGAAGCAAGGACCTGAAGATGAAAACTTCATTTCCCATCAGTGCACTTTAACATCCACGGCTGTAATGCCATCGTTTCTCACCAACTGAGTCAAGAATTTATGACTACAAAGTGAATCAGCTCCAAAAGGAAAGATAAAGGCTGGAAAACATTCTCTCTTGGTAAAGCAAATGAAGTGACTAAATTCTAATCACTCGCTGGCCTAAAGCTTCAAGGAGGGGGAGGTGGACCAGGTTTCCTTCCACTGCCGTTCTCTTTGTCACCTCAGTGTTTTATAGGGGTATGCAGACATTCAGAAAGAGAGCTTTGCTGAATTCATAAAATTCAGTCTTAAAAAATAACTTGAGAGCAGCTGAAATGAAAAGAACAAATAAAATGCAATTAATTCCACGGAAGCTTGAAATGATTATTTCTTCATTTTGCATTTGAGGATGTATATTGTGTGAGTTTGTCTTGTATTGTTCTACAGGTTTTCTAACTGTCACACCTTTCTTTATGAATGGACTGTCCTTTCCTAAATACTCTCATATGGAGGAACATGCTTCTGATAAGAAGAGCACTAGGGTGTCTTTACTTGACCTTTTATTTTTACTGATGTTTGCTCCTTGGGAATGAATGGGGTTTTTCAATTGAAATGTCTTACTATTGCTCCCACAGGATAAGCCACAGACTCTTCTGCTCAGAGCTGTCACTAGTCAGCTATTCTCCTAAACGATTCTCTGCAGTTGAACACTACTTATCTTTGCCGTGTTTCTTCAACTCACTTGCAAGTCATTCATGCGCTACCTTATTGTGAGAATTGCTTGGTTTGAAGATGATTTAAAAGGGTATGAGAATACTTTTGTGCCTCTGCTATAAGGATGCTTTTCAAATCCACACAAACTTCCTGCAAATGCAAAAGCATTCATCCTGTATTGTCCTAGGCTACAATATAAAAATGTTTTCTGCTCCCAACCTCAAGAGCTGCTGAAACCGGGAGGGGCATCGTTTTTTCCTTATCTCCTTATCTCTTAACGGGGCCATCCATGTCTTGCCACATGATTCAGAGATGACTCCCTCCAGGAGCCATTTCTGTTTAAAGGCTAATCAAGGAACCACCGCATGACTCAGAACAATTTGAGCCCATTGCAAGATGCTCTGCCCAGGGGGCAGGAGCTAAGCATCCCCAGCTGGATATAATCTGAGTTTTGGGACACCACAAGCAGTCTTTCCACTGGCTTCCTAGAGGAACGGCCACCCTCACCCACTGGTCTTCAGAGGACAAGAGCTACCAGATGGTTTCTACAGGATCACCACTTCAACAAGGCCATTTCATCCGGACTGCTGCCACCACCCTAACTAGCAGGGTGACAGGTTGTATTCTGTCCGTGGTTTTTCTTTTGTATTATTGCATGTATTTGGTTTTTCCCCTTTTCCTAATAAATTGTATTTCTGACTTGGAGTCTTGCTGCCATGCTGGATTTCTTCAGACTGACTAGCTCCTGACACCAACAGCCAGAGTGGGCTGCCCCCAGAAAGCTGTCAAATCCAGGGTGCAGCTGTAGGGCACAGCTGCTCTATGGCACAGGTGGACTGCATTGGGGATAGGACTGCGCCGAGGGCGGGGACAAGGAACAGGGAGAGGTCTTCTGCATGTTTTCCAAAGGAGTTTCTTCCCTGGAGGGTCAGGGACACAAAGACACTGACCCAAATGCATACATCAACTTAGAAATGGGGAGAGGTGCCAGAGGAGGATACAATCTTGAACACACTGGGAGCAACTGGGGGTGGACCACAAGGCGGGGAATACAATGTTTAAACCAATAGGGGACTACAGGGGAGGAGAATAACTTAAACAAACCAATGGGGTTTTGAAGAGTATAAAATTGATAGGGAAGTTTCTAGAGAAAGGGGCAGGCTTGGGGAGGGATTGACATTCAGTGGGAGGAGGAAAAGGGAAGAAAAGGGCAGGTCTTTGGGGAGATGGACAACTAGGGCAAAAACTAACAACATGGGGGGGAAAGGAACAATCCCTTAATAATAAAATATGCTCCAACAGCACAAAACAGGAAGTATTATCAAACTGACTACTCAAACTGCATTACAATCAAAAACACGCACTGCAACAGCGACAGCATCTCTTGCTGGTTTTGCTTTCAAACCAGAAGAGGTGCCAACCAGAAAATTAGCAAACTTAAAAGTTAACTGGCCGCAGTTTTGATTTCCTTCTTAAATATATGACTGCTTGTCTAATTGGCTTAGCAGCATGTCTGTTCTTAGTGCCAAGCAGGGATTCACTTTGCCAGGCATGGAGGAAGCTTCTAGGAGCTTTTCACAAAAGATTCACTTCTGTGGCTGGCTTCTTCCCTCCCCACCAAAAACCAAGCCATGCAAAACCAACACCTTAACTAATCCCTAGTACTTAGTACGCATCCAATAATTCCTTTTAAACTATACTTTACATTTTTTACCAAATGCCCTGAAAAGAAATGGATCCATAATATTGATCAAAATAGTTCCAGTTCAATAGAAATACTGGGTCATGCAACTCTGGTTTACATCACTATTTTTTGTACAATCAACAGGAGCTTTTTTCGCCTCTAAAGAAATGTTTCCCGATGGTTTGGATCAGAAGATCCAGTATTGCCATCGTGAGATTTTTGTTTTGAAGGCCATAGGCTGTGCTCAGTGTTTTGGGTATATTCTTTGTTGTGCCTTGCATATATTTTGGATAGAAAGCCAGTAGAGATGATGTCCTTGCTGCAGTAGCCATGCTAAATAAGGCAGAGCGTCTGGCTGATGTACTGGAGCTGTAGACTATCCACCAGTCGCCCAGGGCGGTGAGGATCTCTAAAGGAATATAATAGTGGCTATGCTCTGGAAGTTTTACAGAGAGAAAGAGCCTCATAGCTCTAATGATGTGTCTCCTGGAGTTCTGAAGAATATGTTGTAAAGAAGAAGGCTGCTGTCTTTCGCAACAATCTTCCGTGCATTCAAGAGGATAATTTAACTTCTTGTCTGAGAATGAAAGAAATATTAGTAGTAATGAGTTCTTTTTTCTCTGTCGGTGCATCACTGATTGAGTTTGGGTAGGTTACATTTTATTTCTTTTTTTTCTTTAAATATTACATCGTAAGGTGTTCCAAATTCCCAAATTCTGCTTCACTTTATTTTGTAGGCCAGACTGGTTCATCTTCTCTCGGCTCTATTATTGCAGACCATATCTGAATGAATTTTTTTTTGTTTTTCATTTTGAACATTATTAGATTTAAACTGTATGAACAGAACACTTTATTTATCATCATTTTACCAGTTTGGAAGGAAATAGAGAATTTTTAAGAAAATGACGCAACTCCACTTGTGGTTTTCAATGGAAGAGAAGAATAACAATGTCCTACATTCGCAGCATTGTTTGCAGTCATATTGCAGCTAGTTTCCAGCAACTTAGGTCAGGTTCTGGAAGCAGGCACCCATGATAGTATAGAAGTCTAAGCAGTTTCATTTTGGCGGCTTTTCTTGAACAATAGCTAATATGTCTCAACGTTGTGCTGAATCTTGTTGTACAGACTCTTCTTTTGAGGTCTGAACTCCTTGCTGGACTACTGTATCTCAGAATCAGCTACAGTAAACCTGTGTTTCCTTATAGCTTTAAGAATTTGGTTCTAATCTATAAAAGCAAGAAAAGGTTGCCATATTAATACAAGAGAAAGAAAGTGTTAGGAAAGCAGTTAATGGCATGGGGTTTTTTCCTACAAATTGGAGCAGAGATTTAGTTGTTTGATGGGGTTTTTTTTTGCTTCTCAATGGAATTTTAGAAGTGGTTGGGAAAGAAAGTGTGGATTTTTCAGGTTTGCCTTGAAAGAAGAATAACAGGGGAAACTGTTGAAAAGAATTAATCCAGAACTCTATGCCTTTCATACAGAGTTTCAGAAGTGAAAAGCAGGAAGAGACAGTCCAGACAAGATGATTGAATAGAATGAATTCAAAATAGCTTTCTTTTCCCTCTGAATTCCAGCTCTAAACCTTATTAATATTAAGGTATTAATAGGAAATACATCTGTCCTAGGGTGACGTTATGATGCATGTATCCCCATTCACGTGTTCTGTGAATGTTGGATATTATGTTCTGTACCTTTAAGACTGGCTCTGAAGAGGGAATGTTTTGTTTTGGTTTTCTTATCAGCCTGGCGGGACACAGAGACTGCAGCTTTTGCTTTTCCTGCTTTTGCTTTTCGCTTTGCTCTCTCTCACTCTTGCTTGCTTCGCTTCTGCTTGCTTTTGCTCATTAGCTAGTTTAGCTAAACTGTCCAAATTTCTTCCTGGACCATTTCTCCTTTCCTTTTACTGACCATTTTGAACCTGCTCCGGACTGGGACCTGGGAAACACCGAGAGTTTGCACCTTGTGGCCTGCAGCAGCTGGCCCAGCTCTGGAGGGACTGAGAAGAGAGTGAGCACCCCCCCAAGAGAGACTTTCTGAATTTGTCATCTTTTTCAGAGCGGTGTCATCCGGAATTGTTCCTTTTGCGTGCTGGGGGGTGCTGTGCCTATTAAATAAACAGGTTCGTTCCACTTCTCTCTGAGGAATCCTTCCCGAACCAGTTGCGGGGAGGGGCCCTAATTTGGAAATTCTCCTCCAAATTTGCCCTAAACCAGGACAACATCGCAATCTCTAAGATTTAAAAATGGATGATGAAGTTTTATATCCAGTAAAGTGTAAGGCTTCACATTTTAATCTGATTTGCATTTTGGTGAAAGCCGGGCATCCTTTGCAATTTACCAGATAACAAGGGATTTAGAACAGTAAGTATGCAAGTAATCTTTTGGACCCTTCATCTCCCTTCTTATGACAATGAATACATTTATTAAGCTTGTTGTCCTGGCATGTTTTTATTCCATCAGGGGATTTGATCATACAAATGTCTAGTCATTCTTTCCTTGTTTTCAACCACTCTAAGAGCATTAATCAGAACTATTCAGTAGTTCTTGATCTGCAACAGTGACGAGCACTAGACTGGTAAGAGTCAGTGGGCATCAGCAGATCCCCTATGACAGCACATGGCAGGCTGTTCTGGCAGGACTGATGTTTGAGGGGCTCGAATTCTGTGAAATAGAACATTCAAGGGATGGGAAACATGGAAACAGATTCTGAGCTTTCAACCCACCACATGAGCAAGTAATAAGGCAGGTAATTTTCTGTGGAAATTTCTTTAGCCCCAGTGTTGTGGATGATGATTACTCTTCCTACCTCCTTTGGCCAGCTACCAGCTTTCCCCTCCATTACTCTGCTTCTGGACAGAAAACCAGAAGAAGGGATTTTTGACCAAAACACCTATCAGGACCTTAGAGTGTTTTTTGCTCCAAAATGTTTCAAGGCAGATAGGGAAACAATTCCATTTTCGAGAGTGTGTTGAGAAGACATGGTTGAAAGTTAAAAACATTGGGTTCTGTTTCTATATATGTTACTGATTGTGCTTATTATCTTAGTCATGTAATATATATATATATATTTGGTAGGGTTTGTCCTTTTTTATTTTTCTTGGGGTTTTTTTCCTTTTTTTTTTTTTTGATGCATCCTTGAGATAAAAGGCCAAAAGTACAGAAAAGTTCTGTACGGTTAAAATACTTTTGAGATGCCTCATGCTGAAAAACTTGTAGCTACTGCTAAGGCCCATTGGCCAATTCCTGCTTCATTTCTGAGAAGCTATAAAATTCCCATCTGTATTTTAGTTCTAACAATTTGTTGTTATGGTGGAGATGCAACTTAAGAACAACCATTTTTGAATCTGTAGGGATGTATTTACCACCATTTTATAGCTGCCTTTTCAGTTTCTGAGCCACTATTGAAAAAAAGGAGAAGTATCTACACTGTTTTCAACCTGTAGACCATCCACTACTGTCCACATGCTCAGATTCAAAGGCAAACAAGCCTGTCTGGCCTCATTGGGAGGAATTATTTGCATTCAAAAGACTAGACTAGTATTTGATTTCCACCAGCAGAGTCCATTGGGCAGCTCCTGTCATCTGCATTTCAATATTTAATCCTCCTCTATGTTTACTGTGCAAAGCTCTTTCAGAATGATGGTGTGCCCACTGTCTCACCAGCTGTGACGTTTGCAGCGAGTCTCCCACGGAAAGGAGCTGTAAAAAAGGCAAGCCAGGGCAGTGATTTCTGTTGCTCAATACCCACAAATCAAAGCTATTTAGTCTAATTTAAGGCTGAAAAAGAATTCAAAATGCCTTCAAAGGATTCAAAAAATCATCAGACAATACTGCAGTTCAGTATTCAGGACAAGAGCATATCCCACAGTGTGGTGGTTTGACAGGAAATGTGTTTTCTGGGATGCTGTGGTTAGGCCAATAAATGTTCAGATTTTAATATTGGCACCTAATGTGGCCATTGGGACATTGGATGTGCCTCTGAGAAAACAGGGTTAAAAGCAGGGCTCTCCCCTGGGAGGCTCTCTTGGGTTCCGGTCAGGGAAAGGTTCAGATCTCCCCTGCCTGGCTGCGGGCTGGGCGGGGCAGGGGAAGCCCCCCGGCTGGGTGAGGTAGGCTGGGTCCCTGGCCAGAAGGGAGGTGAAGGCCCCTGCAGGATGGAAGGGTGGAGGAGCACTGAGAGGCATCGGGCAGCCATCCCCACCCCGCCCCAGGAGAGATAGAGAGAGAGCTGGTGCCTGTTCTTGGCCGGGCGAGAAGGAGAAGAGGGGAGTGCAAGAAGGTGCCTGGCAGGGCAGCCATGGGAGTTCTGGACAGACAGAGCCTCAGATTTTTAACCCTTTTCTTGGATGATGGAAAAATGCTAATCCTCCTGGAGTTGAATGAGAAGAGAGATATAGAGGAGATACGAGGAAATGGGCCACGAGAGAAATAGAGAAGAACGCAGGTGGAAGAGATGATGGAGTAGCTTATGCTGGACTCTTTGTGTGTAGCCATGGACAGAGCCATGTTTCCTTGTGATACAGGGACTGCATTCTAGGGGGAGGCAATGCCTCAGGACCAAGAGGGTTCGGTGTGGGTACCCCTCGGCCCCAGGGGGTGAAAAATATGGGGGGGACAGATGTCCCAAAGTTGAGACTGTGCCTTTTTGCAGTGGGATGAAGCATCCTTAAAAGTCGACCCTAGAAGCAGCTCTGGTCTGTGTTCAGTGGTGAGAGCAGTGGACATGAAAGGAAGAGGTCACCATTGGCACAAGAAGGACTCCTTCTCCTCTTGATGAACTGAGGATTGAGTATTCTGAAGGGTGGTGCTGGACCGAGAGTCGATGATTTGGGGGATGTATTGTATTGGGAATTTGGGGAGGAGGAGGAGGAGATGTATTTGTGAAGTTTTCATTTTCCTTGTGTGTTTCTTTTTTTTTTTTTCCTTTCCCTTGTAGTTTAGTTAATAATTATTTTTTTTTCCTAAGTGGGAGCCTGCTTTGCTTATTGCTGGTCACATCTCCCAGCAGAAACCAGGGAGAGAGTATACTCATGGGGGCACTGGCATTGTCCCAGTGTCAAGCCATGATACACAGGCTGAGAGAATGAGGGCTGTTTAGCCTGGTGAAGAGAAGGTTGCATGGAGACCTCACAACACCTTCCAATATCTGAAGGGAAGCAGGAGAGGGACTCTTCATTAGCAACTCTGGAGACAGGACAATGGGCAATGGCTTCAAAATGAAAGAGGGCAGGTTGAAATTAGATACTCGGAAGAAATTCTTCCCTGTGAGGGTGGTGAAGCACTGGCACAGAGAGCCTGGAGAAGTTATGGACACCCCAACCTGGTGTTCAAGGCCAGGCTGGATGGGGCTCTGAGCAACCTGAGCAAGTAAAAGGTGTCCCCGCCCATGTCAGAGAACTAGATGGCCTTTAAGGTCTTTGTCTACCCCGGCCATTCTATGATCCTGTGATTCTGCTGTGGTAGCGTTCAGGATGGAGCGTGTTCTGCATGTTGGCCATTTCCAATACACCATTGGTTCCAGGTGCCTTACACGAGCTTGCTCCCTGAAAATTCTGTCAGAATGAAGAACATCTCTCTATATATTAGACACATAATAAATGAAGAAATGGGTTTGCACATTTGTCCACTAAGTTGTGGATGAGATTGCTGTGAAGTTTCATTTGGTTTTCTTGTTTGCTCATGAGGCCGACGGTCCTCGTGTCAGCTGCCTCAAAGGCAGCATTTGGCTCCTCCGCCTCCCTTCTCCCTCCTGCCTCTTTCAATTTCTTTCCCTTGACAATTTAATGTCGTTTTCCCTTTCATACCTGAAAATCCCTGCATGCTTCTGGGCTTTCTCCCTTTTCATACAGATCTTCTTCCACCCTTGACAATCCATACTTTTCATACCATAAGGGCCTGCCCTTCAGGCATAAAAGACTTTGATTCCTTATTATATCTATGGGAATTTAATTAATAGCTTCATGCCTTTTCATAGAAAGAGTAGGGAATTGATAGCTTGTTCCCTGAAGTACAGAAGGAAGAGAATGAAACATGAATCATGTGGAGTGGAAAAGTTGCTATCTATTTTCTTCCAAGAACTACCCCAAAAGATGCAGGGGGTGATGAAGCCTGGCTAGATGAGTTTCCCTTCTAATGGAAGGAAACAACCACGCCACTTCATACAAGTCAGTCCTATAGAAGAGAGAAATTCACTTCTGGGAACATTGCAGGATTTGAATGCAGAGTCACACTCATCTTTTGTTGCTTTGTTGTCTGCTTGGCATGGAACACGCTGCTTTGAAGAGGGAAGTGACTAACAGACAGTCCACTTTACAAACACATATGCTTCCCTCTTCTTCTGAGACCTCGGCACAGAGCCCTCTTTGGCATGGTACTTCAAGGTAAGAAGGAGCGGGCAGAGGGCACTGGGAACAGACAGCAGTTTGCAGGTTGTATAGGAAAGAGGACTGCCCCTTGAATGTGGTGCAAATACAAACTTCCACCAGTTTCAGGGGTACACTTCAGCCAAGCTTGTTGTCCTGGCACATTTTTTCTCTGTGAAACGCTTTGCGGTATGATCTGGACGACAAGAGACGCAGAATACGGGGCTACGTAGTGCTGAGAAGGTAAGTGCCTGGCCCCAGGGTCTTTTGGCAGAAGCAGTGCACTAGAGCCGTTGGCTGCTGCCACAATGATCTGTGTGAGAAACAGATGCCTAATCCCCTCCGGGAGAGTAAAAGCAGGATTGGTTACAAGAGTCGCAGAGCACTGGGCTGGTGGCTGCCGCATACCAGCTGTAAAAGGAGCATGACTCCTACTGGCCTACCAACCAAACTCATGGTGGCAGTGGTAAGGATTAAAGTTCAGTGAGAGCTATTTGTGCCGCTACCTATGGCCCTTCTGTGGAAACAAATGTGCCTACCTTTAGGTTCCGAGATCCAGAGAACACAATGGTAGTTGCAGCGGAAAAGGGAAGGACAGAGCGCACTGGTGAGCTTGATGTGGCTTACACAGGGCAGGCAGAAGGTGCAGCCCAAGTCTCGCTTTTATTTCTAGAGCCTTTTTCTACGCAAACAGCTGCTGGATGTTTGCAACAAAGATGTGAGTGTGAAAAAGTGAGGGCAGGTCTATGTGGGAAAGAAGATACAAAGCATTGTGCGCAGTTTAAAAGCTCTTTAGAAAAAAAAGGAGTTACTTTGAGAACATCTTCTGTCTTGACACTTCCACCTGTGCGATCTTTAGCTGCTTTGGACATGGCCACAATGAAAGAATGTGAAAATATTTGCGCTGCCAATGTCAGGTTGCACAGGAAAGAGGGTAGGTTGGCAAATGCCTTCTGTCCTGGCACATCTGTCAGTCAGAAGTGCAGCTGAAAACGCTTGGCTGTAGCGATAGTCTCTGTCACTTTGAGAGAATGTGCTGATGCACGTATATATATCATTGAGAAAGTACGTGAGAATCGCTAGTATGTTTCGTTTGGTTGACAGACTGCAAAGGGACCGTTATGGCCAGCACTGCCTTTTTGTTGTAGGACTTTTTCTTTGAGAGCAGCCGCTGGACATTTTGAAGCGGTTTGGGATCTTCAAGCGTTCGAGTGCAAGATGGTACCTAGATCTTGAGGGAAAGTGCATATCTCCAGGAAGCTGAATGCAGTTCAGTGGGTGCAAGTTACATGTTGAGCAGCTGATGGCCCAGAAAACTTTCTAAAATGAAGAGGCCATGCTGCAATTGCCTTTTATTTTGAAGCTTCTAAACTGTGCAGCCAACAATGAAATGATGCTTTGTAGAGAGCTTTTTGGATAATTGGTTAGCTGAGAAAGGACATTTCGATGTGATACCGATGGCTAAGGATAGGGGATACAAGCTGGGAACTAAGCAACCAGTGTCCAATCACTGACAAAGGTCACAGTGACCTTCTCTGAAACGGGAAGACGGGGGAGAAAATCGCTTGCCAGAAAATGTAGATATCTTAGGTAGAGAAGCTGGAAGAATGCAAACATAGAAGCAAAATAATTATTAGAAGATAGAAGTAGGTGTGGTTGATCCAAGTGTGCTTTAACCAATAATGAACTCAGCTTTTGCAATATGTATAAGCTTCATTAACACCAATATAAATATGTGTGAGTTTTCAATAAACTTCGGGATTTGCCATTCACGCATATGGTGTGTCGCATTTCTCCCGCCGTTCACGACAATTCTTCTTCCTTCTGGGCTACATGCAGGATCCCATTCTGTCAGTACCCGAGAGCCAGGATCCACAGCGGAGCTCTTGTCCCTCCACTGCTCCCACACGAACGGGGCTGGGCTAGAAAAGTGCTTGTCTTTTTCCTGGGCACTGTCAGCGCTCTTCTAAATAACCACACCACAGCATTGTCAACTCACAAAACCAGGACACGCACCGAGCCCAGCTCACAACTACCCCCAGGACCCAGCCAAGTCAGAAACATCCCTGCTCTCCAATCAACTGTGTCAGGACAAAAAGATGTCACTGATCTTCCCCTTCCAAGTGGATACTCTTCTTTGCCCCACACTCAAAGGCCGACACCAGATCTTCTGCCCTAACAAACTTTTTCTCTCTCACAGAGCCTGGTAACAAACTTGAAAATGTTGGCCGAGCTCGCAAAACTGTTGGTGGAGAAAGCTCTTTGCTGCCTACAATTTCAATTGCACCCATCAAACTATAAACGTGCACCCTGCTATCGCCACTTTCCTTCTCAGCTCTAGGTACCACGGTAAGCCTTCAATCTCTCAGAGTCAGGATCCAAATGGGATGGCACCAGGGACTGCTCACACAGTCCCTAAAGCTACAAGGGACAAAAACCTGTCCTGCAGAGGCCTGGCCTGGCCTCTGCATTGCCACTGACAGTTCAACAACTCGAACCCAGAGAACTGCCTATTGGGAAAAGCCTTTCAATTCACTGAGACCACCCAAAGTGGCCACCCAAACTTTGCCAAAGGGAGGAGGAACTAGAAGCCCATCTCAAAAGAAATGGCATCCCCTCCTCCAAAATCCAAAGCATCCAGGGCCTGATCCTCTACAAAGGTGTCAGACCACTGTTATTGGGCATTACCCGTGCGGGGCACTAGCTAGGCTGCACACCAAGACCCAGCGCAGCTCTTTACCTTGTCCAAAAGAAGTGTGCTGGCAGAATTTCAAGAAGGCTGCCTTGAGAAAGTGGAAAACACATACCAAATGGATTCTTGCAGGAAGGAGACTGCCTTCCAAAGATGGATACCGACTCCATGATTGTACAAATTGAGTCAGGGCTTCCAAACCAAATATGCCAGCATAGAAAGTTGCTGCCGCCCTTAAGCTGCACGACACAGCTTCTTATCTGCACCTCCAACACTGGGGCTAAGTTCTTTCCTTCCCGTGAGAAAGCATTGCTGTTCTCCTTCAGGAACTTACCGAGCAAAAGTTGCATACCACGTCCGGTACTGACTCTGTCCAACAATGGCTCCTACACAGAAAGGACCAGGACAGAAATGTCTTGCTGTACTATACCTTCCCACGATACCTTATCATCAGCCCTACCAACATTGCCACCATATCTTTTACTTCCCAAGCAAGGAAAGGCACTCCAAGTCACTTGGCTTTGCCTTGCCTCCAGTACCATGTCTAGTTTTCCTAGCCTACCCTACCCTAGCTTTGCTTGCTTGCCTATGTCTGCCTTGCCTAGCCCTTCCAATAACTTCCTGGCTTTGCTTTGCCTTGTCTACCCCTCTTTGCCTTGCCTTCCATGCAGGTAAGGCAATGCAAAGCAAGTGTAGGCAATTGTAGGCAAGTCAAGGGACAGGTTGGCAAGACTGAAGCCGTGAGGGGAAAGCAAATGGAGTGGTAGGTGAGACAAGTGCCAGAAGTTAGAGGCAAGGCTGGGCATAGGAGGTAATGGTAACCGGAAGGGCTAGGCAAGGCCAAGCCCTGTAGGAAAACTGCAGGCAGGTCAAATGTGAGGCATGGGTATGCAAGGGAATGCAAAGCAATGGAGAATGAGCAGGGCATGGCAAGGAAACTGGTTGGTTGCCCAATGCAAGGCAAGAGGCAGGTCCGTTCAAAGATTGCTGGTACACAAAAGCGGCCCGGACGGACCGCTCTGTCCAGCCTTGATCTTGCATGGGTCATGTCTAATCTGCACCTAAGACACTTGGGTTGCCTGCTTTCCTTTGTATGCAAAAGAACTGTCATTCTGCCCCTGAAGCCCAAGGGTGAAAGATGAACTTTGTGTCCAAAATTCAAGACATGGAAGCATAGATGTCAGAAGAAAGCTGTCAGGACAGATAGGTGTGCTTGCACGTGGCCTCCTCCAGGCTTCTTCTCACAAGCTCCTGAAACGCTGGGCCTTGAGAAAAAATAGCCAGTGGAAGCCTGGAGAATCCTAGGAGAAGCAGGCAGGGCAATGCATGTTGAAGAGATTCCACAAAAAGAGAGGTGGTGAATTCCAGGTGGGGGACTGGTGAGCAAGGTAATGCAAGGCAAGGAAGGGGTTCAAGGACAAGGCCAGACAAGTGGTGGCTTTGCCAGGCAACACAAAAGAGAGGGAGACAAGGCAATAAGAGTCCGAGAAGGAGAAGGAAATGAAAGATTGGAGCTGGACAAATGGGAAGGAAAAGAAGGATAGGTGAGCAAGTCAATACAAGGCACTGGGTTGCTATGAAGGGCAAGGGAAGGACATGCATGGGTCAGGAAGGCAAGGGAAAAGAAAGGAATTGTCAGCAATGACAAGGAAATGCAAGATTGGGTAGGAAAGGCAAGGCAATGTGGGGGAGGGATAGGCAACACAATGGGTATCTTAACAGGAAATGTCCATGCACAGCAAGGCCGAAGAAGAAGTGGTAGAGAGGTCAAGGTGGGAAATAGGTGAGTGTGTGCAGCTAAGAAAGAAAGAAAGAAAGTGCGTAGCTCTCGTGTCTCTGTGTGTGTGTGTGTGTGTGTGTGTGTGTGTGAAGTTTGCAGGATGTAAAGCAAAGAAAGGTGTCTCTTGATTGTGGAGTGAATGGATGTTTTTGAACGTAAGTGGCAAGGTCCAAGCAACCTTTTCATCCTGGTACATCTGTGTGTGTGAGACATAGTCAGAAACGTCTCCTTTTAGATTCAGACTGCAAGCAGGACATAGAATGTGACTGTGTGAATAGCTGAGCAGGAAGGCACATCACATCAGCATGTTTCAACAGAAGCAGTTAGTGCGAGAAGGAGATGGACGTGTGGGACTCCAGCAATATGGCAATGCACTCAGCTGAGAAGCAAAGTGCAATGCCTCGGTGTGTGCTCTGAAAATAAAAGGCTGCAAGGAAAAAGCAAGGGGACAGGCCAGTGAAATCTTTCTGTCCTGGCACACTGAGCTGTTTGAAGGTGAACCGCTGTTTGGTTTCACTAAGGACTCGGAGACATGGAGAGGATGTGCTTGTCCATGTAGCTGAGAAGGAAAGTGAGAATCACCGGTACGTTTGGCAGAGTTTGTAGGCTGCGAGGAGAAGGTGACGGCCAGGCCTGGCTTTTGGCTGTGGCACTTGTTGCAAGGAAGAAGCTGCTGGATGGTTAAGCTTTTGGGGATCTGCAAGAGTGAAAGACTACGCTGGTACCTCATAAAACTAATGCTTGTTGATCATCTGGCTGAATCTATGACATAAACCAGAAGTGAAATTTCCCCCCATTTCCCTCAGTTTTTTCACCTTTTCATCCAACAGCCTGGGCCTTTTTGAAGCTGCTGTCAAACGCCTTGCCTTGGAAGCTAGAAGTATCTCAGTTCACCTGCTAAGAAACAGGGAAAAGAGCTCAAGTCAATTTCAGAATTGCCCTGAGCAGAGCTGGTGTTTCGGTACCGTAAATTTCCATTGCGAATATGTGCAAAAATCACCATTTTATTAGGCAAACATTTGAAATACACTAGCAGCTTCATCTTCTTGTCACTGCAGTCCTTGGAAGTTTTGCTATTTACTGAAACAGGAAACAGGTCAAACACGAGAAGCTTAAGAATCCAAGCTCACTGCCATTGTACAAATAGCACAAACTTGATGAATTCAAGTTACCATTGTAACATACAGAATGGCTCTATTCAAGAAAATGGATGTGTCGTCCTTCACGGGGGCAGAAAACCTTTCTACCACGTGAACTCTGGGAGTAATCCATCATGCCTCAGTGTGCTGTGGCTGCTCAGAGAGCTACACGATGGGTCTCTTTGCCTATGGCACTCTCAGGGCTCAAAGCTGCACATAAACTCCCCCTCCTTACAGACACGCTAGTAAAGCCCACCGAAAATGCCGTTCTCCAGACAGCTTACTGAAACCAGCTAGGAGTTCCCAGCATCACGCTGGGCACTTCTGTCCACAGATGGCTTTGCTTTTAATGAACCAGAACAGAGCTGCGTTTTTCTAGTCTTTAGCTCTACTAAGGTATTTGATGTAACATGGCGAGAAAAAATCTCTTTCGACAATGATAATAACAGAGGGGATAATGTACCTTTTGCTGCTATCTTCTTTTGCTGCTCCATTTTGCTTGCTTTGTTATTGCTTTCTGTCAAAGAAACGCCAGCAAAATCCCTCATCAAGTCCTGCTGTGAAGACAGACTGCCAGAAAGGTAGAGAAACTTTGAACCTTTCCAAGACCCTTGTAGCACATGTCTTGGTCAATTGGTATGCAGATCCTTTCTTCCAGCGGGACTTTTTTGCACCGTTAGCGCACATTGAACTGAATCCCGTACAAAAGCAGTGAATAGAGGAATTGTTCTCTTTCCATTGGAATGGTGATAAAAATGCGTATCAAATAAAAGCATTTTAGAGCAGCAGGAAGATTTTCTATGTAGCTAGCAAATCATAAAAAGATGCATATTTACCGGTGGGGTTCCTCTCGGAATTTCAAAGAATTCCAGACAGAAAACACAGCTTAGTAAACTGCAAATCTAAATCACAGTATCTAGAAAGGTGACATGAAAAAGAGCAAGAGGAAGAAAACCAAAAAGAAAACCAAAGGAAGCCAGAAATAAGGCACAACCTCTCCTCCTTCTCCGCTTACTACAGTACCTTAGAAGTACCTGTGAGTGTCCTAACAGTCACATAAGTAGAAAACTGTGCCAAGAACAATTGTGGAAACTGGAAAACCGTGCTATCCCAACAGAAACATAGGGTTTGCTTTCACGACGATTAAATCTGCATGCAATGCGTACGGTAAGGGTATGTTTTGTATGTTCAAAAACAATTCAAAAATATTTCCAAATTGAAGGGGCTGCTTTTTATTTCTTTTGAATTACTTGGCTAAATATGGTGCACGTTAAAATACTGCAGAGATGTGGTTCATTTTACAGATGCCAACTGCAAAGGAGGGAAGCATTTTGTGTGCTTAAGAAAGTCAAGTATTGGAGAGTGTTTTTGTTACTTCTTTAGAAGGTTAGAATATGCGTAAAAGATGCTAGCTGGGGACTTACAATTAATGAATTATTTACTGTCACTAGGTCAAATGACATTAGCTTTCAAAAAGGAAAAGGAGTCTTATTCCACGTGCCAATGTTAAAGTAGATTACTAAGCCTTCAGCAGAATATGGATATGAAGAGGGATATGACATGAAAGGGTAAGCAACACTGGTGACAGCAAAAGGCTTACCTGCTTCACACAAATACAGGAGATAAAATACTATTTTTACACAAACATTGCTATCCAGAGCTTTCCTTGAAAAGTTTCACTGCCAATCATGACAGTAAAATTCTGAGTGACAGTAAAATTCACTCTATCATGAATAAAATTTACTCAATCATGACAGCAAAATTTGCTCAATGATGAGTAAAATTCTTAGTGTAAGCGAAGTACCTTAAGCAAAGGGTAGCTCAAGCATAACTGGCATTTGATGTCAACAAAGGCAACTTGGCCTGCACGTGTCACATCTACTGCATTCAAAAGCTTACTCTGTCTCAGATTCCTTTTGAGGGATACCAAGGCAAGCCGTTAAACTGCATGAAAATGATGACTTAAAGGAGGATATATTAGAAGACTGGAATAATGGTTAATGTTCTTTTCCTTCCAACTGCTTTGTTTGCCCGTTTAAATTTTTTAAGTCCTTCCTGGTATCACCGTGGTAGCAGTGCAGCAAGTGTTTGGTTGTAAGCTGTCCATATTGCCAGCTTCTGGACTGCCTTCAGAAAACTTCCCACTGGTTTTGTCTAGAAATCACAAGCAGTAGAGATGACAAAGACTGCAGAAACCTTCTCATCTCCTTCTAGAGCAGGAGCGTGTCTTTGACCCACTCTTAACTAGACGACTTTCATCAGTCATGAGAGAGTCTCATGTTCAAGAGCTAAGCAATGACAGCTGTAAATGACAAAAAGCACACTGATATTTTCTTGGGACTCCAGCACAGAGCAATGAAGGAGCTTGAATTCACCTTCTTGGAAAGTTTTAAAATGCACATGAAGTTTAGGAGAGGAGCTAAGCCATGGTAACTTTTGTTGAGTATGTCTGCGTAGACAGAGTTTCCATCACCGCAGAAGGAAGGAATGTCATTTAACCCACATAATCATCTCTAGCTGCTAAGCTGCGCTTACTGCAGATTATCCGCAACATATTTTACGGGGTGAGCTTTTATGTGTAATCCCTGAGTAACATTCCAGAGAGAAGTATTTTGGAGGGGGGGAAAGCCCAACTCTTAACTGTTTCAAATAATGGTTACATTTGAAAGTCAAAAAAGATGTAAAACCTTTCTTTCCTAGACCTATTACCAGCACAAACTGTACCAGAATTTACGACGCTTTTATTATGGCAGCATAACTCTACCGTGGACGCTCTCGCTCTGGACTATTCCTTAAGAAACAAAGTCCCCGAGAGAACTAAAACAAAATTAGCCAAAAATATTGGGCTGGATGATTTCAAAGGCTATGTACTAAAGGCCAAACACTTGTAATAATAGTAATGAGCGGACTAAAAGTTAAAGCATTACTCAGTTCAAAGATATCTTGTTCTCACAGAAGACTGTAAAAAAACTCTATTTTTCTGGGTCTGTTTTGTGCATTTAGATGTACCTTCTACTCCTTTCCACTGTATGCGAATGTTTATGACAAGGTGGGAGGACCTCATGCAACCTTCTAGAAGTAAAGAAAGACAAGCCAGTCAAGAAAGGCAAAATTGTTAATGGCAGGTGGAAAGAGGGAGGCCAAGAATAGAAAACAAAAGAACAATAATAATTGAACGCCCTCCCTGTCTTCTGTGAAAAGAAAAGGCACAGACAAGAAAGAACAACTGCAAAATTCTCACGAGAAAAACGCACTTGATCTGGCTCAAGTATTTTGTGCTACATTTCTTGCTGTTTTCTCATGCCAAACATCTTAACCATTGAAGGTGTCCCTTTTCTCTTTCTGGAATACAGCTAGGAAGATGGCTGTGTCATTGCTGTCAAGCTGTTATTCTCAGAGGTGTCCAGTTGAAAGTCCTAGATGAACTACTTTGCTCTGTCTCTTTAATATGGCATGACTTAACCACTTACAGTTTCAGCAGCTGAACTTGCCCAGCCCTACAATTCTTTAATCTTTGAATGGTTATATTAGCTCCTTGGCAACTGGCATTTGTAAGTCCATGCAACTGTGCAGAATTTGCACGATGAGATGATGCCAAATGAGTCATGGCAGTAGATTAACTAGGACATGCAAAGCAGAGAGGAGGGAATGAGAGCACAAGAAGAGGGTACAATCTCCTTTTTTTCTGCAACAGGGCTAACACCGTAGAAATCAAAAGGAACACAAATCCTCCTAGGGGTAGTTCTTGCAAAAAACAAAGACTTCTTTTTGTGTTCACAGATCACAGCAAAATGCGGATGACAAAACCAGGCCATTAAGTCACATCCAGTATGAAGCAGTATGAAAGAGGAAAGCAGCTGAGAGCGTCAACCCTGCTGAGTAGTCTCAGTATTCTTCTCGACATTAGCAGAAATTTGAAATGAGTCTCTGAAAATTACAAAGGAGGCAGAAGAAAAGGGAGCAATGACTCCTCTGGCATAGTGTTTCCTAACAGGGATCTTCAAAATGTAAAGATTGTATCATCCTTTCAACTGAAGGAAGGTATTAAAACAACAGGAAGGAAATGGCATCACATGCTAGAAAGACTGGGCAGTGCACTTCTAGACAGAAAGGCCACTGATGGAAAACCGACTAAACTGGCCCCAATGCAGCAGCATTGTATTAAAGCCCAAAAATACCCACCGCTTCACTCTTTGCCATTCCATTCATATGGACACAGCAGCTCTGCAACATTCCTACTGATCATCTCCTTGGCAAACTGGGAGTGAGGGTCCCTAGTGATGCAGAGTCCCCAGGCAAGTGCAGAGGGGAGCTGCTTTTTTGCAAAAACCAGGCTTTTGAAGCACTCAGGCCTTTATCAGTTCCATAGCTTTAAGCCATAACAAAATTCATTCAACCAACCATCATACGCCACGCTGTGAACACGTGACCATTCTAGAACTTGTTGATCTACCTCTGATTCAGCGGCCTCACCTTCCCATAGTCCTTTTCTACTTAGCCAAAGTATCGGGCCTCAGCCCAAGGCCTTCCTTTTGTAAGCTTCTACCTATATGCAGCAGCAAACCACTACTTTCTTCCGTGCCAAGAGTTTAAGTAGATGATTTGCATCTGCCCTTCCAGTGAAACATAATGGGGAGAGAAAATTCTGTCGGAAATGTTCAGTCATTCAGTTTTCTAGACAGGCCAAATCAAAAGAAAAGCAAGCTATAGGATTGTGTACTTGCTCTTACAAAGCACCTGCTGCCCTCTGACAATGAACTAGCAGAAAACCAGCAAAAATAAGACTTGAGGCAAACAAGCCTTTGAAGGGAATTATGACATGATAAAGAAAGACAACACATTTCCAGCTTGTTGAGATACTTGAAATGTCAGCAAAGGCTTGAGGGCAAAGGCTGAACGAATGGGGAAAGGTTACAAGAATCCCAAGAAAAACATGACCATGGATTAAAAGAATCCCAACAGGTCAACTGACCTGTTGAAGTTTTCAGGAAATCAGTGGCTGCTGATTTAGATAGGCCATTCAAGTTAATTTCCCCGTGCACCTTCCACTCCTTTTTCACCTGTCACCATCACAGGGTGAATTGGGACCATGGAATCACAATTCTTTGGATTCTGTTCTTAGCTTTAGGAGACAACTACAGCAGCTGAAGTAGCTGTTACTGATGTGATACCCAGGAACACAGAGTTGACATATTTCATTCATGTCCAATCACAACTAGCCATATCTAAGAGGATAGGATTGGCCTCTTTTCATGATGCTTTTCTTATTTTACAGCCTGCTATGATTCTGCTGAAACTTTTTCATTAGTTTCTCTCTAAAAAGGAGAAAGTCCAATGTCCCTCCCTACTGGTGCAGGTTTACCATTCGGTTTGTCGAGTCTAAAAATGGAATTGGAACTAGCAGGAATTACTGTGTTTAAAGCGTCCGGTCCGTTCAGACAGTCTCAGGTCGATAAAAGCCTAGATGTTATTGGCTAAATACTGTTTCCCCCAAGAGCGGACGCACGCAATTTAATCCAACTTTTTATAACAAACGCCAATAATACAGAATCCAGTCATACAAAAGAGTCACAAAGAAGCAGGAAGAATTATCGGACCATTTATGGTAGCAAACTTCTCACCTTCTTTTGGAGTGAGCATAATCTGCTAGCTGAAGTAGCAAACTTGAGGACAGAAATCGCCCTACTATTGAGAAGTTGTTGACAAGAGAACCACCTAAGCTGTGTGACTTTCCCTTTTCTATTCATTGGTCAAGCCTAGTAGCCTAAAATTTACGGGCTCAATCAAAGACAAATGCAATCTAGTCAGAGGTCTATGAAAAGTCCAAAACTAATCAGAATTCTTCTTAGACAATGGAAATGGAAGCAGAGCTACCAATTTCCTTGCCACATATCCCTAAAACTCATTCCTTTCTAGTCATAACTAATGTATAGCCACCAGTACAATCAGGAAAAGATGAAACTTACAGATGTCAGCAAGGGAAGGATTTGAAAGAACTATTCCCATTATTCATCGTCTAGACAGCAACGATCATTAAAATCAGAGCCCTTTTAGAAGGGCTTTCCTTGTGGGAAATTCAGGACTCCAGGACAACGGAGCAAGAGGATTAAGCAGAAGCCGTTGATTGTTGACACGATGCACTTACACATTCTAAATCTCTGCACATGCCAGGCCCGCATTTTTATCTTGGTGCCTTTGTTATGTCCACACATTCTGTGTGTACCTCTCAAAAGATACGTTTGGTTACAGTCCAGGCGCTTTGCTGCCCCCCGTTATCGAGTTCTTGTAGTCTTGGAATTTGGTTTCTCAACTTCTCTTTCTTCTTTTAGCACGGCTTATGTCTTAGTAACCTTGATGAATTCCAGAGGGCTCTGAGAAAATTCTGATAAGAACATATTCCAGCTGGATGGCTGGTGCACCCTGTAGTCTAAGAGGTTCAGCTACATTGCTACAATTTCCCCCTTCTTCATCTTGCACCAGCTAAACCCTTTTCACTGTATTTACTTCCAAGAGGCTCACCAGTTTCATGATGCATGGAATAACAAGAAGCAATCTAATAATGACTACTAGTAACAACAAAGTTCCCTTGACAAGATCTTCCAACCATCGAGTTGTTTCCCATCTCTCAAACCATTCATGCGTAACCCTCTCATTCCCAATCAATTTCTTCATGTTATCTTGTCCTTGTTTGAGTTTCCAGTGAATGACTGCAGAAGGGTTAGAGAGGTTCAAAAAACACATTCCTTCAAAATCCTCACACTCGTGCCCATGTGCTAACAAGAAAGCTAGAGCAGCATTATTTTGCAGTGTGCAATGACTAATGGTATCTACACCAGTGAGAAGCTGATTTAAAATCGCTGATCTTACCTTGAGTTGGTTGACCACCCAGCATCGCAACTTATTAAGCATACTCAAAGCTTGACCAACAGCGACACCTGCTGTCAGGAATGGCACAATTAATCGAGAGGAGTGCCCAAACCTGTACACAACTGAGGCAAGGGCGTCTTAAGCGTATGCTTCTTCTTCTGATCCCGGGAGGCGAAGAATCGAGTTCTTCGCGCCCAGAGCATTGTGCCGGTGGCGGTACGCTCCGGTGCGGCGCTTGTGCCGAAAGACGCCCGGGACACAATGCCGGTGGTGTTAATATTTGTTTGTCGCGTTTCGGAAGCTGCTGCTAGCCGAGTCCCCCGGAGGCGAAGAAGCGGCTTCTTCGCACACAGAGCATTGGGCCGGTCGCGGTGAGCGCTGGAGAGCGGCTTGTGCCGAAAGACGCCGCGTACCGGCACTTAGCATCGGAGAGCTCCGTATCTCTGTCTTCTGCGTGTCTTGCCGCTCAACATTCAGCAAGAAGCTTTTTCACCATATCTTGCAAAGAGAAACTCTGCCAGTATAAAAAACATCCAAAATCCTGTTCTAAAGCTTGCACAGAGGTCTGCAAAGAGTTTTGCAATACGGAAAAGATAGTTGTGCAGAACTCGTTCTTTCCGAATATAATAACAATGGAAAAGGCAGGAGAGTGGTAAAGTACTGGTTTCTCTAAGTCTGAATGCTGCCCACACTGTTCCTGTGTGGTGCGGCTTGCATCTTCGCTTTTGGGAAGATGCCGTGCTCTCCGTCTCCCGGAGGCGAAGAAGCGGCTTCTTTGCGCACAGAGCATTGTGCCGAGCGCAGGGAGCTCCTAAGAGCGGTTTGTGCCGAAAGAAGCCGGGGACCGGCACTTAGCATCGGAGAGCTGCGTATCTGCGTCTTCTGCGTGTCTTGCCGCTCAACACTCAGCAAAAAGCTTTTCCACCATATCTTGCAAAGAGAAACTCTGCCAGTATAGAAAACATCCAAAATCATTTTCTAAACGTGCACGGAGGTCTGCAAAGAGTTTTGCAGGAAGGAAAAGATAGTTGTCCAAAACTCGTTCTTTTTGAATATAATATCATTGGAAAAGGCAGGAGATTGGTAAAAATACTGTTTTCTCTAAGTCTGAATGCTGCCCACACTGTTCCTGTGTGGTGCGGCTTGCATCTTCGCTTTTGGGAAGATGCCGTTCTCTCCGTCTCCCGGAGGCGAAGAAGCGGCTTCTTCGCACACAGAGCATTGGGTCGGTCGCGGTGAGCACCTAAGAGCGCTTTGTGCCGAAAGAAGCCGGGGACCGGCACTTAGCTTCGGAGAGCTGCGTATCTGCGTCTTCTGCGTGTCTTGCCGCTCAACACTCAGCAAAAAGCTTTTCCACCATATCTTGCAAAGAGAAACTCTGCCAGTATAGAAAACATCCAAAATCATTTTCTAAACGTGCACGGAGGTCTGCAAAGAGTTTTGCAGGAAGGAAAAGATAGTTGTCCAAAACTCGTTCTTTTTGAATATAATATCATTGGAAAAGGCAGGAGATTGGTAAAGTACTGTTTTCTCTAAGTCTGAATGCTGCCCACACTGTTCCTGTGTGGTGCGGCTTGCATCTTCGCTTTTGGGAAGATGCCGTTCTCTCCGTCTCCCGGAGGCGAAGAAGCGGCTTCTTCGCACACAGAGCATTGGGTCGGTCGCGGTGAGCACCTAAGAGCGCTTTGTGCCGAAAGAAGCCGGGGACCGGCACTTAGCTTCGGAGAGCTGCGTCTTCTGCGTCTTCTGCGTGTCTTGCCGCTCAACACTCAGCAAAAAGCTTTTCCACCATATCTTGCAAAGAGAAACTCTGCCAGTATAGAAAACATCCAAAATCATTTTCTAAACGTGCACGGAGGTCTGCAAAGAGTTTTGCAGGAAGGAAAAGATAGTTGTCCAAAACTCGTTCTTTTTGAATATAATATGAGTGGAAAAGGCAGGAGATTGGTAAAATACTGTTTTCTCTAAGTCTGAATGCTGCCCACACTGTTCCTGTGTGGTGCGGCTTGCATCTTCGCTTTTGGGAAGATGCCGTTCTCTCCGTCTCCCGGAGGCGAAGAAGCGGCTTCTTCGCACACAGAGCATTGGGTCGGTCGCGGTGAGCACCTAAGAGCGCTTTGTGCCGAAAGAAGCCGGGGACCGGCACTTAGCTTCGGAGAGCTGCGTATCTGCGTCTTCTGCGTGTCTTGCCGCTCAACACTCAGCAAAAAGCTTTTCCACCATATCTTGCAAAGAGAAACTCTGCCAGTATAGAAAACATCCAAAATCATTTTCTAAACGTGCACGGAGGTCTGCAAAGAGTTTTGCAGGAAGGAAAAGATAGTTGTCCAAAACTCGTTCTTTTTGAATATAATATCATTGGAAAAGGCAGGAGATTGGTAAAAATACTGTTTTCTCTAAGTCCGAATGCTGCCCACACTGTTCCTGTGTGGTGCGGCTTGCATCTTCGCTTTTGGGAAGATGCCGTTCTCTCCGTCTCCCGGAGGCGAAGAAGCGGCTTCTTCGCACACAGAGCATTGGGTCGGTCGCGGTGAGCACCTAAGAGCGCTTTGTGCCGAAAGAAGCCGGGGACCGGCACTTAGCTTCGGAGAGCTGCGTATCTGCGTCTTCTGCGTGTCTTGCCGCTCAACACTCAGCAAAAAGCTTTTCCACCATATCTTGCAAAGAGAAACTCTGCCAGTATAGAAAACATCCAAAATCATTTTCTAAACGTGCACGGAGGTCTGCAAAGAGTTTTGCAGGAAGGAAAAGATAGTTGTCCAAAACTCGTTCTTTTTGAATATAATATCATTGGAAAAGGCAGGAGATTGGTAAAGTACTGTTTTCTCTAAGTCTGAATGCTGCCCACACTGTTCCTGTGTGGTGCGGCTTGCATCTTCGCTTTTGGGAAGATGCCGTTCTCTCCGTCTCCCGGAGGCGAAGAAGCGGCTTCTTCGCACACAGAGCATTGGGTCGGTCGCGGTGAGCACCTAAGAGCGCTTTGTGCCGAAAGAAGCCGGGGACCGGCACTTAGCTTCGGAGAGCTGCGTATCTGCGTCTTCTGCGTGTCTTGCCGCTCAACACTCAGCAAAAAGCTTTTCCACCATATCTTGCAAAGAGAAACTCTGCCAGTATAGAAAACATCCAAAATCATTTTCTAAACGTGCACGGAGGTCTGCAAAGAGTTTTGCAGGAAGGAAAAGATAGTTGTCCAAAACTCGTTCTTTTTGAATATAATATCATTGGAAAAGGCAGGAGATTGGTAAAAATACTGTTTTCTCTAAGTCTGAATGCTGCCCACACTGTTCCTGTGTGGTGCGGCTTGCATCTTCGCTTTTGGGAAGATGCCGTTCTCTCCGTCTCCCGGAGGCGAAGAAGCGGCTTCTTCGCACACAGAGCATTGGGTCGGTCGCGGTGAGCACCTAAGAGCGCTTTGTGCCGAAAGAAGCCGGGGACCGGCACTTAGCTTCGGAGAGCTGCGTATCTGCGTCTTCTGCGTGTCTTGCCGCTCAACACTCAGCAAAAAGCTTTTCCACCATATCTTGCAAAGAGAAACTCTGCCAGTATAGAAAACATCCAAAATCATTTTCTAAACGTGCACGGAGGTCTGCAAAGAGTTTTGCAGGAAGGAAAAGATAGTTGTCCAAAACTCGTTCTTTTTGAATATAATATGAGTGGAAAAGGCAGGAGATTGGTAAAATACTGTTTTCTCTAAGTCTGAATGCTGCCCACACTGTTCCTGTGTGGTGCGGCTTGCATCTTCGCTTTTGGGAAGATGCCGTTCTCTCCGTCTCCCGGAGGCGAAGAAGCGGCTTCTTCGCACACAGAGCATTGGGTCGGTCGCGGTGAGCACCTAAGAGCGCTTTGTGCCGAAAGAAGCCGGGGACCGGCACTTAGCTTCGGAGAGCTGCGTATCTGCGTCTTCTGCGTGTCTTGCCGCTCAACACTCAGCAAAAAGCTTTTCCACCATATCTTGCAAAGAGAAACTCTGCCAGTATAGAAAACATCCAAAATCATTTTCTAAACGTGCACGGAGGTCTGCAAAGAGTTTTGCAGGAAGGAAAAGATAGTTGTCCAAAACTCGTTCTTTTTGAATATAATATCATTGGAAAAGGCAGGAGATTGGTAAAGTACTGTTTTCTCTAAGTCTGAATGCTGCCCACACTGTTCCTGTGTGGTGCGGCTTGCATCTTCGCTTTTGGGAAGATGCCGTTCTCTCCGTCTCCCGGAGGCGAAGAAGCGGCTTCTTCGCACACAGAGCATTGGGTCGGTCGCGGTGAGCACCTAAGAGCGCTTTGTGCCGAAAGAAGCCGGGGACCGGCACTTAGCTTCGGAGAGCTGCGTATCTGCGTCTTCTGCGTGTCTTGCCGCTCAACACTCAGCAAAAAGCTTTTCCACCATATCTTGCAAAGAGAAACTCTGCCAGTATAGAAAACATCCAAAATCATTTTCTAAACGTGCACGGAGGTCTGCAAAGAGTTTTGCAGGAAGGAAAAGATAGTTGTCCAAAACTCGTTCTTTTTGAATATAATATCATTGGAAAAGGCAGGAGATTGGTAAAAATACTGTTTTCTCTAAGTCCGAATGCTGCCCACACTGTTCCTGTGTGGTGCGGCTTGCATCTTCGCTTTTGGGAAGATGCCGTTCTCTCCGTCTCCCGGAGGCGAAGAAGCGGCTTCTTCGCACACAGAGCATTGGGTCGGTCGCGGTGAGCACCTAAGAGCGCTTTGTGCCGAAAGAAGCCGGGGACCGGCACTTAGCTTCGGAGAGCTGCGTATCTGCGTCTTCTGCGTGTCTTGCCGCTCAACACTCAGCAAAAAGCTTTTCCACCATATCTTGCAAAGAGAAACTCTGCCAGTATAGAAAACATCCAAAATCATTTTCTAAACGTGCACGGAGGTCTGCAAAGAGTTTTGCAGGAAGGAAAAGATAGTTGTCCAAAACTCGTTCTTTTTGAATATAATATCATTGGAAAAGGCAGGAGATTGGTAAAGTACTGTTTTCTCTAAGTCTGAATGCTGCCCACACTGTTCCTGTGTGGTGCGGCTTGCATCTTCGCTTTTGGGAAGATGCCGTTCTCTCCGTCTCCCGGAGGCGAAGAAGCGGCTTCTTCGCACACAGAGCATTGGGTCGGTCGCGGTGAGCACCTAAGAGCGCTTTGTGCCGAAAGAAGCCGGGGACCGGCACTTAGCTTCGGAGAGCTGCGTATCTGCGTCTTCTGCGTGTCTTGCCGCTCAACACTCAGCAAAAAGCTTTTCCACCATATCTTGCAAAGAGAAACTCTGCCAGTATAGAAAACATCCAAAATCATTTTCTAAACGTGCACGGAGGTCTGCAAAGAGTTTTGCAGGAAGGAAAAGATAGTTGTCCAAAACTCGTTCTTTTTGAATATAATATGAGTGGAAAAGGCAGGAGATTGGTAAAATACTGTTTTCTCTAAGTCTGAATGCTGCCCACACTGTTCCTGTGTGGTGCGGCTTGCATCTTCGCTTTTGGGAAGATGCCGTTCTCTCCGTCTCCCGGAGGCGAAGAAGCGGCTTCTTCGCACACAGAGCATTGGGTCGGTCGCGGTGAGCACCTAAGAGCGCTTTGTGCCGAAAGAAGCCGGGGACCGGCACTTAGCTTCGGAGAGCTGCGTATCTGCGTCTTCTGCGTGTCTTGCCGCTCAACACTCAGCAAAAAGCTTTTCCACCATATCTTGCAAAGAGAAACTCTGCCAGTATAGAAAACATCCAAAATCATGATCTAAACTTGCACGGAGGTCTGCAAAGAGTTTTGCAGGAAGGAAAAGATAGTTGTCCAAAACTCGTTCTTTTTGAATATAATATGAGTGGAAAAGGCAGGAGATTGGTAAAATACTGTTTTCTCTAAGTCTGAATGCTGCCCACACTGTTCCTGTGTGGTGCGGCTTGCATCTTCGCTTTTGGGAAGATGCCGTTCTCTCCGTCTCCCGGAGGCGAAGAAGCGGCTTCTTCGCACACAGAGCATTGGGTCGGTCGCGGTGAGCACCTAAGAGCGCTTTGTGCCGAAAGAAGCCGGGGACCGGCACTTAGCTTCGGAGAGCTGCGTCTTCTGCGTCTTCTGCGTGTCTTGCCGCTCAACACTCAGCAAAAAGCTTTTCCACCATATCTTGCAAAGAGAAACTCTGCCAGTATAGAAAACATCCAAAATCATTTTCTAAACGTGCACGGAGGTCTGCAAAGAGTTTTGCAGGAAGGAAAAGATAGTTGTCCAAAACTCGTTCTTTTTGAATATAATATGAGTGGAAAAGGCAGGAGATTGGTAAAAATACTGTTTTCTCTAAGTCCGAATGCTGCCCACACTGTTCCTGTGTGGTGCGGCTTGCATCTTCGCTTTTGGGAAGATGCCGTTCTCTCCGTCTCCCGGAGGCGAAGAAGCGGCTTCTTCGCACACAGAGCATTGGGTCGGTCGCGGTGAGCACCTAAGAGCGCTTTGTGCCGAAAGAAGCCGGGGACCGGCACTTAGCTTCGGAGAGCTGCGTATCTGCGTCTTCTGCTTGTCTTGCCGCTCAACACTCAGCAAAAAGCTTTTCCACCATATCTTGCAAAGAGAAACTCTGCCAGTATAGAAAACATCCAAAATCATTTTCTAAACGTGCACGGAGGTCTGCAAAGAGTTTTGCAGGAAGGAAAAGATAGTTGTCCAAAACTCGTTCTTTTTGAATATAATATCATTGGAAAAGGCAGGAGATTGGTAAAAATACTGTTTTCTCTAAGTCTGAATGCTGCCCACACTGTTCCTGTGTGGTGCGGCTTGCATCTTCGCTTTTGGGAAGATGCCGTTCTCTCCGTCTCCCGGAGGCGAAGAAGCGGCTTCTTCGCACACAGAGCATTGGGTCGGTCGCGGTGAGCACCTAAGAGCGCTTTGTGCCGAAAGAAGCCGCGTACCGGCACTTAGCTTCGGAGAGCTGCGTCTTCTGCGTCTTCTGCGTGTCTTGCCGCTCAACACTCAGCAAAAAGCTTTTCCACCATATCTTGCAAAGAGAAACTCTGCCAGTATAGAAAACATCCAAAATCATTTTCTAAACGTGCACGGAGGTCTGCAAAGAGTTTTGCAGGAAGGAAAAGATAGTTGTCCAAAACTCGTTCTTTTTGAATATAATATGAGTGGAAAAGGCAGGAGATTGGTAAAATACTGTTTTCTCTAAGTCTGAATGCTGCCCACACTGTTCCTGTGTGGTGCGGCTTGCATCTTCGCTTTTGGGAAGATGCCGTTCTCTCCGTCTCCCGGAGGCGAAGAAGCGGCTTCTTCGCACACAGAGCATTGGGTCGGTCGCGGTGAGCACCTAAGAGCGCTTTGTGCCGAAAGAAGCCGGGGACCGGCACTTAGCTTCGGAGAGCTGCGTATCTGCGTCTTCTGCGTGTCTTGCCGCTCAACACTCAGCAAAAAGCTTTTCCACCATATCTTGCAAAGAGAAACTCTGCCAGTATAGAAAACATCCAAAATCATTTTCTAAACGTGCACGGAGGTCTGCAAAGAGTTTTGCAGGAAGGAAAAGATAGTTGTCCAAAACTCGTTCTTTTTGAATATAATATCATTGGAAAAGGCAGGAGATTGGTAAAAATACTGTTTTCTCTAAGTCCGAATGCTGCCCACACTGTTCCTGTGTGGTGCGGCTTGCATCTTCGCTTTTGGGAAGATGCCGTTCTCTCCGTCTCCCGGAGGCGAAGAAGCGGCTTCTTCGCACACAGAGCATTGGGTCGGTCGCGGTGAGCACCTAAGAGCGCTTTGTGCCGAAAGAAGCCGGGGACCGGCACTTAGCTTCGGAGAGCTGCGTCTTCTGCGTCTTCTGCGTGTCTTGCCGCTCAACACTCAGCAAAAAGCTTTTCCACCATATCTTGCAAAGAGAAACTCTGCCAGTATAGAAAACATCCAAAATCATTTTCTAAACGTGCACGGAGGTCTGCAAAGAGTTTTGCAGGAAGGAAAAGATAGTTGTCCAAAACTCGTTCTTTTTGAATATAATATCATTGGAAAAGGCAGGAGATTGGTAAAAATACTGTTTTCTCTAAGTCCGAATGCTGCCCACACTGTTCCTGTGTGGTGCGGCTTGCATCTTCGCTTTTGGGAAGATGCCGTTCTCTCCGTCTCCCGGAGGCGAAGAAGCGGCTTCTTCGCACACAGAGCATTGGGTCGGTCGCGGTGAGCACCTAAGAGCGCTTTGTGCCGAAAGAAGCCGGGGACCGGCACTTAGCTTCGGAGAGCTGCGTATCTGCGTCTTCTGCGTGTCTTGCCGCTCAACACTCAGCAAAAAGCTTTTCCACCATATCTTGCAAAGAGAAACTCTGCCAGTATAGAAAACATCCAAAATCATTTTCTAAACGTGCACGGAGGTCTGCAAAGAGTTTTGCAGGAAGGAAAAGATAGTTGTCCAAAACTCGTTCTTTTTGAATATAATATCATTGGAAAAGGCAGGAGATTGGTAAAGTACTGTTTTCTCTAAGTCTGAATGCTGCCCACACTGTTCCTGTGTGGTGCGGCTTGCATCTTCGCTTTTGGGAAGATGCCGTTCTCTCCGTCTCCCGGAGGCGAAGAAGCGGCTTCTTCGCACACAGAGCATTGGGTCGGTCGCGGTGAGCACCTAAGAGCGCTTTGTGCCGAAAGAAGCCGGGGACCGGCACTTAGCTTCGGAGAGCTGCGTATCTGCGTCTTCTGCGTGTCTTGCCGCTCAACACTCAGCAAAAAGCTTTTCCACCATATCTTGCAAAGAGAAACTCTGCCAGTATAGAAAACATCCAAAATCATTTTCTAAACGTGCACGGAGGTCTGCAAAGAGTTTTGCAGGAAGGAAAAGATAGTTGTCCAAAACTCGTTCTTTTTGAATATAATATCATTGGAAAAGGCAGGAGATTGGTAAAGTGCTGTTTTCTCTAAGTCTGAATGCTGCCCACACTGTTCCTGTGTGGTGCGGCTTGCATCTTCGCTTTTGGGAAGATGCCGTTCTCTCCGTCTCCCGGAGGCGAAGAAGCGGCTTCTTCGCACACAGAGCATTGGGTCGGTCGCGGTGAGCACCTAAGAGCGCTTTGTGCCGAAAGAAGCCGGGGACCGGCACTTAGCTTCGGAGAGCTGCGTATCTGCGTCTTCTGCGTGTCTTGCCGCTCAACACTCAGCAAAAAGCTTTTCCACCATATCTTGCAAAGAGAAACTCTGCCAGTATAGAAAACATCCAAAATCATGATCTAAACTTGCACGGAGGTCTGCAAAGAGTTTTGCAGGAAGGAAAAGATAGTTGTCCAAAACTCGTTCTTTTTGAATATAATATCATTGGAAAAGGCAGGAGATTGGTAAAAATACTGTTTTCTCTAAGTCTGAATGCTGCCCACACTGTTCCTGTGTGGTGCGGCTTGCATCTTCGCTTTTGGGAAGATGCCGTTCTCTCCGTCTCCCGGAGGCGAAGAAGCGGCTTCTTCGCACACAGAGCATTGGGTCGGTCGCGGTGAGCACCTAAGAGCGCTTTGTGCCGAAAGAAGCCGGGGACCGGCACTTAGCTTCGGAGAGCTGCGTCTTCTGCGTCTTCTGCGTGTCTTGCCGCTCAACACTCAGCAAAAAGCTTTTCCACCATATCTTGCAAAGAGAAACTCTGCCAGTATAGAAAACATCCAAAATCATTTTCTAAACGTGCACGGAGGTCTGCAAAGAGTTTTGCAGGAAGGAAAAGATAGTTGTCCAAAACTCGTTCTTTTTGAATATAATATGAGTGGAAAAGGCAGGAGATTGGTAAAAATACTGTTTTCTCTAAGTCTGAATGCTGCCCACACTGTTCCTGTGTGGTGCGGCTTGCATCTTCGCTTTTGGGAAGATGCCGTTCTCTCCGTCTCCCGGAGGCGAAGAAGCGGCTTCTTCGCACACAGAGCATTGGGTCGGTCGCGGTGAGCACCTAAGAGCGCTTTGTGCCGAAAGAAGCCGGGGACCGGCACTTAGCTTCGGAGAGCTGCGTATCTGCGTCTTCTGCTTGTCTTGCCGCTCAACACTCAGCAAAAAGCTTTTCCACCATATCTTGCAAAGAGAAACTCTGCCAGTATAGAAAACATCCAAAATCATTTTCTAAACGTGCACGGAGGTCTGCAAAGAGTTTTGCAGGAAGGAAAAGATAGTTGTCCAAAACTCGTTCTTTTTGAATATAATATCATTGGAAAAGGCAGGAGATTGGTAAAAATACTGTTTTCTCTAAGTCTGAATGCTGCCCACACTGTTCCTGTGTGGTGCGGCTTGCATCTTCGCTTTTGGGAAGATGCCGTTCTCTCCGTCTCCCGGAGGCGAAGAAGCGGCTTCTTCGCACACAGAGCATTGGGTCGGTCGCGGTGAGCACCTAAGAGCGCTTTGTGCCGAAAGAAGCCGGGGACCGGCACTTAGCTTCGGAGAGCTGCGTCTTCTGCGTCTTCTGCGTGTCTTGCCGCTCAACACTCAGCAAAAAGCTTTTCCACCATATCTTGCAAAGAGAAACTCTGCCAGTATAGAAAACATCCAAAATCATTTTCTAAACGTGCACGGAGGTCTGCAAAGAGTTTTGCAGGAAGGAAAAGATAGTTGTCCAAAACTCGTTCTTTTTGAATATAATATGAGTGGAAAAGGCAGGAGATTGGTAAAATACTGTTTTCTCTAAGTCTGAATGCTGCCCACACTGTTCCTGTGTGGTGCGGCTTGCATCTTCGCTTTTGGGAAGATGCCGTTCTCTCCGTCTCCCGGAGGCGAAGAAGCGGCTTCTTCGCACACAGAGCATTGGGTCGGTCGCGGTGAGCACCTAAGAGCGCTTTGTGCCGAAAGAAGCCGGGGACCGGCACTTAGCTTCGGAGAGCTGCGTATCTGCGTCTTCTGCGTGTCTTGCCGCTCAACACTCAGCAAAAAGCTTTTCCACCATATCTTGCAAAGAGAAACTCTGCCAGTATAGAAAACATCCAAAATCATTTTCTAAACGTGCACGGAGGTCTGCAAAGAGTTTTGCAGGAAGGAAAAGATAGTTGTCCAAAACTCGTTCTTTTTGAATATAATATCATTGGAAAAGGCAGGAGATTGGTAAAGTACTGTTTTCTCTAAGTCTGAATGCTGCCCACACTGTTCCTGTGTGGTGCGGCTTGCATCTTCGCTTTTGGGAAGATGCCGTTCTCTCCGTCTCCCGGAGGCGAAGAAGCGGCTTCTTCGCACACAGAGCATTGGGTCGGTCGCGGTGAGCACCTAAGAGCGCTTTGTGCCGAAAGAAGCCGGGGACCGGCACTTAGCTTCGGAGAGCTGCGTATCTGCGTCTTCTGCGTGTCTTGCCGCTCAACACTCAGCAAAAAGCTTTTCCACCATATCTTGCAAAGAGAAACTCTGCCAGTATAGAAAACATCCAAAATCATTTTCTAAACGTGCACGGAGGTCTGCAAAGAGTTTTGCAGGAAGGAAAAGATAGTTGTCCAAAACTCGTTCTTTTTGAATATAATATGAGTGGAAAAGGCAGGAGATTGGTAAAATACTGTTTTCTCTAAGTCTGAATGCTGCCCACACTGTTCCTGTGTGGTGCGGCTTGCATCTTCGCTTTTGGGAAGATGCCGTTCTCTCCGTCTCCCGGAGGCGAAGAAGCGGCTTCTTCGCACACAGAGCATTGGGTCGGTCGCGGTGAGCACCTAAGAGCGCTTTGTGCCGAAAGAAGCCGGGGACCGGCACTTAGCTTCGGAGAGCTGCGTATCTGCGTCTTCTGCGTGTCTTGCCGCTCAACACTCAGCAAAAAGCTTTTCCACCATATCTTGCAAAGAGAAACTCTGCCAGTATAGAAAACATCCAAAATCATGATCTAAACTTGCACGGAGGTCTGCAAAGAGTTTTGCAGGAAGGAAAAGATAGTTGTCCAAAACTCGTTCTTTTTGAATATAATATGAGTGGAAAAGGCAGGAGATTGGTAAAATACTGTTTTCTCTAAGTCTGAATGCTGCCCACACTGTTCCTGTGTGGTGCGGCTTGCATCTTCGCTTTTGGGAAGATGCCGTTCTCTCCGTCTCCCGGAGGCGAAGAAGCGGCTTCTTCGCACACAGAGCATTGGGTCGGTCGCGGTGAGCACCTAAGAGCGCTTTGTGCCGAAAGAAGCCGGGGACCGGCACTTAGCTTCGGAGAGCTGCGTATCTGCGTCCTCTGCGTGTCTTGCCGCTCAACACTCAGCAAAAAGCTTTTCCACCATATCTTGCAAGGAGAAACTGTGCCAGTACACAAAACATCCCCGATCTTCTTCTAAAAGTTGTACAGAGGACTGCAGAGTGTTTATCAAGAAGAAAAACATCGTGTCCCAAAACTCCTTTTATTCGAATATAATGTGAATGAAAGGGCAGGAGAATGCTAAAGTACTCGTTTCTATCAATTTGAAAGGTGCACACGCTATATCGGTGTGCTGCGGCTTGCATCTTCGCCTTTGGGAAGCTGCCGTTCTCTCCATCTCCCGGAGGCGAAGAAGCGGCTTCTTCGCGCACAGAGCATTGTGCCGGTGGCGGTGTTCTCCAGAGAACGGCTTCTGACGAAAGACGCCCTGGCAGGGGGCTTCGTTTCGGAGAGTTCTTTACTCTGCCTTCTGTCTCTCTCGTCGCATAAAACTGAGCAAAAAGCTTTTTTACTATGTCTTGCCAGGACAAACTGTGCCCGTACGGAAAGCATCTCCGCTCTTGTTCTAGAAGTTGCACGGAGGTCTGCAGAGTGTTTAGCAAGAAGCAAAAGAAAGTTGTCCAAAACTCCTTCTTTTTGAAGGGTAATGTGAATAGAAAAGGCAGGAGAGTGCTAAGGTACTGTTTTCTTTAGGTTTGACAACTGCACACACACTCCCCATGTTGTGCGACTTTTTTCTTGGCTTTTAAAGACGCGGCCGCGGTCTCCGTCTCCCGGAGGCGAAGAAGCCGCTTCTTTGCACACAGAGCATTGTGCCGGTCGCGGTGCGATCCGGAGCACGGCTTCTGCCGAAAGACGCCCGGGAGCGGCCCCTACCTTCGGAGAGCTCCGTATCTCTGAATCTGCGTCTCTTGTCGCCTACATCTTAGCAAAAAGCTTTTCTACTATGTCTCGCAAGGAGAAACTGTCCCAGTACAAAAAGCATCCTTGGTCTTTTTCTGGAAGTTGCACGGAGTGTCAGCAGAGTGTTTAGCAAGAAGCAAAAGAACGTTGTCCAAAACCCCTTTTCTTCCAATGTTAATGTGAATTGAAAAGGCAGGAGAATGAGGAAGTGCTGTTTTCTGTACGTTTGAAAGCTGTCACAAGGAGAAACTCTATCAGCACCTCAAGTTTTCCTCCATTTTACTCCCGATATTTCTTTTGCTGTGCAGTCAAGAAGCACCCTTCGTTCTTAGTTATGCTGCAGGTTGTCTTCAAATGGCTTTACTTTCTGTCCCCTCCTCCCCATTTCTAACAGGCACAAGCACATTCCCTTCCCGGAACAAAATCCTGGTAATAGAGCCAGGAAGACTACGCTTTGACTTTGAGAGCCACAACTTATTTAAGAGAAAATAGTCCATTCTTTGAGACCCATTATCACACATCTGTGTGCAGGAGGAAGAGGGGTGCGTGCGTGCGTGAATGGGAAGTGTACTCGCCAACAAACTAGAGCCAATATTAGTAACCAACATGTAACAAGTGTGGACGTATATAATTCCCTGCTCTTTTTTGGATCTTTTTTCTTAAAGGTTATTTTGCTTTTAAAAATTTTCTAGTCATTTGAGAGATTCTTCTTTGTTTGTGTGAGAATAGAAATCTCCATAAAGCTTACTACGTAAAAGCAGGGTAATCTTTTGGACTTGATGATGACTATTTGGGAGATGATATTTTCATCTGCTTGTTTTGGAAATATTTTTGTCACGGAAAGTAGTAAGTTTCAAGATGTGTTTTTAGAAGGTGTAAAAATTGAGATCCTCATTTGTATCAAAGCCATACAAAGAATATCCCTTAAAACCATCCACTCCATCATTTCATTTTTGTATTTTTGTCTTTTCAATAGCTAGTTCTCACTTTCAGATAGCTTTTAAATGCCATGTTTTGACACAATTTTGTTATTCATTTCTAAGCTTCAAAATGATATTTAAAGAAGAGTAATTTCCTGTAACTACTTGACAGTTTGCAAATTAACATCAAAGTGGAGGGAGGGAGGGAAGGAAGTGGCAGAAGGACTTGGCAGAAAGAAGGACATAGTGGGAGGAAGGCAGTGAAGGAAGGAAGTGGGGGAAGGAAAGAAAAGAAAGAAGGAAAGAGAGAAAGAGAAAAAAAAGAAAGAAAGAAAGAAAGAAAGAAAGAAAGAAAGAAAGAAAGAAAGAAAGAAAGAGAAAGAAAGAAAGAAAAAGAAAGAAAGAAAGAAAGAAAGAAAGAAAGAAAGAAAGAGAAGGAAAGAAAATTCCCAAATGTCAGAAACGTTAAAGATGATAAAATACTTGTGAGTAATTTCCTGTAACTATTTGACAGTTTGCAAATTAACATCAAAGTGGATGGAGGGAGGGAAGGAAGTGGCAGAAGGACGTGGCAGAAAGAAGGACATAGTGGAAGGAAGGCAGTGAAGGAAGGAAGTGGGGGAAAGAAACGAAAGAAGGAACGAGAGAAAGAGAAAGAAAGAAAGAAAGAAAGAAAGAAAGAAAGAAAGAGAGAGAAGGGAAGAAAATTCCCAAATATCAGAAACGTTAAAGATGATAAAATACTTGTGTGTATGATAAAGAGCGAGGAGTAGATATTAGATATAGTATTGCTAAATGGCCCATAAATGTGAGACCCAAACAGTTCAACTCCTTGGATAGCAGTTTCTCAGCATGAATATGTTATTTCTAGCTTCAACTTCTTACTGCTACTGTACAGAATGATTACCATAGAATAATGGAATGGTTGGGTTTGGAAGGGACCTTAAATTCACCTACGTCCTCCCCAGCATGTCATTGTCAGGGACACCTTCCACTAGACCGCCTTAAGCTCAAAGACCCATTCAAGCTGGCCTTGATCACTTCCAGGAATTGGTCACCCACAACATGTTCTAGTGTCTCACAACCATCTTGGCAAGGAATTTCTTCCCAATAGCCAAAGGAAACCTATCCTCTTCAGGTTTTAAAGCCATCCACACTTTTCCTATCGCTCCGTGCCCTTGTGTAGCTCACCTGCCTCCTTCTGGTAGGCTGTCTTCAGCTACTGGAGAGCTGCTCTAACAATTTGCCCGGAGTCTGCTCTTCTCCAGGCTGAGAAAACGCCTGCGGGACTCCGGCTTGATGACAGACTTCTTGTGCTGCACTGGGGGCTCAGACCATTCTTCTTCTTGGAATTGTTGTAGGATGCTCAGCCACTGTTGACTGTGGTACAGGTACACTGGTCATTGTGGTACAGGTAATAAATAGATGATTGTTTTAATAAAGACCCAATTGAAATGATAAGAGCTAAATTTTAACGCAAAATTAATTGGAGAAAGATTCCTAAACCTGTGGCCCGTTACCCCAGCCCATCCATTGATTGTAAATGACATGCCTTGCAGATGTTATGATACATGAACCAAAGCCAAGTGATGGATACTGCTTAAGATAGATGTTCTACCTGCTTACTGCAATATGTTCTTATCAGTCTAAAACAATCCCCCGAACATGAAGAACAAGAGATTACATCATGAAGTAATGAAGTGCTTGGGTTGAAAGTAAAAGGCATTTGAAAGAAATGGGTTTGGGGGCTAACACAGCAAGATCTCAGAAATGGAGTGCCAGCTTAGGTCTCTGCTTCAGAGACAAGTGAAGCAATTCAGAAGTGTCTTCCTGGGAAAAAGGTTGACAGATCTTTCTGCACAACAGTTAACAGCCGGCATCAGAAATGGGTGCAAATAACATACTAGCCCATACAAGTTTGTCATCCTGGAGTGGAAGGGCCACTCAGACTCATAGCAGTGGTCTTGCTGCTGTGCCTGTTGAAATAGACAGAAAAGAATGAGGAAAACAAATTTTTCCATCTAGTTTGTTTCAGTATTGGTACAAAGACTATTTCCCCGCCCTCAGGAGACAGCAAAAACAGTCCACAACTGAAATGCTTCAGAAATGGAAATGATCTGAATCACAAATATTTCTTTTCACATCAAAATTAAAGCCCAAGTCATAACTGTCAAACAGATAGAACTATTTAAAGATGAATGTACTATACATACTAAAATATTCCCAGAGATAACTATTGTGTCCTTAGTCTGTTTAAAAGTCTAGACTTCCTGGTAAAAAAACTTGTACAGAGCTGAGGTAGCTCCACGACATTCTCTTTTCAGATTAATTAAACTCTTCAGTCTCACCACCGTTACCCATGGATTTCCGTAAGTCCTTGAAAACCAGTAATTTCCCTTTTTTCCTCCTCTGAAAAAAATGACAGTGACAAGAGTTATTTGCACTCCCTATTTTCTGAAAAGCCTGAACATCAAGCCTTAAGAACTTTATCATCAGTTTTACTTCAAACTAAATTTGAAGAGAATGGCAGAAAGAATGGGAGCCTCAAGCAAAAGAATTTAGGCTTCTAATTCTTGGGTTGTCTTCTTACTTACCTAAGACAAGAAGTGGAAAGAGAATAGATTAGAGTTAGCAGCTGTTGAAGATTTGCACGTACTCTTCCACTCTTCCAAGAGGTCAAGGATGCTTTTCTGGCCCTCTCTCCCTCCACAAGCTGCAGCTTCCTTCAAGGCACAGTCACCTGCTGTGGCATGGAGCTCCCCACGAGCTCCATTGTGTTCCTCCACGGTTCTCCAGGGACTGCTGGGAGACAACCTGCTTCATGATGATGTCCTCCAGGGACTGTGGGGGATTCTTTGCTCTGTCAACTGGAGCACCTTCTCCTTCTTCTTGTCTCACTTTACTATCATGCAGCTGCTTCTCACACTCCTTTTTTCCCTCACTTGTCACTGCCTATTCATATGTTTTGTACTTTTGACAATATCTTTTCACAAAGACTGATGGGCTCAGTTGCAGAAATGTGTCTTGCTAGAAAATTGGATACTATAGAAAACCATGATTTTACAGAAAAGAATAGTAGAAGTACAAATATACTGTCAAAGAACCGGAAAACTGACAATCATTCATTGTAATACGTCCCCTCATTTTGCCTTCTTTCTCCTTAAGATCTGGAAAGACTACTGGGCAGTGAAAAACACTACAGTGTTGTTTCAAAGAAAAGACTTTTTTAGGCTTCTAAGGCGCATGTTCCAATTGCTTGAGAAAATTGAGAAAAGGCACTTTGTCTTTTGTGATAAATATCATTAGCCACTAGGGACAAAGTCTGACCAACAACAAGAGCAGATCAAAATCTGATGAGACCAAGCAATATACCTTGAGTGGCCAGGACAGAACCATCGAGTCGTCGAATCTGTTGAATTGGAAGGACCCCATCAGGATCATCATCAGTCCAACTCCTGGCCCTGCCTGGGGCCATCCTTGAACTCCCAAACTCAGACAGTTGTGATGGTGTGACCACTCCCTGGAGAGACTCTTCCAGTGCCCAGCCATTCTCGGGTTAAAAACTTTTTCTTGATACCCGACCTAAACCTCCCCTGACTCAGCTGCATGCCATTTCTTTGAGTCCTGTCTTTGTAGACCTCATTTGAGGACTTTCTAATACCAAGGTGATTCCACCCCAGAGCAGAGCAGAGAAGAGAAGAGAAGAGCAGAGCAGAGCAGAGCAGAGCAGAGCAAGACAATCCCCTCCCTTGCCCAGCTGGTGATGCTGTGCCTGATGCACCCCAGGACAGGCTTGGCCCTCCTGGCTGCCAGGGCACTGCTGATGCACATTCAGCTTGCCATTGGCCAGGAGCCTGGGTCCCTTTCTGCAGTGCTTCTCCCAGCCTCTTGCTCCCTCCCCAGTCTATACACCCACCAGGATTGCCCAGTTGCAGGTGCTGAATCCAGCACTTGCCCTTGTTCCACTCCATCTGGTTGGTGATTGCCTGTGGGAATCCTCAAAAACAGAGGGGTTTGGGAAAGCTGCAAAAGGAAGGCCTCAGAGACAGCAGAACTGTCATTGGAGCTAAGCAGTAGTCATAAGGTTTGTCAGCAGAAAAATTAGATGAGAAGTAGAAAAGTAAGGACAAATGGAACAATGGTCTGTGTATTAATGCTTGTCTAGAATAACTCCCTAAGCTACAGCAAAGTATATCTAGGGCGATGTTAGGTAGTTCTGAGCTTAATAACGGAGCTCTGTGCACTGTATCTTAAGGCTTACAAGCAGGTCTTTTATTCGAAAGAAGCGAGCATTGTTCTAAGCCCAGGTACATGTCTTTATAGTGATTGGATAGAAGTACTGTCAATATGCTTTTGCTTTGTGGGATTGGTCAAAAAACTTTTCAAGTCAGTTGTAACATTAAGTTCTTTGTCTGCTGCTGGGGACGTGAGCTGCTGGCAGCTTCCCATTGTCATCACCATGTAATGAGACTGATTACTGGAAAAAACCCAGCTTGAGACGCCGTCCCCAGCAGTCCCGCCCCTTTTGTGATTTGTGCATAGACTCCCGGCCAGCAAGAATTGCCCATCTCTCCTATTTGGCAAGATCTCTCTGCAAGGTCTCTGTGCCCTCAAGGGAGTTAGTTCACAGCTCCTCCCAATTTAGTGTCTTTGGCAAACTTTCTTAATATTCCTTCAAGTGCTGTGTCCAGGTTGTTCAAAAGATGTTGAAGAGAACTGGCCCAATGATGATACTGTCTTAGCCACTGAAATAAGTGCTTCATACTTCCTCTTGTGCAGAAATCACAACAAATTTCTTTTCTATCCATGTTTTCTTATGCTCATGCTTTTTATCCCAACAGCAGCTGACACGACATTTACAGGCACAGCAACAGCACACTTTTCCTGCTCTTACTAGACTTAACAATTTTGCAACCGGTCAATCAGTGGCCTTTGCAACTAAAGTCAGACCTTCAGCATTTCTCATTAAATGAATGTCTTCAGAAGAAAACTTTGCTGCCTACTCTGTACGACTGAAGAATAGATGATAATGAGTTAGCATCACAATCAGTTAAGTACAGAGCCTATCCTTTAGCAGGGAAAAAATTAAAAGAAGAGCTCTTTTATGCAACAACTATCTGAGAAACAAAACAACTAGGATCTTCCACAGGGTTCCCTGCAGTAGAAATGTACTTGGATGAATGCAGAAGATAAAAGATGTGGTTTTGAAAGGCTATGTCCTTGCTAAGCTAAATTGGATCTCATCCTGTAGATGAAAGATCAAGGAGCTCAAAGCGGAGCTAGAGAGACATGTCCAGATAATGAGATAGGGCAAAGCATTTTCCAAGATAATTAAGCATTCTGGTGGACTGGCCAGTTAGGTTAAATCTGCCACACCCATTCACTTTTGGGGATTGAACTGTGGAGTGCTAAACCGTATCTGCTGCTGTGCAAAGTAAAAGAGATCCATCCAAATTGTACGGTTAGTGAGAACACTCTCACTCTCAATTGTAAAACACTTCATAAGCTATTAATCAGTCTTAGGAACAAAATGAAATAAAGTTGTTATGCCATCTGGGAATGGGAAAACATCTTCAAAATATTTTTTTCTCTATGTTTTCTTCTTTTTTCTTTTTTTCTTTTTTATTTTTTTAATCCCACATTATGTGATTGATAATTTCAACCATTCTGGAATGCTTTTAACAGATGAACCCAGCATAGTAGTTTTATTACCGGCTCTTGTCCCTTACATGCTTCAGTACAGGTTTGGAATATACTCCCCAGTCAATTAGTGTTTTTTTTATCTCTTTTCCCAGAGACAACTTTTAAAGGACTACTTAACCCCTAAAAATCATAATTTCTCTGGTTTCTCCAAGCTTTTTGAGAAAGCTGTTTTGGTTTTGTTTTGGTTTGTTGCTTGTTTTGTTTTATTGCATCATTCCTAATGTCTTCAGACCTACTACAAGAAGAAGTTAAAAATAGATCTTATTTGAAGAGACTGTTAAAGCTAATGAACTGCCAGTCTTGGTATTTGTATCTTTCTAAATCCTTTAAAGTCCAAGGTTGCCTTCCTGAATCCTCAGTTACTTAGAAAACATTGTGTTTAGAAAACAGACCCAGTTCAATTGCTTCTGCAAACTCACCTTCATTGTATAGGATTGTACTTCAAGAAATCTTGCTTCATTCAAACATTGGAAGTACAGATTTGACATCATCTGTGACCCTTCCATCTGTCTGAACTGTATTTCATTGTGTGAGTTCCTCAGTTGCTTCAAATAAGGACAGAATCTTTTCAATTTGCATAGCATGTTATGTGAAGATCTCCTGTCTGCTTTCTTCACTTGCTTTAATGGGAAGACAAGGGAAATACATTTTGAATGTTATCTTTTAGAGTCTACTTTTACCTACCAGTGTGCTTCTATGGACTAGAACCAATTTCAGCTTGAAAGAAGGTATTGTCATGATCCACTCATACCAACGGATTGGTTAACTGGTTGGTTGGTTAACTGATCTGGGAGTGCAACAGACAACCTGGAAAGGGGATTGCAGTATCAATCCAAACAAATGCACCTTTATAGAATGACCACAGCAAATGCCTGAAAGGAATCAGGGAGAGGAAAAGAATAAAAAAGAGGGGGAGAAAGAGAGAGGAGTATAGCTACCAAACATGGAGAGACTAAGTCCTCTTAGTCCAGCCGATAGAGTTTGCATAGTCACGTTGGGAAGGTCTCAAAGTCCTGGTGAACTCAAGGTTCCATTATAGTCCATTGCTGAGGGGGGAAACAGAATCTTGAAATGGCTGAGGGGGAACAGATCCAATCAAGAAGAAGAAGTCTATTGAAATTGCTGAGGGGGAAAAAGGTATTGAAGACGGGTACAGACAGTCCATGTTCTCAGCAGGATAAGTCAGTAGCAGCAGTGAGTGGGACCCACTGTTTCAGGACTGCTTTCTGGGGGAAACCAGTCTAGGTCCTGTAGGCACATCTCTAGGCAACACTCAGCAGGCATCCTGCTTCAGTCAGGCCAGCACCCCTGCATCAGAATTACAGGTGTCTCAGTCTCAGTCCTTGGGAGGGGGGCTTCAACCTCGGTGCCTCACGGTGGTAGTGGAGCAGAGGAAGGATTTTCCATGGGGGGGCTACCAAGTTGCCCCAGCAAGTTCATCTGGCCAAGAGGTGGGAAAATTCCTGGTCTATTGTCGTGAAGCAGGTGCAAGCATATAGGCTGGGTCGCCCTTTGGCAGGCCCTGCTAGAAGCAGTCACTGAAGACACAGCTGTGAACAATCCCTTGGCAGGCCAGAATTCTGCTCAGGGGCCTCAGGACTTTTGGTGTTCATCCATTACTGGCAGGCCAGAGGTCCCATCGGGGTCCTCAGGGTCCTGATATCGGTCCTGTGGACGGTCGTGAGGCAAATGGGGGGAACCTCAGACCGTCTTTCACAGCACCTGGTGACTCACGACAGGCTTCAAAGGGTCTTCATCAGCAGTGTTCTGTACTATTGTTGTATACTTGTCGCACATTGGTAGCATATCCTGGAAAGCAGAGACAATACGTCAGACAGAGAGAGAGAAGGGAAGGACAAGAAAAGATAAAAAAAGGCGGGGGTAAGGAAACAAGAAACAACTATAATAACAGTAATTTAAACCATATTATTTTGAAACATTTTTTTCAAATATCTGAAACTAATCACAAATAATCAAAGGCAATAAAGCAATAAACAAATCAACAACAGTTCATTTAAAATATTTTTTTTTCAAAACAATTCACCAAAAATCAAAAGTAATTTTCTTATAATCGTCAAAGAAAATTGAAGACGATTTCAAAACACATCCTCTCATTTGTAGTCGCCTTGTGTCAATAGTCTTGGAGATGTCCACAGTGAAAAGGACATCAGCCCAGTTGTGTGCATTAATTACAGACATCAATTTTGTTAACTCTTTCATCATTCTCCAATTCATAATGAGTAAGATTGCTGATTAAAAAACCCCAATCAAAACGAAACGCAAAAGGGCAATGATGGGATGACACATACTGTTCAGGACTCTTGTGGCAGTAGGTGACCACCCAAAAAGAGTATCCTACCACCTGTGTTCAGCATCTTTTCTTACTCTCTCTATGACATGGTGTATTTCTTTCACATTGTGATGAACAGTTACCAGTGCTTTCTGTCTATTCTTCTTGATCTTCTCCAATATTTCAATGAAGTCCTGATGAAGCAAAGATTGCTTTACCAAAGTAATGTTCATCCCAATGGGAGTAGGTAAATGTCCTGGTTTAGGGCAAATTTGGGAGAAAACCTCCAAAAGGTGGACCCTCCAGAAAACAAACCCACATGGCCCCTCCCCCCAACCAGGTCGGGAAGGATTCCTTGGAAACAAGTGGAAAGAACCTGTTTCTGTAACAGGCAAAGCACCCCGCAGCACACAAAAGGATCAATACCAGATGGCACCACTCTTTCACCACTCTGAAAAAGTAGACAACTTCAGAAAGTCTCTCTTGGGAGTGCTCGCTCTGTTATCAGTCTGTCCTGTGCTGGGGTAGCTGCTGCACCTTGGCCACAAGGTGCAAACTCTCGGTGTTTCCCAGGTTCCAGTCCGGAGCAGGTCCGAGTAGGTCCAAAGAAGGGAAAGGAGAAACAGTCCAGGGAAAATTTGGACTGCTTAGCTAAACTAACTAATGAGCAGGAGCAAAACAGCAAGAGCAAAGCAGGAGCAAAGCCGAAGCAAGAGCAAAGCGAAAAGCAAAGCAAAAAGCAAAAGCAGCACCCATGTACTGCCCTGTCTCTGTGTCGCGCCAGCTGTGGGGGAGCGGCTGATAGCAAAACCAAAACAAAACATTCGCTCTTCACAGCCAGTCTTGAAGGCACAGAACATGATAGCCAGCATCAACAGAACACACGGATGGGGATACAAGCATCATAACGTCACCCTAGGACAGTAATAGTTTGTGAATCAGTCTTTAATTGGATTGAAAAAGGTAATGGGAGGTAACTGGAGCTTCTGAAGAAAAATCACATCCCTCAATTTTGTAAAGTTACAAGCGCAACAATTTGAATGATTTTTACTATCCACTACTGCATTTTCTACAAATACCGTATCACAAGCAGTTCTAAAGCACCCACACCCATTGCCTATATATTTAAGGACTGTTTCGAAAGTCTCGTTAGGATGAATTTCAAAATGACAGATATTTTGTTCTGTGTCCAAACAAACATCCTGAGCTGTAATTGCATTACTTTCACAGATGAAGCCTAGTTCTCGGACAATAGAAGATTCCAAATTAACATGTTGCCATTTTTTACCAGTTTGATGGGCCCATTGTCTATGTTCAGAAAGATTGGGAATAGCTCCATCATGATTTAGCCCTAATGCAATAATAGGAAATCTCAAATGCACTGAGGCATTGCGTACGGTTAACACAAGAGCTGTGGCTGTGTTTGTAATGGGGTGGAAAGTAAAATTCACCAAGTTCCACCAGGACTGGAATTCTCTTTCAAAATCAGTGGCACTGTCCCAAATTCTTTTCTGAATTTCAGCAGGAAAATTGCCTTCACCTTCTCTTATCATTGAGGCAGCAACTGACTGCATCGACAATTGTGCCTGGATACAGCTAAGAGCCAAAGAAAGGTTGTTTTGTGTAGCACCGAGTGCATCAGTCTACCAATTTGCGATCACTTACATTTACCTTTTCCCAAGCTGGTAATATGTTTGATAGCAAGCACTGCTGTGTTCCCAGAGCCAATAAGGATGATTGCAGTGGTTGTTTTAATTTGGTCAAATCTCTAACCATTTTGTGGCAGCCAATTTATCCATTAGTGTACTTCAGAATCAATACTATTTAGAATTCCAAAACCTGTTCCCAAAACACCGGTTATGTCTCTTAGTGTCTGTTTTTAAAGAAAAAACGGACTTTCTGTTTTTGCAGCCAGGTGGTCCAACCCTCAAAGGAAGTCCGCAAAAAAGGCAAACAGGCCGGCTGAATTTCTGAGACATTGTTTTGCATCATCAGCAATTTGACTTGTTTAAGAGACCGTGCCAGATTGAACAATATGTGTTGTTGACCAGTTTTCCTGATTATATATGGTCCAATTTCAAAACTTCTCAGGCTAAGCATAAGCGGTGCTTGGGCTGGAGTGGTGGTAGTAGAAGGTTGGTTCATCCCATTTATTATCAACTTAAAAGAAAAGCCTTCACTAGTTTTGGACCAAAGACAAACTACTTCTGCAGTTTGTGTTAATGTAAAATTGTGCCAACAGTCTTGTACGCTTGGGGGCGTACAAACCTGTTCACGCTTATTTGTCTGATCTGTCAAAACACTGATGGAGATTGCTTTGCTATAAGCAGTTCCACAAATCCTTCGGCTAATTCCTTCTCCCACTCCCCCTTGAAGCTGCCAGGCTTTTTGTTTTTCCCATACCTGCCAAGTGAACAAAAGCTTGGGACCAAGGCCACATTGACTAAGGGGACTCTCAGTCCCTTCTGCCCACTCGGATGTAACTACTGTACTCAATGTCAGCTTTGTGCTCTCAGTCCCTTCTACCCATTGGGGTGTAACTATGGTGCTCAGTGTGGGCTTCATGCTCTCAGTCCCGTCTATTCCACTGGGATGTAACTACGGTACTCAGCGTGGGTTTTGTTATAGCGTCTATCTTAAATTTATGAGCTAAGCCTTTTCAACCTAACAGGTTGGTCAAGTTCTTTTGCCAGCGGCATGTCACTTAAGTCGGTTTAGTTAACGTCAAATTATGCCAGCAATCAATTGGTTCATTTTTACAATCCTTTGTACTTGCAACATTGTTCGTTTTGCGACCTAGAGTGTAATTACCAACATACTCCTGGCAGCAACACAGAGTAAGGGGAATTTGTTTGGCACACTCCCACTTGTTTGTAGGACACAGTCTCGCTGAAGGGATATCCCGATCATTTTTCCCATCTGGTTCCATAAAATTTCCGGCAACTGTGATGGAGGTGGATTTCTCATAGAGAGATCCTTCCATTTTTCTGCATGCTTCCACAATCGACTCACCAATTGTTCCAGTTAGGGCTCTAGTCCAGTCCTTCTGATCCCATCCCCACTCACTTGGACCATATACCTGGGGGTCATGCAGCACTAGAGGCTCTAGGTTTGGGTGGCCACCCTTGGGCTACGCTCCTAGAACATTAGTGGGATGGAGGGTAGCTTCAGACCACAACCACTCAGCAGGATCCTGTCCATGGAATTGTGGTAGGATGCAGAAAAGCATCACCAGTGTTATCATGGTTCAGATGATTTTCATGTTCCTCAGGGTTCTTCTGTAAAAGTAAAAACAACAGAAATCCTTCCACTGAGGGGCAGAAAAGAGTTAAAATGGATAGGATTATCCAGCATGTATTTATCCAATGCTCTTTCCCTAGAGCATCAGAGGCTAGGCATGCATATTTCTTCAGAGGGGTTTTCAGCACTAGTGCTACTTCCCCTACAGTAGGGAGGTCCACCAGAACAGGTTGTCCAGGGTAATGTGCTGGACTTTTTGAATCGTCAGGTCGCCGTAGTAAGGGAACAATGCTTGGAGCTGTTGGGCAAAAGGCAGTGATTTTGGGACATCCATTCCCCCCCCATCTACTGTTCATTCTTTTAACAGCTTCCCATAAGCGAACGTCCCAATTTCCCTCCCGGGGCTTCAGAAGTCCTTTCAAAAAACCCTTGGTCCTTTCTAAGATCCCCTTAGCTTGAGGGTAGTGGAAAGGGGTGTGGAAAGACCGCTTAATTCCTTCACCTTTTGCCCAATGCTGTACACCTCTAGCAGTGAAGTGGGACCTGTGATCAGATTGAATTTCCTGTGGCTTTGGGAAAGTTCCAAACCACCCCTGCAAAGCTTTAACCGCATTATCACCTGTAGCTCTTTTCAAAGCATCAGCTTGAACCAACCCAGATACAATTTCTCCTCCTACTAGCACAAAGTGTTTACCTCCTGACTTCTTAAAGGGGCCAATATAGTCTACCTGCCACGCGTCCCATAAGCCTTTACCCTTTCTTAAATGCAGAGGGTCATCTTCTCAAGGATGTCTCTCCAGTCACCTGTGACATTGCTCGCAGGCTGATACGCATGTTTTACACATTTCCCTGGTAACCAGCCAACCACAAGCATGAGCTTCTTTGTACAAATCTTTCGCACCCGTGTGCTGTCTTTTTCCATGCAGCCATTCTAATAGTTGATCCCAGTCCTCAGGAATGAGTTCCTTTTTCAGGGGGCTGAGCCTTGCTAGTTCATCAGCTCTATTCTTCCACTCTCCTGCTGGATTTCCATCTGTTTGCTGAGAAGCTACCCAACCAATAGCAATATTTCCTTGGCTTGCAACATCTAAAATTTCTTGCCCCTTTTCCTTTTGCCACACTGGAATTCTGTGAACTTCCCAATCATTTTGCTGCCAGAAAGGAAGCCACTCGGTACAACCTTTGTACACTGCGTAAGAGTCGGTGTAAATGCAGGCAAGAGAAATGTTCTGTGCCTCACATCGGAAAACACTCCAAACAGCTATGAGTTCCCCAGCCTGAGCGCTGCCTTCCCCTTCAGTAATGATTCTTTCACCAAATGAATTGTGTAAGACAGCTGTTCTAGATCTCCATACCTTCCCTTCCCGTTTTGCAGAGGCATCTGTGAACCAAGAACTTGCTGCTTGTTCGGGGGAGAAAGGAAGGGCAGCTTTGATTACAGAGGCACATTTATCTTGGCTGCTAACCAGGCTCTCAGTGCCTTGGATTGTTAGATTTTTAGCAGCATCTTCCGTTATTGAGACGGTATTACAATAGCCTTCCATCTGAGCATACCATTTCCTAACTGAGGCCCTTTGGGCTACCCCGTCAGGTGGGGGGGAGGGGTGGGGCTCCCATTAGTGACGATTTTGATAACTTTGAAAGGCCCTCTTAATACAGAAAGCTCTTGTCATGCAATTTTTTCCTCTTCTAGGAGAGCTAAGCTAACTACAAACAACCCCTTTTCCCAGGTAGTGTATCTTTTCTCAGCATCTTTGAAACCACAGGAATAAAAACCAAGAGGCCCCGTTGGACCCTCGGGACCCCACTGCCAAATGTGTACTGATAGCCCTGAGGAGGCAAATCCCCATTCCACCTGAAAGGGATCTGTGGGATGGATAGGGCCTAGTGCTTGGTGAGCTGTTGCCTCAAAAATCAGTAATTGCAATGCTTCTTCCTGAGAAGGAGTCCAATCCCATTTCATCCTTTTCCTCAGCAAGTCAAAAAGCGGCCTAGCAATTATTGAGAAATCTGGGAAGTGTTTTCTCCAGAACACCAATAGTCCTAGAGCTTGCTGGAGATCTTTCCTCAATTCAGGCCTTTGAAACTGATCTAAAGAGGTTAGGGTATCGGGTGGAATACATGTCATGCCTCCTTTCCACCAAATTCTCAAAATCTTCACTTCCTGAGAAGGTTTCTGAATTTTCTCTGCGGGTATCTGCAAATCAAGACTTTTTAAGTGAGAGATTATTTTCTGCTGATGTTTCCCTACTACCTCTATTTCATCCTTCCCCCCCTCCCCACCATCCCCCCCCCCCCGCCCCCCCCCAGAGTGTCTTAAATGTATTGATTATCAGCTACAGGATCAGCAGGATCAGGTTTGGGTATTTTTTCTAATTCCTCAACTAAAGCATGGTGGGCCAAAGTGGAGGAGTGTTTGTAGCCTTGGGGAAGCCTAGTGCAAGTGTATTGCCGTCCTTTCCCATGTGAAGGCAAAATGGTCCCTATATCTTCTGGCTGTATAGGTATCATAAGGAAGATGTCTTTGACATCCATAGTTGCCATTGCCATGATTGAGTGAGCCTTTTCTTGAATTGATGTTATTAATTCAGCTAAGTTTGGGACCAGTGCTGTAAGAGGGTCTGTGTTGGCATTAAGCCTGCGAAAATCTACTGTTAATCTCCACTTTCCACTGGCTTTTCAGACTGGCCATACCGGTGAATTAAAAGGAGAATGTGTGTGAATTATTACCCCTTGGTTTCTCAAGTCCTGTAGAACCGCTTTGATACCTTCTCTGGCACCAGAAGGTAGAGGGTATTGTTTTACATGAGTTGTTTGATTATAGGGTAGGGAGGGTGCGGTTTGAAGCAGCCTAATGTTAAGTGGCAGTGTGCCAAAAGACCACAGAAATCCCTCAGAGTCTTCCCACTGCCTCCCAGCAAGGACACCCATTCCTAATCAATTATTTGGAATGTTCCCAATTACCATTTTGATGACTAGTTGATGCTCATTTCCAGGGAGCGTCAGTTTGGCTAAGGCAACATTCATAGATTCTGTAGTTCCCAGAGCATTAAGAACACAGCATTGTCTCTTAGTTGGAACAATTCCACACCTCTGGGCATCCTTTTTTGTTAGTGCAGAGATTTGAGCCCCAATGTCAATCAAAAAGGTTACTAGTAGCCTGTGGAGGCCCGTGATAGCTGGGCTTAATATATATCCTGATTTATTTTTAGTGAGCATTCTTAAATAAACCCACGCTCCGCCCCTTTGCCCACCTGTAAGCGGCAGAGAGATTTGTTTCCCGAAAACCCTGTTGGTTTTGGTTCACTGCCTGTGTTCTGTGGGAGAGGCTGGGGGAGGGTTAGTTTTTGTCCCTGAGAAGGAAGGGGTGCACTGGGTCGAGCCAATGGATTCGGTTTTCGCTGGTGCCAATTATTTATTCTTTTCTGCAATTTATCAAGGGGCAAACCATCCATCACCTCTTTGGGGACCCACTTTTGAATTCCCAACAACCACCAATGGTGGCAGTTAGAGATCTGTTTTCCTTTCTCTATATTTTCACTGTCAGGAGCCCCAATAAATCAAACACCTTTGTTATTTTCTGATTTCTATGCCGGGGTTTTTATAGGTCCATCTTGTCTACAATAATTAATCAGATCTACTGCAACTTCAGCTCATGTCCAAACTTTATGGCTACTGGCAGGTGAATCAGATTGAGAAGCTGAGGGCTGTGAGGGGGAAGAGTAGGGAGTGAAGCCAGGATCTCTAGGTCCACTTTGGTCAGGGGAATTCCTGAGGAATCTTATCTAGTCTTTCTACAGGATTCAAAGCCATTATGGTTTTCTGTAGAGTCATTGCTGTATGTTTAAGTGTTTCTGGAAGCCCACGAGTTCAATCGGTCATTAGTTCTGGCTTCACAGGTAATTGCATTGGGCATTCAAAACCAGGAACTAATTTCTTTTCATGAATCTTTTGCAGGCAGGCGGCTTTGTGGACACTTTCTAAGAGCTGGTCGGTGGTGTCAACGATTGCCAGGGGGTCACCCCTTTCCAAAGGATTCATTCTCCCGGCCCAGAAAGACGCACCCTGTGTCAGGGACCATGCATCACGCTTACCTCCTTATCTCCTGTTGTGAAGAAGGCTCCATGTCCCCAGTACCCACTGGCCTCCGGTTAATTTAGTTTGATCTCCACCATCGAGGGACACTCGGAGGACATATTTGTCTCTGATTCTTGTGGGAGGTGCCCGAATTCTTTTTACAGCTTAGCTAATTCGGTAGCACTGAACGGTATTTGTTTAGTTGTGATAGGTGGGTCAAGATCCTCTTTCGGCAATGCAGAGAGACAGGGAGACCCACTCGGTAATCAGAATCCAATTTGATTGTGGGATACAAGCACTTACATACCATTGCAGGGAGACTAGTAATGTGTACTACAATGATTAGGTTAAAATCACATACACAAACTTACGCATATAACAACATCTCTTGCTTGCAGAGTTTAATGGGATTTTCTTTTTCCAGTAAACCCGTTTGATTTAATCTTCTTGCAATCCAGGTCGAATTTTCAAAGTTCCGTTTGTTTATGCCAAGGCATCCTGTTTTCAAATCTCTTATGTTAACCAGGTCCAAAGTGCATCATCTGTCTTATGTCCCCCAACATTCCAACAATCCTCATCATTAAGATAGTTCTATTCTGTTTGAACCAAGGGTCTCAAGCGAGGACAGCAGTATTCTCTCCAATTTTTTACTGCCTCAAGTTCCTGACGGGGATAGATTTGTTTCATGTCAGGAGTTTCCTTTTCCTCTGGCTCTGTAGAGGAATCAGTATGATGTGAATTCTTAGCAAGTTCCTCTCTAAGGGCAGCTCGCAACATATAGATCTCATTTCTATCTTCCTTTAATTCTTTCTGCAAAATTTCAACTAGGTTTTGAAGGGAATCTATTCTTGCTATTTCCTCGTTTCTTTGCTTAAAAAGGGTTTCTATGGCTGCTGTGAGACAAGCTGCCAAAACTGAGCAGAGGATGGTCTTATTTTTGCCCAGTTTAACTTCTGTTTCATGTTGTAAAGAACAAATTCTATCTATGACATTTTCTAAATTAAACCAGCTGTTCTCTGCCCAAACCTCCCCCCTTGGAGAAGGCTTGGCATTCTATTTAGCAAGCAGAGCAGAAAATTCAGCTGTAACTTTTGTGCTAGAGTTTTCAGTCATTTTATGAAGGGACCAAAACCATGACAGGGAGGTGCAAACTTAAGTTAGACAATCTCACAGCCTTTGCTGTGCTCCCCTTTGCTTCCCTGGCTGGGTGAAGAGACCAAATCTCCCTGGGAGGCCCTGCTTAGTTCCTTCAAGTTGTCCCTTCCTTCCCAGACAGTCCAAATTCACACATAAACAAAAACAGTTTCCCCTTTTGCGCTAAGAGATTTTTTGGGAAATTCTAAAGACAGAACCCTCAATAGAGTATGGGGGCGTATTTCACCTGGGCGTGCGCAGTTTGTGGGAAATTCAAAGAGCTTTCCTTGCTTTCCAGCTTCGTTCAACCCTTTCGCGATGAGGGGCTAGGTGTGGCTGAAGCAAATCGTCCTTCCCCTGTTCCAGACTACAAACAGCCTTGCAGACCCTTCTGTCTATCAGAATCCTGTCCATGATGCCAATTTAATGTCACGATCCGCTCATACCAATGGGGGTGGTGATGGTTGGTTAACTGATCTGGGAGTGCAACAGACAACACGGAAAGGGGATTGCAGTATCAAAACAAATTTATAGAATGACCACAGCAAATGCATGAAAGGAATTAGGGAGAGGAAAAGAATAGAAAAGAGGGGGAGAAAGAGAGAGGGAGTTGTCCTAAGCTGATTATATGATGCTTTTAACCCCAATCATCTTGTTCTGTTTATGCTGCATCATAAGTTTGGCACCTTTAAGACTTGTTGCAGAGAGTGAAGGGGGGAGAGAAGAAGCAGCAGTTTGTTTTCAGACACTGCACTCACTCCTCCACATTCCTGCTCCTGGACTGTGTTGTCTGGGGATGAACAGACAGTGGGACAGAGCTCTCCTTTGCTTTTAGTTAGTTTTAGCTTGCTGAGGCAAGGAAGTTCCCTGGACTGTGGTTTCTTTTCTTTTTTCCCTTTTCTTTGGACCTCTTGAAACCTGCTCTGGACTGAACACCCAGAAGAGCACCGGCAGCTAGCACCTGTGGCCCACCAGGCCGGGCCCGGCCCGCAACATTTCCAGCACCGGAGGGACTGATAAGAGCCTGTGTGAGCTGAACTGCAACCCAAGGGAGGGGACTTTCTCAGTTTGTCATCTCTTTTGGAGCAACAAGGGGTTTTATTGTTCAATATTGTTTAGGTTTTATTGTTTAATAAACAGGTTTTTTCCACCTCTTTCCAAGGAACTATTTTCTCCTGGACCGGTTGGGGGGAGTGTTGCAGTGTGACGCCATTTCCTGTTTCAGGAAACAGGAAAATCCCTCAGGTGTTGGGATAGGTGAAACCTGTCCTTTCCCCTCCCCCTTTGCCCTCCTGCTAAGTGCTGTCCATCAATGTTAACATTCCAGCAGGGTCATGGTGTGGTTGGCAGAAGTTCAAAAGATGCCCCTCAGGTCCGGGCTCATTGGCCTGTCCAAGTGTCTTTATCCTTTGAGCCTTCCCCTCCTCCCACCTGGTTGGTGGCTCACCTGTGCCTTCCCCTGCCCCTGTCCCCGGGCTTAAAAGGAGACGGGACCATGCGGTCTGGATTCTGTTGGGAGCTGTTACAAGATTCAGAGGTCTGTCATCCTGGAATAAACTCTGGATTAAAACTCTACAGCAGAATCCTCTCCTTTTTCTCTTCACCGTCCCTTGAACCTTTTCCACCAGAGGTCAACTGAATTTCTACTATGCCTGGATTTGTTGCGAGTGCCTAGCTGCAGGATGCAGCCGGCCAAATGTATCTCTGAGGTGAAACATCACAGCTGCCGCCTTTGGCCCAGCAGCAAGGGTCAGACGAGCCCAGGCACGTCCCACCCGGTAATATTGGGATTAATATTTCATAGGGGAGGGGCCAAATGAATCTGCTTTCCTAGAGGAGCCCCTTTGGGGGTTCTCCTCAAAATTTGCCCTGAACCAAGACAGGAGTATAGCTACCAAATGTGGAGAGACTAAGTCCTCATAGTCCAGCCAACAGAGTTTGCCTAGTCGCGTTGGGAAGATAATGGCCCTGCCTGGTTAACTCAAGGTTAAGTCCTGGTGAACTCAAGGTTCTATTATAGTCCATTGCTGAGGGGGGAAACAGAATCTTGAAATGGCTGAGGGGGAACAGATCCAATCAAGAAGAAGAAGTCTATTGAAATTGCTGAGGGGGAAAAAGGTATTGAAGACGGGTACAGACAGTCCATGTTCTCAGCAGGATAAGTCAGTAGCAGCAGTGAGTGGGACCCACTGTTTCAGGACTGCTTTCTGGGGGAAACCAGTCTAGGTCCTGTAGGCACATCTCTAGGCAACACTCAGCAGGCATCCTGCTTCAGTCAGGCCAGCACCCCTGCATCAGAATTACAGGTGTCTCAGTCTCAGTCCTTGGGAGGGGGGCTTCAACCTCGGTGCCTCACGGTGGTAGTGGAGCAGAGGAAGGATTTTCCATGGGGGGGCTACCAAGTTGCCCCAGCAAGTTCATCTGGCCAAGAGGTGGGAAAATTCCTGGTCTATTGTCGTGAAGCAGGTGCAAGCATATAGGCTGGGTCGCCCTTTGGCAGGCCCTGCTAGAAGCAGTCACTGAAGACACAGCTGTGAACAATCCCTTGGCAGGCCAGAATTCTGCTCAGGGGCCTCAGGATTTTTGGTGTTCATCCATTACTGGCAGGCCAGAATTCCCATCGGTGTCTTTAGGGTCCAAGTGTCTGTCCTGGGAATGGTCGTGAGGCAAATGAGGGGAACTTTAGACTGTCTTTCACACGTATCAGAAAATCTATTTACTGAAATAGCCAAAAAGAATGCATAACATTTACAATTGAGGGGGAAAAAGAAAACCAAACTCAAACCGTTGGAGCAATATCATTCTAGAGAATGCCATGTCTCTATGAAAAATACAAAAAAATTTCTGTTTTCAAACGCACCCACAAATCACCATTTTGCATCCTTTTTGTTGTTGTTGTTGTTTGTTTTAAAGCTCTGGCACTTATCTGATTCCTTTTTGAGTTAGTTCAGCTCATTAATCTAGTAAGAAAGCTGCTAAAATTAAACGGAAAAACCTATGGGGAACAGGATGCCACTTCAGCCATGTTGTAGGGAAGCATTAGGTCAGCCTTCTGTCTTGTAGAAATACATCTGTCATATAGGAAAATCACTGCGTAGCACTATCTTATTTTGAACTTTCTCATTGCTACTGGGTTCCTGAATGATCAAGATGGTTTAAACCAAACAACAGCCAGCCCTCTAAGATACTCCCCAAACTATTGCAATGGAATAACTTGATCAGGTGAAGAGCTCACTATGCAAAAGCTGAATATGATGTCAAGAATGCTTTGTTGTGGATTACCATTGTTTGGGATCATTTATCCCTTACCCTCCCATGTAGGTATAGGAAAAAATTAAGAAACCACAAGGCTTTTACAGCTGTTCTTGTATTTTGGGATCGTAAGGACTTGGGTTGGTAAACAAAACTGTGGTGAGTTTTACTATTGACTTTATCGCTGTTTCACTTTGAATTAACTGCTTTGCATTTCAGCTTACCCATCAGTATAATGAGAAGAAGAATATCTTCCTTCCTGCCCAAAAGATGTTGAATTATGCCTGTGATGTCACGGACTTAAAGACGAAAACCATTGTGATTGAAAGGAAGTATTGGCATGCCACAAGGTAACTGGAGTGAGCTGTCTTTCCTCCTCAGCTTCACTGTGATAGTAGAATTTTAATTAGCAGTTCCAAAACTTTGTCTTAGCATAGTCTGGTGACATATCTCAGTAGAGCAGTGTCCTAGGGTGACTTTATGATGCTTGTATCCCCAGCCATCTGTTCTGTTAATGCTGGATATTCTATTCTCTGCCTTCAAGACTGGTTCTGAGAGCAAAGGTTGGGAGAAGAAGAAGCACGGAGTTTGTTATCACAGGCTGCACTCACTCTTCTAAAAGCAACACTGCTCCACATTCTGTGCTGCACTGTGTTGTCTGGGCACTGATGGAGCAGAACAGAGTGTTGTTTGCTTTTCAGTTGGTTTAGCTGGCTGAGGCAGAGTTTTCCCTGGACTGTCTTTTTTTCTTTCCCTTTTCTTGGAACTGTTCAAACCTGCTCCAGACTGGGACCTGGAGAGCACTGAGAGCTTGCACTTTGTGGCCACCTCTGTTCTGAAACCAATTGAAGATGGGGAATGGGAGTTCTACCAATGGGTTCATTTGTCATATTTGCATTGAAAATGTAGAAAGTTCAGAAGCAGGAAGACTTCATTTATTTCCTCATTTTGGAACCCCTCCCCATGAAAGGGCCCACCGATTCATTTTGAGCAACAAACTACGCGTGCTTAATAGCTTTTGAACTAATTACCATACGAAGTGAGGAATGATGGGATGTACCTAAATTATGAATATGTATTTGTCTTTTGGGTATTCAATACTTGTATAGATAAAAAGACTCTGTTATCACCTCTAAATCACAGTGTGTGTTTGGGAGCTATCCCGCACGCTGCCCAGCGTTGCAATAGACATACACTTTCTAATTTTGAACTGTTAGGGAGCCTTTGTCCGTCACAGTTGGATATCAGTACTAGATCAATATTTTTAATAAATCACCCCTTCTTGAGGATTGCTGCCAAATTTGCCCTAAACCAAGACAAGCAGGGTCTGCGATTTAGAGAATGATGGAATCACTTTGGTTGGAAAAGACCTTGAAGAACATTGAGTCTAAATGTAATTAGCAAACACAACCATCAAGAAATGTTGTGTTGTCTGAAGAGAACATGGTTTATCAGGTAAGCTTTGCAAGTATTTGTGTCATCACAAGCATGCATGTCCAATGCATTAGATGGGTATATAATAAGAAACCTGTGCAAATCAACAGAATGATTCTCAGGGTAGGATATTGGCATGTTTCATCCTTCTTCCCGACTTCTTCCAATGAATTACTTTTACAAAGTAATGATTGGAATTGTTACTCTTTTGACGGTTCTTGTTGTATTACTGACATTTTTGGCATAGGAACGCCAAATAGGTTAATTCACCTAGTTTTTCAGATAAAGACCAAGATTGAGTGTTGCTTAAGCTGGAGGCAGAAATATTTAAATCTTCCAGCCTCCTTCTTAGTACCTAATTTCTCTTACAATATCAGTGCACAATCTTGTCCCTTAAGGTCCAGCTAGCTCAGTTTATACCAACAGGGTGACTTTAGTAGGGCTCACGTGATGCTGCACACAGAAGCCCTCAGGGTGCACCTCTAGCAGACAGTAATTCATGCAGTTGGACCATCCCAGTGCTGACTTTGGATCACCAGAAGAGTAGAACTAGAGAGATTTGATGGAGAGCTCTCTGGAGGAAGTGGCCTGAAGAAGACAGCAGAAATCCCATCTGTGTGTTTGTACAAATAACGTGAATACCATTTACAGGAAAAGATCTTCAAATCGATCTAGCTTTTTCTGCAGATTATTTGTCAACTATCTGCATTACATGGACAGTTCCACTGAGCATCTGAAATACAGCTGCGTTTAAGTGGATTGATTCAGGGTTGGAAAGCAGTGAAATAAAGCTTTTCAGGAATAGCTGACATCCAAGTCCCGCAGAAATTTACCTATTTTTAATGTCCAGATGCTTTTTAAAATAATGGGTGACCATTTAGCTACCTAATAGCTTTAATCAGAAATACAAAGAAAATTTTAAACTCCCATCTTTTATAGCTTGAATATTTTTCTTTGTTTCTTTCCTGGTTTCCAATTCAGATCTACAAATCATATGATTAGGTAATGAGAACTCATGCTGTATAAAAATATTTCCTGCTATACTTCCAAGTCAAGGCCATGTTTTTCCCGGAACTGTTTAAAAAAATAAAATTCTATCTGGATTCTCTCTAGCCCACACTCATCATTATACAAAATCATTTAAATATTATATTTTGACTTTACATGGTGCAATTATATTCAGAAATCCAAGGCTCTATTGTTAGATTGTTTGTATGGTTTTCTGGCAATTCTAACTTCCCACAACCACTCTTGGCAGCTATATATTTTTGCAGCAAGGCATCACAGGGGTCTGTGAGAAGTTTTAATGTGAAGCAGAGCTAACATTAAAATACACGTGACATACTCAAAATATTTCACTTCAGAAAGTTACAGTTTGCTTAGATGGAATGAAATATGAAATAAATGAACCTCACACAACCTTTCTAAATCTTGGAAATCTATTACCTGAACTTTGAGTCAGTTTGCAGGACAGGACTCTGTAGAAATGCAAATGTGAAGTCCAAGGAATAGAGCAGAAGGTGTATTGGGCAGGGGTACAGAAGATTGCTCTGAAGGGTGATGTAAGCAAGATTGCATCCTATCAAGATAGCAGCTGCTTCTGCTGGTGCCAACATAGAGAATTTGCGCCACCAGCCTAGTTTTCTGGGGACATTTGACCTGTACACTCTTGAGGGCTTGTAGATGTGAATGAATCTGTCCTTTGATCTGTTTTTTTCTTTTCAAAGTCTATGACCTGACTTGCTATTGTGTACTGTACTGTATCGTTTTATGAACAGACATGTTTCTTCTGTTTGAAAGCTGTAGTTGAAAGTGAGCTTGCAATCATGAGTTGGCTGTCAAAAGAATTAATTTTCTGCTTTAAGCAAAATATCAATAGAAACAGTCCATCCACTCCTATGATACAGATTCCTTTTGAATTTACAGGGTAATTTGCATCAGTGAGTATAATGCATGTGCAATAAATACACCTTGCTTGGTTTCTAATGATGATAATAGTCCTCTTTGTATTACTCTAAGGATTGAACTCACCATCATTATTTTCCTGTTCTCATTGAAGTGTAAAGGAAAAATAGTTTTGCATTAACCAAGGAGTAAAATGCATGGATTTAGCATCATTCTTGCAAGTAGTCCTCGATTCTGAAAATACCTCTCAGAAGCTGCATCAAATGGGAAAGCTAGACAGATGGCAGAATGCAGAACCTGCCATTTAGGATCAGGTACAAAATAACACCCAAGAAATTCTTCATGGATGCTGCATAAGTACAAAGACGCCGTTATTTAAAAGAGAAAAATAGTCAATGTGAAATGTGTTTGATGAATAAAAAGCTATGCTAATCAAGAGACTACAGTGCCAAGTGTGCTACAAGGCTTTTTTGTAATTCACATCATTCCCAGCATGAAAAAATACTATTTTTATTGTAGATTGCTTAAGAGTGCACAACAGTTTGGAAAAAAGTGCTTTGCTTTTTCTATTCATAGGAACTGTGTATCATGGTAAGAGATCCTGTAGACAGGTTTTGGAAAACAATGTTATTTTGAAGATTCATTCCATTCAGAAATACTTCACATGAAAAAATTTGATCTGCTCTCCATCCTGAAGACTCTTAAAGGAAAATGTCTTTGTTGCATTCTCTTCACACTAGTTCAGGAGCTCAGTCTTACCTGCATTCTAATGCTTTTTTATGTTCCTGATGGCATGGCTTAGACATCCTTGTCTCCATTACCATCATGATTTCCAGATCAAGTGATGAGAATTTTTCTTCAGGATTGGTGAAGTTAAGTGTCATAACATTTTTGTCAAGTCAGTTTGAAGGGGTTTTTTTTGCCAAAGGAATCTCTTCCTTCCTAATGAAAACCATTGGCAATAGCAAACCTACTCAGTTTTTCAGTCAATAAGTCAAATAATACATCTCCACTGTACAAGGTCCTCCCTTTTGTTTTTTTTTCACCAGAAGAAAACTGCTGTTTTCTTCTTCTTCTATCACCTTAGACTTCCTTTCTTCCAAAATCTTTTTAAACCTTTAGATTTCTCTTTATAGCTAATTACTTTCACAGTGGGCTATAGCATATGTATTTGAAAAGACCATTTGTACATATCCAAATGGCTTACTTCTATTCTATTAAGAAATGGCTGCACTTCTATTAAGGAAACATAAAGGTGCAGTAATATTTTTTCTTCTACAAAATTTAAAAACCCCCAACTATTAAAAATGATACCAGCAAATGATGTCTGTAAGACTGAGGCAGGAGGCTTTTTCCAGAACAATGTGCAGTTCTTCGCAATTCTATTTTTCCCTCCGATTACTTTGTACAAAAATCGTTTTACACAGTCTTCTAATAGTGGCATGTTACTAGTGGGGTAGAGTATTGCCCTGCCAGCATTGGAATTGACTCGACTGTAGTTGTGTTCAAATCTGCTGATGAGACAAGGTTTTTTTGCTGAACGCACTTCAGCAAGCAAGAGAGCTTCTTAGTCTTAAGACGCTATGAGTCCCAGAAGAAGATGAATGAGGTGATGACATGCCTTGTGTTCTGAAGAGAGATCAAAACTTATTTCTGGGGTCACCCCCCCTCTTGGTACAGAAAGCGCACAGAGGGCTTTGAAGCAGCACTTTCACCCTCTTTGCATTCACTAGTAAATCGGAGACAGAGCTTGCCCCAAGGTTTGGGCAAAAATACTCTTTTGATGCAACTCTTCACCAGACAAAATCTCTGGGAAAATTTGCAGTGGCAGAAAGCAAGCCCTTCCTGGGAAATCTACTGAAACGGTTCAGAAGTTACTCCCATTCCCTGTTGCTAACCTCTGCTGTCTAGCTGTCCGATATGTTTGGGACCATGTTGAAATCATTCTAAACAATGGACTGACGCTGCACTGTTGAGTAAACATAGGTCTTTTCCATAGGTGTCAGGGAAAAATATTTCTGTTGGTAAAAATGATAGAAAACAATACCAGCATGGCAGAAAAACAATTACATCAATAGAATGAAGATGCCCAGAATTCTCCTTTTGAAGTTACACACAGTCAATATTTTCTCAAGAAGGTTGTGAAACTTAATAAGGAGTACAGTCCACGTGACTGGTGCACAAGTTCATGTCTCCACCTTACAAAATACATATTATTAAAAGAAAAATGTTCTGCCTTGTAGAAAAGTAACCCATTAGGAATTTGATCAAAGATAGGATTAGATCAAGTATTCCTACAAGACAGTAGTAGTACTAGGAAAAGCCTTTTGGCGTCTATTTAACTACAGGAAACTTGAGAAAGCAGAAGAGTGTCCTTCCCTGCTGCAAGCTGTACTTCCTATTTGCTAGTGCTGCTTCAACATTGTCTAAAGAAAACTTGCCAAAATAAGACTATTGTATACACGCAACTGTAACTATCCATTCCGCTCCAGCTAATTTTAACTAGCAAGTATGAGTCACACACTCTAATGGAATATTCTAATGCATAGATAGAGTATACCTTCACTAATAAATGGGGACTCTGGAAAAAGGACCAAATGCAGATGAATTTCAGGGAAGGAAATTATTGGAGTGCTAACTGCAGTCCCTCGACTTCACAAGAAATGATGCCTGGTAATCCCAACCAGAAACATATAGAAATCCATTTTCAAATGGGTTGCATCTATGGTCCTCTGTTCTTCCTATATGAAGAAACTGTGGTTTGAATCAATCTTCAAAATAGTATGCCTAAAGACCTTAGAAGCCTCCAATTCTTTTCTTTTTTTTTTTTTTTTCCAGAAGCAACTGTCTCAAAACCTTTTTAAAGCAGACATTTTCCCTTAAGATGCCATATTTTAAAAGAGCACCTTGTCATTTAACAGGGTATTCCAAACATCATTTACAAGTTTAGACTGAAAGTAACACTTTTCCTAGTAATCTTTCCTTTTTTGCAGCTCAGTGCTAACATAGGCAGCAAAGAAGAGAACAGACCACAGCTCTTTCTGGAGCATCTTGAACAAATTCCCTTGCTTATGTTCTAATCATTCACTTCACCAAAGACCTAATGATGAAGAAAAGGTTGTGAAAGCATTACTAGTAGTGTTACATGGCAATGTACGGGTGTGATTTCTCAACTAGAATTTGTATCACATAGATGATACTTGGCAAACAGCAAATGAAGGGGTTTTCTTCAGCTCTCAGACGGATGTTACATGTCAGTAATTTAATAAAAAGATAACAAGAACAAGGTTATTTTTTAACATGTGAATTTAATTACACCCCTGCCATGGACATCTGAATCTTATGAATAGACAGTGTCTGATCTAGAAAAAAATAAAGAATTATCACAGTTTAAAGAAACATAGGATCATAAACCCTTTGCTGATGGAACGTAGCCTATTCATTGGTTGAAATGAAGCAGGTAGACAGGACATATGAAATATTGTTTTGTGGATCAAACATTTATTTTCGAAAGTGATGCTGACAGATAGTGAACTCACCAACTTAGATACTGCACGGTAGATAAGGGTACATAACTTGCTCCATCAAGTAATCCCTTGGAGCCATCATCCAAGGGGATTTTCCCCTGCATCTGTGAAAATATGCCTACCTTTTTCACAATACTTCTGCAGCAGCATTGTTAGGCCTGATCAGCTGCTATGGAGAGTGAATTATCGGCAGCAAAGTGACTGGCCAGGGCAATTTGCTTCAATGGATTTTGATCTCCCGGATATTTTGCAGACCTGCTTCAGCCCTGCTTGTCAAACACAGCCTTTAAAGGGTGCCAAACAATTGTTAGTCTGTACTGGGCCATATGCTCTTTATTCTCTCCCTCAACTTCTCCATCGCCTCTCATCTGTTTCACATGAGCTATGTTCAAGGTCCACTGGCTACTTTTCACAGAATCTTCAGGCCTGATGCAGTAAGAATGATGACTAGAACACAGCTGGGATCAATTTTCCAGTTTGCATAAAATGCATTCTGCACACAAATCCAATGAGAAGGTGTTCCTCCTATGCCCAGAAAAACCTTCACTAGTACCAGTGTTCTACGTAAACTGCAACTTAGTCTGAAAGAAAAGCTTTTTTCTGAGAGTGTCTAAGAGCTTTGTACGAAGCACAGATATTTGATATATGCAATTTTGAATACCAGAGGAAAAAGAAAACGGCACAAAGCTTTTAATGGTACTGGTTTTAATTTTAAATTCCATGCACCTTTTCAAAAAGTGTCAGCTCAAATGCCCATCAACATATTTTAGTCATCTGTAAGTCAGTATTCATATAAAATGTGATTCAAATCAAAAGAATTTCAAACCTTTCCTCAAAGTTTATATGCCTAGATTTAATACTTCTGACACATATTAGATGAAAGGAAGACTTTTTTTACTGTGGGGGTGCTGGAACACTGGAACAGGTTGCCCAGAGAAGTTGTGGGTGTCCCATCCCTGAAAGTATTCAAGGTCAGGTTGGATGGGGCTTTGAGCAGCAACACAGGAGACTCTTGATGGTAGAGAAACAAAGTTGGAATCTAGAAGAAACTCAGATTGAAGTATAGGAGCAAGTTTTCCCTCAGCTCTTGGGGTAAAATCAAAGTGTTACAACATTACCTTGATCTGTGATTTTCACTACTGTAACAGGTTAATGAAAACTATGCAGAAGATAGCAAATTTTAAAAGAGAGAAGAATTACAGCATAAAATACATGGGATGGGTTTCTACACGGGACAAAATCTCTGTATTTCAACACTTCCTCATGTTAGGATTTCATGAAGTGCCAAAGAAGGTGTTCATCATCTGCTATGCTGACCTCTGTGTGGGCCTAGGTGTGTGTGGAAGGGGGGCATGTGAAGGGGAGTGTGTATCTTTGCTTAACACTTGTTGTGGCAGATTCATGCCTCAGCTCCATCATTTCTTTTAGAAACTTCACAGAGAGTGGATATGAAGTTTAATATCAACAAGAGATCAATTCCCAAATCATCCATTTTACCCTACCTTATAAATCATATGCTTTGTTGCATATTTTATCAAATAGACTTTCAAGCCACATGGAGAAATGAGAATGTGGAGAATCCCTCCAATGTCTTGCAACTTTTATGCAAATAGAGTTTCAAGAAAGGAAAATTTCTTTTAAAATACATCTGGGACAGGCATGATGGTGGTGTCAAGCTGTTGGGGTTTTTGTTGCTGGGAGAAGTTGTACAAAAGGATTGGTTTTTACATTGACTAGTTACTGAATCAAGTGCATGAATACATTGGAAATTCAACTGGGGGTTCCTTTTTCTACCAGATTACTTCTAGAACGAGCTTGCAGACTGAAGCTGACTCTTTTGCTCTCTTTTTGTTTCTTACCTATTTTCTTGGCTTCTTTACCACTATCTACACAATTTTGGAACTTTTTTCCCAACTAAAATTGTTTCATAGTCTGATAATTAGGATACATTTTTTACAAGGAATTTTTAAAAATCTTTGCTTGAGTTAAGAAGGTTAAGGACTAAGGTCTTTTTCTTACCTCATCAATATTGCGATGGAATTGATAAATAAAGACTAACTCTTTCTTTTTTATTTTCAACCCAAGTAGATAGTTCCCATACATTAATACATTTTGTGGACCAATATTTGCCATTCTGATGTAAGTTGTCCCTTCTTAACAATATACATTCTGTGACTATGTTGACAACACTCTTGGTGAAGATCCTAATTGGTCTTAAACACACATAGGGAGAAATTTGCTCAGCCAGTGTCAGTCTTAAGCATGCCTATCAGAAGATCTTTCTATAGCTGGGGAATTTTCCCGTGAAAGGGATTCAGTTATGGAAGAGACACTTATCCCAGAGTTTTGCATTCTTCTTGAGCACTACTTAAGGAACTTAGATCCCATGTCCATTTGGATCTCTCTCTGCACAGACCTTTGTCATGCCAGTGCTTGAAATGCATCTCTAAGAGAATTCACTAGCACAGAATGAACGAGAGTGGAAGGCGTCAGTGGGGCTCACCAGGTCCAACCCCCCTGCTTAAACCAGGATACCTAGAGCCTCTTGCCCAGGATTATATCTGGGTGTACTTTTAATGTCTTCAAAGATCCAGGCTCCACCATCTTTCTGGGCAGTCTGTGCCGTGGTTCAGTCGCCCTCACAGTAAAAAATCATTTGGTGATGTGCAGAGGCAATCTCCTGTATTTCAGTGTGTGCCTACTGCCTCTTGTCTTTTCACTGAGCATCCTTGAAAAGACACTGGTTCCCTCCTCTTTGCACACTTCTGGGATGTATGTGTGCTGCCACGTAGATAAATGTCCAAAACCTTCCTGAAGCCCAGGCAGACAATATTCCCTTCATCTACCGGGCAAGTTGATTCATCAGAGGAGTTTAAAAAGTTGTTCAGCATGAAGTTCCCCTGGTAAATCCATGCTGACTATGTTATTTTGTCCTCCTTCATGTGCCTGGCAATGCTTTCCAGCAATAGCTGCTCCATCAACTTCCTGGGGATAAAAATGACGCTGGCTGGCTGGCTTGTACTTTTCCAAGTCCTCCTAGTTGCCTTTTTCCAAGATGGGTGACATTTGCTTTCATCCAGTCTTTGGGCACTTTCCTCAGTCACTATGATCCATCAAAAATCATTAGGAGTGGCCTCAGAATAACATCTGCTAACACCCTTGAGACCTGTGGCTGCATCTCAACAGGGCCTGTGGACTTCATGGAATACATACCAATTCAGTGACTATGCCCATAAAAGTTTGCAAGGGATAACAGAACATATTAACAGCTACCTGAAGAGTGAGTGAAAAACTATGGAAGCAATCCAAAAGGACAAAGACTTGAGTTCCCTTTTCAGACAAAGCATCCTATCGTGGAGCTGAGCAGCTTTAGATCTAGGGAAGCTTCCCCTCTGAAAGGATGCAGAAGACATTCTTTTACCCGTATCCACTAATAAAATGTATTGACCATTCACTTGCAATACAAAAAAACTAAATTCTTTCCAAAATTGTTGCCGCCTAACTAGACAATCATGTACTGGCTGCGTATTCCCCTAACAGATGACAGCACCTGCTTGATGCCTCTTATGCCTACAAACTATTTGAATTAGGTCATTTGAGTGGGGATTACTGGTCTGGGAACTTTCTTTCTGATGAATTTGGAATATTTACTGAAGCAAGGACCTGAAGATGAAAACTTCATTTCCCATCAGTGCACTTTAACATCCACGGCTGTAATGCCATCGTTTCTCACCAACTGAGTCAAGAATTTATGACTACAAAGTGAATCAGCTCCAAAAGGAAAGATAAAGGCTGGAAAACATTCTCTCTTGGTAAAGCAAATGAAGTGACTAAATTCTAATCACTCGCTGGCCTAAAGCTTCAAGGAGGGGGAGGTGGACCAGGTTTCCTTCCACTGCCGTTCTCTTTGTCACCTCAGTGTTTTATAGGGGTATGCAGACATTCAGAAAGAGAGCTTTGCTGAATTCATAAAATTCAGTCTTAAAAAATAACTTGAGAGCAGCTGAAATGAAAAGAACAAATAAAATGCAATTAATTCCACGGAAGCTTGAAATGATTATTTCTTCATTTTGCATTTGAGGATGTATATTGTGTGAGTTTGTCTTGTATTGTTCTACAGGTTTTCTAACTGTCACACCTTTCTTTATGAATGGACTGTCCTTTCCTAAATACTCTCATATGGAGGAACATGCTTCTGATAAGAAGAGCACTAGGGTGTCTTTACTTGACCTTTTATTTTTACTGATGTTTGCTCCTTGGGAATGAATGGGGTTTTTCAATTGAAATGTCTTACTATTGCTCCCACAGGATAAGCCACAGACTCTTCTGCTCAGAGCTGTCACTAGTCAGCTATTCTCCTAAACGATTCTCTGCAGTTGAACACTACTTATCTTTGCCGTGTTTCTTCAACTCACTTGCAAGTCATTCATGCGCTACCTTATTGTGAGAATTGCTTGGTTTGAAGATGATTTAAAAGGGTATGAGAATACTTTTGTGCCTCTGCTATAAGGATGCTTTTCAAATCCACACAAACTTCCTGCAAATGCAAAAGCATTCATCCTGTATTGTCCTAGGCTACAATATAAAAATGTTTTCTGCTCCCAACCTCAAGAGCTGCTGAAACCGGGAGGGGCATCGTTTTTTCCTTATCTCCTTATCTCTTAACGGGGCCATCCATGTCTTGCCACATGATTCAGAGATGACTCCCTCCAGGAGCCATTTCTGTTTAAAGGCTAATCAAGGAACCACCGCATGACTCAGAACAATTTGAGCCCATTGCAAGATGCTCTGCCCAGGGGGCAGGAGCTAAGCATCCCCAGCTGGATATAATCTGAGTTTTGGGACACCACAAGCAGTCTTTCCACTGGCTTCCTAGAGGAACGGCCACCCTCACCCACTGGTCTTCAGAGGACAAGAGCTACCAGATGGTTTCTACAGGATCACCACTTCAACAAGGCCATTTCATCCGGACTGCTGCCACCACCCTAACTAGCAGGGTGACAGGTTGTATTCTGTCCGTGGTTTTTCTTTTGTATTATTGCATGTATTTGGTTTTTCCCCTTTTCCTAATAAATTGTATTTCTGACTTGGAGTCTTGCTGCCATGCTGGATTTCTTCAGACTGACTAGCTCCTGACACCAACAGCCAGAGTGGGCTGCCCCCAGAAAGCTGTCAAATCCAGGGTGCAGCTGTAGGGCACAGCTGCTCTATGGCACAGGTGGACTGCATTGGGGATAGGACTGCGCCGAGGGCGGGGACAAGGAACAGGGAGAGGTCTTCTGCATGTTTTCCAAAGGAGTTTCTTCCCTGGAGGGTCAGGGACACAAAGACACTGACCCAAATGCATACATCAACTTAGAAATGGGGAGAGGTGCCAGAGGAGGATACAATCTTGAACACACTGGGAGCAACTGGGGGTGGACCACAAGGCGGGGAATACAATGTTTAAACCAATAGGGGACTACAGGGGAGGAGAATAACTTAAACAAACCAATGGGGTTTTGAAGAGTATAAAATTGATAGGGAAGTTTCTAGAGAAAGGGGCAGGCTTGGGGAGGGATTGACATTCAGTGGGAGGAGGAAAAGGGAAGAAAAGGGCAGGTCTTTGGGGAGATGGACAACTAGGGCAAAAACTAACAACATGGGGGGGAAAGGAACAATCCCTTAATAATAAAATATGCTCCAACAGCACAAAACAGGAAGTATTATCAAACTGACTACTCAAACTGCATTACAATCAAAAACACGCACTGCAACAGCGACAGCATCTCTTGCTGGTTTTGCTTTCAAACCAGAAGAGGTGCCAACCAGAAAATTAGCAAACTTAAAAGTTAACTGGCCGCAGTTTTGATTTCCTTCTTAAATATATTACTGCTTGTCTAATTGGCTTAGCAGCATGTCTGTTCTTAGTGCCAAGCAGGGATTCACTTTGCCAGGCATGGAGGAAGCTTCTAGGAGCTTTTCACAAAAGATTCACTTCTGTGGCTGGCTTCTTCCCTCCCCACCAAAAACCAAGCCATGCAAAACCAACACCTTAACTAATCCCTAGTACTTAGTACGCATCCAATAATTCCTTTTAAACTATACTTTACATTTTTTACCAAATGCCCTGAAAAGAAATGGATCCATAATATTGATCAAAATAGTTCCAGTTCAATAGAAATACTGGGTCATGCAACTCTGGTTTACATCACTATTTTTTGTACAATCAACAGGAGCTTTTTTCGCCTCTAAAGAAATGTTTCCCGATGGTTTGGATCAGAAGATCCAGTATTGCCATTGTGAGATTTTTGTTTTGAAGGCCATAGGCTGTGCTCAGTGTTTTGGGTATATTCTTTGTTGTGCCTTGCATATATTTTGGATAGAAAGCCAGTAGAGATGATGTCCTTGCTGCAGTAGCCATGCTAAATAAGGCAGAGCGTCTGGCTGATGTACTGGAGCTGTAGACTATCCACCAGTCGCCCAGGGCGGTGAGGATCTCTAAAGGAATATAATAGTGGCTATGCTCTGGAAGTTTTACAGAGAGAAAGAGCCTCATAGCTCTAATGATGTGTCTCCTGGAGTTCTGAAGAATATGTTGTAAAGAAGAAGGCTGCTGTCTTTCGCAACAATCTTCCGTGCATTCAAGAGGATAATTTAACTTCTTGTCTGAGAATGAAAGAAATATTAGTAGTAATGAGTTCTTTTTTCTCTGTCGGTGCATCACTGATTGAGTTTGGGTAGGTTACATTTTATTTCTTTTTTTTCTTTAAATATTACATCGTAAGGTGTTCCAAATTCCCAAATTCTGCTTCACTTTATTTTGTAGGCCAGACTGGTTCATCTTCTCTCGGCTCTATTATTGCAGACCATATCTGAATGAATTTTTTTTTGTTTTTCATTTTGAACATTATTAGATTTAAACTGTATGAACAGAACACTTTATTTATCATCATTTTACCAGTTTGGAAGGAAATAGAGAATTTTTAAGAAAATGACGCAACTCCACTTGTGGTTTTCAATGGAAGAGAAGAATAACAATGTCCTACATTCGCAGCATTGTTTGCAGTCATATTGCAGCTAGTTTCCAGCAACTTAGGTCAGGTTCTGGAAGCAGGCACCCATGATAGTATAGAAGTCTAAGCAGTTTCATTTTGGCGGCTTTTCTTGAACAATAGCTAATATGTCTCAACGTTGTGCTGAATCTTGTTGTACAGACTCTTCTTTTGAGGTCTGAACTCCTTGCTGGACTACTGTATCTCAGAATCAGCTACAGTAAACCTGTGTTTCCTTATAGCTTTAAGAATTTGGTTCTAATCTATAAAAGCAAGAAAAGGTTGCCATATTAATACAAGAGAAAGAAAGTGTTAGGAAAGCAGTTAATGGCATGGGGTTTTTTCCTACAAATTGGAGCAGAGATTTAGTTGTTTGATGGGGTTTTTTTTTGCTTCTCAATGGAATTTTAGAAGTGGTTGGGAAAGAAAGTGTGGATTTTTCAGGTTTGCCTTGAAAGAAGAATAACAGGGGAAACTGTTGAAAAGAATTAATCCAGAACTCTATGCCTTTCATACAGAGTTTCAGAAGTGAAAAGCAGGAAGAGACAGTCCAGACAAGATGATTGAATAGAATGAATTCAAAATAGCTTTCTTTTCCCTCTGAATTCCAGCTCTAAACCTTATTAATATTAAGGTATTAATAGGAAATACATCTGTCCTAGGGTGACGTTATGATGCATGTATCCCCATTCACGTGTTCTGTGAATGTTGGATATTATGTTCTGTACCTTTAAGACTGGCTCTGAAGAGGGAATGTTTTGTTTTGGTTTTCTTATCAGCCTGGCGGGACACAGAGACTGCAGCTTTTGCTTTTCCTGCTTTTGCTTTTCGCTTTGCTCTCTCTCACTCTTGCTTGCTTCGCTTCTGCTTGCTTTTGCTCATTAGCTAGTTTAGCTAAACTGTCCAAATTTCTTCCTGGACCATTTCTCCTTTCCTTTTACTGACCATTTTGAACCTGCTCCGGACTGGGACCTGGGAAACACCGAGAGTTTGCACCTTGTGGCCTGCAGCAGCTGGCGCAGCGCCGGAGGGACTGAGAAGAGAGTGAGCACCCCCCCAAGAGAGACTTTCTGAATTTGTCATCTTTTTCAGAGCGGTGTCATCCGGAATTGTTCCTTTTGCGTGCTGGGGGGTGCTGTGCCTATTAAATAAACAGGTTCGTTCCACTTCTCTCTGAGGAATCCTTCCCGAACCAGTTGCGGGGAGGGGCCCTAATTTGGAAATTCTCCTCCAAATTTGCCCTAAACCAGGACAACATCGCAATCTCTAAGATTTAAAAATGGATGATGAAGTTTTATATCCAGTAAAGTGTAAGGCTTCACATTTTAATCTGATTTGCATTTTGGTGAAAGCCGGGCATCCTTTGCAATTTACCAGATAACAAGGGATTTAGAACAGTAAGTATGCAAGTAATCTTTTGGACCCTTCATCTCCCTTCTTATGACAATGAATACATTTATTAAGCTTGTTGTCCTGGCATGTTTTTATTCCATCAGGGGATTTGATCATACAAATGTCTAGTCATTCTTTCCTTGTTTTCAACCACTCTAAGAGCATTAATCAGAACTATTCAGTAGTTCTTGATCTGCAACAGTGACGAGCACTAGACTGGTAAGAGTCAGTGGGCATCAGCAGATCCCCTATGACAGCAGGAGGCGGGCTGTTCTGGCAGGACTGATGTTTGAGGGGCTCGAATTCTGTGAAATAGAACATTCGAGGGATGGGAAACATGGAAACAGATTCTGAGCTTTCAACCCACCACATGAGCAAGTAATAAGGCAGGTAATTTTCTGTGGAAATTTCTTTAGCCCCAGTGTTGTGGATGATGATTACTCTTCCTACCTCCTTTGGCCAGCTACCAGCTTTCCCCTCCATTACTCTGCTTCTGGACAGAAAACCAGAAGAAGGGATTTTTGACCAAAACACCTATCAGGACCTTAGAGTGTTTTTTGCTCCAAAATGTTTCAAGGCAGATAGGGAAACAATTCCATTTTCGAGAGTGTGTTGAGAAGACAAGGTTGAAAGTTAAAAACCATGGGTTCTGTTTCTATATAGGTTACTGATTGTGCTTATTATCTTAGTCATGTAATATATATATATATATTTGGTAGGGTTTGTTCTTTTTTATTTTTCTTGGGGTTTTTTTCCTTTTTTTTTTTTTTTGATGCATCCTTGAGATAAAAGGCCAAAAGTACAGAAAAGTTCTGTACGGTTAAAATACTTTTGAGATGCCTCATGCTGAAAAACTTGTAGCTACTGCTAAGGCCCATTGGCCAATTCCTGCTTCATTTCTGAGAAGCTATAAAATTCCCATCTGTATTTTAGTTCTAACAATTTGTTGTTATGGTGGAGATGCAAATTAAGAACAACCATTTTTGAATCTGTAGGGATGTATTTACCATTTTGTAGCTGCCTTTTCAGTTTCTGAGCCACTATTGAAAAAAAGGAGAAGTATCTACACTGTTTTCAACCTGTAGACCATCCACTACTGTCCACATGCTCAGATTCAAAGGCAAACAAGCCTGTCTGGCCTCATTGGGAGGAATTATTTGCATTCAAAAGACTAGACTAGTATTTGATTTCCACCAGCAGAGTCCATTGGGCAGCTCCTGTCATCTGCATTTCAATATTTAATCCTCCTCTATGTTTACTGTGCAAAGCTCTTTCAGAATGATGGTGTGCCCACTGTCTCACCAGCTGTGACGTTTGCAGCGAGTCTCCCACGGAAAGGAGCTGTAAAAAAGGCAAGCCAGGGCAGTGATTTCTGTTGCTCAATACCCACAAATCAAAGCTATTTAGTCTAATTTAAGGCTGAAAAAGAATTCAAAATGCCTTCAAAGGATTCAAAAAATCATCAGACAATACTGCAGTTCAGTATTCAGGACAAGAGCATATCCCACAGTGTGGTGGTTTGACAGGAAATGTGTTTTCTGGGATGCTGTGGTGAGGCCAATAAATGTTCAGATTTTAATATTGGCACCTAATGTGGCCATTGGGACATTGGATGTGCCTCTGAGAAAACAGGGTTAAAAGCAGGGCTCTCCCCTGGGAGGCTCTCTTGGGTTCCGGTCAGGGAAAGGTTCAGATCTCCCCTGCCTGGCTGCGGGCTGGGCGGGGCAGGGGAAGCCCCCCGGCTGGGTGAGGTAGGCTGGGTCCCTGGCCAGAAGGGAGGTGAAGGCCCCTGCAGGATGGAAGGGTGGAGGAGCACTGAGAGGCATCGGGCAGCCATCCCCACCCCGCCCCAGGAGAGATAGAGAGAGAGCTGGTGCCTGTTCTTGGCCGGGCGAGAAGGAGAAGAGGGGAGTGCAAGAAGGTGCCTGGCAGGGCAGCCATGGGAGTTCTGGACAGACAGAGCCTCAGATTTTTAACCCTTTTCTTGGATGATGGAAAAATGCTAATCCTCCTGGAGTTGAATGAGAAGAGAGATATAGAGGAGATACGAGGAAATGGGCCACGAGAGAAATAGAGAAGAACGCAGGTGGAAGAGATGATGGAGTAGCTTATGCTGGACTCTTTGTGTGTAGCCATGGACAGAGCCATGTTTCCTTGTGATACAGGGACTGCATTCTAGGGGGAGGCAATGCCTCAGGACCAAGAGGGTTCGGTGTGGGTACCCCTCGGCCCCAGGGGGTGAAAAATATGGGGGGGACAGATGTCCCAAAGTTGAGACTGTGCCTTTTTGCAGTGGGACGAAGCATCCTTAAAAGTCGACCCTAGAAGCAGCTCTGGTCTGTGTTCAGTGGTGAGAGCAGTGGACATGAAAGGAAGAGGTCACCATTGGCACAAGAAGGACTCCTTCTCCTCTTGATGAACTGAGGATTGAGTATTCTGAAGGGTGGTGCTGGACCGAGAGTCGATGATTTGGGGGATGTATTGTATTGGGAATTTGGGGAGGAGGAGGAGGAGATGTATTTGTGAAGTTTTCATTTTCCTTGTGTGTTTCTTTTTTTTTTTTTTTCCTTTCCCTTGTAGTTTAGTTAATAATTATTTTTTTTTCCTAAGTGGGAGCCTGCTTTGCTTATTCCTGGTCACATCTCCCAGCAGAAACCAGGGAGAGAGTATACTCATGGGGGCACTGGCATTGTCCCAGTGTCAAGCCATGACACACAGGCTGAGAGAATGAGGGCTGTTTAGCCTGGTGAAGAGAAGGTTGCATGGAGACCTCACAACACCTTCCAATATCTGAAGGGAAGCAGGAGAGGGACTCTTCATTAGCAACTCTGGAGGCAGGACAATGGGCAATGGCTTCAAAATGAAAGAGGGCAGGTTGAAATTAGATACTCGGAAGAAATTCTTCCCTGTGAGGGTGGTGAAGCACTGGCACAGAGAGCCTGGAGAAGTTATGGACACCCCAACCTGGTGTTCAAGGCCAGGCTGGATGGGGCTCTGAGCAACCTGAGCAAGTAAAAGGTGTCCCCGCCCATGTCAGAGAACTAGATGGCCTTTAAGGTCTTTGTCTACCCCGGCCATTCTATGATCCTGTGATTCTGCTGTGGTAGCGTTCAGGATGGAGCGTGTTCTGCATGTTGGCCATTTCCAATACACCATTGGTTCCAGGTGCCTTACACGAGCTTGCTCCCTGAAAATTCTGTCAGAATGAAGAACATCTCTCTATATATTAGACACATAATAAATGAAGAAATGGGTTTGCACATTTGTCCACTAAGTTGTGGATGAGATTGCTGTGAAGTTTCATTTGGTTTTCTTGTTTGCTCATGAGGCCGACGGTCCTCGTGTCAGCTGCCTCAAAGGCAGCATTTGGCTCCTCCGCCTCCCTTCTCCCTCCTGCCTCTTTCAATTTCTTTCCCTTGACAATTTAATGTCGTTTTCCCTTTCATACCTGAAAATCCCTGCATGCTTCTGGGCTTTCTCCCTTTTCATACAGATCTTCTTCCACCCTTGACAATCCATACTTTTCATACCATAAGGGCCTGCCCTTCAGGCATAAAAGACTTTGATTCCTTATTATATCTATGGGAATTTAATTAATAGCTTCATGCCTTTTCATAGAAAGAGCAGGGAATTGATAGCTTGTTCCCTGAAGTACAGAAGGAAGAGAATGAAACATGAATCATGTGGAGTGGAAAAGTTGCTATCTATTTTCTTCCAAGAACTACCCCAAAAGATGCAGGGGGTGATGAAGCCTGGCTAGATGAGTTTCCCTTCTAATGGAAGGAAACAACCACGCCACTTCATACAAGTCAGTCCTATAGAAGAGAGAAATTCACTTCTGGGAACATTGCAGGATTTGAATGCAGAGTCACACTCATCTTTTGTTGCTTTGTTGTCTGCTTGGCATGGAACACGCTGCTTTGAAGAGGGAAGTGACTAACAGACAGTCCACTTTACAAACACATATGCTTCCCTCTTCTTCTGAGACCTCGGCACAGAGCCCTCTTTGGCATGGTACTTCAAGGTAAGAAGGAGCGGGCAGAGGGCACTGGGAACAGACAGCAGTTTGCAGGTTGTATAGGAAAGAGGACTGTCCCTTGAATGTGGTGCAAATACAAACTTCCACCAGTTTCAGGGGTACACTTCAGCCAAGCTTGTTGTCCTGGCACATTTTTTCTCTGTGAAACGCTTTGCGGTATGATCTGGACGACAAGAGACGCAGAATACGGGGCTACGTAGTGCTGAGAAGGTAAGTGCCTGGCCCCAGGGTCTTTTGGCAGAAGCAGTGCACTAGAGCCGTTGGCTGCTGCCACAATGATCTGTGTGAGAAACAGATGCCTAATCCCCTCCGGGAGAGTAAAAGCAGGATTGGTTACAAGAGTCGCAGAGCACTGGGCTGGTGGCTGCCCCATACCAGCTGTAAAAGGAGCATGACTCCTACTGGCCTACCAACCAAACTCATGGTGGCAGTGGTAAGGATTAAAGTTCAGTGAGAGCTATTTGTGCCGCTACCTATGGCCCTTCTGTGGAAACAAATGTGCCTACCTTTAGGTTCCGAGATCCAGAGAACACAATGGTAGTTGCAGCGGAAAAGGGAAGGACAGAGCGCACTGGTGAGCTTGATGTGGCTTACACAGGGCAGGCAGAAGGTGCAGCCCAAGTCTCGCTTTTATTTCTAGAGCCTTTTTCTACGCAAACAGCTGCTGGATGTTTGCAACAAAGATGTGAGTGTGAAAAAGTGAGGGCAGGTCTATGTGGGAAAGAAGATACAAAGCATTGTGCGCAGTTTAAAAGCTCTTTAGAAAAAAAAGGAGTTACTTTGAGAACATCTTCTGTCTTGACACTTCCACCTGTGCGATCTTTAGCTGCTTTGGACATGGCCACAATGAAAGAATGTGAAAATATTTGCGCTGCCAATGTCAGGTTGCACAGGAAAGAGGGTAGGTTGGCAAATGCCTTCTGTCCTGGCACATCTGTCAGTCAGAAGTGCAGCTGAAAACGCTTGGCTGTAGCGATAGTCTCTGTCACTTTGAGAGAATGTGCTGATGCACGTATATGTATCATTGAGAAAGTACGTGAGAATCGCTAGTATGTTTCGTTTGGTTGACAGACTGCAAAGGGACCGTTATGGCCAGCACTGCCTTTTTGTTGTAGGACTTTTTCTTTGAGAGCAGCCGCTGGACATTTTGAAGCGGTTTGGGATCTTCAAGCGTTCGAGTGCAAGATGGTACCTAGATCTTGAGGGAAAGTGCATATCTCCAGGAAGCTGAATGCAGTTCAGTGGGTGCAAGTTACATGTTGAGCAGCTGATGGCCCAGAAAACTTTCTAAAATGAAGAGGCCATGCTGCAATTGCCTTTTATTTTGAAGCTTCTAAACTGTGCAGCCAACAATGAAATGATGCTTTGTAGAGAGCTTTTTGGATAATTGGTTAGCTGAGAAAGGACATTTCGATGTGATACCGATGGCTAAGGATAGGGGATACAAGCTGGGAACTAAGCAACCAGTGTCCAATCACTGACAAAGGTCACAGTGACCTTCTCTGAAACGGGAAGACGGGGGAGAAAATCGCTTGCCAGAAAATGTAGATATCTTAGGTAGAGAAGCTGGAAGAATGCAAACATAGAAGCAAAATAATTATTAGAAGGTAGAAGTAGGTGTGGTTGATCCAAGTGTGCTTTAACCAATAATGAACTCAGCTTTTGCAATATGTATAAGCTTCATTAACACCAATATAAATATGTGTGAGTTTTCAATAAACTTCGGGATTTGCCATTCACGCATATGGTGTGTCGCATTTCTCCCGCCGTTCACGACAATTCTTCTTCCTTCTGGGCTACATGCAGGATCCCATTCTGTCAGTACCCGAGAGCCAGGATCCACAGCGGAGCTCTTGTCCCTCCACTGCTCCCACACGAACGGGGCTGGGCTAGAAAAGTGCTTGTCTTTTTCCTGGGCACTGTCAGCGCTCTTCTAAATAACCACACCACAGCATTGTCAACTCACAAAACCAGGACACGCACCGAGCCCAGCTCACAACTACCCCCAGGACCCAGCCAAGTCAGAAACATCCCTGCTCTCCAATCAACTGTGTCAGGACAAAAAGATGTCACTGATCTTCCCCTTCCAAGTGGATACTCTTCTTTGCCCCACACTCAAAGGCCGACACCAGATCTTCTGCCCTAACAAACTTTTTCTCTCTCACAGAGCCTGGTAACAAACTTGAAAATGTTGGCCGAGCTCGCAAAACTGTTGGTGGAGAAAGCTCTTTGCTGCCTACAATTTCAATTGCACCCATCAAACTATAAACGTGCACCCTGCTATCGCCACTTTCCTTCTCAGCTCTAGGTACCACGGTAAGCCTTCAATCTCTCAGAGTCAGGATCCAAATGGGATGGCACCAGGGACTGCTCACACAGTCCCTAAAGCTACAAGGGACAAAAACCTGTCCTGCAGAGGCCTGGCCTGGCCTCTGCATTGCCACTGACAGTTCAACAACTCGAACCCAGAGAACTGCCTATTGGGAAAAGCCTTTCAATTCACTGAGACCACCCAAAGTGGCCACCCAAACTTTGCCAAAGGGAGGAGGAACTAGAAGCCCATCTCAAAAGAAATGGCATCCCCTCCTCCAAAATCCAAAGCATCCAGGGCCTGATCCTCTACAAAGGTGTCAGACCACTGTTATTGGGCATTACCCGTGCGGGGCACTAGCTAGGCTGCACACCAAGACCCAGCGCAGCTCTTTACCTTGTCCAAAAGAAGTGTGCTGGCAGAATTTCAAGAAGGCTGCCTTGAGAAAGTGGAAAACACATACCAAATGGATTCTTGCAGGAAGGAGACTGCCTTCCAAAGATGGATACCGACTCCATGATTGTACAAATTGAGTCAGGGCTTCCAAACCAAATATGCCAGCATAGAAAGTTGCTGCCGCCCTTAAGCTGCACGACACAGCTTCTTATCTGCACCTCCAACACTGGGGCTAAGTTCTTTCCTTCCCGTGAGAAAGCATTGCTGTTCTCCTTCAGGAACTTACCGAGCAAAAGTTGCATACCACGTCCGGTACTGACTCTGTCCAACAATGGCTCCTACACAGAAAGGACCAGGACAGAAATGTCTTGCTGTACTATACCTTCCCACGATACCTTATCATCAGCCCTACCAACATTGCCACCATATCTTTTACTTCCCAAGCAAGGAAAGGCACTCCAAGTCACTTGGCTTTGCCTTGCCTCCAGTACCATGTCTAGTTTTCCTAGCCTACCCTACCCTAGCTTTGCTTGCTTGCCTATGTCTGCCTTGCCTAGCCCTTCCAATAACTTCCTGGCTTTGCTTTGCCTTGTCTACCCCTCTTTGCCTTGCCTTCCATGCAGGTAAGGCAATGCAAAGCAAGTGTAGGCAATTGTAGGCAAGTCAAGGGACAGGTTGGCAAGACTGAAGCCGTGAGGGGAAAGCAAATGGAGTGGTAGGTGAGACAAGTGCCAGAAGTTAGAGGCAAGGCTGGGCATAGGAGGTAATGGTAACCGGAAGGGCTAGGCAAGGCCAAGCCCTGTAGGAAAACTGCAGGCAGGTCAAATGTGAGGCATGGGTATGCAAGGGAATGCAAAGCAATGGAGAATGAGCAGGGCATGGCAAGGAAACTGGTTGGTTGCCCAATGCAAGGCAAGAGGCAGGTCCGTTCAAAGATTGCTGGTACACAAAAGCGGCCCGGACGGACCGCTCTGTCCAGCCTTGATCTTGCATGGGTCATGTCTAATCTGCACCTAAGACACTTGGGTTGCCTGCTTTCCTTTGTATGCAAAAGAACTGTCATTCTGCCCCTGAAGCCCAAGGGTGAAAGATGAACTTTGTGTCCAAAATTCAAGACATGGAAGCATAGATGTCAGAAGAAAGCTGTCAGGACAGATAGGTGTGCTTGCACGTGGCCTCCTCCAGGCTTCTTCTCACAAGCTCCTGAAATGCTGGGCCTTGAGAAAAAATAGCCAGTGGAAGCCTGGAGAATCCTAGGAGAAGCAGGCAGGGCAATGCATGTTGAAGAGATTCCACAAAAAGAGAGGTGGTGAATTCCAGGTGGGGGACTGGTGAGCAAGGTAATGCAAGGCAAGGAAGGGGTTCAAGGACAAGGCCAGACAAGTGGTGGCTTTGCCAGGCAACACAAAAGAGAGGGAGACAAGGCAATAAGAGTCCGAGAAGGAGAAGGAAATGAAAGATTGGAGCTGGACAAATGGGAAGGAAAAGAAGGATAGGTGAGCAAGTCAATACAAGGCACTGGGTTGCTATGAAGGGCAAGGGAAGGACATGCATGGGTCAGGAAGGCAAGGGAAAAGAAAGGAATTGTCAGCAATGACAAGGAAATGCAAGATTGGGTAGGAAAGGCAAGGCAATGTGGGGGAGGGATAGGCAACACAATGGGTATCTTAACAGGAAATGTCCATGCACAGCAAGGCCGAAGAAGAAGTGGTAGAGAGGTCAAGGTGGGAAATAGGTGAGTGTGTGCAGCTAAGAAAGAAAGAAAGAAAGTGCGTAGCTCTCGTGTCTCTGTGTGTGTGTGTGTGTGTGTGTGTGTGTGTGAAGTTTGCAGGATGTAAAGCAAAGAAAGGTGTCTCTTGATTGTGGAGTGAATGGATGTTTTTGAACGTAAGTGGCAAGGTCCAAGCAACCTTTTCATCCTGGTACATCTGTGTGTGTGAGACATAGTCAGAAACGTCTCCTTTTAGATTCAGACTGCAAGCAGGACATAGAATGTGACTGTGTGAATAGCTGAGCAGGAAGGCACATCACATCAGCATGTTTCAACAGAAGCAGTTAGTGCGAGAAGGAGATGGACGTGTGGGACTCCAGCAATATGGCAATGCACTCAGCTGAGAAGCAAAGTGCAATGCCTCGGTGTGTGCTCTGAAAATAAAAGGCTGCAAGGAAAAAGCAAGGGGACAGGCCAGTGAAATCTTTCTGTCCTGGCACACTGAGCTGTTTGAAGGTGAACCGCTGTTTGGTTTCACTAAGGACTCGGAGACATGGAGAGGATGTGCTTGTCCATGTAGCTGAGAAGGAAAGTGAGAATCACCGGTACGTTTGGCAGAGTTTGTAGGCTGCGAGGAGAAGGTGACGGCCAGGCCTGGCTTTTGGCTGTGGCACTTGTTGCAAGGAAGAAGCTGCTGGATGGTTAAGCTTTTGGGGATCTGCAAGAGTGAAAGACTACGCTGGTACCTCATAAAACTAATGCTTGTTGATCATCTGGCTGAATCTATGACATAAACCAGAAGTGAAATTTCCCCCCATTTCCCTCAGTTTTTTCACCTTTTCATCCAACAGCCTGGGCCTTTTTGAAGCTGCTGTCAAACGCCTTGCCTTGGAAGCTAGAAGTATCTCAGTTCACCTGCTAAGAAACAGGGAAAAGAGCTCAAGTCAATTTCAGAATTGCCCTGAGCAGAGCTGGTGTTTCGGTACCGTAAATTTCCATTGCGAATATGTGCAAAAATCACCATTTTATTAGGCAAACATTTGAAATACACTAGCAGCTTCATCTTCTTGTCACTGCAGTCCTTGGAAGTTTTGCTATTTACTGAAACAGGAAACAGGTCAAACACGAGAAGCTTAAGAATCCAAGCTCACTGCCATTGTACAAATAGCACAAACTTGATGAATTCAAGTTACCATTGTAACATACAGAATGGCTCTATTCAAGAAAATGGATGTGTCGTCCTTCACGGGGGCAGAAAACCTTTCTACCACGTGAACTCTGGGAGTAATCCATCATGCCTCAGTGTGCTGTGGCTGCTCAGAGAGCTACACGATGGGTCTCTTTGCCTATGGCACTCTCAGGGCTCAAAGCTGCACATAAACTCCCCCTCCTTACAGACACGCTAGTAAAGCCCACCGAAAATGCCATTCTCCAGACAGCTTACTGAAACCAGCTAGGAGTTCCCAGCATCACGCTGGGCACTTCTGTCCACAGATGGCTTTGCTTTTAATGAACCAGAACAGAGCTGCGTTTTTCTAGTCTTTAGCTCTACTAAGGTATTTGATGTAACATGGCGAGAAAAAATCTCTTTCGACAATGATAATAACAGAGGGGATAATGTACCTTTTGCTGCTATCTTCTTTTGCTGCTCCATTTTGCTTGCTTTGTTATTGCTTTCTGTCAAAGAAACGCCAGCAAAATCCCTCATCAAGTCCTGCTGTGAAGACAGACTGCCAGAAAGGTAGAGAAACTTTGAACCTTTCCAAGACCCTTGTAGCACATGTCTTGGTCAATTGGTATGCAGATCCTTTCTTCCAGCGGGACTTTTTTGCACCGTTAGCGCACATTGAACTGAATCCCGTACAAAAGCAGTGAATAGAGGAATTGTTCTCTTTCCATTGGAATGGTGATAAAAATGCGTATCAAATAAAAGCATTTTAGAGCAGCAGGAAGATTTTCTATGTAGCTAGCAAATCATAAAAAGATGCATATTTACCCGTGGGGTTCCTCTCGGAATTTCAAAGAATTCCAGACAGAAAACACAGCTTAGTAAACTGCAAATCTAAATCACAGTATCTAGAAAGGTGACATGAAAAAGAGCAAGAGGAAGAAAACCAAAAAGAAAACCAAAGGAAGCCAGAAATAAGGCACAACCTCTCCTCCTTCTCCGCTTACTACAGTACCTTAGAAGTACCTGTGAGTGTCCTAACAGTCACATAAGTAGAAAACTGTGCCAAGAACAATTGTGGAAACTGGAAAACCGTGCTATCCCAACAGAAACATAGGGTTTGCTTTCACGACGATTAAATCTGCATGCAATGCGTACGGTAAGGGTATGTTTTGTATGTTCAAAAACAATTCAAAAATATTTCCAAATTGAAGGGGCTGCTTTTTATTTCTTTTGAATTACTTGGCTAAATATGGTGCACGTTAAAATACTGCAGAGATGTGGTTCATTTTACAGATGCCAACTGCAAAGGAGGGAAGCATTTTGTGTGCTTAAGAAAGTCAAGTATTGGAGAGTGTTTTTGTTACTTCTTTAGAAGGTTAGAATATGCGTAAAAGATGCTAGCTGGGGACTTACAATTAATGAATTATTTACTGTCACTAGGTCAAATGACATTAGCTTTCAAAAAGGAAAAGGAGTCTTATTCCACGTGCCAATGTTAAAGTAGATTACTAAGCCTTCAGCAGAATATGGATATGAAGAGGGATATGACATGAAAGGGTAAGCAACACTGGTGACAGCAAAAGGCTTACCTGCTTCACACAAATACAGGAGATAAAATACTATTTTTACACAAACATTGCTATCCAGAGCTTTCCTTGAAAAGTTTCACTGCCAATCATGACAGTAAAATTCACTCTATCATGAATAAAATTTACTCAATCATGACAGCAAAATTTGCTCAATGATGAGTAAAATTCTTAGTGTAAGCCAAGTACCTTAAGCAAAGGGTAGCTCAAGCATAACTGGCATTTGATGTCAACAAAGGCAACTTGGCCTGCACGTGTCACATCTACTGCATTCAAAAGCTTACTCTGTCTCAGATTCCTTTTGAGGGATACCAAGGCAAGCCGTTAAACTGCATGAAAATGATGACTTAAAGGAGGATATATTAGAAGACTGGAATAATGGTTAATGTTCTTTTCCTTCCAACTGCTTTGTTTGCCCGTTTAAATTTTTTAAGTCCTTCCTGGTATCACCGTGGTAGCAGTGCAGCAAGTGTTTGGTTGTAAGCTGTCCATATTGCCAGCTTCTGGACTGCCTTCAGAAAACTTCCCACTGGTTTTGTCTAGAAATCACAAGCAGTAGAGATGACAAAGACTGCAGAAACCTTCTCATCTCCTTCTAGAGCAGGAGCGTGTCTTTGACCCACTCTTAACTAGACGACTTTCATCAGTCATGAGAGAGTCTCATGTTCAAGAGCTAAGCAATGACAGCTGTAAATGACAAAAAGCACACTGATATTTTCTTGGGACTCCAGCACAGAGCAATGAAGGAGCTTGAATTCACCTTCTTGGAAAGTTTTAAAATGCACATGAAGTTTAGGAGAGGAGCTAAGCCATGGTAACTTTTGTTGAGTATGTCTGCGTAGACAGAGTTTCCATCACCGCAGAAGGAAGGAATGTCATTTAACCCACATAATCATCTCTAGCTGCTAAGCTGCGCTTACTGCAGATTATCCGCAACATATTTTACGGGGTGAGCTTTTATGTGTAATCCCTGAGTAACATTCCAGAGAGAAGTATTTTGGAGGGGGGGAAAGCCCAACTCTTAACTGTTTCAAATAATGGTTACATTTGAAAGTCAAAAAAGATGTAAAACCTTTCTTTCCTAGACCTATTACCAGCACAAACTGTACCAGAATTTACGACGCTTTTATTATGGCAGCATAACTCTACCGTGGACGCTCTCGCTCTGGACTATTCCTTAAGAAACAAAGTCCCCGAGAGAACTAAAACAAAATTAGCCAAAAATATTGGGCTGGATGATTTCAAAGGCTATGTACTAAAGGCCAAACACTTGTAATAATAGTAATGAGCGGACTAAAAGTTAAAGCATTACTCAGTTCAAAGATATCTTGTTCTCACAGAAGACTGTAAAAAAACTCTATTTTTCTGGGTCTGTTTTGTGCATTTAGATGTACCTTCTACTCCTTTCCACTGTATGCGAATGTTTATGACAAGGTGGGAGGACCTCATGCAACCTTCTAGAAGTAAAGAAAGACAAGCCAGTCAAGAAAGGCAAAATTGTTAATGGCAGGTGGAAAGAGGGAGGCCAAGAATAGAAAACAAAAGAACAATAATAATTGAACGCCCTCCCTGTCTTCTGTGAAAAGAAAAGGCACAGACAAGAAAGAACAACTGCAAAATTCTCACGAGAAAAACGCACTTGATCTGGCTCAAGTATTTTGTGCTACATTTCTTGCTGTTTTCTCATGCCAAACATCTTAACCATTGAAGGTGTCCCTTTTCTCTTTCTGGAATACAGCTAGGAAGATGGCTGTGTCATTGCTGTCAAGCTGTTATTCTCAGAGGTGTCCAGTTGAAAGTCCTAGATGAACTGCTTTGCTCTGTCTCTTTAATATGGCATGACTTAACCACTTACAGTTTCAGCAGCTGAACTTGCCCAGCCCTACAATTCTTTAATCTTTGAATGGTTATATTAGCTCCTTGGCAACTGGCATTTGTAAGTCCATGCAACTGTGCAGAATTTGCACGATGAGATGATGCCAAATGAGTCATGGCAGTAGATTAACTAGGACATGCAAAGCAGAGAGGAGGGAATGAGAGCACAAGAAGAGGGTACAATCTCCTTTTTTTCTGCAACAGGGCTAACACCGTAGAAATCAAAAGGAACACAAATCCTCCTAGGGGTAGTTCTTGCAAAAAACAAAGACTTCTTTTTGTGTTCACAGATCACAGCAAAATGCGGATGACAAAACCAGGCCATTAAGTCACATCCAGTATGAAGCAGTATGAAAGAGGAAAGCAGCTGAGAGCGTCAACCCTGCTGAGTAGTCTCAGTATTCTTCTCGACATTAGCAGAAATTTGAAATGAGTCTCTGAAAATTACAAAGGAGGCAGAAGAAAAGGGAGCAATGACTCCTCTGGCATAGTGTTTCCTAACAGGGATCTTCAAAATGTAAAGATTGTATCATCCTTTCAACTGAAGGAAGGTATTAAAACAACAGGAAGGAAATGGCATCACATGCTAGAAAGACTGGGCAGTGCACTTCTAGACAGAAAGGCCACTGATGGAAAACCGACTAAACTGGCCCCAATGCAGCAGCATTGTATTAAAGCCCAAAAATACCCACCGCTTCACTCTTTGCCATTCCATTCATATGGACACAGCAGCTCTGCAACATTCCTACTGATCATCTCCTTGGCAAACTGGGAGTGAGGGTCCCTAGTGATGCAGAGTCCCCAGGCAAGTGCAGAGGGGAGCTGCTTTTTTGCAAAAACCAGGCTTTTGAAGCACTCAGGCCTTTATCAGTTCCATAGCTTTAAGCCATAACAAAATTCATTCAACCAACCATCATACGCCACGCTGTGAACACGTGACCATTCTAGAACTTGTTGATCTACCTCTGATTCAGCGGCCTCACCTTCCCATAGTCCTTTTCTACTTAGCCAAAGTATCGGGCCTCAGCCCAAGGCCTTCCTTTTGTAAGCTTCTACCTATATGCAGCAGCAAACCACTACTTTCTTCCGTGCCAAGAGTTTAAGTAGATGATTTGCATCTGCCCTTCCGGTGAAACATAATGGGGAGAGAAAATTCTGTCGGAAATGTTCAGTCATTCAGTTTTCTAGACAGGCCAAATCAAAAGAAAAGCAAGCTATAGGATTGTGTACTTGCTCTTACAAAGCACCTGCTGCCCTCTGACAATGAACTAGCAGAAAACCAGCAAAAATAAGACTTGAGGCAAACAAGCCTTTGAAGGGAATTATGACATGATAAAGAAAGACAACACATTTCCAGCTTGTTGAGATACTTGAAATGTCAGCAAAGGCTTGAGGGCAAAGGCTGAACGAATGGGGAAAGGTTACAAGAATCCCAAGAAAAACATGACCATGGATTAAAAGAATCCCAACAGGTCAACTGACCTGTTGAAGTTTTCAGGAAATCAGTGGCTGCTGATTTAGATAGGCCATTCAAGTTAATTTCCCCGTGCACCTTCCACTCCTTTTTCACCTGTCACCATCACAGGGTGAATTGGGACCATGGAATCACAATTCTTTGGATTCTGTTCTTAGCTTTAGGAGACAACTACAGCAGCTGAAGTAGCTGTTACTGATGTGATACCCAGGAACACAGAGTTGACATATTTCATTCATGTCCAATCACAACTAGCCATATCTAAGAGGATAGGATTGGCCTCTTTTCATGATGCTTTTCTTATTTTACAGCCTGCTATGATTCTGCTGAAACTTTTTCATTAGTTTCTCTCTAAAAAGGAGAAAGTCCAATGTCCCTCCCTACTGGTGCAGGTTTACCATTCGGTTTGTCGAGTCTAAAAATGGAATTGGAACTAGCAGGAATTACTGTGTTTAAAGCGTCCGGTCCGTTCAGACAGTCTCAGGTCGATAAAAGCCTAGATGTTATTGGCTAAATACTGTTTCCCCCAAGAGCGGACGCACGCAATTTAATCCAACTTTTTATAACAAACGCCAATAATACAGAATCCAGTCATACAAAAGAGTCACAAAGAAGCAGGAAGAATTATCGGACCATTTATGGTAGCAAACTTCTCACCTTCTTTTGGAGTGAGCATAATCTGCTAGCTGAAGTAGCAAACTTGAGGACAGAAATCGCCCTACTATTGAGAAGTTGTTGACAAGAGAACCACCTAAGCTGTGTGACTTTCCCTTTTCTATTCATTGGTCAAGCCTAGTAGCCTAAAATTTACGGGCTCAATCAAAGACAAATGCAATCTAGTCAGAGGTCTATGAAAAGTCCAAAACTAATCAGAATTCTTCTTAGACAATGGAAATGGAAGCAGAGCTACCAATTTCCTTGCCACATATCCCTAAAACTCATTCCTTTCTAGTCATAACTAATGTATAGCCACCAGTACAATCAGGAAAAGATGAAACTTACAGATGTCAGCAAGGGAAGGATTTGAAAGAACTATTCCCATTATTCATCGTCTAGACAGCAACGATCATTAAAATCAGAGCCCTTTTAGAAGGGCTTTCCTTGTGGGAAATTCAGGACTCCAGGACAACGGAGCAAGAGGATTAAGCAGAAGCCGTTGATTGTTGACACGATGCACTTACACATTCTAAATCTCTGCACATGCCAGGCCCGCATTTTTATCTTGGTGCCTTTGTTATGTCCACACATTCTGTGTGTACCTCTCAAAAGATACGTTTGGTTACAGTCCAGGCGCTTTGCTGCCCCCCGTTATCGAGTTCTTGTAGTCTTGGAATTTGGTTTCTCAACTTCTCTTTCTTCTTTTAGCACGGCTTATGTCTTAGTAACCTTGATGAATTCCAGAGGGCTCTGAGAAAATTCTGATAAGAACATATTCCAGCTGGATGGCTGGTGCACCCTGTAGTCTAAGAGGTTCAGCTACATTGCTACAATTTCCCCCTTCTTCATCTTGCACCAGCTAAACCCTTTTCACTGTATTTACTTCCAAGAGGCTCACCAGTTTCATGATGCATGGAATAACAAGAAGCAATATAATAATGACTACTAGTAACAACAAAGTTCCCTTGACAAGATCTTCCAACCATCGAGTTGTTTCCCATCTCTCAAACCATTCATGCGTAACCCTCTCATTCCCAATCAATTTCTTCATGTTATCTTGTCCTTGTTTGAGTTTCCAGTGAATGACTGCAGAAGGGTTAGAGAGGTTCAAAAAACACATTCCTTCAAAATCCTCACACTGGTGCCCATGTGCTAACAGGAAAGCTAGAGCAGCATTATTTTGCAGTGTGCAATGACTAATGGTATCTACACCAGTGAGAAGCTGATTTAAAATCGCTGATCTTACCTTGAGTTGGTTGACCACCCAGCATCGCAACTTATTAAGCATACTCAAAGCTTGACCAACAGCGACACCTGCTGTCAGGAATGGCACAATTAATCGAGAGGAGTGCCCAAACCTGTACACAACTGAGGCAAGGGCGTCTTAAGCGTATGCTTCTTCTTCTGATCCCGGGAGGCGAAGAATCGAGTTCTTCGCGCCCAGAGCATTGTGCCGGTGGCGGTACGCTCCGGTGCGGCGCTTGTGCCGAAAGACGCCCGGGACACAATGCCGGTGGTGTTAATATTTGTTTGTCGCGTTTCGGAAGCTGCTGCTAGCCGAGTCCCCCGGAGGCGAAGAAGCGGCTTCTTCGCACACAGAGCATTGGGCCGGTCGCGGTGAGCGCTGGAGAGCGGCTTGTGCCGAAAGACGCCGCGTACCGGCACTTAGCATCGGAGAGCTCCGTATCTCTGTCTTCTGCGTGTCTTGCCGCTCAACATTCAGCAAGAAGCTTTTTCACCATATCTTGCAAAGAGAAACTCTGCCAGTATAGAAAACATCCAAAATCCTGTTCTAAAGCTTGCACAGAGGTCTGCAAAGAGTTTTGCAATACGGAAAAGATAGTTGTCCAAAACTCGTTCTTTTTGAATATAATATCATTGGAAAAGGCAGGAGATTGGTAAAAATACTGTTTTCTCTAAGTCTGAATGCTGCCCACACTGTTCCTGTGTGGTGCGGCTTGCATCTTCGCTTTTGGGAAGATGCCGTTCTCTCCGTCTCCCGGAGGCGAAGAAGCGGCTTCTTCGCACACAGAGCATTGGGTCGGTCGCGGTGAGCACCTAAGAGCGCTTTGTGCCGAAAGAAGCCGGGGACCGGCACTTAGCTTCGGAGAGCTGCGTATCTGCGTCTTCTGCGTGTCTTGCCGCTCAACACTCAGCAAAAAGCTTTTCCACCATATCTTGCAAAGAGAAACTCTGCCAGTATAGAAAACATCCAAAATCATTTTCTAAACGTGCACGGAGGTCTGCAAAGAGTTTTGCAGGAAGGAAAAGATAGTTGTCCAAAACTCGTTCTTTTTGAATATAATATCATTGGAAAAGGCAGGAGATAGGTAAAAATACTGTTTTCTCTAAGTCTGAATGCTGCCCACACTGTTCCTGTGTGGTGCGGCTTGCATCTTCGCTTTTGGGAAGATGCCGTTCTCTCCGTCTCCCGGAGGCGAAGAAGCGGCTTCTTCGCACACAGAGCATTGGGTCGGTCGCGGTGAGCACCTAAGAGCGCTTTGTGCCGAAAGAAGCCGGGGACCGGCACTTAGCTTCGGAGAGCTGCGTATCTGCGTCTTCTGCGTGTCTTGCCGCTCAACACTCAGCAAAAAGCTTTTCCACCATATCTTGCAAAGAGAAACTCTGCCAGCATAGAAAACATCCAAAATCATTTTCTAAACGTGCACGGAGGTCTGCAAAGAGTTTTGCAGGAAGGAAAAGATAGTTGTCCAAAACTCGTTCTTTTTGAATATAATATCATTGGAAAAGGCAGGAGATTGGTAAAGTACTGTTTTCTCTAAGTCTGAATGCTGCCCACACTGTTCCTGTGTGGTGCGGCTTGCATCTTCGCTTTTGGGAAGATGCCGTTCTCTCCGTCTCCCGGAGGCGAAGAAGCGGCTTCTTCGCACACAGAGCATTGGGTCGGTCGCGGTGAGCACCTAAGAGCGCTTTGTGCCGAAAGAAGCCGCGTACCGGCACTTAGCATCGGAGAGCTGCGTATCTGCGTCTTCTGCGTGTCTTGCCGCTCAACATTCAGCAAGAAGCTTTTCCACCATATCTTGCAAAGAGAAACTCTGCCAGTATAGAAAACATCCAAAATCATTTTCTAAACGTGCACGGAGGTCTGCAAAGAGTTTTGCAGGAAGGAAAAGATAGTTGTCCAAAACTCGTTCTTTTTGAATATAATATCATTGGAAAAGGCAGGAGATTGGTAAAAATACTGTTTTCTCTAAGTCTGAATGCTGCCCACACTGTTCCTGTGTGGTGCGGCTTGCATCTTCGCTTTTGGGAAGATGCCGTTCTCTCCGTCTCCCGGAGGCGAAGAAGCGGCTTCTTCGCACACAGAGCATTGGGTCGGTCGCGGTGAGCACCTAAGAGCGCTTTGTGCCGAAAGAAGCCGGGGACCGGCACTTAGCTTCGGAGAGCTGCGTATCTGCGTCTTCTGCGTGTCTTGCCGCTCAACACTCAGCAAAAAGCTTTTCTACCATATCTTGCAAAGAGAAACTCTGCCAGTATAGAAAACATCCAAAATCATTTTCTAAACGTGCACGGAGGTCTGCAAAGAGTTTTGCAGGAAGGAAAAGATAGTTGTCCAAAACTCGTTCTTTTTGAATATAATATCATTGGAAAAGGCAGGAGATTGGTAAAGTACTGTTTTCTCTAAGTCTGAATGCTGCCCACACTGTTCCTGTGTGGTGCGGCTTGCATCTTCGCTTTTGGGAAGATGCCGTTCTCTCCGTCTCCCGGAGGCGAAGAAGCGGCTTCTTCGCACACAGAGCATTGGGTCGGTCGCGGTGAGCACCTAAGAGCGCTTTGTGCCGAAAGAAGCCGGGGACCGGCACTTAGCTTCGGAGAGCTGCGTATCTGCGTCTTCTGCGTGTCTTGCCGCTCAACACTCAGCAAAAAGCTTTTCCACCATATCTTGCAAAGAGAAACTCTGCCAGTATAGAAAACATCCAAAATCATTTTCTAAACGTGCACGGAGGTCTGCAAAGAGTTTTGCAGGAAGGAAAAGATAGTTGTCCAAAACTCGTTCTTTTTGAATATAATATCATTGGAAAAGGCAGGAGATTGGTAAAGTGCTGTTTTCTCTAAGTCTGAATGCTGCCCACACTGTTCCTGTGTGGTGCGGCTTGCATCTTCGCTTTTGGGAAGATGCGGTGCTCTCCGTCTCCCGGAGGCGAAGAAGCGGCTTCTTTGCGCACAGAGCATTGTGCCGAGCGCAGGGAGCTCCTGAGAGCGGTTTGTGCCGAAAGAAGCCGGGGACCGGCACTTAGCTTCGGAGAGCTGCGTATCTGCGTCTTCTGCGTGTCTTGCCGCTCAACACTCAGCAAAAAGCTTTTCCACCATATCTTGCAAAGAGAAACTCTGCCAGTATAGAAAACATCCAAAATCATTTTCTAAACGTGCACGGAGGTCTGCAAAGAGTTTTGCAGGAAGGAAAAGATAGTTGTCCAAAACTCGTTCTTTTTGAATATAATATCATTGGAAAAGGCAGGAGATTGGTAAAGTGCTGTTTTCTCTAAGTCTGAATGCTGCCCACACTGTTCCTGTGTGGTGCGGCTTGCATCTTCGCTTTTGGGAAGATGCGGTGCTCTCCGTCTCCCGGAGGCGAAGAAGCGGCTTCTTTGCGCACAGAGCATTGTGCCGAGCGCAGGGAGCTCCTGAGAGCGGTTTGTGCCGAAAGAAGCCGGGGACCGGCACTTAGCTTCGGAGAGCTGCGTATCTGCGTCTTCTGCGTGTCTTGCCGCTCAACACTCAGCAAAAAGCTTTTCTACCATATCTTGCAAAGAGAAACTCTGCCAGTATAGAAAACATCCAAAATCATTTTCTAAACGTGCACGGAGGTCTGCAAAGAGTTTTGCAGGAAGGAAAAGATAGTTGTCCAAAACTCGTTCTTTTTGAATATAATATCATTGGAAAAGGCAGGAGATTGGTAAAAATACTGTTTTCTCTAAGTCTGAATGCTGCCCACACTGTTCCTGTGTGGTGCGGCTTGCATCTTCGCTTTTGGGAAGATGCGGTGCTCTCCGTCTCCCGGAGGCGAAGAAGCGGCTTCTTTGCGCACAGAGCATTGGGTCGGTCGCGGTGAGCACCTAAGAGCGGTTTGTGCCGAAAGAAGCCGGGGACCGGCACTTAGCTTCGGAGAGCTGCGTATCTGCGTCTTCTGCTTGTCTTGCCGCTCAACACTCAGCAAAAAGCTTTTCCACCATATCTTGCAAGGAGAAACTGTGCCAGTACACAAAACATCCCCGATCTTCTTCTAAAAGTTGTACAGAGGACTGCAGAGTGTTTATCAAGAAGAAAAACATCGTGTCCCAAAACTCCTTTTATTCGAATATAATGTGAATGAAAGGGCAGGAGAATGCTAAAGTACTCGTTTCTATCAATTTGAAAGCTGCACACGCTATATCGGTGTGCTGCGGCTTGCATCTTCGCCTTTGGGAAGCTGCCGTTCTCTCCATCTCCCGGAGGCGAAGAAGCGGCTTCTTCGCGCACAGAGCATTGTGCCGGTGGCGGTGTTCTCCAGAGAGCGGCTTCTGACGAAAGACGCCCTGGCAGGGGGCTTCGTTTCGGAGAGTTCTTTACTCTACCTTCTGTCTCTCTCGTCGCATAAAACTGAGCAAAAAGCTTTTTTACTATGTCTTGCCAGGACAAACTGTGCCCGTACGGAAAGCATCTCCGCTCTTGTTCTAGAAGTTGCACGGAGGTCTGCAGAGTGTTTAGCAAGAAGCAAAAGAAAGTTGTCCAAAACTCCTTCTTTTTGAAGGGTAATGTGAATAGAAAAGGCAGGAGAGTGCTAAGGTACTGTTTTCTTTAGGTTTGACAACTGCACACACACTCCCCATGTTGTGCGACTTTTTTCTTGGCTTTTAAAGACGCGGCCGCGGTCTCCGTCTCCCGGAGGCGAAGAAGCCGCTTCTTTGCACACAGAGCATTGTGCCGGTCGCGGTGCGATCCGGAGCACGGCTTCTGCCGAAAGACGCCCGGGAGCGGCCCCTACCTTCGGAGAGCTCCGTATCTCTGAATCTGCGTCTCTTGTCGCCTACATCTTAGCAAAAAGCTTTTCTACTATGTCTCGCAAGGAGAAACTGTCCCAGTACAAAAAGCATCCTTGGTCTTTTTCTGGAAGTTGCACGGAGTGTCAGCAGAGTGTTTAGCAAGAAGCAAAAGAACGTTGTCCAAAACCCCTTTTCTTCCAATGTTAATGTGAATTGAAAAGGCAGGAGAATGAGGAAGTGCTGTTTTCTGTACGTTTGAAAGCTGTCACAAGGAGAAACTCTATCAGCACCTCAAGTTTTCCTCCATTTTACTCCCGATATTTCTTTTGCTGTGCAGTCAAGAAGCACCCTTCGTTCTTAGTTATGCTGCAGGTTGTCTTCAAATGGCTTTGCTTTCTGTCCCCTCCTCCCCATTTCTAACAGGCACAAGCACATTCCCTTCCCGGAACAAAATCCTGGTAATAGAGCCAGGAAGACTACGCTTTGACTTTGAGAGCCACAACTTATTTAAGAGAAAATAGTCCATTCTTTGAGACCCAATATCACACATCTGTGTGCAGGAGGAAGAGGGGTGCGTGCGTGCGTGAATGGGAAGTGTACTTGCCAACAAACTAGAGCCAATATTAGTAACCAACATGTAACAAGTGTGGACGTATATAATTCCCTGCTCTTTTTTGGATCTTTTTTCTTAAAGGTTATTTTGCTTTTAAAAATTTTCTAGTCATTTGAGAGATTCTTCTTTGTTTGTGTGAGAATAGAAATCTCCATAAAGCTTACTACGTAAAAGCAGGGTAATCTTTTGGACTTGATGATGACTATTTGGGAGATGATATTTTCATCTGCTTGTTTTGGAAATATTTTTGTCACGGAAAGTAGTAAGTTTCAAGATGTGTTTTTAGAAGGTGTAAAAATTGAGATCCTCATTTGTATCAAAGCCATACAAAGAATATCCCTTAAAACCATCCACTCCATCATTTCATTTTTGTATTTTTGTCTTTTCAATAGCTAGTTCTCACTTTCAGATAGCTTTTAAATGCCATGTTTTGACACAATTTTGTTATTCATTTCTAAGCTTCAAAATGATATTTAAAGAAGAGTAATTTCCTGTAACTACTTGACAGTTTGCAAATTAACATCAAAGTGGAGGGAGGGAGGGAAGGAAGTGGCAGAAGGACTTGGCAGAAAGAAGGACATAGTGGGAGGAAGGCAGTGAAGGAAGGAAGTGGGGGAAGGAAAGAAAAGAAAGAAGGAAAGAGAGAAAGAGAAAAAAAAGAAAGAAAGAAAGAAAGAAAGAAAGAAAGAAAGAAAGAAAGAAAGAGAAAGAAAGAAAGAAAAAGAAAGAAAGAAAGAAAGAAAGAAAGAAAGAAAGAGAAGGAAAGAAAATTCCCAAATGTCAGAAACGTTAAAGATGATAAAATACTTGTGAGTAATTTCCTGTAACTATTTGACAGTTTGCAAATTAACATCAAAGTGGATGGAGGGAGGGAAGGAAGTGGCAGAAGGACGTGGCAGAAAGAAGGACATAGTGGAAGGAAGGCAGTGAAGGAAGGAAGTGGGGGAAAGAAACGAAAGAAGGAACGAGAGAAAGAGAAAGAAAGAAAGAAAGAAAGAAAGAAAGAAAGAAAGAAAGAAAGAAAGAAAGAAAGAGAGAGAAGGGAAGAAAATTCCCAAATATCAGAAACGTTAAAGATGATAAAATACTTGTGTGTATGATAAAGAGCGAGGAGTAGATATTAGATATAGTATTGCTAAATGGCCCATAAATGTGAGACCCAAACAGTTCAACTCCTTGGATAGCAGTTTCTCAGCATGAATATGTTATTTCTAGCTTCAACTTCTTACTGCTACTGTACAGAATGATTACCATAGAATAATGGAATGGTTGGGTTTGGAAGGGACCTTAAATTCACCTACGTCCTCCCCAGCATGTCATTGTCAGGGACACCTTCCACTAGACCGCCTTAAGCTCAAAGACCCATTCAAGCTGGCCTTGATCACTTCCAGGAATTGGTCACCCACAACATGTTCTAGTGTCTCACAACCATCTTGGCAAGGAATTTCTTCCCAATAGCCAAAGGAAACCTATCCTCTTCAGGTTTTAAAGCCATCCACACTTTTCCTATCGCTCCGTGCCCTTGTGTAGCTCACCTGCCTCCTTCTGGTAGGCTGTCTTCAGCTACTGGAGAGCTGCTCTAACAATTTGCCCGGAGTCTGCTCTTCTCCAGGCTGAGAAAACGCCTGCGGGACTCCGGCTTGATGACAGACTTCTTGTGCTGCACTGGGGGCTCAGACCATTCTTCTTCTTGGAATTGTTGTAGGATGCTCAGCCACTGTTGACTGTGGTACAGGTACACTGGTCATTGTGGTACAGGTAATAAATAGATGATTGTTTTAATAAAGACCCAATTGAAATGATAAGAGCTAAATTTTAACGCAAAATTAATTGGAGAAAGATTCCTAAACCTGTGGCCCGTTACCCCAGCCCATCCATTGATTGTAAATGACATGCCTTGCAGATGTTATGATACATGAACCAAAGCCAAGTGATGGATACTGCTTAAGATAGATGTTCTACCTGCTTACTGCAATATGTTCTTATCAGTCTAAAACAATCCCCCGAACATGAAGAACAAGAGATTACATCATGAAGTAATGAAGTGCTTGGGTTGAAAGTAAAAGGCATTTGAAAGAAATGGGTTTGGGGGCTAACACAGCAAGATCTCAGAAATGGAGTGCCAGCTTAGGTCTCTGCTTCAGAGACAAGTGAAGCAATTCAGAAGTGTCTTCCTGGGAAAAAGGTTGACAGATCTTTCTGCACAACAGTTAACAGCCGGCATCAGAAATGGGTGCAAATAACATACTAGCCCATACAAGTTTGTCATCCTGGAGTGGAAGGGCCACTCAGACTCATAGCAGTGGTCTTGCTGCTGTGCCTGTTGAAATAGACAGAAAAGAATGAGGAAAACAAATTTTTCCATCTAGTTTGTTTCAGTATTGGTACAAAGACTATTTCCCCGCCCTCAGGAGACAGCAAAAACAGTCCACAACTGAAATGCTTCAGAAATGGAAATGATCTGAATCACAAATATTTCTTTTCACATCAAAATTAAAGCCCAAGTCATAACTGTCAAACAGATAGAACTATTTAAAGATGAATGTACTATACATACTAAAATATTCCCAGAGATAACTATTGTGTCCTTAGTCTGTTTAAAAGTCTAGACTTCCTGGTAAAAAAACTTGTACAGAGCTGAGGTAGCTCCACGACATTCTCTTTTCAGATTAATTAAACTCTTCAGTCTCACCACCGTTACCCATGGATTTCCGTAAGTCCTTGAAAACCAGTAATTTCCCTTTTTTCCTCCTCTGAAAAAAATGACAGTGACAAGAGTTATTTGCACTCCCTATTTTCTGAAAAGCCTGAACATCAAGCCTTAAGAACTTTATCATCAGTTTTACTTCAAACTAAATTTGAAGAGAATGGCAGAAAGAATGGGAGCCTCAAGCAAAAGAATTTAGGCTTCTAATTCTTGGGTTGTCTTCTTACTTACCTAAGACAAGAAGTGGAAAGAGAATAGATTAGAGTTAGCAGCTGTTGAAGATTTGCACGTACTCTTCCACTCTTCCAAGAGGTCAAGGATGCTTTTCTGGCCCTCTCTCCCTCCACAAGCTGCAGCTTCCTTCAAGGCACAGTCACCTGCTGTGGCATGGAGCTCCCCACGAGCTCCATTGTGTTCCTCCACGGTTCTCCAGGGACTGCTGGGAGACAACCTGCTTCATGATGATGTCCTCCAGGGACTGTGGGGGATTCTTTGCTCTGTCAACTGGAGCACCTTCTCCTTCTTCTTGTCTCACTTTACTATCATGCAGCTGCTTCTCACACTCCTTTTTTCCCTCACTTGTCACTGCCTATTCATATGTTTTGTACTTTTGACAATATCTTTTCACAAAGACTGATGGGCTCAGTTGCAGAAATGTGTCTTGCTAGAAAATTGGATACTATAGAAAACCATGATTTTACAGAAAAGAATAGTAGAAGTACAAATATACTGTCAAAGAACCGGAAAACTGACAATCATTCATTGTAATACGTCCCCTCATTTTGCCTTCTTTCTCCTTAAGATCTGGAAAGACTACTGGGCAGTGAAAAACACTACAGTGTTGTTTCAAAGAAAAGACTTTTTTAGGCTTCTAAGGCGCATGTTCCAATTGCTTGAGAAAATTGAGAAAAGGCACTTTGTCTTTTGTGATAAATATCATTAGCCACTAGGGACAAAGTCTGACCAACAACAAGAGCAGATCAAAATCTGATGAGACCAAGCAATATACCTTGAGTGGCCAGGACAGAACCATCGAGTCGTCGAATCTGTTGAATTGGAAGGACCCCATCAGGATCATCATCAGTCCAACTCCTGGCCCTGCCTGGGGCCATCCTTGAACTCCCAAACTCAGACAGTTGTGATGGTGTGACCACTCCCTGGAGAGACTCTTCCAGTGCCCAGCCATTCTCGGGTTAAAAACTTTTTCTTGATACCCGACCTAAACCTCCCCTGACTCAGCTGCATGCCATTTCATTGAGTCCTGTCTTTGTAGACCTCATTTGAGGACTTTCTAATACCAAGGTGATTCCACCCCAGAGCAGAGCAGAGCAGAGAAGAGCAGAGCAGAGCAGAGCAGAGCAGAGCAAGACAATCCCCTCCCTTGCCCAGCTGGTGATGCTGTGCCTGATGCACCCCAGGACAGGCTTGGCCCTCCTGGCTGCCAGGGCACTGCTGATGCACATTCAGCTTGCCATTGGCCAGGAGCCTGGGTCCCTTTCTGCAGTGCTTCTCCCAGCCTCTTGCTCCCTCCCCAGTCTATACACCCACCAGGATTGCCCAGTTGCAGGTGCTGAATCCAGCACTTGCCCTTGTTCCACTCCATCTGGTTGGTGATTGCCTGTGGGAATCCTCAAAAACAGAGGGGTTTGGGAAAGCTGCAAAAGGAAGGCCTCAGAGACAGCAGAACTGTCATTGGAGCTAAGCAGTAGTCATAAGGTTTGTCAGCAGAAAAATTAGATGAGAAGTAGAAAAGTAAGGACAAATGGAACAATGGTCTGTGTATTAATGCTTGTCTAGAATAACTCCCTAAGCTACAGCAAAGTATATCTAGGGCGATGTTAGGTAGTTCTGAGCTTAATAACGGAGCTCTGTGCACTGTATCTTAAGGCTTACAAGCAGGTCTTTTATTCGAAAGAAGCGAGCATTGTTCTAAGCCCAGGTACATGTCTTTATAGTGATTGGATAGAAGTACTGTCAATATGCTTTTGCTTTGTGTGATTGGTCAAAAAACTTTTCAAGTCAGTTGTAACATTAAGTTCTTTGTCTGCTGCTGGGGACGTGAGCTGCTGGCAGCTTCCCATTGTCATCACCATGTAATGAGACTGATTACTGGAAAAAACCCAGCTTGAGACGCCGTCCCCAGCAGTCCCGCCCCTTTTGTGATTTGTGCATAGACTCCCGGCCAGCAAGAATTGCCCATCTCTCCTATTTGGCAAGATCTCTCTGCAAGGTCTCTGTGCCCTCAAGGGAGTTAGTTCACAGCTCCTCCCAATTTAGTGTCTTTGGCAAACTTTCTTAATATTCCTTCAAGTGCTGTGTCCAGGTTGTTCAAAAGATGTTGAAGAGAACTGGCCCAATGATGATACTGTCTTAGCCACTGAAATAAGTGCTTCATACTTCCTCTTGTGCAGAAATCACAACAAATTTCTTTTCTATCCATGTTTTCTTATGCTCATGCTTTTTATCCCAACAGCAGCTGACACGACATTTACAGGCACAGCAACAGCACACTTTTCCTGCTCTTACTAGACTTAACAATTTTGCAACCGGTCAATCAGTGGCCTTTGCAACTAAAGTCAGACCTTCAGCATTTCTCATTAAATGAATGTCTTCAGAAGAAAACTTTGCTGCCTACTCTGTACGACTGAAGAATAGATGATAATGAGTTAGCATCACAATCAGTTAAGTACAGAGGCTATCCTTTAGCAGGGAAAAAATTAAAAGAAGAGCTCTTTTATGCAACAACTATCTGAGAAACAAAACAACTAGGATCTTCCACAGGGTTCCCTGCAGTAGAAATGTACTTGGATGAATGCAGAAGATAAAAGATGTGGTTTTGAAAGGCTATGTCCTTGCTAAGCTAAATTGGATCTCATCCTGTAGATGAAAGATCAAGGAGCTCAAAGCGGAGCTAGAGAGACATGTCCAGATAATGAGATAGGGCAAAGCATTTTCCAAGATAATTAAGCATTCTGGTGGACTGGCCAGTTAGGTTAAATCTGCCACACCCATTCACTTTTGGGGATTGAACTGTGGAGTGCTAAACCGTATCTGCTGCTGTGCAAAGTAAAAGAGATCCATCCAAATTGTACGGTTAGTGAGAACACTCTCACTCTCAATTGTAAAACACTTCATAAGCTATTAATCAGTCTTAGGAACAAAATGAAATAAAGTTGTTATGCCATCTGGGAATGGGAAAACATCTTCAAAATATTTTTTTCTCTATGTTTTCTTCTTTTTTCTTTTTTTCTTTTTTATTTTTTTAATCCCACATTATGTGATTGATAATTTCAACCATTCTGGAATGCTTTTAACAGATGAACCCAGCATAGTAGTTTTATTACCGGCTCTTGTCCCTTACATGCTTCAGTACAGGTTTGGAATATACTCCCCAGTCAATTAGTGTTTTTTTTATCTCTTTTCCCAGAGACAACTTTTAAAGGACTACTTAACCCCTAAAAATCATAATTTCTCTGGTTTCTCCAAGCTTTTTGAGAAAGCTGTTTTGGTTTTGTTTTGGTTTGTTGCTTGTTTTGTTTTATTGCATCATTCCTAATGTCTTCAGACCTACTACAAGAAGAAGTTAAAAATAGATCTTATTTGAAGAGACTGTTAAAGCTAATGAACTGCCAGTCTTGGTATTTGTATCTTTCTAAATCCTTTAAAGTCCAAGGTTGCCTTCCTGAATCCTCAGTTACTTAGAAAACATTGTGTTTAGAAAACAGACCCAGTTCAATTGCTTCTGCAAACTCACCTTCATTGTATAGGATTGTACTTCAAGAAATCTTGCTTCATTCAAACATTGGAAGTACAGATTTGACATCATCTGTGACCCTTCCATCTGTCTGAACTGTATTTCATTGTGTGAGTTCCTCAGTTGCTTCAAATAAGGACAGAATCTTTTCAATTTGCATAGCATGTTATGTGAAGATCTCCTGTCTGCTTTCTTCACTTGCTTTAATGGGAAGACAAGGGAAATACATTTTGAATGTTATCTTTTAGAGTCTACTTTTACCTACCAGTGTGCTTCTATGGACTAGAACCAATTTCAGCTTGAAAGAAGGTATTGTCATGATCCACTCATACCAACGGATTGGTTAACTGGTTGGTTGGTTAACTGATCTGGGAGTGCAACAGACAACCTGGAAAGGGGATTGCAGTATCAATCCAAACAAATGCACCTTTATAGAATGACCACAGCAAATGCCTGAAAGGAATCAGGGAGAGGAAAAGAATAAAAAAGAGGGGGAGAAAGAGAGAGGAGTATAGCTACCAAACATGGAGAGACTAAGTCCTCTTAGTCCAGCCGATAGAGTTTGCATAGTCACGTTGGGAAGGTCTCAAAGTCCTGGTGAACTCAAGGTTCCATTATAGTCCATTGCTGAGGGGGGAAACAGAATCTTGAAATGGCTGAGGGGGAACAGATCCAATCAAGAAGAAGAAGTCTATTGAAATTGCTGAGGGGGAAAAAGGTATTGAAGACGGGTACAGACAGTCCATGTTCTCAGCAGGATAAGTCAGTAGCAGCAGTGAGTGGGACCCACTGTTTCAGGACTGCTTTCTGGGGGAAACCAGTCTAGGTCCTGTAGGCACATCTCTAGGCAACACTCAGCAGGCATCCTGCTTCAGTCAGGCCAGCACCCCTGCATCAGAATTACAGGTGTCTCAGTCTCAGTCCTTGGGAGGGGGGCTTCAACCTCGGTGCCTCACGGTGGTAGTGGAGCAGAGGAAGGATTTTCCATGGGGGGGCTACCAAGTTGCCCCAGCAAGTTCATCTGGCCAAGAGGTGGGAAAATTCCTGGTCTATTGTCGTGAAGCAGGTGCAAGCATATAGGCTGGGTCGCCCTTTGGCAGGCCCTGCTAGAAGCAGTCACTGAAGACACAGCTGTGAACAATCCCTTGGCAGGCCAGAATTCTGCTCAGGGGCCTCAGGACTTTTGGTGTTCATCCATTACTGGCAGGCCAGAGGTCCCATCGGGGTCCTCAGGGTCCTGATATCGGTCCTGTGGACGGTCGTGAGGCAAATGGGGGGAACCTCAGACCGTCTTTCACAGCACCTGGTGACTCACGACAGGCTTCAAAGGGTCTTCATCAGCAGTGTTCTGTACTATTGTTGTATACTTGTCGCACATTGGTAGCATATCCTGGAAAGCAGAGACAATACGTCAGACAGAGAGAGAGAAGGGAAGGACAAGAAAAGATAAAAAAAGGCGGGGGTAAGGAAACAAGAAACAACTATAATAACAGTAATTTAAACCATATTATTTTGAAACATTTTTTTCAAATATCTGAAACTAATCACAAATAATCAAAGGCAATAAAGCAATAAACAAATCAACAACAGTTCATTTAAAATATTTTTTTTTCAAAACAATTCACCAAAAATCAAAAGTAATTTTCTTATAATCGTCAAAGAAAATTGAAGACGATTTCAAAACACATCCTCTCATTTGTAGTCGCCTTGTGTCAATAGTCTTGGAGATGTCCACAGTGAAAAGGACATCAGCCCAGTTGTGTGCATTAATTACAGACATCAATTTTGTTAACTCTTTCATCATTCTCCAATTCATAATGAGTAAGATTGCTGATTAAAAAACCCCAATCAAAACGAAACGCAAAAGGGCAATGATGGGATGACACATACTGTTCAGGACTCTTGTGGCAGTAGGTGACCACCCAAAAAGAGTATCCTACCACCTGTGTTCAGCATCTTTTCTTACTCTCTCTATGACATGGTGTATTTCTTTCACATTGTGATGAACAGTTACCAGTGCTTTCTGTCTATTCTTCTTGATCTTCTCCAATATTTCAATGAAGTCCTGATGAAGCAAAGATTGCTTTACCAAAGTAATGTTCATCCCAATGGGAGTAGGTAAATGTCCTGGTTTAGGGCAAATTTGGGAGAAAACCTCCAAAAGGTGGACCCTCCAGAAAACAAACCCACATGGCCCCTCCCCCCAACCAGGTCGGGAAGGATTCCTTGGAAACAAGTGGAAAGAACCTGTTTCTGTAACAGGCAAAGCACCCCGCAGCACACAAAAGGATCAATACCAGATGGCACCACTCTTTCACCACTCTGAAAAAGTAGACAACTTCAGAAAGTCTCTCTTGGGAGTGCTCGCTCTGTTATCAGTCTGTCCTGTGCTGGGGTAGCTGCTGCACCTTGGCCACAAGGTGCAAACTCTCGGTGTTTCCCAGGTTCCAGTCCGGAGCAGGTCCGAGTAGGTCCAAAGAAGGGAAAGGAGAAACAGTCCAGGGAAAATTTGGACTGCTTAGCTAAACTAACTAATGAGCAGGAGCAAAACAGCAAGAGCAAAGCAGGAGCAAAGCCGAAGCAAGAGCAAAGCGAAAAGCAAAGCAAAAAGCAAAAGCAGCACCCATGTACTGCCCTGTCTCTGTGTCGCGCCAGCTGTGGGGGAGCGGCTGATAGCAAAACCAAAACAAAACATTCGCTCTTCACAGCCAGTCTTGAAGGCACAGAACATGATAGCCAGCATCAACAGAACACACGGATGGGGATACAAGCATCATAACGTCACCCTAGGACAGTAATAGTTTGTGAATCAGTCTTTAATTGGATTGAAAAAGGTAATGGGAGGTAACTGGAGCTTCTGAAGAAAAATCACATCCCTCAATTTTGTAAAGTTACAAGCGCAACAATTTGAATGATTTTTACTATCCACTACTGCATTTTCTACAAATACCGTATCACAAGCAGTTCTAAAGCACCCACACCCATTGCCTATATATTTAAGGACTGTTTCGAAAGTCTCGTTAGGATGAATTTCAAAATGACAGATATTTTGTTCTGTGTCCAAACAAACATCCTGAGCTGTAATTGCATTACTTTCACAGATGAAGCCTAGTTCTCGGACAATAGAAGATTCCAAATTAACATGTTGCCATTTTTTACCAGTTTGATGGGCCCATTGTCTATGTTCAGAAAGATTGGGAATAGCTCCATCATGATTTAGCCCTAATGCAATAATAGGAAATCTCAAATGCACTGAGGCATTGCGTACGGTTAACACAAGAGCTGTGGCTGTGTTTGTAATGGGGTGGAAAGTAAAATTCACCAAGTTCCACCAGGACTGGAATTCTCTTTCAAAATCAGTGGCACTGTCCCAAATTCTTTTCTGAATTTCAGCAGGAAAATTGCCTTCACCTTCTCTTATCATTGAGGCAGCAACTGACTGCATCGACAATTGTGCCTGGATACAGCTAAGAGCCAAAGAAAGGTTGTTTTGTGTAGCACCGAGTGCATCAGTCTACCAATTTGCGATCACTTACATTTACCTTTTCCCAAGCTGGTAATATGTTTGATAGCAAGCACTGCTGTGTTCCCAGAGCCAATAAGGATGATTGCAGTGGTTGTTTTAATTTGGTCAAATCTCTAACCATTTTGTGGCAGCCAATTTATCCATTAGTGTACTTCAGAATCAATACTATTTAGAATTCCAAAACCTGTTCCCAAAACACCGGTTATGTCTCTTAGTGTCTGTTTTTAAAGAAAAAACGGACTTTCTGTTTTTGCAGCCAGGTGGTCCAACCCTCAAAGGAAGTCCGCAAAAAAGGCAAACAGGCCGGCTGAATTTCTGAGACATTGTTTTGCATCATCAGCAATTTGACTTGTTTAAGAGACCGTGCCAGATTGAACAATATGTGTTGTTGACCAGTTTTCCTGATTATATATGGTCCAATTTCAAAACTTCTCAGGCTAAGCATAAGCGGTGCTTGGGCTGGAGTGGTGGTAGTAGAAGGTTGGTTCATCCCATTTATTATCAACTTAAAAGAAAAGCCTTCACTAGTTTTGGACCAAAGACAAACTACTTCTGCAGTTTGTGTTAATGTAAAATTGTGCCAACAGTCTTGTACGCTTGGGGGCGTACAAACCTGTTCACGCTTATTTGTCTGATCTGTCAAAACACTGATGGAGATTGCTTTGCTATAAGCAGTTCCACAAATCCTTCGGCTAATTCCTTCTCCCACTCCCCCTTGAAGCTGCCAGGCTTTTTGTTTTTCCCATACCTGCCAAGTGAACAAAAGCTTGGGACCAAGGCCACATTGACTAAGGGGACTCTCAGTCCCTTCTGCCCACTCGGATGTAACTACTGTACTCAATGTCAGCTTTGTGCTCTCAGTCCCTTCTACCCATTGGGGTGTAACTATGGTGCTCAGTGTGGGCTTCATGCTCTCAGTCCCGTCTATTCCACTGGGATGTAACTACGGTACTCAGCGTGGGTTTTGTTATAGCGTCTATCTTAAATTTATGAGCTAAGCCTTTTCAACCTAACAGGTTGGTCAAGTTCTTTTGCCAGCGGCATGTCACTTAAGTCGGTTTAGTTAACGTCAAATTATGCCAGCAATCAATTGGTTCATTTTTACAATCCTTTGTACTTGCAACATTGTTCGTTTTGCGACCTAGAGTGTAATTACCAACATACTCCTGGCAGCAACACAGAGTAAGGGGAATTTGTTTGGCACACTCCCACTTGTTTGTAGGACACAGTCTCGCTGAAGGGATATCCCGATCATTTTTCCCATCTGGTTCCATAAAATTTCCGGCAACTGTGATGGAGGTGGATTTCTCATAGAGAGATCCTTCCATTTTTCTGCATGCTTCCACAATCGACTCACCAATTGTTCCAGTTAGGGCTCTAGTCCAGTCCTTCTGATCCCATCCCCACTCACTTGGACCATATACCTGGGGGTCATGCAGCACTAGAGGCTCTAGGTTTGGGTGGCCACCCTTGGGCTACGCTCCTAGAACATTAGTGGGATGGAGGGTAGCTTCAGACCACAACCACTCAGCAGGATCCTGTCCATGGAATTGTGGTAGGATGCAGAAAAGCATCACCAGTGTTATCATGGTTCAGATGATTTTCATGTTCCTCAGGGTTCTTCTGTAAAAGTAAAAACAACAGAAATCCTTCCACTGAGGGGCAGAAAAGAGTTAAAATGGATAGGATTATCCAGCATGTATTTATCCAATGCTCTTTCCCTAGAGCATCAGAGGCTAGGCATGCATATTTCTTCAGAGGGGTTTTCAGCACTAGTGCTACTTCCCCTACAGTAGGGAGGTCCACCAGAACAGGTTGTCCAGGGTAATGTGCTGGACTTTTTGAATCGTCAGGTCGCCGTAGTAAGGGAACGATGCTTGGAGCTGTTGGGCAAAAGGCAGTGATTTTGGGACATCCATTCCCCCCCCATCTACTGTTCATTCTTTTAACAGCTTCCCATAAGCGAACGTCCCAATTTCCCTCCCGGGGCTTCAGAAGTCCTTTCAAAAAACCCTTGGTCCTTTCTAAGATCCCCTTAGCTTGAGGGTAGTGGAAAGGGGTGTGGAAAGACCGCTTAATTCCTTCACCTTTTGCCCAATGCTGTACACCTCTAGCAGTGAAGTGGGACCTGTGATCAGATTGAATTTCCTGTGGCTTTGGGAAAGTTCCAAACCACCCCTGCAAAGCTTTAACCGCATTATCACCTGTAGCTCTTTTCAAAGCATCAGCTTGAACCAACCCAGATACAATTTCTCCTCCTACTAGCACAAAGTGTTTACCTCCTGACTTCTTAAAGGGGCCAATATAGTCTACCTGCCACGCGTCCCATAAGCCTTTACCCTTTCTTAAATGCAGAGGGTCATCTTCTCAAGGATGTCTCTCCAGTCACCTGTGACATTGCTCGCAGGCTGATACGCATGTTTTACACATTTCCCTGGTAACCAGCCAACCACAAGCATGAGCTTCTTTGTACAAATCTTTCGCACCCGTGTGCTGTCTTTTTCCATGCAGCCATTCTAATAGTTGATCCCAGTCCTCAGGAATGAGTTCCTTTTTCAGGGGGCTGAGCCTTGCTAGTTCATCAGCTCTATTCTTCCACTCTCCTGCTGGATTTCCATCTGTTTGCTGAGAAGCTACCCAACCAATAGCAATATTTCCTTGGCTTGCAACATCTAAAATTTCTTGCCCCTTTTCCTTTTGCCACACTGGAATTCTGTGAACTTCCCAATCATTTTGCTGCCAGAAAGGAAGCCACTCGGTACAACCTTTGTACACTGCGTAAGAGTCGGTGTAAATGCAGGCAAGAGAAATGTTCTGTGCCTCACATCGGAAAACACTCCAAACAGCTATGAGTTCCCCAGCCTGAGCGCTGCCTTCCCCTTCAGTAATGATTCTTTCACCAAATGAATTGTGTAAGACAGCTGTTCTAGATCTCCATACCTTCCCTTCCCGTTTTGCAGAGGCATCTGTGAACCAAGAACTTGCTGCTTGTTCGGGGGAGAAAGGAAGGGCAGCTTTGATTACAGAGGCACATTTATCTTGGCTGCTAACCAGGCTCTCAGTGCCTTGGATTGTTAGATTTTTAGCAGCATCTTCCGTTATTGAGACGGTATTACAATAGCCTTCCATCTGAGCATACCATTTCCTAACTGAGGCCCTTTGGGCTACCCCGTCAGGTGGGGGGGAGGGGTGGGGCTCCCATTAGTGACGATTTTGATAACTTTGAAAGGCCCTCTTAATACAGAAAGCTCTTGTCATGCAATTTTTTCCTCTTCTAGGAGAGCTAAGCTAACTACAAACAACCCCTTTTCCCAGGTAGTGTATCTTTTCTCAGCATCTTTGAAACCACAGGAATAAAAACCAAGAGGCCCCGTTGGACCCTCGGGACCCCACTGCCAAATGTGTACTGATAGCCCTGAGGAGGCAAATCCCCATTCCACCTGAAAGGGATCTGTGGGATGGATAGGGCCTAGTGCTTGGTGAGCTGTTGCCTCAAAAATCAGTAATTGCAATGCTTCTTCCTGAGAAGGAGTCCAATCCCATTTCATCCTTTTCCTCAGCAAGTCAAAAAGCGGCCTAGCAATTATTGAGAAATCTGGGAAGTGTTTTCTCCAGAACACCAATAGTCCTAGAGCTTGCTGGAGATCTTTCCTCAATTCAGGCCTTTGAAACTGATCTAAAGAGGTTAGGGTATCGGGTGGAATACATGTCATGCCTCCTTTCCACCAAATTCTCAAAATCTTCACTTCCTGAGAAGGTTTCTGAATTTTCTCTGCGGGTATCTGCAAATCAAGACTTTTTAAGTGAGAGATTATTTTCTGCTGATGTTTCCCTACTACCTCTATTTCATCCTTCCCCCCCTCCCCACCATCCCCCCCCCCCGCCCCCCCCCCCCCCCCCCCCCCCCCCCAGAGTGTCTTAAATGTATTGATTATCAGCTACAGGATCAGCAGGATCAGGTTTGGGTATTTTTTCTAATTCCTCAACTAAAGCATGGTGGGCCAAAGTGGAGGAGTGTTTGTAGCCTTGGGGAAGCCTAGTGCAAGTGTATTGCCGTCCTTTCCCATGTGAAGGCAAAATGGTCCCTATATCTTCTGGCTGTATAGGTATCATAAGGAAGATGTCTTTGACATCCATAGTTGCCATTGCCATGATTGAGTGAGCCTTTTCTTGAATTGATGTTATTAATTCAGCTAAGTTTGGGACCAGTGCTGTAAGAGGGTCTGTGTTGGCATTAAGCCTGCGAAAATCTACTGTTAATCTCCACTTTCCACTGGCTTTTCAGACTGGCCATACCGGTGAATTAAAAGGAGAATGTGTGTGAATTATTACCCCTTGGTTTCTCAAGTCCTGTAGAACCGCTTTGATACCTTCTCTGGCACCAGAAGGTAGAGGGTATTGTTTTACATGAGTTGTTTGATTATAGGGTAGGGAGGGTGCGGTTTGAAGCAGCCTAATGTTAAGTGGCAGTGTGCCAAAAGACCACAGAAATCCCTCAGAGTCTTCCCACTGCCTCCCAGCAAGGACACCCATTCCTAATCAATTATTTGGAATGTTCCCAATTACCATTTTGATGACTAGTTGATGCTCATTTCCAGGGAGCGTCAGTTTGGCTAAGGCAACATTCATAGATTCTGTAGTTCCCAGAGCATTAAGAACACAGCATTGTCTCTTAGTTGGAACAATTCCACACCTCTGGGCATCCTTTTTTGTTAGTGCAGAGATTTGAGCCCCAATGTCAATCAAAAAGGTTACTAGTAGCCTGTGGAGGCCCGTGATAGCTGGGCTTAATATATATCCTGATTTATTTTTAGTGAGCATTCTTAAATAAACCCACGCTCCGCCCCTTTGCCCACCTGTAAGCGGCAGAGAGATTTGTTTCCCGAAAACCCTGTTGGTTTTGGTTCACTGCCTGTGTTCTGTGGGAGAGGCTGGGGGAGGGTTAGTTTTTGTCCCTGAGAAGGAAGGGGTGCACTGGGTCGAGCCAATGGATTCGGTTTTCGCTGGTGCCAATTATTTATTCTTTTCTGCAATTTATCAAGGGGCAAACCATCCATCACCTCTTTGGGGACCCACTTTTGAATTCCCAACAACCACCAATGGTGGCAGTTAGAGATCTGTTTTCCTTTCTCTATATTTTCACTGTCAGGAGCCCCAATAAATCAAACACCTTTGTTATTTTCTGATTTCTATGCCGGGGTTTTTATAGGTCCATCTTGTCTACAATAATTAATCAGATCTACTGCAACTTCAGCTCATGTCCAAACTTTATGGCTACTGGCAGGTGAATCAGATTGAGAAGCTGAGGGCTGTGAGGGGGAAGAGTAGGGAGTGAAGCCAGGATCTCTAGGTCCACTTTGGTCAGGGGAATTCCTGAGGAATCTTATCTAGTCTTTCTACAGGATTCAAAGCCATTATGGTTTTCTGTAGAGTCATTGCTGTATGTTTAAGTGTTTCTGGAAGCCCACGAGTTCAATCGGTCATTAGTTCTGGCTTCACAGGTAATTGCATTGGGCATTCAAAACCAGGAACTAATTTCTTTTCATGAATCTTTTGCAGGCAGGCGGCTTTGTGGACACTTTCTAAGAGCTGGTCGGTGGTGTCAACGATTGCCAGGGGGTCACCCCTTTCCAAAGGATTCATTCTCCCGGCCCAGAAAGACGCACCCTGTGTCAGGGACCATGCATCACGCTTACCTCCTTATCTCCTGTTGTGAAGAAGGCTCCATGTCCCCAGTACCCACTGGCCTCCGGTTAATTTAGTTTGATCTCCACCATCGAGGGACACTCGGAGGACATATTTGTCTCTGATTCTTGTGGGAGGTGCCCGAATTCTTTTTACAGCTTAGCTAATTCGGTAGCACTGAACGGTATTTGTTTAGTTGTGATAGGTGGGTCAAGATCCTCTTTCGGCAATGCAGAGAGACAGGGAGACCCACTCGGTAATCAGAATCCAATTTGATTGTGGGATACAAGCACTTACATACCATTGCAGGGAGACTAGTAATGTGTACTACAATGATTAGGTTAAAATCACATACACAAACTTACGCATATAACAACATCTCTTGCTTGCAGAGTTTAATGGGATTTTCTTTTTCCAGTAAACCCGTTTGATTTAATCTTCTTGCAATCCAGGTCGAATTTTCAAAGTTCCGTTTGTTTATGCCAAGGCATCCTGTTTTCAAATCTCTTATGTTAACCAGGTCCAAAGTGCATCATCTGTCTTATGTCCCCCAACATTCCAACAATCCTCATCATTAAGATAGTTCTATTCTGTTTGAACCAAGGGTCTCAAGCGAGGACAGCAGTATTCTCTCCAATTTTTTACTGCCTCAAGTTCCTGACGGGGATAGATTTGTTTCATGTCAGGAGTTTCCTTTTCCTCTGGCTCTGTAGAGGAATCAGTATGATGTGAATTCTTAGCAAGTTCCTCTCTAAGGGCAGCTCGCAACATATAGATCTCATTTCTATCTTCCTTTAATTCTTTCTGCAAAATTTCAACTAGGTTTTGAAGGGAATCTATTCTTGCTATTTCCTCGTTTCTTTGCTTAAAAAGGGTTTCTATGGCTGCTGTGAGACAAGCTGCCAAAACTGAGCAGAGGATGGTCTTATTTTTGCCCAGTTTAACTTCTGTTTCATGTTGTAAAGAACAAATTCTATCTATGACATTTTCTAAATTAAACCAGCTGTTCTCTGCCCAAACCTCCCCCCTTGGAGAAGGCTTGGCATTCTATTTAGCAAGCAGAGCAGAAAATTCAGCTGTAACTTTTGTGCTAGAGTTTTCAGTCATTTTATGAAGGGACCAAAACCATGACAGGGAGGTGCAAACTTAAGTTAGACAATCTCACAGCCTTTGCTGTGCTCCCCTTTGCTTCCCTGGCTGGGTGAAGAGACCAAATCTCCCTGGGAGGCCCTGCTTAGTTCCTTCAAGTTGTCCCTTCCTTCCCAGACAGTCCAAATTCACACATAAACAAAAACAGTTTCCCCTTTTGCGCTAAGAGATTTTTTGGGAAATTCTAAAGACAGAACCCTCAATAGAGTATGGGGGCGTATTTCACCTGGGCGTGCGCAGTTTGTGGGAAATTCAAAGAGCTTTCCTTGCTTTCCAGCTTCGTTCAACCCTTTCGCGATGAGGGGCTAGGTGTGGCTGAAGCAAATCGTCCTTCCCCTGTTCCAGACTACAAACAGCCTTGCAGACCCTTCTGTCTATCAGAATCCTGTCCATGATGCCAATTTAATGTCACGATCCGCTCATACCAATGGGGGTGGTGATGGTTGGTTAACTGATCTGGGAGTGCAACAGACAACACGGAAAGGGGATTGCAGTATCAAAACAAATTTATAGAATGACCACAGCAAATGCATGAAAGGAATTAGGGAGAGGAAAAGAATAGAAAAGAGGGGGAGAAAGAGAGAGGGAGTTGTCCTAAGCTGATTATATGATGCTTTTAACCCCAATCATCTTGTTCTGTTTATGCTGCATCATAAGTTTGGCACCTTTAAGACTTGTTGCAGAGAGTGAAGGGGGGAGAGAAGAAGCAGCAGTTTGTTTTCAGACACTGCACTCACTCCTCCACATTCCTGCTCCTGGACTGTGTTGTCTGGGGATGAACAGACAGTGGGACAGAGCTCTCCTTTGCTTTTAGTTAGTTTTAGCTTGCTGAGGCAAGGAAGTTCCCTGGACTGTGGTTTCTTTTCTTTTTTCCCTTTTCTTTGGACCTCTTGAAACCTGCTCTGGACTGAACACCCAGAAGAGCACCGGCAGCTAGCACCTGTGGCCCACCAGGCCGGGCCCGGCCCGCAACATTTCCAGCACCGGAGGGACTGATAAGAGCCTGTGTGAGCTGAACTGCAACCCAAGGGAGGGGACTTTCTCAGTTTGTCATCTCTTTTGGAGCAACAAGGGGTTTTATTGTTCAATATTGTTTAGGTTTTATTGTTTAATAAACAGGTTTTTTCCACCTCTTTCCAAGGAACTATTTTCTCCTGGACCGGTTGGGGGGAGTGTTGCAGTGTGACGCCATTTCCTGTTTCAGGAAACAGGAAAATCCCTCAGGTGTTGGGATAGGTGAAACCTGTCCTTTCCCCTCCCCCTTTGCCCTCCTGCTAAGTGCTGTCCATCAATGTTAACATTCCAGCAGGGTCATGGTGTGGTTGGCAGAAGTTCAAAAGATGCCCCTCAGGTCCGGGCTCATTGGCCTGTCCAAGTGTCTTTATCCTTTGAGCCTTCCCCTCCTCCCACCTGGTTGGTGGCTCACCTGTGCCTTCCCCTGCCCCTGTCCCCGGGCTTAAAAGGAGACGGGACCATGCGGTCTGGATTCTGTTGGGAGCTGTTACAAGATTCAGAGGTCTGTCATCCTGGAATAAACTCTGGATTAAAACTCTACAGCAGAATCCTCTCCTTTTTCTCTTCACCGTCCCTTGAACCTTTTCCACCAGAGGTCAACTGAATTTCTACTATGCCTGGATTTGTTGCGAGTGCCTAGCTGCAGGATGCAGCCGGCCAAATGTATCTCTGAGGTGAAACATCACAGCTGCCGCCTTTGGCCCAGCAGCAAGGGTCAGACGAGCCCAGGCACGTCCCACCCGGTAATATTGGGATTAATATTTCATAGGGGAGGGGCCAAATGAATCTGCTTTCCTAGAGGAGCCCCTTTGGGGGTTCTCCTCAAAATTTGCCCTGAACCAAGACAGGAGTATAGCTACCAAATGTGGAGAGACTAAGTCCTCATAGTCCAGCCAACAGAGTTTGCCTAGTCGCGTTGGGAAGATAATGGCCCTGCCTGGTTAACTCAAGGTTAAGTCCTGGTGAACTCAAGGTTCTATTATAGTCCATTGCTGAGGGGGGAAACAGAATCTTGAAATGGCTGAGGGGGAACAGATCCAATCAAGAAGAAGAAGTCTATTGAAATTGCTGAGGGGGAAAAAGGTATTGAAGACGGGTACAGACAGTCCATGTTCTCAGCAGGATAAGTCAGTAGCAGCAGTGAGTGGGACCCACTGTTTCAGGACTGCTTTCTGGGGGAAACCAGTCTAGGTCCTGTAGGCACATCTCTAGGCAACACTCAGCAGGCATCCTGCTTCAGTCAGGCCAGCACCCCTGCATCAGAATTACAGGTGTCTCAGTCTCAGTCCTTGGGAGGGGGGCTTCAACCTCGGTGCCTCACGGTGGTAGTGGAGCAGAGGAAGGATTTTCCATGGGGGGGCTACCAAGTTGCCCCAGCAAGTTCATCTGGCCAAGAGGTGGGAAAATTCCTGGTCTATTGTCGTGAAGCAGGTGCAAGCATATAGGCTGGGTCGCCCTTTGGCAGGCCCTGCTAGAAGCAGTCACTGAAGACACAGCTGTGAACAATCCCTTGGCAGGCCAGAATTCTGCTCAGGGGCCTCAGGATTTTTGGTGTTCATCCATTACTGGCAGGCCAGAATTCCCATCGGTGTCTTTAGGGTCCAAGTGTCTGTCCTGGGAATGGTCGTGAGGCAAATGAGGGGAACTTTAGACTGTCTTTCACACGTATCAGAAAATCTATTTACTGAAATAGCCAAAAAGAATGCATAACATTTACAATTGAGGGGGAAAAAGAAAACCAAACTCAAACCGTTGGAGCAATATCATTCTAGAGAATGCCATGTCTCTATGAAAAATACAAAAAAATTTCTGTTTTCAAACGCACCCACAAATCACCATTTTGCATCCTTTTTGTTGTTGTTGTTGTTTGTTTTAAAGCTCTGGCACTTATCTGATTCCTTTTTGAGTTAGTTCAGCTCATTAATCTAGTAAGAAAGCTGCTAAAATTAAACGGAAAAACCTATGGGGAACAGGATGCCACTTCAGCCATGTTGTAGGGAAGCATTAGGTCAGCCTTCTGTCTTGTAGAAATACATCTGTCATATAGGAAAATCACTGCGTAGCACTATCTTATTTTGAACTTTCTCATTGCTACTGGGTTCCTGAATGATCAAGATGGTTTAAACCAAACAACAGCCAGCCCTCTAAGATACTCCCCAAACTATTGCAATGGAATAACTTGATCAGGTGAAGAGCTCACTATGCAAAAGCTGAATATGATGTCAAGAATGCTTTGTTGTGGATTACCATTGTTTGGGATCATTTATCCCTTACCCTCCCATGTAGGTATAGGAAAAAATTAAGAAACCACAAGGCTTTTACAGCTGTTCTTGTATTTTGGGATCGTAAGGACTTGGGTTGGTAAACAAAACTGTGGTGAGTTTTACTATTGACTTTATCGCTGTTTCACTTTGAATTAACTGCTTTGCATTTCAGCTTACCCATCAGTATAATGAGAAGAAGAATATCTTCCTTCCTGCCCAAAAGATGTTGAATTATGCCTGTGATGTCACGGACTTAAAGACGAAAACCATTGTGATTGAAAGGAAGTATTGGCATGCCACAAGGTAACTGGAGTGAGCTGTCTTTCCTCCTCAGCTTCACTGTGATAGTAGAATTTTAATTAGCAGTTCCAAAACTTTGTCTTAGCATAGTCTGGTGACATATCTCAGTAGAGCAGTGTCCTAGGGTGACTTTATGATGCTTGTATCCCCAGCCATCTGTTCTGTTAATGCTGGATATTCTATTCTCTGCCTTCAAGACTGGTTCTGAGAGCAAAGGTTGGGAGAAGAAGAAGCACGGAGTTTGTTATCACAGGCTGCACTCACTCTTCTAAAAGCAACACTGCTCCACATTCTGTGCTGCACTGTGTTGTCTGGGCACTGATGGAGCAGAACAGAGTGTTGTTTGCTTTTCAGTTGGTTTAGCTGGCTGAGGCAGAGTTTTCCCTGGACTGTCTTTTTTTCTTTCCCTTTTCTTGGAACTGTTCAAACCTGCTCCAGACTGGGACCTGGAGAGCACTGAGAGCTTGCACTTTGTGGCCACCTCTGTTCTGAAACCAATTGAAGATGGGGAATGGGAGTTCTACCAATGGGTTCATTTGTCATATTTGCATTGAAAATGTAGAAAGTTCAGAAGCAGGAAGACTTCATTTATTTCCTCATTTTGGAACCCCTCCCCATGAAAGGGACCACCGATTCATTTTGAGCAACAAACTACGCGTGCTTAATAGCTTTTGAACTAATTACCATACGAAGTGAGGAATGATGGGATGTACCTAAATTATGAACATGTATTTGTCTTTTGGGTATTCAATACTTGTATAGATAAAAAGACTCTGTTATCACCTCTAAATCACAGTGTGTATTTGGGAGCTATCCCGCACGCTGCCCAGCGTTGCAATAAACATACACTTTCTAATTTTGAACTGTTAGGGAGCCTTTGTCCGTCACAGTTGGATATCAGTACTAGATCAATATTTTTAATAAATCACCCCTTCTTGAGGATTGCTGCCAAATTTGCCCTAAACCAAGACAAGCAGGGTCTGCGATTTAGAGAATGATGGAATCACTTTGGTTGGAAAAGACCTTGAAGAACATTGAGTCTAAATGTAATTAGCAAACACAACCATCAAGAAATGTTGTGTTGTCTGAAGAGAACATGGTTTATCAGGTAAGCTTTGCAAGTATTTGTGTCATCACAAGCATGCATGTCCAATGCATTAGATGGGTATATAATAAGAAACCTGTGCAAATCAACAGAATGATTCTCAGGGTAGGATATTGGCATGTTTCATCCTTCTTCCCGACTTCTTCCAATGAATTACTTTTACAAAGTAATGATTGGAATTGTTACTCTTTTGACGGTTCTTGTTGTATTACTGACATTTTTGGCATAGGAACGCCAAATAGGTTAATTCACCTAGTTTTTCAGATAAAGACCAAGATTGAGTGTTGCTTAAACTGGAGGCAGAAATATTTAAATCTTCCAGCCTCCTTCTTAGTACCTAATTTCTCTTACAATATCAGTGCACAATCTTGTCCCTTAAGGTCCAGCTAGCTCAGTTTATACCAACAGGGTGACTTTAGTAGGGCTCACGTGATGCTGCACACAGAAGCCCTCAGGGTGCACCTCTAGCAGACAGTAATTCATGCAGTTGGACCATCCCAGTGCTGACTTTGGATCACCAGAAGAGTAGAACTAGAGAGATTTGATGGAGAGCTCTCTGGAGGAAGTGGCCTGAAGAAGACAGCAGAAATCCCATCTGTGTGTTTGTACAAATAACGTGAATACCATTTACAGGAAAAGATCTTCAAATCGATCTAGCTTTTTCTGCAGATTATTTGTCAACTATCTGCATTACATGGACAGTTCCACTGAGCATCTGAAATACAGCTGCGTTTAAGTGGATTGATTCAGGGTTGGAAAGCAGTGAAATAAAGCTTTTCAGGAATAGCTGACATCCAAGTCCCGCAGAAATTTACCTATTTTTAATGTCCAGATGCTTTTTAAAATAATGGGTGACCATTTAGCTACCTAATAGCTTTAATCAGAAATACAAAGAAAATTTTAAACTCCCATCTTTTATAGCTTGAATATTTTTCTTTGTTTCTTTCCTGGTTTCCAATTCAGGTCTACAAATCATATGATTAGGTAATGAGAACTCATGCTGTATAAAAATATTTCCTGCTATACTTCCAAGTCAAGGCCATGTTTTTCCCGGAACTGTTTAAAAAAATAAAATTCTATCTGGATTCTCTCTAGCCCACACTCATCATTATACAAAATCATTTAAATATTATATTTTGACTTTACATGGTGCAATTATATTCAGAAATCCAAGGCTCTATTGTTAGATTGTTTGTATGGTTTTCTGGCAATTCTAACTTCCCACAACCACTCTTGGCAGCTATATATTTTTGCAGCAAGGCATCACAGGGGTCTGTGAGAAGTTTTAATGTGAAGCAGAGCTAACATTAAAATACACGTGACATACTCAAAATATTTCACTTCAGAAAGTTACAGTTTGCTTAGATGGAATGAAATATGAAATAAATGAACCTCACACAACCTTTCTAAATCTTGGAAATCTATTACCTGAACTTTGAGTCAGTTTGCAGGACAGGACTCTGTAGAAATGCAAATGTGAAGTCCAAGGAATAGAGCAGAAGGTGTATTGGGCAGGGGTACAGAAGATTGCTCTGAAGGGTGATGTAAGCAAGATTGCATCCTATAAAGATAGCAGCTGCTTCTGCTGGTGCCAACATAGAGAATTTGCGCCACCAGCCTAGTTTTCTGGGGACATTTGACCTGTACACTCTTGAGGGCTTGTAGATGTGAATGAATCTGTCCTTTGATCTGTTTTTTTCTTTTCAAAGTCTATGACCTGACTTGCTATTGTGTACTGTACTGTATCGTTTTATGAACAGACATGTTTCTTCTGTTTGAAAGCTGTAGTTGAAAGTGAGCTTGCAATCATGAGTTGGCTGTCAAAAGAATTAATTTTCTGCTTTAAGCAAAATATCAATAGAAACAGTCCATCCACTCCTATGATACAGATTCCTTTTGAATTTACAGGGTAATTTGCATCAGTGAGTATAATGCATGTGCAATAAATACACCTTGCTTGGTTTCTAATGATGATAATAGTCCTCTTTGTATTACTCTAAGGATTGAACTCACCATCATTATTTTCCTGTTCTCATTGAAGTGTAAAGGAAAAATAGTTTTGCATTAACCAAGGAGTAAAATGCATGGATTTAGCATCATTCTTGCAAGTAGTCCTCGATTCTGAAAATACCTCTCAGAAGCTGCATCAAATGGGAAAGCTAGACAGATGGCAGAATGCAGAACCTGCCATTTAGGATCAGGTACAAAATAACACCCAAGAAATTCTTCATGGATGCTGCATAAGTACAAAGACGCCGTTATTTAAAAGAGAAAAATAGTCAATGTGAAATGTGTTTGATGAATAAAAAGCTATGCTAATCAAGAGACTACAGTGCCAAGTGTGCTACAAGGCTTTTTTGTAATTCACATCATTCCCAGCATGAAAAAATACTATTTTTATTGTAGATTGCTTAAGAGTGCACAACAGTTTGGAAAAAAGTGCTTTGCTTTTTCTATTCATAGGAACTGTGTATCATGGTAAGAGATCCTGTAGACAGGTTTTGGAAAACAATGTTATTTTGAAGATTCATTCCATTCAGAAATACTTCACATGAAAAAATTTGATCTGCTCTCCATCCTGAAGACTCTTAAAGGAAAATGTCTTTGTTGCATTCTCTTCACACTAGTTCAGGAGCTCAGTCTTACCTGCATTCTAATGCTTTTTTATGTTCCTGATGGCATGGCTTAGACATCCTTGTCTCCATTACCATCATGATTTCCAGATCAAGTGATGAGAATTTGTCTTCAGGATTGGTGAAGTTAAGTGTCATAACATTTTTGTCAAGTCAGTTTGAAGGGGTTTTTTTTGCCAAAGGAATCTCTTCCTTCCTAATGAAAACCATTGGCAATAGCAAACCTACTCAGTTTTTCAGTCAATAAGTCAAATAATACATCTCCACTGTACAAGGTCCTCCCTTTTGTTTTTTTTTCACCAGAAGAAAACTGCTGTTTTCTTCTTCTTCTATCACCTTAGACTTACTTTCTTCCAAAATCTTTTTAAACCTTTAGATTTCTCTTTATAGCTAATTACTTTCACAGTGGGCTATAGCATATGTATTTGAAAAGACCATTTGTACATATCCAAATGGCTTACTTCTATTCTATTAAGAAATGGCTGCACTTCTATTAAGGAAACATAAAGGTGCAGTAATATTTTTTCTTCTACAAAATTTAAAAACCCCCAACTATTAAAAATGATACCAGCAAATGATGTCTGTAAGACTGAGGCAGGAGGCTTTTTCCAGAACAATGTGCAGTTCTTCGCAATTCTATTTTTCCCTCCGATTACTTTGTACAAAAATCGTTTTACACAGTCTTCTAATAGTGGCATGTTACTAGTGGGGTAGAGTATTGCCCTGCCAGCATTGGAATTGACTCGACTGTAGTTGTGTTCAAATCTGCTGATGAGACAAGGTTTTTTTGCTGAACGCACTTCAGCAAGCAAGAGAGCTTCTTAGTCTTAAGACGCTATGAGTCCCAGAAGAAGATGAATGAGGTGATGACATGCCTTGTGTTCTGAAGAGAGATCAAAACTTATTTCTGGGGTCACCCCCCCTCTTGGTACAGAAAGCGCACAGAGGGCTTTGAAGCAGCACTTTCACCCTCTTTGCATTCACTACTAAATCGGAGACAGAGCTTGCCCCAAGGTTTGGGCAAAAATACTCTTTTGATGCAACTCTTCACCAGACAAAATCTCTGGGAAAATTTGCAGTGGCAGAAAGCAAGCCCTTCCTGGGAAATCTACTGAAACGGTTCAGAAGTTACTCCCATTCCCTGTTGCTAACCTCTGCTGTCTAGCTGTCCGATATGTTTGGGACCATGTTGAAATCATTCTAAACAATGGACTGACGCTGCACTGTTGAGTAAACATAGGTCTTTTCCATAGGTGTCAGGGAAAAATATTTCTGTTGGTAAAAATGATAGAAAACAATACCAGCATGGCAGAAAAACAATTACATCAATAGAATGAAGATGCCCAGAATTCTCCTTTTGAAGTTACACACAGTCAATATTTTCTCAAGAAGGTTGTGAAACTTAATAAGGAGTACAGTCCACGTGACTGGTGCACAAGTTCATGTCTCCACCTTACAAAATACATATTATTAAAAGAAAAATGTTCTGCCTTGTAGAAAAGTAACCCATTAGGAATTTGATCAAAGATAGGATTAGATCAAGTATTCCTACAAGACAGTAGTAGTACTAGGAAAAGCCTTTTGGCGTCTATTTAACTACAGGAAACTTGAGAAAGCAGAAGAGTGTCCTTCCCTGCTGCAAGCTGTACTTCCTATTTGCTAGTGCTGCTTCAACATTGTCTAAAGAAAACTTGCCAAAATAAGACTATTGTATACACGCAACTGTAACTATCCATTCCGCTCCAGCTAATTTTAACTAGCAAGTATGAGTCACACACTCTAATGGAATATTCTAATGCATAGATAGAGTATACCTTCACTAATAAATGGGGACTCTGGAAAAAGGACCAAATGCAGATGAATTTCAGGGAAGGAAATTATTGGAGTGCTAACTGCAGTCCCTCGACTTCACAAGAAATGATGCCTGGTAATCCCAACCAGAAACATATAGAAATCCATTTTCAAATGGGTTGCATCTATGGTCCTCTGTTCTTCCTATATGAAGAAACTGTGGTTTGAATCAATCTTCAAAATAGTATGCCTAAAGACCTTAGAAGCCTCCAATTCTTTTCTTTTTTTTTTTTTTTCCAGAAGCAACTGTCTCAAAACCTTTTTAAAGCTGACATTTTCCCTTAAGATGCCATATTTTAAAAGAGCACCTTGTCATTTAACAGGGTATTCCAAACATCATTTACAAGTTTAGACTGAAAGTAACACTTTTCCTAGTAATCTTTCCTTTTTTGCAGCTCAGTGCTAACATAGGCAGCAAAGAAGAGAACAGACCACAGCTCTTTCTGGAGCATCTTGAACAAATTCCCTTGCTTATGTTCTAATCATTCACTTCACCAAAGACCTAATGATGAAGAAAAGGTTGTGAAAGCATTACTAGTAGTGTTACATGGCAATGTACGGGTGTGATTTCTCAACTAGAATTTGTATCACATAGATGATACTTGGCAAACAGCAAATGAAGGGGTTTTCTTCAGCTCTCAGACGGATGTTACATGTCAGTAATTTAATAAAAAGATAACAAGAACAAGGTTATTTTTTAACATGTGAATTTAATTACACCCCTGCCATGGACATCTGAATCTTATGAATAGACAGTGTCTGATCTAGAAAAAAATAAAGAATTATCACAGTTTAAAGAAACATAGGATCATAAACCCTTTGCTGATGGAACGTAGCCTATTCATTGGTTGAAATGAAGCAGGTAGACAGGACATATGAAATATTGTTTTGTGGATCAAACATTTATTTTCGAAAGTGATGCTGACAGATAGTGAACTCACCAACTTAGATACTGCACGGTAGATAAGGGTACATAACTTGCTCCATCAAGTAATCCCTTGGAGCCATCATCCAAGGGGATTTTCCCCTGCATCTGTGAAAATATGCCTACCTTTTTCACAATACTTCTGCAGCAGCATTGTTAGGCCTGATCAGCTGCTATGGAGAGTGAATTATCGGCAGCAAAGTGACTGGCCAGGGCAATTTGCTTCAATGGATTTTGATCTCCCGGATATTTTGCAGACCTGCTTCAGCCCTGCTTGTCAAACACAGCCTTTAAAGGGTGCCAAACAATTGTTAGTCTGTACTGGGCCATATGCTCTTTATTCTCTCCCTCAACTTCTCCATCGCCTCTCATCTGTTTCACATGAGCTATGTTCAAGGTCCACTGGCTACTTTTCACAGAATCTTCAGGCCTGATGCAGTAAGAATGATGACTAGAACACAGCTGGGATCAATTTTCCAGTTTGCATAAAATGCATTCTGCACACAAATCCAATGAGAAGGTGTTCCTCCTATGCCCAGAAAAACCTTCACTAGTACCAGTGTTCTACGTAAACTGCAACTTAGTCTGAAAGAAAAGCTTTTTTCTGAGAGTGTCTAAGAGCTTTGTACGAAGCACAGATATTTGATATATGCAATTTTGAATACCAGAGGAAAAAGAAAACGGCACAAAGCTTTTAATGGTACTGGTTTTAATTTTAAATTCCATGCACCTTTTCAAAAAGTGTCAGCTCAAATGCCCATCAACATATTTTAGTCATCTGTAAGTCAGTATTCATATAAAATGTGATTCAAATCAAAAGAATTTCAAACCTTTCCTCAAAGTTTATATGCCTAGATTTAATACTTCTGACACATATTAGATGAAAGGAAGACTTTTTTTACTGTGGGGGTGCTGGAACACTGGAACAGGTTGCCCAGAGAAGTTGTGGGTGTCCCATCCCTGAAAGTATTCAAGGTCAGGTTGGATGGGGCTTTGAGCAGCAACACAGGAGACTCTTGATGGTAGAGAAACAAAGTTGGAATCTAGAAGAAACTCAGATTGAAGTATAGGAGCAAGTTTTCCCTCAGCTCTTGGGGTAAAATCAAAGTGTTACAACATTACCTTGATCTGTGATTTTCACTACTGTAACAGGTTAATGAAAACTATGCAGAAGATAGCAAATTTTAAAAGAGAGAAGAATTACAGCATAAAATACATGGGATGGGTTTCTACACGGGACAAAATCTCTGTATTTCAACACTTCCTCATGTTAGGATTTCATGAAGTGCCAAAGAAGGTGTTCATCATCTGCTATGCTGACCTCTGTGTGGGCCTAGGTGTGTGTGGAAGGGGGGCATGTGAAGGGGAGTGTGTATCTTTGCTTAACACTTGTTGTGGCAGATTCATGCCTCAGCTCCATCATTTCTTTTAGAAACTTCACAGAGAGTGGATATGAAGTTTAATATCAACAAGAGATCAATTCCCAAATCATCCATTTTACCCTACCTTATAAATCATATGCTTTGTTGCATATTTTATCAAATAGACTTTCAAGCCACATGGAGAAATGAGAATGTGGAGAATCCCTCCAATGTCTTGCAACTTTTATGCAAATAGAGTTTCAAGAAAGGAAAATTTCTTTTAAAATACATCTGGGACAGGCATGATGGTGGTGTCAAGCTGTTGGGGTTTTTGTTGCTGGGAGAAGTTGTACAAAAGGATTGGTTTTTACATTGACTAGTTACTGAATCAAGTGCATGAATACATTGGAAATTCAACTGGGGGTTCCTTTTTCTACCAGATTACTTCTAGAACGAGCTTGCAGACTGAAGCTGACTCTTTTGCTCTCTTTTTGTTTCTTACCTATTTTCTTGGCTTCTTTACCACTATCTACACAATTTTGGAACTTTTTTCCCAACTAAAATTGTTTCATAGTCTGATAATTAGGATACATTTTTTACAAGGAATTTTTAAAAATCTTTGCTTGAGTTAAGAAGGTTAAGGACTAAGGTCTTTTTCTTACCTCATCAATATTGCGATGGAATTGATAAATAAAGACTAACTCTTTCTTTTTTATTTTCAACCCAAGTAGATAGTTCCCATACATTAATACATTTTGTGGACCAATATTTGCCATTCTGATGTAAGTTGTCCCTTCTTAACAATATACATTCTGTGACTATGTTGACAACACTCTTGGTGAAGATCCTAATTGGTCTTAAACACACATAGGGAGAAATTTGCTCAGCCAGTGTCAGTCTTAAGCATGCCTATCAGAAGATCTTTCTATAGCTGGGGAATTTTCCCGTGAAAGGGATTCAGTTATGGAAGAGACACTTATCCCAGAGTTTTGCATTCTTCTTGAGCACTACTTAAGGAACTTAGATCCCATGTCCATTTGGATCTCTCTCTGCACAGACCTTTGTCATGCCAGTGCTTGAAATGCATCTCTAAGAGAATTCACTAGCACAGAATGAACGAGAGTGGAAGGCGTCAGTGGGGCTCACCAGGTCCAACCCCCCTGCTTAAACCAGGATACCTAGAGCCTCTTGCCCAGGATTATATCTGGGTGTACTTTTAATGTCTTCAAAGATCCAGGCTCCACCATCTTTCTGGGCAGTCTGTGCCGTGGTTCAGTCGCCCTCACAGTAAAAAATCATTTGGTGATGTGCAGAGGCAATCTCCTGTATTTCAGTGTGTGCCTACTGCCTCTTGTCTTTTCACTGAGCATCCTTGAAAAGACACTGGTTCCCTCCTCTTTGCACACTTCTGGGATGTATGTGTGCTGCCACGTAGATAAATGTCCAAAACCTTCCTGAAGCCCAGGCAGACAATATTCCCTTCATCTACCGGGCAAGTTGATTCATCAGAGGAGTTTAAAAAGTTGTTCAGCATGAAGTTCCCCTGGTAAATCCATGCTGACTATGTTATTTTGTCCTCCTTCATGTGCCTGGCAATGCTTTCCAGCAATAGCTGCTCCATCAACTTCCTGGGGATAAAAATGACGCTGGCTGGCTGGCTTGTACTTTTCCAAGTCCTCCTAGTTGCCTTTTTCCAAGATGGGTGACATTTGCTTTCATCCAGTCTTTGGGCACTTTCCTCAGTCACTATGATCCATCAAAAATCATTAGGAGTGGCCTCAGAATAACATCTGCTAACACCCTTGAGACCTGTGGCTGCATCTCAACAGGGCCTGTGGACTTCATGGAATACATACCAATTCAGTGACTATGCCCATAAAAGTTTGCAAGGGATAACAGAACATATTAACAGCTACCTGAAGAGTGAGTGAAAAACTATGGAAGCAATCCAAAAGGACAAAGACTTGAGTTCCCTTTTCAGACAAAGCATCCTATCGTGGAGCTGAGCAGCTTTAGATCTAGGGAAGCTTCCCCTCTGAAAGGATGCAGAAGACATTCTTTTACCCGTATCCACTAATAAAATGTATTGACCATTCACTTGCAATACAAAAAAACTAAATTCTTTCCAAAATTGTTGCCGCCTAACTAGACAATCATGTACTGGCTGCGTATTCCCCTAACAGATGACAGCACCTGCTTGATGCCTCTTATGCCTACAAACTATTTGAATTAGGTCATTTGAGTGGGGATTACTGGTCTGGGAACTTTCTTTCTGATGAATTTGGAATATTTACTGAAGCAAGGACCTGAAGATGAAAACTTCATTTCCCATCAGTGCACTTTAACATCCACGGCTGTAATGCCATCGTTTCTCACCAACTGAGTCAAGAATTTATGACTACAAAGTGAATCAGCTCCAAAAGGAAAGATAAAGGCTGGAAAACATTCTCTCTTGGTAAAGCAAATGAAGTGACTAAATTCTAATCACTCGCTGGCCTAAAGCTTCAAGGAGGGGGAGGTGGACCAGGTTTCCTTCCACTGCCGTTCTCTTTGTCACCTCAGTGTTTTATAGGGGTATGCAGACATTCAGAAAGAGAGCTTTGCTGAATTCATAAAATTCAGTCTTAAAAAATAACTTGAGAGCAGCTGAAATGAAAAGAACAAATAAAATGCAATTAATTCCACGGAAGCTTGAAATGATTATTTCTTCATTTTGCATTTGAGGATGTATATTGTGTGAGTTTGTCTTGTATTGTTCTACAGGTTTTCTAACTGTCACACCTTTCTTTATGAATGGACTGTCCTTTCCTAAATACTCTCATATGGAGGAACATGCTTCTGATAAGAAGAGCACTAGGGTGTCTTTACTTGACCTTTTATTTTTACTGATGTTTGCTCCTTGGGAATGAATGGGGTTTTTCAATTGAAATGTCTTACTATTGCTCCCACAGGATAAGCCACAGACTCTTCTGCTCAGAGCTGTCACTAGTCAGCTATTCTCCTAAACGATTCTCTGCAGTTGAACACTACTTATCTTTGCCGTGTTTCTTCAACTCACTTGCAAGTCATTCATGCGCTACCTTATTGTGAGAATTGCTTGGTTTGAAGATGATTTAAAAGGGTATGAGAATACTTTTGTGCCTCTGCTATAAGGATGCTTTTCAAATCCACACAAACTTCCTGCAAATGCAAAAGCATTCATCCTGTATTGTCCTAGGCTACAATATAAAAATGTTTTCTGCTCCCAACCTCAAGAGCTGCTGAAACCGGGAGGGGCATCGTTTTTTCCTTATCTCCTTATCTCTTAACGGGGCCATCCATGTCTTGCCACATGATTCAGAGATGACTCCCTCCAGGAGCCATTTCTGTTTAAAGGCTAATCAAGGAACCACCGCATGACTCAGAACAATTTGAGCCCATTGCAAGATGCTCTGCCCAGGGGGCAGGAGCTAAGCATCCCCAGCTGGATATAATCTGAGTTTTGGGACACCACAAGCAGTCTTTCCACTGGCTTCCTAGAGGAACGGCCACCCTCACCCACTGGTCTTCAGAGGACAAGAGCTACCAGATGGTTTCTACAGGATCACCACTTCAACAAGGCCATTTCATCCGGACTGCTGCCACCACCCTAACTAGCAGGGTGACAGGTTGTATTCTGTCCGTGGTTTTTCTTTTGTATTATTGCATGTATTTGGTTTTTCCCCTTTTCCTAATAAATTGTATTTCTGACTTGGAGTCTTGCTGCCATGCTGGATTTCTTCAGACTGACTAGCTCCTGACACCAACAGCCAGAGTGGGCTGCCCCCAGAAAGCTGTCAAATCCAGGGTGCAGCTGTAGGGCACAGCTGCTCTATGGCACAGGTGGACTGCATTGGGGATAGGACTGCGCCGAGGGCGGGGACAAGGAACAGGGAGAGGTCTTCTGCATGTTTTCCAAAGGAGTTTCTTCCCTGGAGGGTCAGGGACACAAAGACACTGACCCAAATGCATACATCAACTTAGAAATGGGGAGAGGTGCCAGAGGAGGATACAATCTTGAACACACTGGGAGCAACTGGGGGTGGACCACAAGGCGGGGAATACAATGTTTAAACCAATAGGGGACTACAGGGGAGGAGAATAACTTAAACAAACCAATGGGGTTTTGAAGAGTATAAAATTGATAGGGAAGTTTCTAGAGAAAGGGGCAGGCTTGGGGAGGGATTGACATTCAGTGGGAGGAGGAAAAGGGAAGAAAAGGGCAGGTCTTTGGGGAGATGGACAACTAGGGCAAAAACTAACAACATGGGGGGGAAAGGAACAATCCCTTAATAATAAAATATGCTCCAACAGCACAAAACAGGAAGTATTATCAAACTGACTACTCAAACTGCATTACAATCAAAAACACGCACTGCAACAGCGACAGCATCTCTTGCTGGTTTTGCTTTCAAACCAGAAGAGGTGCCAACCAGAAAATTAGCAAACTTAAAAGTTAACTGGCCGCAGTTTTGATTTCCTTCTTAAATATATTACTGCTTGTCTAATTGGCTTAGCAGCATGTCTGTTCTTAGTGCCAAGCAGGGATTCACTTTGCCAGGCATGGAGGAAGCTTCTAGGAGCTTTTCACAAAAGATTCACTTCTGTGGCTGGCTTCTTCCCTCCCCACCAAAAACCAAGCCATGCAAAACCAACACCTTAACTAATCCCTAGTACTTAGTACGCATCCAATAATTCCTTTTAAACTATACTTTACATTTTTTACCAAATGCCCTGAAAAGAAATGGATCCATAATATTGATCAAAATAGTTCCAGTTCAATAGAAATACTGGGTCATGCAACTCTGGTTTACATCACTATTTTTTGTACAATCAACAGGAGCTTTTTTCGCCTCTAAAGAAATGTTTCCCGATGGTTTGGATCAGAAGATCCAGTATTGCCATTGTGAGATTTTTGTTTTGAAGGCCATAGGCTGTGCTCAGTGTTTTGGGTATATTCTTTGTTGTGCCTTGCATATATTTTGGATAGAAAGCCAGTAGAGATGATGTCCTTGCTGCAGTAGCCATGCTAAATAAGGCAGAGCGTCTGGCTGATGTACTGGAGCTGTAGACTATCCACCAGTCGCCCAGGGCGGTGAGGATCTCTAAAGGAATATAATAGTGGCTATGCTCTGGAAGTTTTACAGAGAGAAAGAGCCTCATAGCTCTAATGATGTGTCTCCTGGAGTTCTGAAGAATATGTTGTAAAGAAGAAGGCTGCTGTCTTTCGCAACAATCTTCCGTGCATTCAAGAGGATAATTTAACTTCTTGTCTGAGAATGAAAGAAATATTAGTAGTAATGAGTTCTTTTTTCTCTGTCGGTGCATCACTGATTGAGTTTGGGTAGGTTACATTTTATTTCTTTTTTTTCTTTAAATATTACATCGTAAGGTGTTCCAAATTCCCAAATTCTGCTTCACTTTATTTTGTAGGCCAGACTGGTTCATCTTCTCTCGGCTCTATTATTGCAGACCATATCTGAATGAATTTTTTTTTGTTTTTCATTTTGAACATTATTAGATTTAAACTGTATGAACAGAACACTTTATTTATCATCATTTTACCAGTTTGGAAGGAAATAGAGAATTTTTAAGAAAATGACGCAACTCCACTTGTGGTTTTCAATGGAAGAGAAGAATAACAATGTCCTACATTCGCAGCATTGTTTGCAGTCATATTGCAGCTAGTTTCCAGCAACTTAGGTCAGGTTCTGGAAGCAGGCACCCATGATAGTATAGAAGTCTAAGCAGTTTCATTTTGGCGGCTTTTCTTGAACAATAGCTAATATGTCTCAACGTTGTGCTGAATCTTGTTGTACAGACTCTTCTTTTGAGGTCTGAACTCCTTGCTGGACTACTGTATCTCAGAATCAGCTACAGTAAACCTGTGTTTCCTTATAGCTTTAAGAATTTGGTTCTAATCTATAAAAGCAAGAAAAGGTTGCCATATTAATACAAGAGAAAGAAAGTGTTAGGAAAGCAGTTAATGGCATGGGGTTTTTTCCTACAAATTGGAGCAGAGATTTAGTTGTTTGATGGGGTTTTTTTTTGCTTCTCAATGGAATTTTAGAAGTGGTTGGGAAAGAAAGTGTGGATTTTTCAGGTTTGCCTTGAAAGAAGAATAACAGGGGAAACTGTTGAAAAGAATTAATCCAGAACTCTATGCCTTTCATACAGAGTTTCAGAAGTGAAAAGCAGGAAGAGACAGTCCAGACAAGATGATTGAATAGAATGAATTCAAAATAGCTTTCTTTTCCCTCTGAATTCCAGCTCTAAACCTTATTAATATTAAGGTATTAATAGGAAATACATCTGTCCTAGGGTGACGTTATGATGCATGTATCCCCATTCACGTGTTCTGTGAATGTTGGATATTATGTTCTGTACCTTTAAGACTGGCTCTGAAGAGGGAATGTTTTGTTTTGGTTTTCTTATCAGCCTGGCGGGACACAGAGACTGCAGCTTTTGCTTTTCCTGCTTTTGCTTTTCGCTTTGCTCTCTCTCACTCTTGCTTGCTTCGCTTCTGCTTGCTTTTGCTCATTAGCTAGTTTAGCTAAACTGTCCAAATTTCTTCCTGGACCATTTCTCCTTTCCTTTTACTGACCATTTTGAACCTGCTCCGGACTGGGACCTGGGAAACACCGAGAGTTTGCACCTTGTGGCCTGCAGCAGCTGGCGCAGCGCCGGAGGGACTGAGAAGAGAGTGAGCACCCCCCCAAGAGAGACTTTCTGAATTTGTCATCTTTTTCAGAGCGGTGTCATCCGGAATTGTTCCTTTTGCGTGCTGGGGGGTGCTGTGCCTATTAAATAAACAGGTTCGTTCCACTTCTCTCTGAGGAATCCTTCCCGAACCAGTTGCGGGGAGGGGCCCTAATTTGGAAATTCTCCTCCAAATTTGCCCTAAACCAGGACAACATCGCAATCTCTAAGATTTAAAAATGGATGATGAAGTTTTATATCCAGTAAAGTGTAAGGCTTCACATTTTAATCTGATTTGCATTTTGGTGAAAGCCGGGCATCCTTTGCAATTTACCAGATAACAAGGGATTTAGAACAGTAAGTATGCAAGTAATCTTTTGGACCCTTCATCTCCCTTCTTATGACAATGAATACATTTATTAAGCTTGTTGTCCTGGCATGTTTTTATTCCATCAGGGGATTTGATCATACAAATGTCTAGTCATTCTTTCCTTGTTTTCAACCACTCTAAGAGCATTAATCAGAACTATTCAGTAGTTCTTGATCTGCAACAGTGACGAGCACTAGACTGGTAAGAGTCAGTGGGCATCAGCAGATCCCCTATGACAGCAGGAGGCGGGCTGTTCTGGCAGGACTGATGTTTGAGGGGCTCGAATTCTGTGAAATAGAACATTCGAGGGATGGGAAACATGGAAACAGATTCTGAGCTTTCAACCCACCACATGAGCAAGTAATAAGGCAGGTAATTTTCTGTGGAAATTTCTTTAGCCCCAGTGTTGTGGATGATGATTACTCTTCCTACCTCCTTTGGCCAGCTACCAGCTTTCCCCTCCATTACTCTGCTTCTGGACAGAAAACCAGAAGAAGGGATTTTTGACCAAAACACCTATCAGGACCTTAGAGTGTTTTTTGCTCCAAAATGTTTCAAGGCAGATAGGGAAACAATTCCATTTTCGAGAGTGTGTTGAGAAGACAAGGTTGAAAGTTAAAAACCATGGGTTCTGTTTCTATATAGGTTACTGATTGTGCTTATTATCTTAGTCATGTAATATATATATATATATTTGGTAGGGTTTGTTCTTTTTTATTTTTCTTGGGGTTTTTTTCCTTTTTTTTTTTTTTTGATGCATCCTTGAGATAAAAGGCCAAAAGTACAGAAAAGTTCTGTACGGTTAAAATACTTTTGAGATGCCTCATGCTGAAAAACTTGTAGCTACTGCTAAGGCCCATTGGCCAATTCCTGCTTCATTTCTGAGAAGCTATAAAATTCCCATCTGTATTTTAGTTCTAACAATTTGTTGTTATGGTGGAGATGCAAATTAAGAACAACCATTTTTGAATCTGTAGGGATGTATTTACCATTTTGTAGCTGCCTTTTCAGTTTCTGAGCCACTATTGAAAAAAAGGAGAAGTATCTACACTGTTTTCAACCTGTAGACCATCCACTACTGTCCACATGCTCAGATTCAAAGGCAAACAAGCCTGTCTGGCCTCATTGGGAGGAATTATTTGCATTCAAAAGACTAGACTAGTATTTGATTTCCACCAGCAGAGTCCATTGGGCAGCTCCTGTCATCTGCATTTCAATATTTAATCCTCCTCTATGTTTACTGTGCAAAGCTCTTTCAGAATGATGGTGTGCCCACTGTCTCACCAGCTGTGACGTTTGCAGCGAGTCTCCCACGGAAAGGAGCTGTAAAAAAGGCAAGCCAGGGCAGTGATTTCTGTTGCTCAATACCCACAAATCAAAGCTATTTAGTCTAATTTAAGGCTGAAAAAGAATTCAAAATGCCTTCAAAGGATTCAAAAAATCATCAGACAATACTGCAGTTCAGTATTCAGGACAAGAGCATATCCCACAGTGTGGTGGTTTGACAGGAAATGTGTTTTCTGGGATGCTGTGGTGAGGCCAATGGATGTTCAGATTTTAATATTGGCACCTAATGTGGCCATTGGGACATTGGATGTGCCTCTGAGAAAACAGGGTTAAAAGCAGGGCTCTCCCCTGGGAGGCTCTCTTGGGTTCCGGTCAGGGAAAGGTTCAGATCTCCCCTGCCTGGCTGCGGGCTGGGCGGGGCAGGGGAAGCCCCCCGGCTGGGTGAGGTAGGCTGGGTCCCTGGCCAGAAGGGAGGTGAAGGCCCCTGCAGGATGGAAGGGTGGAGGAGCACTGAGAGGCATCGGGCAGCCATCCCCACCCCGCCCCAGGAGAGATAGAGAGAGAGCTGGTGCCTGTTCTTGGCCGGGCGAGAAGGAGAAGAGGGGAGTGCAAGAAGGTGCCTGGCAGGGCAGCCATGGGAGTTCTGGACAGACAGAGCCTCAGATTTTTAACCCTTTTCTTGGATGATGGAAAAATGCTAATCCTCCTGGAGTTGAATGAGAAGAGAGATATAGAGGAGATACGAGGAAATGGGCCACGAGAGAAATAGAGAAGAACGCAGGTGGAAGAGATGATGGAGTAGCTTATGCTGGACTCTTTGTGTGTAGCCATGGACAGAGCCATGTTTCCTTGTGATACAGGGACTGCATTCTAGGGGGAGGCAATGCCTCAGGACCAAGAGGGTTCGGTGTGGGTACCCCTCGGCCCCAGGGGGTGAAAAATATGGGGGGGACAGATGTCCCAAAGTTGAGACTGTGCCTTTTTGCAGTGGGACGAAGCATCCTTAAAAGTCGACCCTAGAAGCAGCTCTGGTCTGTGTTCAGTGGTGAGAGCAGTGGACATGAAAGGAAGAGGTCACCATTGGCACAAGAAGGACTCCTTCTCCTCTTGATGAACTGAGGATTGAGTATTCTGAAGGGTGGTGCTGGACCGAGAGTCGATGATTTGGGGGATGTATTGTATTGGGAATTTGGGGAGGAGGAGGAGGAGATGTATTTGTGAAGTTTTCATTTTCCTTGTGTGTTTCTTTTTTTTTTTTTCCTTTCCCTTGTAGTTTAGTTAATAATTATTTTTTTTTCCTAAGTGGGAGCCTGCTTTGCTTATTCCTGGTCACATCTCCCAGCAGAAACCAGGGAGAGAGTATACTCATGGGGGCACTGGCATTGTCCCAGTGTCAAGCCATGACACACAGGCTGAGAGAATGAGGGCTGTTTAGCCTGGTGAAGAGAAGGTTGCATGGAGACCTCACAACACCTTCCAATATCTGAAGGGAAGCAGGAGAGGGACTCTTCATTAGCAACTCTGGAGACAGGACAATGGGCAATGGCTTCAAAATGAAAGAGGGCAGGTTGAAATTAGATACTCGGAAGAAATTCTTCCCTGTGAGGGTGGTGAAGCACTGGCACAGAGAGCCTGGAGAAGTTATGGACACCCCAACCTGGTGTTCAAGGCCAGGCTGGATGGGGCTCTGAGCAACCTGAGCAAGTAAAAGGTGTCCCCGCCCATGTCAGAGAACTAGATGGCCTTTAAGGTCTTTGTCTACCCCGGCCATTCTATGATCCTGTGATTCTGCTGTGGTAGCGTTCAGGATGGAGCGTGTTCTGCATGTTGGCCATTTCCAATACACCATTGGTTCCAGGTGCCTTACACTAGCTTGCTCCCTGAAAATTCTGTCAGAATGAAGAACATCTCTCTATATATTAGACACATAATAAATGAAGAAATGGGTTTGCACATTTGTCCACTAAGTTGTGGATGAGATTGCTGTGAAGTTTCATTTGGTTTTCTTGTTTGCTCATGAGGCCGACGGTCCTCGTGTCAGCTGCCTCAAAGGCAGCATTTGGCTCCTCCGCCTCCCTTCTCCCTCCTGCCTCTTTCAATTTCTTTCCCTTGACAATTTAATGTCGTTTTCCCTTTCATACCTGAAAATCCCTGCATGCTTCTGGGCTTTCTCCCTTTTCATACAGATCTTCTTCCACCCTTGACAATCCATACTTTTCATACCATAAGGGCCTGCCCTTCAGGCATAAAAGACTTTGATTCCTTATTATATCTATGGGAATTTAATTAATAGCTTCATGCCTTTTCATAGAAAGAGCAGGGAATTGATAGCTTGTTCCCTGAAGTACAGAAGGAAGAGAATGAAACATGAATCATGTGGAGTGGAAAAGTTGCTATCTATTTTCTTCCAAGAACTACCCCAAAAGATGCAGGGGGTGATGAAGCCTGGCTAGATGAGTTTCCCTTCTAATGGAAGGAAACAACCACGCCACTTCATACAAGTCAGTCCTATAGAAGAGAGAAATTCACTTCTGGGAACATTGCAGGATTTGAATGCAGAGTCACACTCATCTTTTGTTGCTTTGTTGTCTGCTTGGCATGGAACACGCTGCTTTGAAGAGGGAAGTGACTAACAGACAGTCCACTTTACAAACACATATGCTTCCCTCTTCTTCTGAGACCTCGGCACAGAGCCCTCTTTGGCATGGTACTTCAAGGTAAGAAGGAGCGGGCAGAGGGCACTGGGAACAGACAGCAGTTTGCAGGTTGTATAGGAAAGAGGACTGCCCCTTGAATGTGGTGCAAATACAAACTTCCACCAGTTTCAGGGGTACACTTCAGCCAAGCTTGTTGTCCTGGCACATTTTTTCTCTGTGAAACGCTTTGCGGTATGATCTGGACGACAAGAGACGCAGAATACGGGGCTACGTAGTGCTGAGAAGGTAAGTGCCTGGCCCCAGGGTCTTTTGGCAGAAGCAGTGCACTAGAGCCGTTGGCTGCTGCCACAATGATCTGTGTGAGAAACAGATGCCTAATCCCCTCCGGGAGAGTAAAAGCAGGATTGGTTACAAGAGTCGAAGAGCACTGGGCTGGTGGCTGCCGCATACCAGCTGTAAAAGGAGCATGACTCCTACTGGCCTACCAACCAAACTCATGGTGGCAGTGGTAAGGATTAAAGTTCAGTGAGAGCTATTTGTGCCGCTACCTATGGCCCTTCTGTGGAAACAAATGTGCCTACCTTTAGGTTCCGAGATCCAGAGAACACAATGGTAGTTGCAGCGGAAAAGGGAAGGACAGAGCGCACTGGTGAGCTTGATGTGGCTTACACAGGGCAGGCAGAAGGTGCAGCCCAAGTCTCGCTTTTATTTCTAGAGCCTTTTTCTACGCAAACAGCTGCTGGATGTTTGCAACAAAGATGTGAGTGTGAAAAAGTGAGGGCAGGTCTATGTGGGAAAGAAGATACAAAGCATTGTGCGCAGTTTAAAAGCTCTTTAGAAAAAAAAGGAGTTACTTTGAGAACATCTTCTGTCTTGACACTTCCACCTGTGCGATCTTTAGCTGCTTTGGACATGGCCACAATGAAAGAATGTGAAAATATTTGCACTGCCAATGTCAGGTTGCACAGGAAAGAGGGTAGGTTGGCAAATGCCTTCTGTCCTGGCACATCTGTCAGTCAGAAGTGCAGCTGAAAACGCTTGGCTGTAGCGATAGTCTCTGTCACTTTGAGAGAATGTGCTGATGCACGTATATGTATCATTGAGAAAGTACGTGAGAATCGCTAGTATGTTTCGTTTGGTTGACAGACTGCAAAGGGACCGTTATGGCCAGCACTGCCTTTTTGTTGTAGGACTTTTTCTTTGAGAGCAGCCGCTGGACATTTTGAAGCGGTTTGGGATCTTCAAGCGTTCGAGTGCAAGATGGTACCTAGATCTTGAGGGAAAGTGCATATCTCCAGGAAGCTGAATGCAGTTCAGTGGGTGCAAGTTACATGTTGAGCAGCTGATGGCCCAGAAAACTTTCTAAAATGAAGAGGCCATGCTGCAATTGCCTTTTATTTTGAAGCTTCTAAACTGTGCAGCCAACAATGAAATGATGCTTTGTAGAGAGCTTTTTGGATAATTGGTTAGCTGAGAAAGGACATTTCGATGTGATACCAATGGCTAAGGATAGGGGATACAAGCTGGGAACTAAGCAACCAGTGTCCAATCACTGACAAAGGTCACAGTGACCTTCTCTGAAACGGGAAGACGGGGGAGAAAATCGCTTGCCAGAAAATGTAGATATCTTAGGTAGAGAAGCTGGAAGAATGCAAACATAGAAGCAAAATAATTATTAGAAGATAGAAGTAGGTGTGGTTGATCCAAGTGTGCTTTAACCAATAATGAACTCAGCTTTTGCAATATGTATAAGCTTCATTAACACCAATATAAATATGTGTGAGTTTTCAATAAACTTCGGGATTTGCCATTCACGCATATGGTGTGTCGCATTTCTCCCGCCGTTCACGACAATTCTTCTTCCTTCTGGGCTACATGCAGGATCCCATTCTGTCAGTACCCGAGAGCCAGGATCCACAGCGGAGCTCTTGTCCCTCCACTGCTCCCACACGAACGGGGCTGGGCTAGAAAAGTGCTTGTCTTTTTCCTGGGCACTGTCAGCGCTCTTCTAAATAACCACACCACAGCATTGTCAACTCACAAAACCAGGACACGCACCGAGCCCAGCTCACAACTACCCCCAGGACCCAGCCAAGTCAGAAACATCCCTGCTCTCCAATCAACTGTGTCAGGACAAAAAGATGTCACTGATCTTCCCCTTCCAAGTGGATACTCTTCTTTGCCCCACACTCAAAGGCCGACACCAGATCTTCTGCCCTAACAAACTTTTTCTCTCTCACAGAGCCTGGTAACAAACTTGAAAATGTTGGCCGAGCTCGCAAAACTGTTGGTGGAGAAAGCTCTTTGCTGCCTACAATTTCAATTGCACCCATCAAACTATAAACGTGCACCCTGCTATCGCCACTTTCCTTCTCAGCTCTAGGTACCACGGTAAGCCTTCAATCTCTCAGAGTCAGGATCCAAATGGGATGGCACCAGGGACTGCTCACACAGTCCCTAAAGCTACAAGGGACAAAAACCTGTCCTGCAGAGGCCTGGCCTGGCCTCTGCATTGCCACTGACAGTTCAACAACTCGAACCCAGAGAACTGCCTATTGGGAAAAGCCTTTCAATTCACTGAGACCACCCAAAGTGGCCACCCAAACTTTGCCAAAGGGAGGAGGAACTAGAAGCCCATCTCAAAAGAAATGGCATCCCCTCCTCCAAAATCCAAAGCATCCAGGGCCTGATCCTCTACAAAGGTGTCAGACCACTGTTATTGGGCATTACCCGTGCGGGGCACTAGCTAGGCTGCACACCAAGACCCAGCGCAGCTCTTTACCTTGTCCAAAAGAAGTGTGCTGGCAGAATTTCAAGAAGGCTGCCTTGAGAAAGTGGAAAACACATACCAAATGGATTCTTGCAGGAAGGAGACTGCCTTCCAAAGATGGATACCGACTCCATGATTGTACAAATTGAGTCAGGGCTTCCAAACCAAATATGCCAGCATAGAAAGTTGCTGCCGCCCTTAAGCTGCACGACACAGCTTCTTATCTGCACCTCCAACACTGGGGCTAAGTTCTTTCCTTCCCGTGAGAAAGCATTGCTGTTCTCCTTCAGGAACTTACCGAGCAAAAGTTGCATACCACGTCCGGTACTGACTCTGTCCAACAATGGCTCCTACACAGAAAGGACCAGGACAGAAATGTCTTGCTGTACTATACCTTCCCACGATACCTTATCATCAGCCCTACCAACATTGCCACCATATCTTTTACTTCCCAAGCAAGGAAAGGCACTCCAAGTCACTTGGCTTTGCCTTGCCTCCAGTACCATGTCTAGTTTTCCTAGCCTACCCTACCCTAGCTTTGCTTGCTTGCCTATGTCTGCCTTGCCTAGCCCTTCCAATAACTTCCTGGCTTTGCTTTGCCTTGTCTACCCCTCTTTGCCTTGCCTTCCATGCAGGTAAGGCAATGCAAAGCAAGTGTAGGCAATTGTAGGCAAGTCAAGGGACAGGTTGGCAAGACTGAAGCCGTGAGGGGAAAGCAAATGGAGTGGTAGGTGAGACAAGTGCCAGAAGTTAGAGGCAAGGCTGGGCATAGGAGGTAATGGTAACCGGAAGGGCTAGGCAAGGCCAAGCCCTGTAGGAAAACTGCAGGCAGGTCAAATGTGAGGCATGGGTATGCAAGGGAATGCAAAGCAATGGAGAATGAGCAGGGCATGGCAAGGAAACTGGTTGGTTGCCCAATGCAAGGCAAGAGGCAGGTCCGTTCAAAGATTGCTGGTACACAAAAGCGGCCCGGACGGACCGCTCTGTCCAGCCTTGATCTTGCATGGGTCATGTCTAATCTGCACCTAAGACACTTGGGTTGCCTGCTTTCCTTTGTATGCAAAAGAACTGTCATTCTGCCCCTGAAGCCCAAGGGTGAAAGATGAACTTTGTGTCCAAAATTCAAGACATGGAAGCATAGATGTCAGAAGAAAGCTGTCAGGACAGATAGGTGTGCTTGCACGTGGCCTCCTCCAGGCTTCTTCTCACAAGCTCCTGAAATGCTGGGCCTTGAGAAAAAATAGCCAGTGGAAGCCTGGAGAATCCTAGGAGAAGCAGGCAGGGCAATGCATGTTGAAGAGATTCCACAAAAAGAGAGGTGGTGAATTCCAGGTGGGGGACTGGTGAGCAAGGTAATGCAAGGCAAGGAAGGGGTTCAAGGACAAGGCCAGACAAGTGGTGGCTTTGCCAGGCAACACAAAAGAGAGGGAGACAAGGCAATAAGAGTCCGAGAAGGAGAAGGAAATGAAAGATTGGAGCTGGACAAATGGGAAGGAAAAGAAGGATAGGTGAGCAAGTCAATACAAGGCACTGGGTTGCTATGAAGGGCAAGGGAAGGACATGCATGGGTCAGGAAGGCAAGGGAAAAGAAAGGAATTGTCAGCAATGACAAGGAAATGCAAGATTGGGTAGGAAAGGCAAGGCAATGTGGGGGAGGGATAGGCAACACAATGGGTATCTTAACAGGAAATGTCCATGCACAGCAAGGCCGAAGAAGAAGTGGTAGAGAGGTCAAGGTGGGAAATAGGTGAGTGTGTGCAGCTAAGAAAGAAAGAAAGAAAGTGCGTAGCTCTCGTGTCTCTGTGTGTGTGTGTGTGTGTGTGTGTGTGTGTGTGAAGTTTGCAGGATGTAAAGCAAAGAAAGGTGTCTCTTGATTGTGGAGTGAATGGATGTTTTTGAACGTAAGTGGCAAGGTCCAAGCAACCTTTTCATCCTGGTACATCTGTGTGTGTGAGACATAGTCAGAAACGTCTCCTTTTAGATTCAGACTGCAAGCAGGACATAGAATGTGACTGTGTGAATAGCTGAGCAGGAAGGCACATCACATCAGCATGTTTCAACAGAAGCAGTTAGTGCGAGAAGGAGATGGACGTGTGGGACTCCAGCAATATGGCAATGCACTCAGCTGAGAAGCAAAGTGCAATGCCTCGGTGTGTGCTCTGAAAATAAAAGGCTGCAAGGAAAAAGCAAGGGGACAGGCCAGTGAAATCTTTCTGTCCTGGCACACTGAGCTGTTTGAAGGTGAACCGCTGTTTGGTTTCACTAAGGACTCGGAGACATGGAGAGGATGTGCTTGTCCATGTAGCTGAGAAGGAAAGTGAGAATCACCGGTACGTTTGGCAGAGTTTGTAGGCTGCGAGGAGAAGGTGACGGCCAGGCCTGGCTTTTGGCTGTGGCACTTGTTGCAAGGAAGAAGCTGCTGGATGGTTAAGCTTTTGGGGATCTGCAAGAGTGAAAGACTACGCTGGTACCTCATAAAACTAATGCTTGTTGATCATCTGGCTGAATCTATGACATAAACCAGAAGTGAAATTTCCCCCCATTTCCCTCAGTTTTTTCACCTTTTCATCCAACAGCCTGGGCCTTTTTGAAGCTGCTGTCAAACGCCTTGCCTTGGAAGCTAGAAGTATCTCAGTTCACCTGCTAAGAAACAGGGAAAAGAGCTCAAGTCAATTTCAGAATTGCCCTGAGCAGAGCTGGTGTTTCGGTACCGTAAATTTCCATTGCGAATATGTGCAAAAATCACCATTTTATTAGGCAAACATTTGAAATACACTAGCAGCTTCATCTTCTTGTCACTGCAGTCCTTGGAAGTTTTGCTATTTACTGAAACAGGAAACAGGTCAAACACGAGAAGCTTAAGAATCCAAGCTCACTGCCATTGTACAAATAGCACAAACTTGATGAATTCAAGTTACCATTGTAACATACAGAATGGCTCTATTCAAGAAAATGGATGTGTCGTCCTTCACGGGGGCAGAAAACCTTTCTACCACGTGAACTCTGGGAGTAATCCATCATGCCTCAGTGTGCTGTGGCTGCTCAGAGAGCTACACGATGGGTCTCTTTGCCTATGGCACTCTCAGGGCTCAAAGCTGCACATAAACTCCCCCTCCTTACAGACACGCTAGTAAAGCCCACCGAAAATGCCGTTCTCCAGACAGCTTACTGAAACCAGCTAGGAGTTCCCAGCATCACGCTGGGCACTTCTGTCCACAGATGGCTTTGCTTTTAATGAACCAGAACAGAGCTGCGTTTTTCTAGTCTTTAGCTCTACTAAGGTATTTGATGTAACATGGCGAGAAAAAATCTCTTTCGACAATGATAATAACAGAGGGGATAATGTACCTTTTGCTGCTATCTTCTTTTGCTGCTCCATTTTGCTTGCTTTGTTATTGCTTTCTGTCAAAGAAACGCCAGCAAAATCCCTCATCAAGTCCTGCTGTGAAGACAGACTGCCAGAAAGGTAGAGAAACTTTGAACCTTTCCAAGACCCTTGTAGCACATGTCTTGGTCAATTGGTATGCAGATCCTTTCTTCCAGCGGGACTTTTTTGCACCGTTAGCGCACATTGAACTGAATCCCGTACAAAAGCAGTGAATAGAGGAATTGTTCTCTTTCCATTGGAATGGTGATAAAAATGCGTATCAAATAAAAGCATTTTAGAGCAGCAGGAAGATTTTCTATGTAGCTAGCAAATCATAAAAAGATGCATATTTACCGGTGGGGTTCCTCTCGGAATTTCAAAGAATTCCAGACAGAAAACACAGCTTAGTAAACTGCAAATCTAAATCACAGTATCTAGAAAGGTGACATGAAAAAGAGCAAGAGGAAGAAAACCAAAAAGAAAACCAAAGGAAGCCAGAAATAAGGCACAACCTCTCCTCCTTCTCCGCTTACTACAGTACCTTAGAAGTACCTGTGAGTGTCCTAACAGTCACATAAGTAGAAAACTGTGCCAAGAACAATTGTGGAAACTGGAAAACCGTGCTATCCCAACAGAAACATAGGGTTTGCTTTCACGACGATTAAATCTGCATGCAATGCGTACGGTAAGGGTATGTTTTGTATGTTCAAAAACAATTCAAAAATATTTCCAAATTGAAGGGGCTGCTTTTTATTTCTTTTGAATTACTTGGCTAAATATGGTGCACGTTAAAATACTGCAGAGATGTGGTTCATTTTACAGATGCCAACTGCAAAGGAGGGAAGCATTTTGTGTGCTTAAGAAAGTCAAGTATTGGAGAGTGTTTTTGTTACTTCTTTAGAAGGTTAGAATATGCGTAAAAGATGCTAGCTGGGGACTTACAATTAATGAATTATTTACTGTCACTAGGTCAAATGACATTAGCTTTCAAAAAGGAAAAGGAGTCTTATTCCACGTGCCAATGTTAAAGTAGATTACTAAGCCTTCAGCAGAATATGGATATGAAGAGGGATATGACATGAAAGGGTAAGCAACACTGGTGACAGCAAAAGGCTTACCTGCTTCACACAAATACAGGAGATAAAATACTATTTTTACACAAACATTGCTATCCAGAGCTTTCCTTGAAAAGTTTCACTGCCAATCATGACAGTAAAATTCACTCTATCATGAATAAAATTTACTCAATCATGACAGCAAAATTTGCTCAATGATGAGTAAAATTCTTAGTGTAAGCCAAGTACCTTAAGCAAAGGGTAGCTCAAGCATAACTGGCATTTGATGTCAACAAAGGCAACTTGGCCTGCACGTGTCACATCTACTGCATTCAAAAGCTTACTCTGTCTCAGATTCCTTTTGAGGGATACCAAGGCAAGCCGTTAAACTGCATGAAAATGATGACTTAAAGGAGGATATATTAGAAGACTGGAATAATGGTTAATGTTCTTTTCCTTCCAACTGCTTTGTTTGCCCGTTTAAATTTTTTAAGTCCTTCCTGGTATCACCGTGGTAGCAGTGCAGCAAGTGTTTGGTTGTAAGCTGTCCATATTGCCAGCTTCTGGACTGCCTTCAGAAAACTTCCCACTGGTTTTGTCTAGAAATCACAAGCAGTAGAGATGACAAAGACTGCAGAAACCTTCTCATCTCCTTCTAGAGCAGGAGCGTGTCTTTGACCCACTCTTAACTAGACGACTTTCATCAGTCATGAGAGAGTCTCATGTTCAAGAGCTAAGCAATGACAGCTGTAAATGACAAAAAGCACACTGATATTTTCTTGGGACTCCAGCACAGAGCAATGAAGGAGCTTGAATTCACCTTCTTGGAAAGTTTTAAAATGCACATGAAGTTTAGGAGAGGAGCTAAGCCATGGTAACTTTTGTTGAGTATGTCTGCGTAGACAGAGTTTCCATCACCGCAGAAGGAAGGAATGTCATTTAACCCACATAATCATCTCTAGCTGCTAAGCTGCGCTTACTGCAGATTATCCGCAACATATTTTACGGGGTGAGCTTTTATGTGTAATCCCTGAGTAACATTCCAGAGAGAAGTATTTTGGAGGGGGGGAAAGCCCAACTCTTAACTGTTTCAAATAATGGTTACATTTGAAAGTCAAAAAAGATGTAAAACCTTTCTTTCCTAGACCTATTACCAGCACAAACTGTACCAGAATTTACGACGCTTTTATTATGGCAGCATAACTCTACCGTGGACGCTCTCGCTCTGGACTATTCCTTAAGAAACAAAGTCCCCGAGAGAACTAAAACAAAATTAGCCAAAAATATTGGGCTGGATGATTTCAAAGGCTATGTACTAAAGGCCAAACACTTGTAATAATAGTAATGAGCGGACTAAAAGTTAAAGCATTACTCAGTTCAAAGATATCTTGTTCTCACAGAAGACTGTAAAAAAACTCTATTTTTCTGGGTCTGTTTTGTGCATTTAGATGTACCTTCTACTCCTTTCCACTGTATGCGAATGTTTATGACAAGGTGGGAGGACCTCATGCAACCTTCTAGAAGTAAAGAAAGACAAGCCAGTCAAGAAAGGCAAAATTGTTAATGGCAGGTGGAAAGAGGGAGGCCAAGAATAGAAAACAAAAGAACAATAATAATTGAACGCCCTCCCTGTCTTCTGTGAAAAGAAAAGGCACAGACAAGAAAGAACAACTGCAAAATTCTCACGAGAAAAACGCACTTGATCTGGCTCAAGTATTTTGTGCTACATTTCTTGCTGTTTTCTCATGCCAAACATCTTAACCATTGAAGGTGTCCCTTTTCTCTTTCTGGAATACAGCTAGGAAGATGGCTGTGTCATTGCTGTCAAGCTGTTATTCTCAGAGGTGTCCAGTTGAAAGTCCTAGATGAACTGCTTTGCTCTGTCTCTTTAATATGGCATGACTTAACCACTTACAGTTTCAGCAGCTGAACTTGCCCAGCCCTACAATTCTTTAATCTTTGAATGGTTATATTAGCTCCTTGGCAACTGGCATTTGTAAGTCCATGCAACTGTGCAGAATTTGCACGATGAGATGATGCCAAATGAGTCATGGCAGTAGATTAACTAGGACATGCAAAGCAGAGAGGAGGGAATGAGAGCACAAGAAGAGGGTACAATCTCCTTTTTTTCTGCAACAGGGCTAACACCGTAGAAATCAAAAGGAACACAAATCCTCCTAGGGGTAGTTCTTGCAAAAAACAAAGACTTCTTTTTGTGTTCACAGATCACAGCAAAATGCGGATGACAAAACCAGGCCATTAAGTCACATCCAGTATGAAGCAGTATGAAAGAGGAAAGCAGCTGAGAGCGTCAACCCTGCTGAGTAGTCTCAGTATTCTTCTCGACATTAGCAGAAATTTGAAATGAGTCTCTGAAAATTACAAAGGAGGCAGAAGAAAAGGGAGCAATGACTCCTCTGGCATAGTGTTTCCTAACAGGGATCTTCAAAATGTAAAGATTGTATCATCCTTTCAACTGAAGGAAGGTATTAAAACAACAGGAAGGAAATGGCATCACATGCTAGAAAGACTGGGCAGTGCACTTCTAGACAGAAAGGCCACTGATGGAAAACCGACTAAACTGGCCCCAATGCAGCAGCATTGTATTAAAGCCCAAAAATACCCACCGCTTCACTCTTTGCCATTCCATTCATATGGACACAGCAGCTCTGCAACATTCCTACTGATCATCTCCTTGGCAAACTGGGAGTGAGGGTCCCTAGTGATGCAGAGTCCCCAGGCAAGTGCAGAGGGGAGCTGCTTTTTTGCAAAAACCAGGCTTTTGAAGCACTCAGGCCTTTATCAGTTCCATAGCTTTAAGCCATAACAAAATTCATTCAACCAACCATCATACGCCACGCTGTGAACACGTGACCATTCTAGAACTTGTTGATCTACCTCTGATTCAGCGGCCTCACCTTCCCATAGTCCTTTTCTACTTAGCCAAAGTATCGGGCCTCAGCCCAAGGCCTTCCTTTTGTAAGCTTCTACCTATATGCAGCAGCAAACCACTACTTTCTTCCGTGCCAAGAGTTTAAGTAGATGATTTGCATCTGCCCTTCCGGTGAAACATAATGGGGAGAGAAAATTCTGTCGGAAATGTTCAGTCATTCAGTTTTCTAGACAGGCCAAATCAAAAGAAAAGCAAGCTATAGGATTGTGTACTTGCTCTTACAAAGCACCTGCTGCCCTCTGACAATGAACTAGCAGAAAACCAGCAAAAATAAGACTTGAGGCAAACAAGCCTTTGAAGGGAATTATGACATGATAAAGAAAGACAACACATTTCCAGCTTGTTGAGATACTTGAAATGTCAGCAAAGGCTTGACGGCAAAGGCTGAACGAATGGGGAAAGGTTACAAGAATCCCAAGAAAAACATGACCATGGATTAAAAGAATCCCAACAGGTCAACTGACCTGTTGAAGTTTTCAGGAAATCAGTGGCTGCTGATTTAGATAGGCCATTCAAGTTAATTTCCCCGTGCACCTTCCACTCCTTTTTCACCTGTCACCATCACAGGGTGAATTGGGACCATGGAATCACAATTCTTTGGATTCTGTTCTTAGCTTTAGGAGACAACTACAGCAGCTGAAGTAGCTGTTACTGATGTGATACCCAGGAACACAGAGTTGACATATTTCATTCATGTCCAATCACAACTAGCCATATCTAAGAGGATAGGATTGGCCTCTTTTCATGATGCTTTTCTTATTTTACAGCCTGCTATGATTCTGCTGAAACTTTTTCATTAGTTTCTCTCTAAAAAGGAGAAAGTCCAATGTCCCTCCCTACTGGTGCAGGTTTACCATTCGGTTTGTCGAGTCTAAAAATGGAATTGGAACTAGCAGGAATTACTGTGTTTAAAGCGTCCGGTCCGTTCAGACAGTCTCAGGTCGATAAAAGCCTAGATGTTATTGGCTAAATACTGTTTCCCCCAAGAGCGGACGCACGCAATTTAATCCAACTTTTTATAACAAACGCCAATAATACAGAATCCAGTCATACAAAAGAGTCACAAAGAAGCAGGAAGAATTATCGGACCATTTATGGTAGCAAACTTCTCACCTTCTTTTGGAGTGAGCATAATCTGCTAGCTGAAGTAGCAAACTTGAGGACAGAAATCGCCCTACTATTGAGAAGTTGTTGACAAGAGAACCACCTAAGCTGTGTGACTTTCCCTTTTCTATTCATTGGTCAAGCCTAGTAGCCTAAAATTTACGGGCTCAATCAAAGACAAATGCAATCTAGTCAGAGGTCTATGAAAAGTCCAAAACTAATCAGAATTCTTCTTAGACAATGGAAATGGAAGCAGAGCTACCAATTTCCTTGCCACATATCCCTAAAACTCATTCCTTTCTAGTCATAACTAATGTATAGCCACCAGTACAATCAGGAAAAGATGAAACTTACAGATGTCAGCAAGGGAAGGATTTGAAAGAACTATTCCCATTATTCATCGTCTAGACAGCAACGATCATTAAAATCAGAGCCCTTTTAGAAGGGCTTTCCTTGTGGGAAATTCAGGACTCCAGGACAACGGAGCAAGAGGATTAAGCAGAAGCCGTTGATTGTTGACACGATGCACTTACACATTCTAAATCTCTGCACATGCCAGGCCCGCATTTTTATCTTGGTGCCTTTGTTATGTCCACACATTCTGTGTGTACCTCTCAAAAGATACGTTTGGTTACAGTCCAGGCGCTTTGCTGCCCCCCGTTATCGAGTTCTTGTAGTCTTGGAATTTGGTTTCTCAACTTCTCTTTCTTCTTTTAGCACGGCTTATGTCTTAGTAACCTTGATGAATTCCAGAGGGCTCTGAGAAAATTCTGATAAGAACATATTCCAGCTGGATGGCTGGTGCACCCTGTAGTCTAAGAGGTTCAGCTACATTGCTACAATTTCCCCCTTCTTCATCTTGCACCAGCTAAACCCTTTTCACTGTATTTACTTCCAAGAGGCTCACCAGTTTCATGATGCATGGAATAACAAGAAGCAATATAATAATGACTACTAGTAACAACAAAGTTCCCTTGACAAGATCTTCCAACCATCGAGTTGTTTCCCATCTCTCAAACCATTCATGCGTAACCCTCTCATTCCCAATCAATTTCTTCATGTTATCTTGTCCTTGTTTGAGTTTCCAGTGAATGACTGCAGAAGGGTTAGAGAGGTTCAAAAAACACATTCCTTCAAAATCCTCACACTCGTGCCCATGTGCTAACAAGAAAGCTAGAGCAGCATTATTTTGCAGTGTGCAATGACTAATGGTATCTACACCAGTGAGAAGCTGATTTAAAATCGCTGATCTTACCTTGAGTTGGTTGACCACCCAGCATCGCAACTTATTAAGCATACTCAAAGCTTGACCAACAGCGACACCTGCTGTCAGGAATGGCACAATTAATCGAGAGGAGTGCCCAAACCTGTACACAACTGAGGCAAGGGCGTCTTAAGCGTATGCTTCTTCTTCTGATCCCGGGAGGCGAAGAATCGAGTTCTTCGCGCCCAGAGCATTGTGCCGGTGGCGGTACGCTCCGGTGCGGCGCTTGTGCCGAAAGACGCCCGGGACACAATGCCGGTGGTGTTAATATTTGTTTGTCGCGTTTCGGAAGCTGCTGCTAGCCGAGTCCCCCGGAGGCGAAGAAGCGGCTTCTTCGCACACAGAGCATTGGGCCGGTCGCGGTGAGCGCTGGAGAGCGGCTTGTGCCGAAAGACGCCGCGTACCGGCACTTAGCATCGGAGAGCTCCGTATCTCTGTCTTCTGCGTGTCTTGCCGCTCAACATTCAGCAAGAAGCTTTTTCACCATATCTTGCAAAGAGAAACTCTGCCAGTATAGAAAACATCCAAAATCCTGTTCTAAAGCTTGCACAGAGGTCTGCAAAGAGTTTTGCAATACGGAAAAGATAGTTGTCCAAAACTCGTTCTTTTTGAATATAATATCATTGGAAAAGGCAGGAGATTGGTAAAAATACTGTTTTCTCTAAGTCTGAATGCTGCCCACACTGTTCCTGTGTGGTGCGGCTTGCATCTTCGCTTTTGGGAAGATGCCGTTCTCTCCGTCTCCCGGAGGCGAAGAAGCGGCTTCTTCGCACACAGAGCATTGGGTCGGTCGCGGTGAGCACCTAAGAGCGCTTTGTGCCGAAAGAAGCCGGGGACCGGCACTTAGCTTCGGAGAGCTGCGTATCTGCGTCTTCTGCGTGTCTTGCCGCTCAACACTCAGCAAAAAGCTTTTCCACCATATCTTGCAAAGAGAAACTCTGCCAGTATAGAAAACATCCAAAATCATTTTCTAAACGTGCACGGAGGTCTGCAAAGAGTTTTGCAGGAAGGAAAAGATAGTTGTCCAAAACTCGTTCTTTTTGAATATAATATCATTGGAAAAGGCAGGAGATTGGTAAAAATACTGTTTTCTCTAAGTCTGAATGCTGCCCACACTGTTCCTGTGTGGTGCGGCTTGCATCTTCGCTTTTGGGAAGATGCCGTTCTCTCCGTCTCCCGGAGGCGAAGAAGCGGCTTCTTCGCACACAGAGCATTGGGTCGGTCGCGGTGAGCACCTAAGAGCGCTTTGTGCCGAAAGAAGCCGGGGACCGGCACTTAGCTTCGGAGAGCTGCGTATCTGCGTCTTCTGCGTGTCTTGCCGCTCAACACTCAGCAAAAAGCTTTTCCACCATATCTTGCAAAGAGAAACTCTGCCAGTATAGAAAACATCCAAAATCATTTTCTAAACGTGCACGGAGGTCTGCAAAGAGTTTTGCAGGAAGGAAAAGATAGTTGTCCAAAACTCGTTCTTTTTGAATATAATATCATTGGAAAAGGCAGGAGATAGGTAAAAATACTGTTTTCTCTAAGTCTGAATGCTGCCCACACTGTTCCTGTGTGGTGCGGCTTGCATCTTCGCTTTTGGGAAGATGCCGTTCTCTCCGTCTCCCGGAGGCGAAGAAGCGGCTTCTTCGCACACAGAGCATTGGGTCGGTCGCGGTGAGCACCTAAGAGCGCTTTGTGCCGAAAGAAGCCGGGGACCGGCACTTAGCTTCGGAGAGCTGCGTATCTGCGTCTTCTGCGTGTCTTGCCGCTCAACACTCAGCAAAAAGCTTTTCCACCATATCTTGCAAAGAGAAACTCTGCCAGCATAGAAAACATCCAAAATCATTTTCTAAACGTGCACGGAGGTCTGCAAAGAGTTTTGCAGGAAGGAAAAGATAGTTGTCCAAAACTCGTTCTTTTTGAATATAATATCATTGGAAAAGGCAGGAGATTGGTAAAGTACTGTTTTCTCTAAGTCTGAATGCTGCCCACACTGTTCCTGTGTGGTGCGGCTTGCATCTTCGCTTTTGGGAAGATGCCGTTCTCTCCGTCTCCCGGAGGCGAAGAAGCGGCTTCTTCGCACACAGAGCATTGGGTCGGTCGCGGTGAGCACCTAAGAGCGGTTTGTGCCGAAAGAAGCCGGGGACCGGCACTTAGCTTCGGAGAGCTGCGTATCTGCGTCTTCTGCGTGTCTTGCCGCTCAACATTCAGCAAGAAGCTTTTCCACCATATCTTGCAAAGAGAAACTCTGCCAGTATAGAAAACATCCAAAATCATTTTCTAAACGTGCACGGAGGTCTGCAAAGAGTTTTGCAGGAAGGAAAAGATAGTTGTCCAAAACTCGTTCTTTTTGAATATAATATCATTGGAAAAGGCAGGAGATTGGTAAAAATACTGTTTTCTCTAAGTCTGAATGCTGCCCACACTGTTCCTGTGTGGTGCGGCTTGCATCTTCGCTTTTGGGAAGATGCCGTTCTCTCCGTCTCCCGGAGGCGAAGAAGCGGCTTCTTCGCACACAGAGCATTGGGTCGGTCGCGGTGAGCACCTAAGAGCGCTTTGTGCCGAAAGAAGCCGGGGACCGGCACTTAGCTTCGGAGAGCTGCGTATCTGCGTCTTCTGCGTGTCTTGCCGCTCAACACTCAGCAAAAAGCTTTTCCACCATATCTTGCAAAGAGAAACTCTGCCAGCATAGAAAACATCCAAAATCATTTTCTAAACGTGCACGGAGGTCTGCAAAGAGTTTTGCAGGAAGGAAAAGATAGTTGTCCAAAACTCGTTCTTTTTGAATATAATATCATTGGAAAAGGCAGGAGATTGGTAAAGTACTGTTTTCTCTAAGTCTGAATGCTGCCCACACTGTTCCTGTGTGGTGCGGCTTGCATCTTCGCTTTTGGGAAGATGCCGTTCTCTCCGTCTCCCGGAGGCGAAGAAGCGGCTTCTTCGCACACAGAGCATTGTGCCGAGCGCAGGGAGCTCCTGAGAGCGGTTTGTGCCGAAAGAAGCCGGGGACCGGCACTTAGCTTCGGAGAGCTGCGTATCTGCGTCTTCTGCGTGTCTTGCCGCTCAACACTCAGCAAAAAGCTTTTCCACCATATCTTGCAAAGAGAAACTCTGCCAGTATAGAAAACATCCAAAATCATTTTCTAAACGTGCACGGAGGTCTGCAAAGAGTTTTGCAGGAAGGAAAAGATAGTTGTCCAAAACTCGTTCTTTTTGAATATAATATCATTGGAAAAGGCAGGAGATTGGTAAAGTGCTGTTTTCTCTAAGTCTGAATGCTGCCCACACTGTTCCTGTGTGGTGCGGCTTGCATCTTCGCTTTTGGGAAGATGCGGTGCTCTCCGTCTCCCGGAGGCGAAGAAGCGGCTTCTTTGCGCACAGAGCATTGTGCCGAGCGCAGGGAGCTCCTGAGAGCGGTTTGTGCCGAAAGAAGCCGGGGACCGGCACTTAGCTTCGGAGAGCTGCGTATCTGCGTCTTCTGCGTGTCTTGCCGCTCAACACTCAGCAAAAAGCTTTTCTACCATATCTTGCAAAGAGAAACTCTGCCAGTATAGAAAACATCCAAAATCATTTTCTAAACGTGCACGGAGGTCTGCAAAGAGTTTTGCAGGAAGGAAAAGATAGTTGTCCAAAACTCGTTCTTTTTGAATATAATATCATTGGAAAAGGCAGGAGATTGGTAAAAATACTGTTTTCTCTAAGTCTGAATGCTGCCCACACTGTTCCTGTGTGGTGCGGCTTGCATCTTCGCTTTTGGGAAGATGCGGTGCTCTCCGTCTCCCGGAGGCGAAGAAGCGGCTTCTTTGCGCACAGAGCATTGGGTCGGTCGCGGTGAGCACCTAAGAGCGGTTTGTGCCGAAAGAAGCCGGGGACCGGCACTTAGCTTCGGAGAGCTGCGTATCTGCGTCTTCTGCTTGTCTTGCCGCTCAACACTCAGCAAAAAGCTTTTCCACCATATCTTGCAAGGAGAAACTGTGCCAGTACACAAAACATCCCCGATCTTCTTCTAAAAGTTGTACAGAGGACTGCAGAGTGTTTATCAAGAAGAAAAACATCGTGTCCCAAAACTCCTTTTATTCGAATATAATGTGAATGAAAGGGCAGGAGAATGCTAAAGTACTCGTTTCTATCAATTTGAAAGCTGCACACGCTATATCGGTGTGCTGCGGCTTGCATCTTCGCCTTTGGGAAGCTGCCGTTCTCTCCATCTCCCGGAGGCGAAGAAGCGGCTTCTTCGCGCACAGAGCATTGTGCCGGTGGCGGTGTTCTCCAGAGAACGGCTTCTGACGAAAGACGCCCTGGCAGGGGGCTTCGTTTCGGAGAGTTCTTTACTCTGCCTTCTGTCTCTCTCGTCGCATAAAACTGAGCAAAAAGCTTTTTTACTATGTCTTGCCAGGACAAACTGTGCCCGTACGGAAAGCATCTCCGCTCTTGTTCTAGAAGTTGCACGGAGGTCTGCAGAGTGTTTAGCAAGAAGCAAAAGAAAGTTGTCCAAAACTCCTTCTTTTTGAAGGGTAATGTGAATAGAAAAGGCAGGAGAGTGCTAAGGTACTGTTTTCTTTAGGTTTGACAACTGCACACACACTCCCCATGTTGTGCGACTTTTTTCTTGGCTTTTAAAGACGCGGCCGCGGTCTCCGTCTCCCGGAGGCGAAGAAGCCGCTTCTTTGCACACAGAGCATTGTGCCGGTCGCGGTGCGATCCGGAGCACGGCTTCTGCCGAAAGACGCCCGGGAGCGGCCCCTACCTTCGGAGAGCTCCGTATCTCTGAATCTGCGTCTCTTGTCGCCTACATCTTAGCAAAAAGCTTTTCTACTATGTCTCGCAAGGAGAAACTGTCCCAGTACAAAAAGCATCCTTGGTCTTTTTCTGGAAGTTGCACGGAGTGTCAGCAGAGTGTTTAGCAAGAAGCAAAAGAACGTTGTCCAAAACCCCTTTTCTTCCAATGTTAATGTGAATTGAAAAGGCAGGAGAATGAGGAAGTGCTGTTTTCTGTACGTTTGAAAGCTGTCACAAGGAGAAACTCTATCAGCACCTCAAGTTTTCCTCCATTTTACTCCCGATATTTCTTTTGCTGTGCAGTCAAGAAGCACCCTTCGTTCTTAGTTATGCTGCAGGTTGTCTTCAAATGGCTTTGCTTTCTGTCCCCTCCTCCCCATTTCTAACAGGCACAAGCACATTCCCTTCCCGGAACAAAATCCTGGTAATAGAGCCAGGAAGACTACGCTTTGACTTTGAGAGCCACAACTTATTTAAGAGAAAATAGTCCATTCTTTGAGACCCAATATCACACATCTGTGTGCAGGAGGAAGAGGGGTGCGTGCGTGCGTGAATGGGAAGTGTACTTGCCAACAAACTAGAGCCAATATTAGTAACCAACATGTAACAAGTGTGGACGTATATAATTCCCTGCTCTTTTTTGGATCTTTTTTCTTAAAGGTTATTTTGCTTTTAAAAATTTTCTAGTCATTTGAGAGATTCTTCTTTGTTTGTGTGAGAATAGAAATCTCCATAAAGCTTACTACGTAAAAGCAGGGTAATCTTTTGGACTTGATGATGACTATTTGGGAGATGATATTTTCATCTGCTTGTTTTGGAAATATTTTTGTCACGGAAAGTAGTAAGTTTCAAGATGTGTTTTTAGAAGGTGTAAAAATTGAGATCCTCATTTGTATCAAAGCCATACAAAGAATATCCCTTAAAACCATCCACTCCATCATTTCATTTTTGTATTTTTGTCTTTTCAATAGCTAGTTCTCACTTTCAGATAGCTTTTAAATGCCATGTTTTGACACAATTTTGTTATTCATTTCTAAGCTTCAAAATGATATTTAAAGAAGAGTAATTTCCTGTAACTACTTGACAGTTTGCAAATTAACATCAAAGTGGAGGGAGGGAGGGAAGGAAGTGGCAGAAGGACTTGGCAGAAAGAAGGACATAGTGGGAGGAAGGCAGTGAAGGAAGGAAGTGGGGGAAGGAAAGAAAAGAAAGAAGGAAAGAGAGAAAGAGAAAAAAAAGAAAGAAAGAAAGAAAGAAAGAAAGAAAGAAAGAAAGAAAGAAAGAGAAAGAAAGAAAGAAAAAGAAAGAAAGAAAGAAAGAAAGAAAGAAAGAAAGAAAGAAAGAAAGAAAGAGAAGGAAAGAAAATTCCCAAATGTCAGAAACGTTAAAGATGATAAAATACTTGTGAGTAATTTCCTGTAACTATTTGACAGTTTGCAAATTAACATCAAAGTGGATGGAGGGAGGGAAGGAAGTGGCAGAAGGACGTGGCAGAAAGAAGGACATAGTGGAAGGAAGGCAGTGAAGGAAGGAAGTGGGGGAAAGAAACGAAAGAAGGAACGAGAGAAAGAGAAAGAAAGAAAGAAAGAAAGAAAGAAAGAAAGAAAGAAAGAAAGAAAGAAAGAAAGAGAGAGAAGGGAAGAAAATTCCCAAATATCAGAAACGTTAAAGATGATAAAATACTTGTGTGTATGATAAAGAGCGAGGAGTAGATATTAGATATAGTATTGCTAAATGGCCCATAAATGTGAGACCCAAACAGTTCAACTCCTTGGATAGCAGTTTCTCAGCATGAATATGTTATTTCTAGCTTCAACTTCTTACTGCTACTGTACAGAATGATTACCATAGAATAATGGAATGGTTGGGTTTGGAAGGGACCTTAAATTCACCTACGTCCTCCCCAGCATGTCATTGTCAGGGACACCTTCCACTAGACCGCCTTAAGCTCAAAGACCCATTCAAGCTGGCCTTGATCACTTCCAGGAATTGGTCACCCACAACATGTTCTAGTGTCTCACAACCATCTTGGCAAGGAATTTCTTCCCAATAGCCAAAGGAAACCTATCCTCTTCAGGTTTTAAAGCCATCCACACTTTTCCTATCGCTCCGTGCCCTTGTGTAGCTCACCTGCCTCCTTCTGGTAGGCTGTCTTCAGCTACTGGAGAGCTGCTCTAACAATTTGCCCGGAGTCTGCTCTTCTCCAGGCTGAGAAAACGCCTGCGGGACTCCGGCTTGATGACAGACTTCTTGTGCTGCACTGGGGGCTCAGACCATTCTTCTTCTTGGAATTGTTGTAGGATGCTCAGCCACTGTTGACTGTGGTACAGGTACACTGGTCATTGTGGTACAGGTAATAAATAGATGATTGTTTTAATAAAGACCCAATTGAAATGATAAGAGCTAAATTTTAACGCAAAATTAATTGGAGAAAGATTCCTAAACCTATGGCCCGTTACCCCAGCCCATCCATTGATTGTAAATGACATGCCTTGCAGATGTTATGATACATGAACCAAAGCCAAGTGATGGATACTGCTTAAGATAGATGTTCTACCTGCTTACTGCAATATGTTCTTATCAGTCTAAAACAATCCCCCGAACATGAAGAACAAGAGATTACATCATGAAGTAATGAAGTGCTTGGGTTGAAAGTAAAAGGCATTTGAAAGAAATGGGTTTGGGGGCTAACACAGCAAGATCTCAGAAATGGAGTGCCAGCTTAGGTCTCTGCTTCAGAGACAAGTGAAGCAATTCAGAAGTGTCTTCCTGGGAAAAAGGTTGACAGATCTTTCTGCACAACAGTTAACAGCTGGCATCAGAAATGGGTGCAAATAACATACTAGCCCATACAAGTTTGTCATCCTGGAGTGGAAGGGCCACTCAGACTCATAGCAGTGGTCTTGCTGCTGTGCCTGTTGAAATAGACAGAAAAGAATGAGGAAAACAAATTTTTCCATCTAGTTTGTTTCAGTATTGGTACAAAGACTATTTCCCCGCCCTCAGGAGACAGCAAAAACAGTCCACAACTGAAATGCTTCAGAAATGGAAATGATCTGAATCACAAATATTTCTTTTCACATCAAAATTAAAGCCCAAGTCATAACTGTCAAACAGATAGAACTATTTAAAGATGAATGTACTATACATACTAAAATATTCCCAGAGATAACTATTGTGTCCTTAGTCTGTTTAAAAGTCTAGACTTCCTGGTAAAAAAACTTGTACAGAGCTGAGGTAGCTCCACGACATTCTCTTTTCAGATTAATTAAACTCTTCAGTCTCACCACCGTTACCCATGGATTTCCGTAAGTCCTTGAAAACCAGTAATTTCCCTTTTTTCCTCCTCTGAAAAAAATGACAGTGACAAGAGTTATTTGCACTCCCTATTTTCTGAAAAGCCTGAACATCAAGCCTTAAGAACTTTATCATCAGTTTTACTTCAAACTAAATTTGAAGAGAATGGCAGAAAGAATGGGAGCCTCAAGCAAAAGAATTTAGGCTTCTAATTCTTGGGTTGTCTTCTTACTTACCTAAGACAAGAAGTGGAAAGAGAATAGATTAGAGTTAGCAGCTGTTGAAGATTTGCACGTACTCTTCCACTCTTCCAAGAGGTCAAGGATGCTTTTCTGGCCCTCTCTCCCTCCACAAGCTGCAGCTTCCTTCAAGGCACAGTCACCTGCTGTGGCATGGAGCTCCCCACGAGCTCCATTGTGTTCCTCCACGGTTCTCCAGGGACTGCTGGGAGACAACCTGCTTCATGATGATGTCCTCCAGGGACTGTGGGGGATTCTTTGCTCTGTCAACTGGAGCACCTTCTCCTTCTTCTTGTCTCACTTTACTATCATGCAGCTGCTTCTCACACTCCTTTTTTCCCTCACTTGTCACTGCCTATTCATATGTTTTGTACTTTTGACAATATCTTTTCACAAAGACTGATGGGCTCAGTTGCAGAAATGTGTCTTGCTAGAAAATTGGATACTATAGAAAACCATGATTTTACAGAAAAGAATAGTAGAAGTACAAATATACTGTCAAAGAACCGGAAAACTGACAATCATTCATTGTAATACGTCCCCTCATTTTGCCTTCTTTCTCCTTAAGATCTGGAAAGACTACTGGGCAGTGAAAAACACTACAGTGTTGTTTCAAAGAAAAGACTTTTTTAGGCTTCTAAGGCGCATGTTCCAATTGCTTGAGAAAATTGAGAAAAGGCACTTTGTCTTTTGTGATAAATATCATTAGCCACTAGGGACAAAGTCTGACCAACAACAAGAGCAGATCAAAATCTGATGAGACCAAGCAATATACCTTGAGTGGCCAGGACAGAACCATCGAGTCGTCGAATCTGTTGAATTGGAAGGACCCCATCAGGATCATCATCAGTCCAACTCCTGGCCCTGCCTGGGGCCATCCTTGAACTCCCAAACTCAGACAGTTGTGATGGTGTGACCACTCCCTGGAGAGACTCTTCCAGTGCCCAGCCATTCTCGGGTTAAAAACTTTTTCTTGATACCCGACCTAAACCTCCCCTGACTCAGCTGCATGCCATTTCTTTGAGTCCTGTCTTTGTAGACCTCATTTGAGGACTTTCTAATACCAAGGTGATTCCACCCCAGAGCAGAGCAGAGAAGAGAAGAGAAGAGCAGAGCAGAGCAGAGCAGAGCAGAGCAAGACAATCCCCTCCCTTGCCCAGCTGGTGATGCTGTGCCTGATGCACCCCAGGACAGGCTTGGCCCTCCTGGCTGCCAGGGCACTGCTGATGCACATTCAGCTTGCCATTGGCCAGGAGCCTGGGTCCCTTTCTGCAGTGCTTCTCCCAGCCTCTTGCTCCCTCCCCAGTCTATACACCCACCAGGATTGCCCAGTTGCAGGTGCTGAATCCAGCACTTGCCCTTGTTCCACTCCATCTGGTTGGTGATTGCCTGTGGGAATCCTCAAAAACAGAGGGGTTTGGGAAAGCTGCAAAAGGAAGGCCTCAGAGACAGCAGAACTGTCATTGGAGCTAAGCAGTAGTCATAAGGTTTGTCAGCAGAAAAATTAGATGAGAAGTAGAAAAGTAAGGACAAATGGAACAATGGTCTGTGTATTAATGCTTGTCTAGAATAACTCCCTAAGCTACAGCAAAGTATATCTAGGGCGATGTTAGGTAGTTCTGAGCTTAATAACGGAGCTCTGTGCACTGTATCTTAAGGCTTACAAGCAGGTCTTTTATTCGAAAGAAGCGAGCATTGTTCTAAGCCCAGGTACATGTCTTTATAGTGATTGGATAGAAGTACTGTCAATATGCTTTTGCTTTGTGTGATTGGTCAAAAAACTTTTCAAGTCAGTTGTAACATTAAGTTCTTTGTCTGCTGCTGGGGACGTGAGCTGCTGGCAGCTTCCCATTGTCATCACCATGTAATGAGACTGATTACTGGAAAAAACCCAGCTTGAGACGCCGTCCCCAGCAGTCCCGCCCCTTTTGTGATTTGTGCATAGACTCCCGGCCAGCAAGAATTGCCCATCTCTCCTATTTGGCAAGATCTCTCTGCAAGGTCTCTGTGCCCTCAAGGGAGTTAGTTCACAGCTCCTCCCAATTTAGTGTCTTTGGCAAACTTTCTTAATATTCCTTCAAGTGCTGTGTCCAGGTTGTTCAAAAGATGTTGAAGAGAACTGGCCCAATGATGATACTGTCTTAGCCACTGAAATAAGTGCTTCATACTTCCTCTTGTGCAGAAATCACAACAAATTTCTTTTCTATCCATGTTTTCTTATGCTCATGCTTTTTATCCCAACAGCAGCTGACACGACATTTACAGGCACAGCAACAGCACACTTTTCCTGCTCTTACTAGACTTAACAATTTTGCAACCGGTCAATCAGTGGCCTTTGCAACTAAAGTCAGACCTTCAGCATTTCTCATTAAATGAATGTCTTCAGAAGAAAACTTTGCTGCCTACTCTGTACGACTGAAGAATAGATGATAATGAGTTAGCATCACAATCAGTTAAGTACAGAGGCTATCCTTTAGCAGGGAAAAAATTAAAAGAAGAGCTCTTTTATGCAACAACTATCTGAGAAACAAAACAACTAGGATCTTCCACAGGGTTCCCTGCAGTAGAAATGTACTTGGATGAATGCAGAAGATAAAAGATGTGGTTTTGAAAGGCTATGTCCTTGCTAAGCTAAATTGGATCTCATCCTGTAGATGAAAGATCAAGGAGCTCAAAGCGGAGCTAGAGAGACATGTCCAGATAATGAGATAGGGCAAAGCATTTTCCAAGATAATTAAGCATTCTGGTGGACTGGCCAGTTAGGTTAAATCTGCCACACCCATTCACTTTTGGGGATTGAACTGTGGAGTGCTAAACCGTATCTGCTGCTGTGCAAAGTAAAAGAGATCCATCCAAATTGTACGGTTAGTGAGAACACTCTCACTCTCAATTGTAAAACACTTCATAAGCTATTAATCAGTCTTAGGAACAAAATGAAATAAAGTTGTTATGCCATCTGGGAATGGGAAAACATCTTCAAAATATTTTTTTCTCTATGTTTTCTTCTTTTTTCTTTTTTTCTTTTTTATTTTTTTAATCCCACATTATGTGATTGATAATTTCAACCATTCTGGAATGCTTTTAACAGATGAACCCAGCATAGTAGTTTTATTACCGGCTCTTGTCCCTTACATGCTTCAGTACAGGTTTGGAATATACTCCCCAGTCAATTAGTGTTTTTTTTATCTCTTTTCCCAGAGACAACTTTTAAAGGACTACTTAACCCCTAAAAATCATAATTTCTCTGGTTTCTCCAAGCTTTTTGAGAAAGCTGTTTTGGTTTTGTTTTGGTTTGTTGCTTGTTTTGTTTTATTGCATCATTCCTAATGTCTTCAGACCTACTACAAGAAGAAGTTAAAAATAGATCTTATTTGAAGAGACTGTTAAAGCTAATGAACTGCCAGTCTTGGTATTTGTATCTTTCTAAATCCTTTAAAGTCCAAGGTTGCCTTCCTGAATCCTCAGTTACTTAGAAAACATTGTGTTTAGAAAACAGACCCAGTTCAATTGCTTCTGCAAACTCACCTTCATTGTATAGGATTGTACTTCAAGAAATCTTGCTTCATTCAAACATTGGAAGTACAGATTTGACATCATCTGTGACCCTTCCATCTGTCTGAACTGTATTTCATTGTGTGAGTTCCTCAGTTGCTTCAAATAAGGACAGAATCTTTTCAATTTGCATAGCATGTTATGTGAAGATCTCCTGTCTGCTTTCTTCACTTGCTTTAATGGGAAGACAAGGGAAATACATTTTGAATGTTATCTTTTAGAGTCTACTTTTACCTACCAGTGTGCTTCTATGGACTAGAACCAATTTCAGCTTGAAAGAAGGTATTGTCATGATCCACTCATACCAACGGATTGGTTAACTGGTTGGTTGGTTAACTGATCTGGGAGTGCAACAGACAACCTGGAAAGGGGATTGCAGTATCAATCCAAACAAATGCACCTTTATAGAATGACCACAGCAAATGCCTGAAAGGAATCAGGGAGAGGAAAAGAATAAAAAAGAGGGGGAGAAAGAGAGAGGAGTATAGCTACCAAACATGGAGAGACTAAGTCCTCTTAGTCCAGCCGATAGAGTTTGCATAGTCACGTTGGGAAGGTCTCAAAGTCCTGGTGAACTCAAGGTTCCATTATAGTCCATTGCTGAGGGGGGAAACAGAATCTTGAAATGGCTGAGGGGGAACAGATCCAATCAAGAAGAAGAAGTCTATTGAAATTGCTGAGGGGGAAAAAGGTATTGAAGACGGGTACAGACAGTCCATGTTCTCAGCAGGATAAGTCAGTAGCAGCAGTGAGTGGGACCCACTGTTTCAGGACTGCTTTCTGGGGGAAACCAGTCTAGGTCCTGTAGGCACATCTCTAGGCAACACTCAGCAGGCATCCTGCTTCAGTCAGGCCAGCACCCCTGCATCAGAATTACAGGTGTCTCAGTCTCAGTCCTTGGGAGGGGGGCTTCAACCTCGGTGCCTCACGGTGGTAGTGGAGCAGAGGAAGGATTTTCCATGGGGGGGCTACCAAGTTGCCCCAGCAAGTTCATCTGGCCAAGAGGTGGGAAAATTCCTGGTCTATTGTCGTGAAGCAGGTGCAAGCATATAGGCTGGGTCGCCCTTTGGCAGGCCCTGCTAGAAGCAGTCACTGAAGACACAGCTGTGAACAATCCCTTGGCAGGCCAGAATTCTGCTCAGGGGCCTCAGGACTTTTGGTGTTCATCCATTACTGGCAGGCCAGAGGTCCCATCGGGGTCCTCAGGGTCCTGATATCGGTCCTGTGGACGGTCGTGAGGCAAATGGGGGGAACCTCAGACCGTCTTTCACAGCACCTGGTGACTCACGACAGGCTTCAAAGGGTCTTCATCAGCAGTGTTCTGTACTATTGTTGTATACTTGTCGCACATTGGTAGCATATCCTGGAAAGCAGAGACAATACGTCAGACAGAGAGAGAGAAGGGAAGGACAAGAAAAGATAAAAAAAGGCGGGGGTAAGGAAACAAGAAACAACTATAATAACAGTAATTTAAACCATATTATTTTGAAACATTTTTTTCAAATATCTGAAACTAATCACAAATAATCAAAGGCAATAAAGCAATAAACAAATCAACAACAGTTCATTTAAAATATTTTTTTTTCAAAACAATTCACCAAAAATCAAAAGTAATTTTCTTATAATCGTCAAAGAAAATTGAAGACGATTTCAAAACACATCCTCTCATTTGTAGTCGCCTTGTGTCAATAGTCTTGGAGATGTCCACAGTGAAAAGGACATCAGCCCAGTTGTGTGCATTAATTACAGACATCAATTTTGTTAACTCTTTCATCATTCTCCAATTCATAATGAGTAAGATTGCTGATTAAAAAACCCCAATCAAAACGAAACGCAAAAGGGCAATGATGGGATGACACATACTGTTCAGGACTCTTGTGGCAGTAGGTGACCACCCAAAAAGAGTATCCTACCACCTGTGTTCAGCATCTTTTCTTACTCTCTCTATGACATGGTGTATTTCTTTCACATTGTGATGAACAGTTACCAGTGCTTTCTGTCTATTCTTCTTGATCTTCTCCAATATTTCAATGAAGTCCTGATGAAGCAAAGATTGCTTTACCAAAGTAATGTTCATCCCAATGGGAGTAGGTAAATGTCCTGGTTTAGGGCAAATTTGGGAGAAAACCTCCAAAAGGTGGACCCTCCAGAAAACAAACCCACATGGCCCCTCCCCCCAACCAGGTCGGGAAGGATTCCTTGGAAACAAGTGGAAAGAACCTGTTTCTGTAACAGGCAAAGCACCCCGCAGCACACAAAAGGATCAATACCAGATGGCACCACTCTTTCACCACTCTGAAAAAGTAGACAACTTCAGAAAGTCTCTCTTGGGAGTGCTCGCTCTGTTATCAGTCTGTCCTGTGCTGGGGTAGCTGCTGCACCTTGGCCACAAGGTGCAAACTCTCGGTGTTTCCCAGGTCCCAGTCCGGAGCAGGTCCGAGTAGGTCCAAAGAAGGGAAAGGAGAAACAGTCCAGGGAAAATTTGGACTGCTTAGCTAAACTAACTAATGAGCAGGAGCAAAACAGCAAGAGCAAAGCAGGAGCAAAGCCGAAGCAAGAGCAAAGCGAAAAGCAAAGCAAAAAGCAAAAGCAGCACCCATGTACTGCCCTGTCTCTGTGTCGCGCCAGCTGTGGGGGAGCGGCTGATAGCAAAACCAAAACAAAACATTCGCTCTTCACAGCCAGTCTTGAAGGCACAGAACATGATAGCCAGCATCAACAGAACACACGGATGGGGATACAAGCATCATAACGTCACCCTAGGACAGTAATAGTTTGTGAATCAGTCTTTAATTGGATTGAAAAAGGTAATGGGAGGTAACTGGAGCTTCTGAAGAAAAATCACATCCCTCAATTTTGTAAAGTTACAAGCGCAACAATTTGAATGATTTTTACTATCCACTACTGCATTTTCTACAAATACCGTATCACAAGCAGTTCTAAAGCACCCACACCCATTGCCTATATATTTAAGGACTGTTTCGAAAGTCTCGTTAGGATGAATTTCAAAATGACAGATATTTTGTTCTGTGTCCAAACAAACATCCTGAGCTGTAATTGCATTACTTTCACAGATGAAGCCTAGTTCTCGGACAATAGAAGATTCCAAATTAACATGTTGCCATTTTTTACCAGTTTGATGGGCCCATTGTCTATGTTCAGAAAGATTGGGAATAGCTCCATCATGATTTAGCCCTAATGCAATAATAGGAAATCTCAAATGCACTGAGGCATTGCGTACGGTTAACACAAGAGCTGTGGCTGTGTTTGTAATGGGGTGGAAAGTAAAATTCACCAAGTTCCACCAGGACTGGAATTCTCTTTCAAAATCAGTGGCACTGTCCCAAATTCTTTTCTGAATTTCAGCAGGAAAATTGCCTTCACCTTCTCTTATCATTGAGGCAGCAACTGACTGCATCGACAATTGTGCCTGGATACAGCTAAGAGCCAAAGAAAGGTTGTTTTGTGTAGCACCGAGTGCATCAGTCTACCAATTTGCGATCACTTACATTTACCTTTTCCCAAGCTGGTAATATGTTTGATAGCAAGCACTGCTGTGTTCCCAGAGCCAATAAGGATGATTGCAGTGGTTGTTTTAATTTGGTCAAATCTCTAACCATTTTGTGGCAGCCAATTTATCCATTAGTGTACTTCAGAATCAATACTATTTAGAATTCCAAAACCTGTTCCCAAAACACCGGTTATGTCTCTTAGTGTCTGTTTTTAAAGAAAAAACGGACTTTCTGTTTTTGCAGCCAGGTGGTCCAACCCTCAAAGGAAGTCCGCAAAAAAGGCAAACAGGCCGGCTGAATTTCTGAGACATTGTTTTGCATCATCAGCAATTTGACTTGTTTAAGAGACCGTGCCAGATTGAACAATATGTGTTGTTGACCAGTTTTCCTGATTATATATGGTCCAATTTCAAAACTTCTCAGGCTAAGCATAAGCGGTGCTTGGGCTGGAGTGGTGGTAGTAGAAGGTTGGTTCATCCCATTTATTATCAACTTAAAAGAAAAGCCTTCACTAGTTTTGGACCAAAGACAAACTACTTCTGCAGTTTGTGTTAATGTAAAATTGTGCCAACAGTCTTGTACGCTTGGGGGCGTACAAACCTGTTCACGCTTATTTGTCTGATCTGTCAAAACACTGATGGAGATTGCTTTGCTATAAGCAGTTCCACAAATCCTTCGGCTAATTCCTTCTCCCACTCCCCCTTGAAGCTGCCAGGCTTTTTGTTTTTCCCATACCTGCCAAGTGAACAAAAGCTTGGGACCAAGGCCACATTGACTAAGGGGACTCTCAGTCCCTTCTGCCCACTCGGATGTAACTACTGTACTCAATGTCAGCTTTGTGCTCTCAGTCCCTTCTACCCATTGGGGTGTAACTATGGTGCTCAGTGTGGGCTTCATGCTCTCAGTCCCGTCTATTCCACTGGGATGTAACTACGGTACTCAGCGTGGGTTTTGTTATAGCGTCTATCTTAAATTTATGAGCTAAGCCTTTTCAACCTAACAGGTTGGTCAAGTTCTTTTGCCAGCGGCATGTCACTTAAGTCGGTTTAGTTAACGTCAAATTATGCCAGCAATCAATTGGTTCATTTTTACAATCCTTTGTACTTGCAACATTGTTCGTTTTGCGACCTAGAGTGTAATTACCAACATACTCCTGGCAGCAACACAGAGTAAGGGGAATTTGTTTGGCACACTCCCACTTGTTTGTAGGACACAGTCTCGCTGAAGGGATATCCCGATCATTTTTCCCATCTGGTTCCATAAAATTTCCGGCAACTGTGATGGAGGTGGATTTCTCATAGAGAGATCCTTCCATTTTTCTGCATGCTTCCACAATCGACTCACCAATTGTTCCAGTTAGGGCTCTAGTCCAGTCCTTCTGATCCCATCCCCACTCACTTGGACCATATACCTGGGGGTCATGCAGCACTAGAGGCTCTAGGTTTGGGTGGCCACCCTTGGGCTACGCTCCTAGAACATTAGTGGGATGGAGGGTAGCTTCAGACCACAACCACTCAGCAGGATCCTGTCCATGGAATTGTGGTAGGATGCAGAAAAGCATCACCAGTGTTATCATGGTTCAGATGATTTTCATGTTCCTCAGGGTTCTTCTGTAAAAGTAAAAACAACAGAAATCCTTCCACTGAGGGGCAGAAAAGAGTTAAAATGGATAGGATTATCCAGCATGTATTTATCCAATGCTCTTTCCCTAGAGCATCAGAGGCTAGGCATGCATATTTCTTCAGAGGGGTTTTCAGCACTAGTGCTACTTCCCCTACAGTAGGGAGGTCCACCAGAACAGGTTGTCCAGGGTAATGTGCTGGACTTTTTGAATCGTCAGGTCGCCGTAGTAAGGGAACGATGCTTGGAGCTGTTGGGCAAAAGGCAGTGATTTTGGGACATCCATTCCCCCCCCATCTACTGTTCATTCTTTTAACAGCTTCCCATAAGCGAACGTCCCAATTTCCCTCCCGGGGCTTCAGAAGTCCTTTCAAAAAACCCTTGGTCCTTTCTAAGATCCCCTTAGCTTGAGGGTAGTGGAAAGGGGTGTGGAAAGACCGCTTAATTCCTTCACCTTTTGCCCAATGCTGTACACCTCTAGCAGTGAAGTGGGACCTGTGATCAGATTGAATTTCCTGTGGCTTTGGGAAAGTTCCAAACCACCCCTGCAAAGCTTTAACCGCATTATCACCTGTAGCTCTTTTCAAAGCATCAGCTTGAACCAACCCAGATACAATTTCTCCTCCTACTAGCACAAAGTGTTTACCTCCTGACTTCTTAAAGGGGCCAATATAGTCTACCTGCCACGCGTCCCATAAGCCTTTACCCTTTCTTAAATGCAGAGGGTCATCTTCTCAAGGATGTCTCTCCAGTCACCTGTGACATTGCTCGCAGGCTGATACGCATGTTTTACACATTTCCCTGGTAACCAGCCAACCACAAGCATGAGCTTCTTTGTACAAATCTTTCGCACCCGTGTGCTGTCTTTTTCCATGCAGCCATTCTAATAGTTGATCCCAGTCCTCAGGAATGAGTTCCTTTTTCAGGGGGCTGAGCCTTGCTAGTTCATCAGCTCTATTCTTCCACTCTCCTGCTGGATTTCCATCTGTTTGCTGAGAAGCTACCCAACCAATAGCAATATTTCCTTGGCTTGCAACATCTAAAATTTCTTGCCCCTTTTCCTTTTGCCACACTGGAATTCTGTGAACTTCCCAATCATTTTGCTGCCAGAAAGGAAGCCACTCGGTACAACCTTTGTACACTGCGTAAGAGTCGGTGTAAATGCAGGCAAGAGAAATGTTCTGTGCCTCACATCGGAAAACACTCCAAACAGCTATGAGTTCCCCAGCCTGAGCGCTGCCTTCCCCTTCAGTAATGATTCTTTCACCAAATGAATTGTGTAAGACAGCTGTTCTAGATCTCCATACCTTCCCTTCCCGTTTTGCAGAGGCATCTGTGAACCAAGAACTTGCTGCTTGTTCGGGGGAGAAAGGAAGGGCAGCTTTGATTACAGAGGCACATTTATCTTGGCTGCTAACCAGGCTCTCAGTGCCTTGGATTGTTAGATTTTTAGCAGCATCTTCCGTTATTGAGACGGTATTACAATAGCCTTCCATCTGAGCATACCATTTCCTAACTGAGGCCCTTTGGGCTACCCCGTCAGGTGGGGGGGAGGGGTGGGGCTCCCATTAGTGACGATTTTGATAACTTTGAAAGGCCCTCTTAATACAGAAAGCTCTTGTCATGCAATTTTTTCCTCTTCTAGGAGAGCTAAGCTAACTACAAACAACCCCTTTTCCCAGGTAGTGTATCTTTTCTCAGCATCTTTGAAACCACAGGAATAAAAACCAAGAGGCCCCGTTGGACCCTCGGGACCCCACTGCCAAATGTGTACTGATAGCCCTGAGGAGGCAAATCCCCATTCCACCTGAAAGGGATCTGTGGGATGGATAGGGCCTAGTGCTTGGTGAGCTGTTGCCTCAAAAATCAGTAATTGCAATGCTTCTTCCTGAGAAGGAGTCCAATCCCATTTCATCCTTTTCCTCAGCAAGTCAAAAAGCGGCCTAGCAATTATTGAGAAATCTGGGAAGTGTTTTCTCCAGAACACCAATAGTCCTAGAGCTTGCTGGAGATCTTTCCTCAATTCAGGCCTTTGAAACTGATCTAAAGAGGTTAGGGTATCGGGTGGAATACATGTCATGCCTCCTTTCCACCAAATTCTCAAAATCTTCACTTCCTGAGAAGGTTTCTGAATTTTCTCTGCGGGTATCTGCAAATCAAGACTTTTTAAGTGAGAGATTATTTTCTGCTGATGTTTCCCTACTACCTCTATTTCATCCTTCCCCCCCTCCCCACCATCCCCCCCCCCCCGCCCCCCCCCAGAGTGTCTTAAATGTATTGATTATCAGCTACAGGATCAGCAGGATCAGGTTTGGGTATTTTTTCTAATTCCTCAACTAAAGCATGGTGGGCCAAAGTGGAGGAGTGTTTGTAGCCTTGGGGAAGCCTAGTGCAAGTGTATTGCCGTCCTTTCCCATGTGAAGGCAAAATGGTCCCTATATCTTCTGGCTGTATAGGTATCATAAGGAAGATGTCTTTGACATCCATAGTTGCCATTGCCATGATTGAGTGAGCCTTTTCTTGAATTGATGTTATTAATTCAGCTAAGTTTGGGACCAGTGCTGTAAGAGGGTCTGTGTTGGCATTAAGCCTGCGAAAATCTACTGTTAATCTCCACTTTCCACTGGCTTTTCAGACTGGCCATACCGGTGAATTAAAAGGAGAATGTGTGTGAATTATTACCCCTTGGTTTCTCAAGTCCTGTAGAACCGCTTTGATACCTTCTCTGGCACCAGAAGGTAGAGGGTATTGTTTTACATGAGTTGTTTGATTATAGGGTAGGGAGGGTGCGGTTTGAAGCAGCCTAATGTTAAGTGGCAGTGTGCCAAAAGACCACAGAAATCCCTCAGAGTCTTCCCACTGCCTCCCAGCAAGGACACCCATTCCTAATCAATTATTTGGAATGTTCCCAATTACCATTTTGATGACTAGTTGATGCTCATTTCCAGGGAGCGTCAGTTTGGCTAAGGCAACATTCATAGATTCTGTAGTTCCCAGAGCATTAAGAACACAGCATTGTCTCTTAGTTGGAACAATTCCACACCTCTGGGCATCCTTTTTTGTTAGTGCAGAGATTTGAGCCCCAATGTCAATCAAAAAGGTTACTAGTAGCCTGTGGAGGCCCGTGATAGCTGGGCTTAATATATATCCTGATTTATTTTTAGTGAGCATTCTTAAATAAACCCACGCTCCGCCCCTTTGCCCACCTGTAAGCGGCAGAGAGATTTGTTTCCCGAAAACCCTGTTGGTTTTGGTTCACTGCCTGTGTTCTGTGGGAGAGGCTGGGGGAGGGTTAGTTTTTGTCCCTGAGAAGGGAGGGGTGCACTGGGTCGAGCCAATGGATTCGGTTTTCGCTGGTGCCAATTATTTATTCTTTTCTGCAATTTATCAAGGGGCAAACCATCCATCACCTCTTTGGGGACCCACTTTTGAATTCCCAACAACCACCAATGGTGGCAGTTAGAGATCTGTTTTCCTTTCTCTATATTTTCACTGTCAGGAGCCCCAATAAATCAAACACCTTTGTTATTTTCTGATTTCTATGCCGGGGTTTTTATAGGTCCATCTTGTCTACAATAATTAATCAGATCTACTGCAACTTCAGCTCATGTCCAAACTTTATGGCTACTGGCAGGTGAATCAGATTGAGAAGCTGAGGGCTGTGAGGGGGAAGAGTAGGGAGTGAAGCCAGGATCTCTAGGTCCACTTTGGTCAGGGGAATTCCTGAGGAATCTTATCTAGTCTTTCTACAGGATTCAAAGCCATTATGGTTTTCTGTAGAGTCATTGCTGTATGTTTAAGTGTTTCTGGAAGCCCACGAGTTCAATCGGTCATTAGTTCTGGCTTCACAGGTAATTGCATTGGGCATTCAAAACCAGGAACTAATTTCTTTTCATGAATCTTTTGCAGGCAGGCGGCTTTGTGGACACTTTCTAAGAGCTGGTCGGTGGTGTCAACGATTGCCAGGGGGTCACCCCTTTCCAAAGGATTCATTCTCCCGGCCCAGAAAGACGCACCCTGTGTCAGGGACCATGCATCACGCTTACCTCCTTATCTCCTGTTGTGAAGAAGGCTCCATGTCCCCAGTACCCACTGGCCTCCGGTTAATTTAGTTTGATCTCCACCATCGAGGGACACTCGGAGGACATATTTGTCTCTGATTCTTGTGGGAGGTGCCCGAATTCTTTTTACAGCTTAGCTAATTCGGTAGCACTGAACGGTATTTGTTTAGTTGTGATAGGTGGGTCAAGATCCTCTTTCGGCAATGCAGAGAGACAGGGAGACCCACTCGGTAATCAGAATCCAATTTGATTGTGGGATACAAGCACTTACATACCATTGCAGGGAGACTAGTAATGTGTACTACAATGATTAGGTTAAAATCACATACACAAACTTACGCATATAACAACATCTCTTGCTTGCAGAGTTTAATGGGATTTTCTTTTTCCAGTAAACCCGTTTGATTTAATCTTCTTGCAATCCAGGTCGAATTTTCAAAGTTCCGTTTGTTTATGCCAAGGCATCCTGTTTTCAAATCTCTTATGTTAACCAGGTCCAAAGTGCATCATCTGTCTTATGTCCCCCAACATTCCAACAATCCTCATCATTAAGATAGTTCTATTCTGTTTGAACCAAGGGTCTCAAGCGAGGACAGCAGTATTCTCTCCAATTTTTTACTGCCTCAAGTTCCTGACGGGGATAGATTTGTTTCATGTCAGGAGTTTCCTTTTCCTCTGGCTCTGTAGAGGAATCAGTATGATGTGAATTCTTAGCAAGTTCCTCTCTAAGGGCAGCTCGCAACATATAGATCTCATTTCTATCTTCCTTTAATTCTTTCTGCAAAATTTCAACTAGGTTTTGAAGGGAATCTATTCTTGCTATTTCCTCGTTTCTTTGCTTAAAAAGGGTTTCTATGGCTGCTGTGAGACAAGCTGCCAAAACTGAGCAGAGGATGGTCTTATTTTTGCCCAGTTTAACTTCTGTTTCATGTTGTAAAGAACAAATTCTATCTATGACATTTTCTAAATTAAACCAGCTGTTCTCTGCCCAAACCTCCCCCCTTGGAGAAGGCTTGGCATTCTATTTAGCAAGCAGAGCAGAAAATTCAGCTGTAACTTTTGTGCTAGAGTTTTCAGTCATTTTATGAAGGGACCAAAACCATGACAGGGAGGTGCAAACTTAAGTTAGACAATCTCACAGCCTTTGCTGTGCTCCCCTTTGCTTCCCTGGCTGGGTGAAGAGACCAAATCTCCCTGGGAGGCCCTGCTTAGTTCCTTCAAGTTGTCCCTTCCTTCCCAGACAGTCCAAATTCACACATAAACAAAAACAGTTTCCCCTTTTGCGCTAAGAGATTTTTTGGGAAATTCTAAAGACAGAACCCTCAATAGAGTATGGGGGCGTATTTCACCTGGGCGTGCGCAGTTTGTGGGAAATTCAAAGAGCTTTCCTTGCTTTCCAGCTTCGTTCAACCCTTTCGCGATGAGGGGCTAGGTGTGGCTGAAGCAAATCGTCCTTCCCCTGTTCCAGACTACAAACAGCCTTGCAGACCCTTCTGTCTATCAGAATCCTGTCCATGATGCCAATTTAATGTCACGATCCGCTCATACCAATGGGGGTGGTGATGGTTGGTTAACTGATCTGGGAGTGCAACAGACAACACGGAAAGGGGATTGCAGTATCAAAACAAATTTATAGAATGACCACAGCAAATGCATGAAAGGAATTAGGGAGAGGAAAAGAATAGAAAAGAGGGGGAGAAAGAGAGAGGGAGTTGTCCTAAGCTGATTATATGATGCTTTTAACCCCAATCATCTTGTTCTGTTTATGCTGCATCATAAGTTTGGCACCTTTAAGACTTGTTGCAGAGAGTGAAGGGGGGAGAGAAGAAGCAGCAGTTTGTTTTCAGACACTGCACTCACTCCTCCACATTCCTGCTCCTGGACTGTGTTGTCTGGGGATGAACAGACAGTGGGACAGAGCTCTCCTTTGCTTTTAGTTAGTTTTAGCTTGCTGAGGCAAGGAAGTTCCCTGGACTGTGGTTTCTTTTCTTTTTTCCCTTTTCTTTGGACCTCTTGAAACCTGCTCTGGACTGAACACCCAGAAGAGCACCGGCAGCTAGCACCTGTGGCCCACCAGGCCGGGCCCGGCCCGCAACATTTCCAGCACCGGAGGGACTGATAAGAGCCTGTGTGAGCTGAACTGCAACCCAAGGGAGGGGACTTTCTCAGTTTGTCATCTCTTTTGGAGCAACAAGGGGTTTTATTGTTCAATATTGTTTAGGTTTTATTGTTTAATAAACAGGTTTTTTCCACCTCTTTCCAAGGAACTATTTTCTCCTGGACCGGTTGGGGGGAGTGTTGCAGTGTGACGCCATTTCCTGTTTCAGGAAACAGGAAAATCCCTCAGGTGTTGGGATAGGTGAAACCTGTCCTTTCCCCTCCCCCTTTGCCCTCCTGCTAAGTGCTGTCCATCAATGTTAACATTCCAGCAGGGTCATGGTGTGGTTGGCAGAAGTTCAAAAGATGCCCCTCAGGTCCGGGCTCATTGGCCTGTCCAAGTGTCTTTATCCTTTGAGCCTTCCCCTCCTCCCACCTGGTTGGTGGCTCACCTGTGCCTTCCCCTGCCCCTGTCCCCGGGCTTAAAAGGAGACGGGACCATGCGGTCTGGATTCTGTTGGGAGCTGTTACAAGATTCAGAGGTCTGTCATCCTGGAATAAACTCTGGATTAAAACTCTACAGCAGAATCCTCTCCTTTTTCTCTTCACCGTCCCTTGAACCTTTTCCACCAGAGGTCAACTGAATTTCTACTATGCCTGGATTTGTTGCGAGTGCCTAGCTGCAGGATGCAGCCGGCCAAATGTATCTCTGAGGTGAAACATCACAGCTGCCGCCTTTGGCCCAGCAGCAAGGGTCAGACGAGCCCAGGCACGTCCCACCCGGTAATATTGGGATTAATATTTCATAGGGGAGGGGCCAAATGAATCTGCTTTCCTAGAGGAGCCCCTTTGGGGGTTCTCCTCAAAATTTGCCCTGAACCAAGACAGGAGTATAGCTACCAAATGTGGAGAGACTAAGTCCTCATAGTCCAGCCAACAGAGTTTGCCTAGTCGCGTTGGGAAGATAATGGCCCTGCCTGGTTAACTCAAGGTTAAGTCCTGGTGAACTCAAGGTTCTATTATAGTCCATTGCTGAGGGGGGAAACAGAATCTTGAAATGGCTGAGGGGGAACAGATCCAATCAAGAAGAAGAAGTCTATTGAAATTGCTGAGGGGGAAAAAGGTATTGAAGACGGGTACAGACAGTCCATGTTCTCAGCAGGATAAGTCAGTAGCAGCAGTGAGTGGGACCCACTGTTTCAGGACTGCTTTCTGGGGGAAACCAGTCTAGGTCCTGTAGGCACATCTCTAGGCAACACTCAGCAGGCATCCTGCTTCAGTCAGGCCAGCACCCCTGCATCAGAATTACAGGTGTCTCAGTCTCAGTCCTTGGGAGGGGGGCTTCAACCTCGGTGCCTCACGGTGGTAGTGGAGCAGAGGAAGGATTTTCCATGGGGGGGCTACCAAGTTGCCCCAGCAAGTTCATCTGGCCAAGAGGTGGGAAAATTCCTGGTCTATTGTCGTGAAGCAGGTGCAAGCATATAGGCTGGGTCGCCCTTTGGCAGGCCCTGCTAGAAGCAGTCACTGAAGACACAGCTGTGAACAATCCCTTGGCAGGCCAGAATTCTGCTCAGGGGCCTCAGGATTTTTGGTGTTCATCCATTACTGGCAGGCCAGAATTCCCATCGGTGTCTTTAGGGTCCAAGTGTCTGTCCTGGGAATGGTCGTGAGGCAAATGAGGGGAACTTTAGACTGTCTTTCACACGTATCAGAAAATCTATTTACTGAAATAGCCAAAAAGAATGCATAACATTTACAATTGAGGGGGAAAAAGAAAACCAAACTCAAACCGTTGGAGCAATATCATTCTAGAGAATGCCATGTCTCTATGAAAAATACAAAAAAATTTCTGTTTTCAAACGCACCCACAAATCACCATTTTGCATCCTTTTTGTTGTTGTTGTTGTTTGTTTTAAAGCTCTGGCACTTATCTGATTCCTTTTTGAGTTAGTTCAGCTCATTAATCTAGTAAGAAAGCTGCTAAAATTAAACGGAAAAACCTATGGGGAACAGGATGCCACTTCAGCCATGTTGTAGGGAAGCATTAGGTCAGCCTTCTGTCTTGTAGAAATACATCTGTCATATAGGAAAATCACTGCGTAGCACTATCTTATTTTGAACTTTCTCATTGCTACTGGGTTCCTGAATGATCAAGATGGTTTAAACCAAACAACAGCCAGCCCTCTAAGATACTCCCCAAACTATTGCAATGGAATAACTTGATCAGGTGAAGAGCTCACTATGCAAAAGCTGAATATGATGTCAAGAATGCTTTGTTGTGGATTACCATTGTTTGGGATCATTTATCCCTTACCCTCCCATGTAGGTATAGGAAAAAATTAAGAAACCACAAGGCTTTTACAGCTGTTCTTGTATTTTGGGATCGTAAGGACTTGGGTTGGTAAACAAAACTGTGGTGAGTTTTACTATTGACTTTATCGCTGTTTCACTTTGAATTAACTGCTTTGCATTTCAGCTTACCCATCAGTATAATGAGAAGAAGAATATCTTCCTTCCTGCCCAAAAGATGTTGAATTATGCCTGTGATGTCACGGACTTAAAGACGAAAACCATTGTGATTGAAAGGAAGTATTGGCATGCCACAAGGTAACTGGAGTGAGCTGTCTTTCCTCCTCAGCTTCACTGTGATAGTAGAATTTTAATTAGCAGTTCCAAAACTTTGTCTTAGCATAGTCTGGTGACATATCTCAGTAGAGCAGTGTCCTAGGGTGACTTTATGATGCTTGTATCCCCAGCCATCTGTTCTGTTAATGCTGGATATTCTATTCTCTGCCTTCAAGACTGGTTCTGAGAGCAAAGGTTGGGAGAAGAAGAAGCACGGAGTTTGTTATCACAGGCTGCACTCACTCTTCTAAAAGCAACACTGCTCCACATTCTGTGCTGCACTGTGTTGTCTGGGCACTGATGGAGCAGAACAGAGTGTTGTTTGCTTTTCAGTTGGTTTAGCTGGCTGAGGCAGAGTTTTCCCTGGACTGTCTTTTTTTCTTTCCCTTTTCTTGGAACTGTTCAAACCTGCTCCAGACTGGGACCTGGAGAGCACTGAGAGCTTGCACTTTGTGGCCACCTCTGTTCTGAAACCAATTGAAGATGGGGAATGGGAGTTCTACCAATGGGTTCATTTGTCATATTTGCATTGAAAATGTAGAAAGTTCAGAAGCAGGAAGACTTCATTTATTTCCTCATTTTGGAACCCCTCCCCATGAAAGGGCCCACCGATTCATTTTGAGCAACAAACTACGCGTGCTTAATAGCTTTTGAACTAATTACCATACGAAGTGAGGAATGATGGGATGTACCTAAATTATGAACATGTATTTGTCTTTTGGGTATTCAATACTTGTATAGATAAAAAGACTCTGTTATCACCTCTAAATCACAGTGTGTGTTTGGGAGCTATCCCGCACGCTGCCCAGCGTTGCAATAGACATACACTTTCTAATTTTGAACTGTTAGGGAGCCTTTGTCCGTCACAGTTGGATATCAGTACTAGATCAATATTTTTAATAAATCACCCCTTCTTGAGGATTGCTGCCAAATTTGCCCTAAACCAAGACAAGCAGGGTCTGCGATTTAGAGAATGATGGAATCACTTTGGTTGGAAAAGACCTTGAAGAACATTGAGTCTAAATGTAATTAGCAAACACAACCATCAAGAAATGTTGTGTTGTCTGAAGAGAACATGGTTTATCAGGTAAGCTTTGCAAGTATTTGTGTCATCACAAGCATGCATGTCCAATGCATTAGATGGGTATATAATAAGAAACCTGTGCAAATCAACAGAATGATTCTCAGGGTAGGATATTGGCATGTTTCATCCTTCTTCCCGACTTCTTCCAATGAATTACTTTTACAAAGTAATGATTGGAATTGTTACTCTTTTGACGGTTCTTGTTGTATTACTGACATTTTTGGCATAGGAACGCCAAATAGGTTAATTCACCTAGTTTTTCAGATAAAGACCAAGATTGAGTGTTGCTTAAGCTGGAGGCAGAAATATTTAAATCTTCCAGCCTCCTTCTTAGTACCTAATTTCTCTTACAATATCAGTGCACAATCTTGTCCCTTAAGGTCCAGCTAGCTCAGTTTATACCAACAGGGTGACTTTAGTAGGGCTCACGTGATGCTGCACACAGAAGCCCTCAGGGTGCACCTCTAGCAGACAGTAATTCATGCAGTTGGACCATCCCAGTGCTGACTTTGGATCACCAGAAGAGTAGAACTAGAGAGATTTGATGGAGAGCTCTCTGGAGGAAGTGGCCTGAAGAAGACAGCAGAAATCCCATCTGTGTGTTTGTACAAATAACGTGAATACCATTTACAGGAAAAGATCTTCAAATCGATCTAGCTTTTTCTGCAGATTATTTGTCAACTATCTGCATTACATGGACAGTTCCACTGAGCATCTGAAATACAGCTGCGTTTAAGTGGATTGATTCAGGGTTGGAAAGCAGTGAAATAAAGCTTTTCAGGAATAGCTGACATCCAAGTCCCGCAGAAATTTACCTATTTTTAATGTCCAGATGCTTTTTAAAATAATGGGTGACCATTTAGCTACCTAATAGCTTTAATCAGAAATACAAAGAAAATTTTAAACTCCCATCTTTTATAGCTTGAATATTTTTCTTTGTTTCTTTCCTGGTTTCCAATTCAGGTCTACAAATCATATGATTAGGTAATGAGAACTCATGCTGTATAAAAATATTTCCTGCTATACTTCCAAGTCAAGGCCATGTTTTTCCCGGAACTGTTTAAAAAAATAAAATTCTATCTGGATTCTCTCTAGCCCACACTCATCATTATACAAAATCATTTAAATATTATATTTTGACTTTACATGGTGCAATTATATTCAGAAATCCAAGGCTCTATTGTTAGATTGTTTGTATGGTTTTCTGGCAATTCTAACTTCCCACAACCACTCTTGGCAGCTATATATTTTTGCAGCAAGGCATCACAGGGGTCTGTGAGAAGTTTTAATGTGAAGCAGAGCTAACATTAAAATACACGTGACATACTCAAAATATTTCACTTCAGAAAGTTACAGTTTGCTTAGATGGAATGAAATATGAAATAAATGAACCTCACACAACCTTTCTAAATCTTGGAAATCTATTACCTGAACTTTGAGTCAGTTTGCAGGACAGGACTCTGTAGAAATGCAAATGTGAAGTCCAAGGAATAGAGCAGAAGGTGTATTGGGCAGGGGTACAGAAGATTGCTCTGAAGGGTGATGTAAGCAAGATTGCATCCTATAAAGATAGCAGCTGCTTCTGCTGGTGCCAACATAGAGAATTTGCGCCACCAGCCTAGTTTTCTGGGGACATTTGACCTGTACACTCTTGAGGGCTTGTAGATGTGAATGAATCTGTCCTTTGATCTGTTTTTTTCTTTTCAAAGTCTATGACCTGACTTGCTATTGTGTACTGTACTGTATCGTTTTATGAACAGACATGTTTCTTCTGTTTGAAAGCTGTAGTTGAAAGTGAGCTTGCAATCATGAGTTGGCTGTCAAAAGAATTAATTTTCTGCTTTAAGCAAAATATCAATAGAAACAGTCCATCCACTCCTATGATACAGATTCCTTTTGAATTTACAGGGTAATTTGCATCAGTGAGTATAATGCATGTGCAATAAATACACCTTGCTTGGTTTCTAATGATGATAATAGTCCTCTTTGTATTACTCTAAGGATTGAACTCACCATCATTATTTTCCTGTTCTCATTGAAGTGTAAAGGAAAAATAGTTTTGCATTAACCAAGGAGTAAAATGCATGGATTTAGCATCATTCTTGCAAGTAGTCCTCGATTCTGAAAATACCTCTCAGAAGCTGCATCAAATGGGAAAGCTAGACAGATGGCAGAATGCAGAACCTGCCATTTAGGATCAGGTACAAAATAACACCCAAGAAATTCTTCATGGATGCTGCATAAGTACAAAGACGCCGTTATTTAAAAGAGAAAAATAGTCAATGTGAAATGTGTTTGATGAATAAAAAGCTATGCTAATCAAGAGACTACAGTGCCAAGTGTGCTACAAGGCTTTTTTGTAATTCACATCATTCCCAGCATGAAAAAATACTATTTTTATTGTAGATTGCTTAAGAGTGCACAACAGTTTGGAAAAAAGTGCTTTGCTTTTTCTATTCATAGGAACTGTGTATCATGGTAAGAGATCCTGTAGACAGGTTTTGGAAAACAATGTTATTTTGAAGATTCATTCCATTCAGAAATACTTCACATGAAAAAATTTGATCTGCTCTCCATCCTGAAGACTCTTAAAGGAAAATGTCTTTGTTGCATTCTCTTCACACTAGTTCAGGAGCTCAGTCTTACCTGCATTCTAATGCTTTTTTATGTTCCTGATGGCATGGCTTAGACATCCTTGTCTCCATTACCATCATGATTTCCAGATCAAGTGATGAGAATTTGTCTTCAGGATTGGTGAAGTTAAGTGTCATAACATTTTTGTCAAGTCAGTTTGAAGGGGTTTTTTTTGCCAAAGGAATCTCTTCCTTCCTAATGAAAACCATTGGCAATAGCAAACCTACTCAGTTTTTCAGTCAATAAGTCAAATAATACATCTCCACTGTACAAGGTCCTCCCTTTTGTTTTTTTTTCACCAGAAGAAAACTGCTGTTTTCTTCTTCTTCTATCACCTTAGACTTACTTTCTTCCAAAATCTTTTTAAACCTTTAGATTTCTCTTTATAGCTAATTACTTTCACAGTGGGCTATAGCATATGTATTTGAAAAGACCATTTGTACATATCCAAATGGCTTACTTCTATTCTATTAAGAAATGGCTGCACTTCTATTAAGGAAACATAAAGGTGCAGTAATATTTTTTCTTCTACAAAATTTAAAAACCCCCAACTATTAAAAATGATACCAGCAAATGATGTCTGTAAGACTGAGGCAGGAGGCTTTTTCCAGAACAATGTGCAGTTCTTCGCAATTCTATTTTTCCCTCCGATTACTTTGTACAAAAATCGTTTTACACAGTCTTCTAATAGTGGCATGTTACTAGTGGGGTAGAGTATTGCCCTGCCAGCATTGGAATTGACTCGACTGTAGTTGTGTTCAAATCTGCTGATGAGACAAGGTTTTTTTGCTGAACGCACTTCAGCAAGCAAGAGAGCTTCTTAGTCTTAAGACGCTATGAGTCCCAGAAGAAGATGAATGAGGTGATGACATGCCTTGTGTTCTGAAGAGAGATCAAAACTTATTTCTGGGGTCACCCCCCCTCTTGGTACAGAAAGCGCACAGAGGGCTTTGAAGCAGCACTTTCACCCTCTTTGCATTCACTAGTAAATCGGAGACAGAGCTTGCCCCAAGGTTTGGGCAAAAATACTCTTTTGATGCAACTCTTCACCAGACAAAATCTCTGGGAAAATTTGCAGTGGCAGAAAGCAAGCCCTTCCTGGGAAATCTACTGAAACGGTTCAGAAGTTACTCCCATTCCCTGTTGCTAACCTCTGCTGTCTAGCTGTCCGATATGTTTGGGACCATGTTGAAATCATTCTAAACAATGGACTGACGCTGCACTGTTGAGTAAACATAGGTCTTTTCCATAGGTGTCAGGGAAAAATATTTCTGTTGGTAAAAATGATAGAAAACAATACCAGCATGGCAGAAAAACAATTACATCAATAGAATGAAGATGCCCAGAATTCTCCTTTTGAAGTTACACACAGTCAATATTTTCTCAAGAAGGTTGTGAAACTTAATAAGGAGTACAGTCCACGTGACTGGTGCACAAGTTCATGTCTCCACCTTACAAAATACATATTATTAAAAGAAAAATGTTCTGCCTTGTAGAAAAGTAACCCATTAGGAATTTGATCAAAGATAGGATTAGATCAAGTATTCCTACAAGACAGTAGTAGTACTAGGAAAAGCCTTTTGGCGTCTATTTAACTACAGGAAACTTGAGAAAGCAGAAGAGTGTCCTTCCCTGCTGCAAGCTGTACTTCCTATTTGCTAGTGCTGCTTCAACATTGTCTAAAGAAAACTTGCCAAAATAAGACTATTGTATACACGCAACTGTAACTATCCATTCCGCTCCAGCTAATTTTAACTAGCAAGTATGAGTCACACACTCTAATGGAATATTCTAATGCATAGATAGAGTATACCTTCACTAATAAATGGGGACTCTGGAAAAAGGACCAAATGCAGATGAATTTCAGGGAAGGAAATTATTGGAGTGCTAACTGCAGTCCCTCGACTTCACAAGAAATGATGCCTGGTAATCCCAACCAGAAACATATAGAAATCCATTTTCAAATGGGTTGCATCTATGGTCCTCTGTTCTTCCTATATGAAGAAACTGTGGTTTGAATCAATCTTCAAAATAGTATGCCTAAAGACCTTAGAAGCCTCCAATTCTTTTCTTTTTTTTTTTTTTTTCCAGAAGCAACTGTCTCAAAACCTTTTTAAAGCAGACATTTTCCCTTAAGATGCCATATTTTAAAAGAGCACCTTGTCATTTAACAGGGTATTCCAAACATCATTTACAAGTTTAGACTGAAAGTAACACTTTTCCTAGTAATCTTTCCTTTTTTGCAGCTCAGTGCTAACATAGGCAGCAAAGAAGAGAACAGACCACAGCTCTTTCTGGAGCATCTTGAACAAATTCCCTTGCTTATGTTCTAATCATTCACTTCACCAAAGACCTAATGATGAAGAAAAGGTTGTGAAAGCATTACTAGTAGTGTTACATGGCAATGTACGGGTGTGATTTCTCAACTAGAATTTGTATCACATAGATGATACTTGGCAAACAGCAAATGAAGGGGTTTTCTTCAGCTCTCAGACGGATGTTACATGTCAGTAATTTAATAAAAAGATAACAAGAACAAGGTTATTTTTTAACATGTGAATTTAATTACACCCCTGCCATGGACATCTGAATCTTATGAATAGACAGTGTCTGATCTAGAAAAAAATAAAGAATTATCACAGTTTAAAGAAACATAGGATCATAAACCCTTTGCTGATGGAACGTAGCCTATTCATTGGTTGAAATGAAGCAGGTAGACAGGACATATGAAATATTGTTTTGTGGATCAAACATTTATTTTCGAAAGTGATGCTGACAGATAGTGAACTCACCAACTTAGATACTGCACGGTAGATAAGGGTACATAACTTGCTCCATCAAGTAATCCCTTGGAGCCATCATCCAAGGGGATTTTCCCCTGCATCTGTGAAAATATGCCTACCTTTTTCACAATACTTCTGCAGCAGCATTGTTAGGCCTGATCAGCTGCTATGGAGAGTGAATTATCGGCAGCAAAGTGACTGGCCAGGGCAATTTGCTTCAATGGATTTTGATCTCCCGGATATTTTGCAGACCTGCTTCAGCCCTGCTTGTCAAACACAGCCTTTAAAGGGTGCCAAACAATTGTTAGTCTGTACTGGGCCATATGCTCTTTATTCTCTCCCTCAACTTCTCCATCGCCTCTCATCTGTTTCACATGAGCTATGTTCAAGGTCCACTGGCTACTTTTCACAGAATCTTCAGGCCTGATGCAGTAAGAATGATGACTAGAACACAGCTGGGATCAATTTTCCAGTTTGCATAAAATGCATTCTGCACACAAATCCAATGAGAAGGTGTTCCTCCTATGCCCAGAAAAACCTTCACTAGTACCAGTGTTCTACGTAAACTGCAACTTAGTCTGAAAGAAAAGCTTTTTTCTGAGAGTGTCTAAGAGCTTTGTACGAAGCACAGATATTTGATATATGCAATTTTGAATACCAGAGGAAAAAGAAAACGGCACAAAGCTTTTAATGGTACTGGTTTTAATTTTAAATTCCATGCACCTTTTCAAAAAGTGTCAGCTCAAATGCCCATCAACATATTTTAGTCATCTGTAAGTCAGTATTCATATAAAATGTGATTCAAATCAAAAGAATTTCAAACCTTTCCTCAAAGTTTATATGCCTAGATTTAATACTTCTGACACATATTAGATGAAAGGAAGACTTTTTTTACTGTGGGGGTGCTGGAACACTGGAACAGGTTGCCCAGAGAAGTTGTGGGTGTCCCATCCCTGAAAGTATTCAAGGTCAGGTTGGATGGGGCTTTGAGCAGCAACACAGGAGACTCTTGATGGTAGAGAAACAAAGTTGGAATCTAGAAGAAACTCAGATTGAAGTATAGGAGCAAGTTTTCCCTCAGCTCTTGGGGTAAAATCAAAGTGTTACAACATTACCTTGATCTGTGATTTTCACTACTGTAACAGGTTAATGAAAACTATGCAGAAGATAGCAAATTTTAAAAGAGAGAAGAATTACAGCATAAAATACATGGGATGGGTTTCTACACGGGACAAAATCTCTGTATTTCAACACTTCCTCATGTTAGGATTTCATGAAGTGCCAAAGAAGGTGTTCATCATCTGCTATGCTGACCTCTGTGTGGGCCTAGGTGTGTGTGGAAGGGGGGCATGTGAAGGGGAGTGTGTATCTTTGCTTAACACTTGTTGTGGCAGATTCATGCCTCAGCTCCATCATTTCTTTTAGAAACTTCACAGAGAGTGGATATGAAGTTTAATATCAACAAGAGATCAATTCCCAAATCATCCATTTTACCCTACCTTATAAATCATATGCTTTGTTGCATATTTTATCAAATAGACTTTCAAGCCACATGGAGAAATGAGAATGTGGAGAATCCCTCCAATGTCTTGCAACTTTTATGCAAATAGAGTTTCAAGAAAGGAAAATTTCTTTTAAAATACATCTGGGACAGGCATGATGGTGGTGTCAAGCTGTTGGGGTTTTTGTTGCTGGGAGAAGTTGTACAAAAGGATTGGTTTTTACATTGACTAGTTACTGAATCAAGTGCATGAATACATTGGAAATTCAACTGGGGGTTCCTTTTTCTACCAGATTACTTCTAGAACGAGCTTGCAGACTGAAGCTGACTCTTTTGCTCTCTTTTTGTTTCTTACCTATTTTCTTGGCTTCTTTACCACTATCTACACAATTTTGGAACTTTTTTCCCAACTAAAATTGTTTCATAGTCTGATAATTAGGATACATTTTTTACAAGGAATTTTTAAAAATCTTTGCTTGAGTTAAGAAGGTTAAGGACTAAGGTCTTTTTCTTACCTCATCAATATTGCGATGGAATTGATAAATAAAGACTAACTCTTTCTTTTTTATTTTCAACCCAAGTAGATAGTTCCCATACATTAATACATTTTGTGGACCAATATTTGCCATTCTGATGTAAGTTGTCCCTTCTTAACAATATACATTCTGTGACTATGTTGACAACACTCTTGGTGAAGATCCTAATTGGTCTTAAACACACATAGGGAGAAATTTGCTCAGCCAGTGTCAGTCTTAAGCATGCCTATCAGAAGATCTTTCTATAGCTGGGGAATTTTCCCGTGAAAGGGATTCAGTTATGGAAGAGACACTTATCCCAGAGTTTTGCATTCTTCTTGAGCACTACTTAAGGAACTTAGATCCCATGTCCATTTGGATCTCTCTCTGCACAGACCTTTGTCATGCCAGTGCTTGAAATGCATCTCTAAGAGAATTCACTAGCACAGAATGAACGAGAGTGGAAGGCGTCAGTGGGGCTCACCAGGTCCAACCCCCCTGCTTAAACCAGGATACCTAGAGCCTCTTGCCCAGGATTATATCTGGGTGTACTTTTAATGTCTTCAAAGATCCAGGCTCCACCATCTTTCTGGGCAGTCTGTGCCGTGGTTCAGTCGCCCTCACAGTAAAAAATCATTTGGTGATGTGCAGAGGCAATCTCCTGTATTTCAGTGTGTGCCTACTGCCTCTTGTCTTTTCACTGAGCATCCTTGAAAAGACACTGGTTCCCTCCTCTTTGCACACTTCTGGGATGTATGTGTGCTGCCACGTAGATAAATGTCCAAAACCTTCCTGAAGCCCAGGCAGACAATATTCCCTTCATCTACCGGGCAAGTTGATTCATCAGAGGAGTTTAAAAAGTTGTTCAGCATGAAGTTCCCCTGGTAAATCCATGCTGACTATGTTATTTTGTCCTCCTTCATGTGCCTGGCAATGCTTTCCAGCAATAGCTGCTCCATCAACTTCCTGGGGATAAAAATGACGCTGGCTGGCTGGCTTGTACTTTTCCAAGTCCTCCTAGTTGCCTTTTTCCAAGATGGGTGACATTTGCTTTCATCCAGTCTTTGGGCACTTTCCTCAGTCACTATGATCCATCAAAAATCATTAGGAGTGGCCTCAGAATAACATCTGCTAACACCCTTGAGACCTGTGGCTGCATCTCAACAGGGCCTGTGGACTTCATGGAATACATACCAATTCAGTGACTATGCCCATAAAAGTTTGCAAGGGATAACAGAACATATTAACAGCTACCTGAAGAGTGAGTGAAAAACTATGGAAGCAATCCAAAAGGACAAAGACTTGAGTTCCCTTTTCAGACAAAGCATCCTATCGTGGAGCTGAGCAGCTTTAGATCTAGGGAAGCTTCCCCTCTGAAAGGATGCAGAAGACATTCTTTTACCCGTATCCACTAATAAAATGTATTGACCATTCACTTGCAATACAAAAAAACTAAATTCTTTCCAAAATTGTTGCCGCCTAACTAGACAATCATGTACTGGCTGCGTATTCCCCTAACAGATGACAGCACCTGCTTGATGCCTCTTATGCCTACAAACTATTTGAATTAGGTCATTTGAGTGGGGATTACTGGTCTGGGAACTTTCTTTCTGATGAATTTGGAATATTTACTGAAGCAAGGACCTGAAGATGAAAACTTCATTTCCCATCAGTGCACTTTAACATCCACGGCTGTAATGCCATCGTTTCTCACCAACTGAGTCAAGAATTTATGACTACAAAGTGAATCAGCTCCAAAAGGAAAGATAAAGGCTGGAAAACATTCTCTCTTGGTAAAGCAAATGAAGTGACTAAATTCTAATCACTCGCTGGCCTAAAGCTTCAAGGAGGGGGAGGTGGACCAGGTTTCCTTCCACTGCCGTTCTCTTTGTCACCTCAGTGTTTTATAGGGGTATGCAGACATTCAGAAAGAGAGCTTTGCTGAATTCATAAAATTCAGTCTTAAAAAATAACTTGAGAGCAGCTGAAATGAAAAGAACAAATAAAATGCAATTAATTCCACGGAAGCTTGAAATGATTATTTCTTCATTTTGCATTTGAGGATGTATATTGTGTGAGTTTGTCTTGTATTGTTCTACAGGTTTTCTAACTGTCACACCTTTCTTTATGAATGGACTGTCCTTTCCTAAATACTCTCATATGGAGGAACATGCTTCTGATAAGAAGAGCACTAGGGTGTCTTTACTTGACCTTTTATTTTTACTGATGTTTGCTCCTTGGGAATGAATGGGGTTTTTCAATTGAAATGTCTTACTATTGCTCCCACAGGATAAGCCACAGACTCTTCTGCTCAGAGCTGTCACTAGTCAGCTATTCTCCTAAACGATTCTCTGCAGTTGAACACTACTTATCTTTGCCGTGTTTCTTCAACTCACTTGCAAGTCATTCATGCGCTACCTTATTGTGAGAATTGCTTGGTTTGAAGATGATTTAAAAGGGTATGAGAATACTTTTGTGCCTCTGCTATAAGGATGCTTTTCAAATCCACACAAACTTCCTGCAAATGCAAAAGCATTCATCCTGTATTGTCCTAGGCTACAATATAAAAATGTTTTCTGCTCCCAACCTCAAGAGCTGCTGAAACCGGGAGGGGCATCGTTTTTTCCTTATCTCCTTATCTCTTAACGGGGCCATCCATGTCTTGCCACATGATTCAGAGATGACTCCCTCCAGGAGCCATTTCTGTTTAAAGGCTAATCAAGGAACCACCGCATGACTCAGAACAATTTGAGCCCATTGCAAGATGCTCTGCCCAGGGGGCAGGAGCTAAGCATCCCCAGCTGGATATAATCTGAGTTTTGGGACACCACAAGCAGTCTTTCCACTGGCTTCCTAGAGGAACGGCCACCCTCACCCACTGGTCTTCAGAGGACAAGAGCTACCAGATGGTTTCTACAGGATCACCACTTCAACAAGGCCATTTCATCCGGACTGCTGCCACCACCCTAACTAGCAGGGTGACAGGTTGTATTCTGTCCGTGGTTTTTCTTTTGTATTATTGCATGTATTTGGTTTTTCCCCTTTTCCTAATAAATTGTATTTCTGACTTGGAGTCTTGCTGCCATGCTGGATTTCTTCAGACTGACTAGCTCCTGACACCAACAGCCAGAGTGGGCTGCCCCCAGAAAGCTGTCAAATCCAGGGTGCAGCTGTAGGGCACAGCTGCTCTATGGCACAGGTGGACTGCATTGGGGATAGGACTGCGCCGAGGGCGGGGACAAGGAACAGGGAGAGGTCTTCTGCATGTTTTCCAAAGGAGTTTCTTCCCTGGAGGGTCAGGGACACAAAGACACTGACCCAAATGCATACATCAACTTAGAAATGGGGAGAGGTGCCAGAGGAGGATACAATCTTGAACACACTGGGAGCAACTGGGGGTGGACCACAAGGCGGGGAATACAATGTTTAAACCAATAGGGGACTACAGGGGAGGAGAATAACTTAAACAAACCAATGGGGTTTTGAAGAGTATAAAATTGATAGGGAAGTTTCTAGAGAAAGGGGCAGGCTTGGGGAGGGATTGACATTCAGTGGGAGGAGGAAAAGGGAAGAAAAGGGCAGGTCTTTGGGGAGATGGACAACTAGGGCAAAAACTAACAACATGGGGGGGAAAGGAACAATCCCTTAATAATAAAATATGCTCCAACAGCACAAAACAGGAAGTATTATCAAACTGACTACTCAAACTGCATTACAATCAAAAACACGCACTGCAACAGCGACAGCATCTCTTGCTGGTTTTGCTTTCAAACCAGAAGAGGTGCCAACCAGAAAATTAGCAAACTTAAAAGTTAACTGGCCGCAGTTTTGATTTCCTTCTTAAATATATTACTGCTTGTCTAATTGGCTTAGCAGCATGTCTGTTCTTAGTGCCAAGCAGGGATTCACTTTGCCAGGCATGGAGGAAGCTTCTAGGAGCTTTTCACAAAAGATTCACTTCTGTGGCTGGCTTCTTCCCTCCCCACCAAAAACCAAGCCATGCAAAACCAACACCTTAACTAATCCCTAGTACTTAGTACGCATCCAATAATTCCTTTTAAACTATACTTTACATTTTTTACCAAATGCCCTGAAAAGAAATGGATCCATAATATTGATCAAAATAGTTCCAGTTCAATAGAAATACTGGGTCATGCAACTCTGGTTTACATCACTATTTTTTGTACAATCAACAGGAGCTTTTTTCGCCTCTAAAGAAATGTTTCCCGATGGTTTGGATCAGAAGATCCAGTATTGCCATTGTGAGATTTTTGTTTTGAAGGCCATAGGCTGTGCTCAGTGTTTTGGGTATATTCTTTGTTGTGCCTTGCATATATTTTGGATAGAAAGCCAGTAGAGATGATGTCCTTGCTGCAGTAGCCATGCTAAATAAGGCAGAGCGTCTGGCTGATGTACTGGAGCTGTAGACTATCCACCAGTCGCCCAGGGCGGTGAGGATCTCTAAAGGAATATAATAGTGGCTATGCTCTGGAAGTTTTACAGAGAGAAAGAGCCTCATAGCTCTAATGATGTGTCTCCTGGAGTTCTGAAGAATATGTTGTAAAGAAGAAGGCTGCTGTCTTTCGCAACAATCTTCCGTGCATTCAAGAGGATAATTTAACTTCTTGTCTGAGAATGAAAGAAATATTAGTAGTAATGAGTTCTTTTTTCTCTGTCGGTGCATCACTGATTGAGTTTGGGTAGGTTACATTTTATTTCTTTTTTTTCTTTAAATATTACATCGTAAGGTGTTCCAAATTCCCAAATTCTGCTTCACTTTATTTTGTAGGCCAGACTGGTTCATCTTCTCTCGGCTCTATTATTGCAGACCATATCTGAATGAATTTTTTTTTGTTTTTCATTTTGAACATTATTAGATTTAAACTGTATGAACAGAACACTTTATTTATCATCATTTTACCAGTTTGGAAGGAAATAGAGAATTTTTAAGAAAATGACGCAACTCCACTTGTGGTTTTCAATGGAAGAGAAGAATAACAATGTCCTACATTCGCAGCATTGTTTGCAGTCATATTGCAGCTAGTTTCCAGCAACTTAGGTCAGGTTCTGGAAGCAGGCACCCATGATAGTATAGAAGTCTAAGCAGTTTCATTTTGGCGGCTTTTCTTGAACAATAGCTAATATGTCTCAACGTTGTGCTGAATCTTGTTGTACAGACTCTTCTTTTGAGGTCTGAACTCCTTGCTGGACTACTGTATCTCAGAATCAGCTACAGTAAACCTGTGTTTCCTTATAGCTTTAAGAATTTGGTTCTAATCTATAAAAGCAAGAAAAGGTTGCCATATTAATACAAGAGAAAGAAAGTGTTAGGAAAGCAGTTAATGGCATGGGGTTTTTTCCTACAAATTGGAGCAGAGATTTAGTTGTTTGATGGGGTTTTTTTTTGCTTCTCAATGGAATTTTAGAAGTGGTTGGGAAAGAAAGTGTGGATTTTTCAGGTTTGCCTTGAAAGAAGAATAACAGGGGAAACTGTTGAAAAGAATTAATCCAGAACTCTATGCCTTTCATACAGAGTTTCAGAAGTGAAAAGCAGGAAGAGACAGTCCAGACAAGATGATTGAATAGAATGAATTCAAAATAGCTTTCTTTTCCCTCTGAATTCCAGCTCTAAACCTTATTAATATTAAGGTATTAATAGGAAATACATCTGTCCTAGGGTGACGTTATGATGCATGTATCCCCATTCACGTGTTCTGTGAATGTTGGATATTATGTTCTGTACCTTTAAGACTGGCTCTGAAGAGGGAATGTTTTGTTTTGGTTTTCTTATCAGCCTGGCGGGACACAGAGACTGCAGCTTTTGCTTTTCCTGCTTTTGCTTTTCGCTTTGCTCTCTCTCACTCTTGCTTGCTTCGCTTCTGCTTGCTTTTGCTCATTAGCTAGTTTAGCTAAACTGTCCAAATTTCTTCCTGGACCATTTCTCCTTTCCTTTTACTGACCATTTTGAACCTGCTCCGGACTGGGACCTGGGAAACACCGAGAGTTTGCACCTTGTGGCCTGCAGCAGCTGGCGCAGCGCCGGAGGGACTGAGAAGAGAGTGAGCACCCCCCCAAGAGAGACTTTCTGAATTTGTCATCTTTTTCAGAGCGGTGTCATCCGGAATTGTTCCTTTTGCGTGCTGGGGGGTGCTGTGCCTATTAAATAAACAGGTTCGTTCCACTTCTCTCTGAGGAATCCTTCCCGAACCAGTTGCGGGGAGGGGCCCTAATTTGGAAATTCTCCTCCAAATTTGCCCTAAACCAGGACAACATCGCAATCTCTAAGATTTAAAAATGGATGATGAAGTTTTATATCCAGTAAAGTGTAAGGCTTCACATTTTAATCTGATTTGCATTTTGGTGAAAGCCGGGCATCCTTTGCAATTTACCAGATAACAAGGGATTTAGAACAGTAAGTATGCAAGTAATCTTTTGGACCCTTCATCTCCCTTCTTATGACAATGAATACATTTATTAAGCTTGTTGTCCTGGCATGTTTTTATTCCATCAGGGGATTTGATCATACAAATGTCTAGTCATTCTTTCCTTGTTTTCAACCACTCTAAGAGCATTAATCAGAACTATTCAGTAGTTCTTGATCTGCAACAGTGACGAGCACTAGACTGGTAAGAGTCAGTGGGCATCAGCAGATCCCCTATGACAGCAGGAGGCGGGCTGTTCTGGCAGGACTGATGTTTGAGGGGCTCGAATTCTGTGAAATAGAACATTCGAGGGATGGGAAACATGGAAACAGATTCTGAGCTTTCAACCCACCACATGAGCAAGTAATAAGGCAGGTAATTTTCTGTGGAAATTTCTTTAGCCCCAGTGTTGTGGATGATGATTACTCTTCCTACCTCCTTTGGCCAGCTACCAGCTTTCCCCTCCATTACTCTGCTTCTGGACAGAAAACCAGAAGAAGGGATTTTTGACCAAAACACCTATCAGGACCTTAGAGTGTTTTTTGCTCCAAAATGTTTCAAGGCAGATAGGGAAACAATTCCATTTTCGAGAGTGTGTTGAGAAGACAAGGTTGAAAGTTAAAAACCATGGGTTCTGTTTCTATATAGGTTACTGATTGTGCTTATTATCTTAGTCATGTAATATATATATATATATTTGGTAGGGTTTGTTCTTTTTTATTTTTCTTGGGGTTTTTTTCCTTTTTTTTTTTTTTTGATGCATCCTTGAGATAAAAGGCCAAAAGTACAGAAAAGTTCTGTACGGTTAAAATACTTTTGAGATGCCTCATGCTGAAAAACTTGTAGCTACTGCTAAGGCCCATTGGCCAATTCCTGCTTCATTTCTGAGAAGCTATAAAATTCCCATCTGTATTTTAGTTCTAACAATTTGTTGTTATGGTGGAGATGCAAATTAAGAACAACCATTTTTGAATCTGTAGGGATGTATTTACCATTTTGTAGCTGCCTTTTCAGTTTCTGAGCCACTATTGAAAAAAAGGAGAAGTATCTACACTGTTTTCAACCTGTAGACCATCCACTACTGTCCACATGCTCAGATTCAAAGGCAAACAAGCCTGTCTGGCCTCATTGGGAGGAATTATTTGCATTCAAAAGACTAGACTAGTATTTGATTTCCACCAGCAGAGTCCATTGGGCAGCTCCTGTCATCTGCATTTCAATATTTAATCCTCCTCTATGTTTACTGTGCAAAGCTCTTTCAGAATGATGGTGTGCCCACTGTCTCACCAGCTGTGACGTTTGCAGCGAGTCTCCCACGGAAAGGAGCTGTAAAAAAGGCAAGCCAGGGCAGTGATTTCTGTTGCTCAATACCCACAAATCAAAGCTATTTAGTCTAATTTAAGGCTGAAAAAGAATTCAAAATGCCTTCAAAGGATTCAAAAAATCATCAGACAATACTGCAGTTCAGTATTCAGGACAAGAGCATATCCCACAGTGTGGTGGTTTGACAGGAAATGTGTTTTCTGGGATGCTGTGGTGAGGCCAATAAATGTTCAGATTTTAATATTGGCACCTAATGTGGCCATTGGGACATTGGATGTGCCTCTGAGAAAACAGGGTTAAAAGCAGGGCTCTCCCCTGGGAGGCTCTCTTGGGTTCCGGTCAGGGAAAGGTTCAGATCTCCCCTGCCTGGCTGCGGGCTGGGCGGGGCAGGGGAAGCCCCCCGGCTGGGTGAGGTAGGCTGGGTCCCTGGCCAGAAGGGAGGTGAAGGCCCCTGCAGGATGGAAGGGTGGAGGAGCACTGAGAGGCATCGGGCAGCCATCCCCACCCCGCCCCAGGAGAGATAGAGAGAGAGCTGGTGCCTGTTCTTGGCCGGGCGAGAAGGAGAAGAGGGGAGTGCAAGAAGGTGCCTGGCAGGGCAGCCATGGGAGTTCTGGACAGACAGAGCCTCAGATTTTTAACCCTTTTCTTGGATGATGGAAAAATGCTAATCCTCCTGGAGTTGAATGAGAAGAGAGATATAGAGGAGATACGAGGAAATGGGCCACGAGAGAAATAGAGAAGAACGCAGGTGGAAGAGATGATGGAGTAGCTTATGCTGGACTCTTTGTGTGTAGCCATGGACAGAGCCATGTTTCCTTGTGATACAGGGACTGCATTCTAGGGGGAGGCAATGCCTCAGGACCAAGAGGGTTCGGTGTGGGTACCCCTCGGCCCCAGGGGGTGAAAAATATGGGGGGGACAGATGTCCCAAAGTTGAGACTGTGCCTTTTTGCAGTGGGACGAAGCATCCTTAAAAGTCGACCCTAGAAGCAGCTCTGGTCTGTGTTCAGTGGTGAGAGCAGTGGACATGAAAGGAAGAGGTCACCATTGGCACAAGAAGGACTCCTTCTCCTCTTGATGAACTGAGGATTGAGTATTCTGAAGGGTGGTGCTGGACCGAGAGTCGATGATTTGGGGGATGTATTGTATTGGGAATTTGGGGAGGAGGAGGAGGAGATGTATTTGTGAAGTTTTCATTTTCCTTGTGTGTTTCTTTTTTTTTTTTTTTCCTTTCCCTTGTAGTTTAGTTAATAATTATTTTTTTTTCCTAAGTGGGAGCCTGCTTTGCTTATTCCTGGTCACATCTCCCAGCAGAAACCAGGGAGAGAGTATACTCATGGGGGCACTGGCATTGTCCCAGTGTCAAGCCATGACACACAGGCTGAGAGAATGAGGGCTGTTTAGCCTGGTGAAGAGAAGGTTGCATGGAGACCTCACAACACCTTCCAATATCTGAAGGGAAGCAGGAGAGGGACTCTTCATTAGCAACTCTGGAGGCAGGACAATGGGCAATGGCTTCAAAATGAAAGAGGGCAGGTTGAAATTAGATACTCGGAAGAAATTCTTCCCTGTGAGGGTGGTGAAGCACTGGCACAGAGAGCCTGGAGAAGTTATGGACACCCCAACCTGGTGTTCAAGGCCAGGCTGGATGGGGCTCTGAGCAACCTGAGCAAGTAAAAGGTGTCCCCGCCCATGTCAGAGAACTAGATGGCCTTTAAGGTCTTTGTCTACCCCGGCCATTCTATGATCCTGTGATTCTGCTGTGGTAGCGTTCAGGATGGAGCGTGTTCTGCATGTTGGCCATTTCCAATACACCATTGGTTCCAGGTGCCTTACACGAGCTTGCTCCCTGAAAATTCTGTCAGAATGAAGAACATCTCTCTATATATTAGACACATAATAAATGAAGAAATGGGTTTGCACATTTGTCCACTAAGTTGTGGATGAGATTGCTGTGAAGTTTCATTTGGTTTTCTTGTTTGCTCATGAGGCCGACGGTCCTCGTGTCAGCTGCCTCAAAGGCAGCATTTGGCTCCTCCGCCTCCCTTCTCCCTCCTGCCTCTTTCAATTTCTTTCCCTTGACAATTTAATGTCGTTTTCCCTTTCATACCTGAAAATCCCTGCATGCTTCTGGGCTTTCTCCCTTTTCATACAGATCTTCTTCCACCCTTGACAATCCATACTTTTCATACCATAAGGGCCTGCCCTTCAGGCATAAAAGACTTTGATTCCTTATTATATCTATGGGAATTTAATTAATAGCTTCATGCCTTTTCATAGAAAGAGCAGGGAATTGATAGCTTGTTCCCTGAAGTACAGAAGGAAGAGAATGAAACATGAATCATGTGGAGTGGAAAAGTTGCTATCTATTTTCTTCCAAGAACTACCCCAAAAGATGCAGGGGGTGATGAAGCCTGGCTAGATGAGTTTCCCTTCTAATGGAAGGAAACAACCACGCCACTTCATACAAGTCAGTCCTATAGAAGAGAGAAATTCACTTCTGGGAACATTGCAGGATTTGAATGCAGAGTCACACTCATCTTTTGTTGCTTTGTTGTCTGCTTGGCATGGAACACGCTGCTTTGAAGAGGGAAGTGACTAACAGACAGTCCACTTTACAAACACATATGCTTCCCTCTTCTTCTGAGACCTCGGCACAGAGCCCTCTTTGGCATGGTACTTCAAGGTAAGAAGGAGCGGGCAGAGGGCACTGGGAACAGACAGCAGTTTGCAGGTTGTATAGGAAAGAGGACTGCCCCTTGAATGTGGTGCAAATACAAACTTCCACCAGTTTCAGGGGTACACTTCAGCCAAGCTTGTTGTCCTGGCACATTTTTTCTCTGTGAAACGCTTTGCGGTATGATCTGGACGACAAGAGACGCAGAATACGGGGCTACGTAGTGCTGAGAAGGTAAGTGCCTGGCCCCAGGGTCTTTTGGCAGAAGCAGTGCACTAGAGCCGTTGGCTGCTGCCACAATGATCTGTGTGAGAAACAGATGCCTAATCCCCTCCGGGAGAGTAAAAGCAGGATTGGTTACAAGAGTCGCAGAGCACTGGGCTGGTGGCTGCCCCATACCAGCTGTAAAAGGAGCATGACTCCTACTGGCCTACCAACCAAACTCATGGTGGCAGTGGTAAGGATTAAAGTTCAGTGAGAGCTATTTGTGCCGCTACCTATGGCCCTTCTGTGGAAACAAATGTGCCTACCTTTAGGTTCCGAGATCCAGAGAACACAATGGTAGTTGCAGCGGAAAAGGGAAGGACAGAGCGCACTGGTGAGCTTGATGTGGCTTACACAGGGCAGGCAGAAGGTGCAGCCCAAGTCTCGCTTTTATTTCTAGAGCCTTTTTCTACGCAAAGAGCTGCTGGATGTTTGCAACAAAGATGTGAGTGTGAAAAAGTGAGGGCAGGTCTATGTGGGAAAGAAGATACAAAGCATTGTGCGCAGTTTAAAAGCTCTTTAGAAAAAAAAGGAGTTACTTTGAGAACATCTTCTGTCTTGACACTTCCACCTGTGCGATCTTTAGCTGCTTTGGACATGGCCACAATGAAAGAATGTGAAAATATTTGCGCTGCCAATGTCAGGTTGCACAGGAAAGAGGGTAGGTTGGCAAATGCCTTCTGTCCTGGCACATCTGTCAGTCAGAAGTGCAGCTGAAAACGCTTGGCTGTAGCGATAGTCTCTGTCACTTTGAGAGAATGTGCTGATGCACGTATATGTATCATTGAGAAAGTACGTGAGAATCGCTAGTATGTTTCGTTTGGTTGACAGACTGCAAAGGGACCGTTATGGCCAGCACTGCCTTTTTGTTGTAGGACTTTTTCTTTGAGAGCAGCCGCTGGACATTTTGAAGCGGTTTGGGATCTTCAAGCGTTCGAGTGCAAGATGGTACCTAGATCTTGAGGGAAAGTGCATATCTCCAGGAAGCTGAATGCAGTTCAGTGGGTGCAAGTTACATGTTGAGCAGCTGATGGCCCAGAAAACTTTCTAAAATGAAGAGGCCATGCTGCAATTGCCTTTTATTTTGAAGCTTCTAAACTGTGCAGCCAACAATGAAATGATGCTTTGTAGAGAGCTTTTTGGATAATTGGTTAGCTGAGAAAGGACATTTCGATGTGATACCGATGGCTAAGGATAGGGGATACAAGCTGGGAACTAAGCAACCAGTGTCCAATCACTGACAAAGGTCACAGTGACCTTCTCTGAAACGGGAAGACGGGGGAGAAAATCGCTTGCCAGAAAATGTAGATATCTTAGGTAGAGAAGCTGGAAGAATGCAAACATAGAAGCAAAATAATTATTAGAAGATAGAAGTAGGTGTGGTTGATCCAAGTGTGCTTTAACCAATAATGAACTCAGCTTTTGCAATATGTATAAGCTTCATTAACACCAATATAAATATGTGTGAGTTTTCAATAAACTTCGGGATTTGCCATTCACGCATATGGTGTGTCGCATTTCTCCCGCCGTTCACGACAATTCTTCTTCCTTCTGGGCTACATGCAGGATCCCATTCTGTCAGTACCCGAGAGCCAGGATCCACAGCGGAGCTCTTGTCCCTCCACTGCTCCCACACGAACGGGGCTGGGCTAGAAAAGTGCTTGTCTTTTTCCTGGGCACTGTCAGCGCTCTTCTAAATAACCACACCACAGCATTGTCAACTCACAAAACCAGGACACGCACCGAGCCCAGCTCACAACTACCCCCAGGACCCAGCCAAGTCAGAAACATCCCTGCTCTCCAATCAACTGTGTCAGGACAAAAAGATGTCACTGATCTTCCCCTTCCAAGTGGATACTCTTCTTTGCCCCACACTCAAAGGCCGACACCAGATCTTCTGCCCTAACAAACTTTTTCTCTCTCACAGAGCCTGGTAACAAACTTGAAAATGTTGGCCGAGCTCGCAAAACTGTTGGTGGAGAAAGCTCTTTGCTGCCTACAATTTCAATTGCACCCATCAAACTATAAACGTGCACCCTGCTATCGCCACTTTCCTTCTCAGCTCTAGGTACCACGGTAAGCCTTCAATCTCTCAGAGTCAGGATCCAAATGGGATGGCACCAGGGACTGCTCACACAGTCCCTAAAGCTACAAGGGACAAAAACCTGTCCTGCAGAGGCCTGGCCTGGCCTCTGCATTGCCACTGACAGTTCAACAACTCGAACCCAGAGAACTGCCTATTGGGAAAAGCCTTTCAATTCACTGAGACCACCCAAAGTGGCCACCCAAACTTTGCCAAAGGGAGGAGGAACTAGAAGCCCATCTCAAAAGAAATGGCATCCCCTCCTCCAAAATCCAAAGCATCCAGGGCCTGATCCTCTACAAAGGTGTCAGACCACTGTTATTGGGCATTACCCGTGCGGGGCACTAGCTAGGCTGCACACCAAGACCCAGCGCAGCTCTTTACCTTGTCCAAAAGAAGTGTGCTGGCAGAATTTCAAGAAGGCTGCCTTGAGAAAGTGGAAAACACATACCAAATGGATTCTTGCAGGAAGGAGACTGCCTTCCAAAGATGGATACCGACTCCATGATTGTACAAATTGAGTCAGGGCTTCCAAACCAAATATGCCAGCATAGAAAGTTGCTGCCGCCCTTAAGCTGCACGACACAGCTTCTTATCTGCACCTCCAACACTGGGGCTAAGTTCTTTCCTTCCCGTGAGAAAGCATTGCTGTTCTCCTTCAGGAACTTACCGAGCAAAAGTTGCATACCACGTCCGGTACTGACTCTGTCCAACAATGGCTCCTACACAGAAAGGACCAGGACAGAAATGTCTTGCTGTACTATACCTTCCCACGATACCTTATCATCAGCCCTACCAACATTGCCACCATATCTTTTACTTCCCAAGCAAGGAAAGGCACTCCAAGTCACTTGGCTTTGCCTTGCCTCCAGTACCATGTCTAGTTTTCCTAGCCTACCCTACCCTAGCTTTGCTTGCTTGCCTATGTCTGCCTTGCCTAGCCCTTCCAATAACTTCCTGGCTTTGCTTTGCCTTGTCTACCCCTCTTTGCCTTGCCTTCCATGCAGGTAAGGCAATGCAAAGCAAGTGTAGGCAATTGTAGGCAAGTCAAGGGACAGGTTGGCAAGACTGAAGCCGTGAGGGGAAAGCAAATGGAGTGGTAGGTGAGACAAGTGCCAGAAGTTAGAGGCAAGGCTGGGCATAGGAGGTAATGGTAACCGGAAGGGCTAGGCAAGGCCAAGCCCTGTAGGAAAACTGCAGGCAGGTCAAATGTGAGGCATGGGTATGCAAGGGAATGCAAAGCAATGGAGAATGAGCAGGGCATGGCAAGGAAACTGGTTGGTTGCCCAATGCAAGGCAAGAGGCAGGTCCGTTCAAAGATTGCTGGTACACAAAAGCGGCCCGGACGGACCGCTCTGTCCAGCCTTGATCTTGCATGGGTCATGTCTAATCTGCACCTAAGACACTTGGGTTGCCTGCTTTCCTTTGTATGCAAAAGAACTGTCATTCTGCCCCTGAAGCCCAAGGGTGAAAGATGAACTTTGTGTCCAAAATTCAAGACATGGAAGCATAGATGTCAGAAGAAAGCTGTCAGGACAGATAGGTGTGCTTGCACGTGGCCTCCTCCAGGCTTCTTCTCACAAGCTCCTGAAATGCTGGGCCTTGAGAAAAAATAGCCAGTGGAAGCCTGGAGAATCCTAGGAGAAGCAGGCAGGGCAATGCATGTTGAAGAGATTCCACAAAAAGAGAGGTGGTGAATTCCAGGTGGGGGACTGGTGAGCAAGGTAATGCAAGGCAAGGAAGGGGTTCAAGGACAAGGCCAGACAAGTGGTGGCTTTGCCAGGCAACACAAAAGAGAGGGAGACAAGGCAATAAGAGTCCGAGAAGGAGAAGGAAATGAAAGATTGGAGCTGGACAAATGGGAAGGAAAAGAAGGATAGGTGAGCAAGTCAATACAAGGCACTGGGTTGCTATGAAGGGCAAGGGAAGGACATGCATGGGTCAGGAAGGCAAGGGAAAAGAAAGGAATTGTCAGCAATGACAAGGAAATGCAAGATTGGGTAGGAAAGGCAAGGCAATGTGGGGGAGGGATAGGCAACACAATGGGTATCTTAACAGGAAATGTCCATGCACAGCAAGGCCGAAGAAGAAGTGGTAGAGAGGTCAAGGTGGGAAATAGGTGAGTGTGTGCAGCTAAGAAAGAAAGAAAGAAAGTGCGTAGCTCTCGTGTCTCTGTGTGTGTGTGTGTGTGTGTGTGTGTGTGTGTGAAGTTTGCAGGATGTAAAGCAAAGAAAGGTGTCTCTTGATTGTGGAGTGAATGGATGTTTTTGAACGTAAGTGGCAAGGTCCAAGCAACCTTTTCATCCTGGTACATCTGTGTGTGTGAGACATAGTCAGAAACGTCTCCTTTTAGATTCAGACTGCAAGCAGGACATAGAATGTGACTGTGTGAATAGCTGAGCAGGAAGGCACATCACATCAGCATGTTTCAACAGAAGCAGTTAGTGCGAGAAGGAGATGGACGTGTGGGACTCCAGCAATATGGCAATGCACTCAGCTGAGAAGCAAAGTGCAATGCCTCGGTGTGTGCTCTGAAAATAAAAGGCTGCAAGGAAAAAGCAAGGGGACAGGCCAGTGAAATCTTTCTGTCCTGGCACACTGAGCTGTTTGAAGGTGAACCGCTGTTTGGTTTCACTAAGGACTCGGAGACATGGAGAGGATGTGCTTGTCCATGTAGCTGAGAAGGAAAGTGAGAATCACCGGTACGTTTGGCAGAGTTTGTAGGCTGCGAGGAGAAGGTGACGGCCAGGCCTGGCTTTTGGCTGTGGCACTTGTTGCAAGGAAGAAGCTGCTGGATGGTTAAGCTTTTGGGGATCTGCAAGAGTGAAAGACTACGCTGGTACCTCATAAAACTAATGCTTGTTGATCATCTGGCTGAATCTATGACATAAACCAGAAGTGAAATTTCCCCCCATTTCCCTCAGTTTTTTCACCTTTTCATCCAACAGCCTGGGCCTTTTTGAAGCTGCTGTCAAACGCCTTGCCTTGGAAGCTAGAAGTATCTCAGTTCACCTGCTAAGAAACAGGGAAAAGAGCTCAAGTCAATTTCAGAATTGCCCTGAGCAGAGCTGGTGTTTCGGTACCGTAAATTTCCATTGCGAATATGTGCAAAAATCACCATTTTATTAGGCAAACATTTGAAATACACTAGCAGCTTCATCTTCTTGTCACTGCAGTCCTTGGAAGTTTTGCTATTTACTGAAACAGGAAACAGGTCAAACACGAGAAGCTTAAGAATCCAAGCTCACTGCCATTGTACAAATAGCACAAACTTGATGAATTCAAGTTACCATTGTAACATACAGAATGGCTCTATTCAAGAAAATGGATGTGTCGTCCTTCACGGGGGCAGAAAACCTTTCTACCACGTGAACTCTGGGAGTAATCCATCATGCCTCAGTGTGCTGTGGCTGCTCAGAGAGCTACACGATGGGTCTCTTTGCCTATGGCACTCTCAGGGCTCAAAGCTGCACATAAACTCCCCCTCCTTACAGACACGCTAGTAAAGCCCACCGAAAATGCCGTTCTCCAGACAGCTTACTGAAACCAGCTAGGAGTTCCCAGCATCACGCTGGGCACTTCTGTCCACAGATGGCTTTGCTTTTAATGAACCAGAACAGAGCTGCGTTTTTCTAGTCTTTAGCTCTACTAAGGTATTTGATGTAACATGGCGAGAAAAAATCTCTTTCGACAATGATAATAACAGAGGGGATAATGTACCTTTTGCTGCTATCTTCTTTTGCTGCTCCATTTTGCTTGCTTTGTTATTGCTTTCTGTCAAAGAAACGCCAGCAAAATCCCTCATCAAGTCCTGCTGTGAAGACAGACTGCCAGAAAGGTAGAGAAACTTTGAACCTTTCCAAGACCCTTGTAGCACATGTCTTGGTCAATTGGTATGCAGATCCTTTCTTCCAGCGGGACTTTTTTGCACCGTTAGCGCACATTGAACTGAATCCCGTACAAAAGCAGTGAATAGAGGAATTGTTCTCTTTCCATTGGAATGGTGATAAAAATGCGTATCAAATAAAAGCATTTTAGAGCAGCAGGAAGATTTTCTATGTAGCTAGCAAATCATAAAAAGATGCATATTTACCGGTGGGGTTCCTCTCGGAATTTCAAAGAATTCCAGACAGAAAACACAGCTTAGTAAACTGCAAATCTAAATCACAGTATCTAGAAAGGTGACATGAAAAAGAGCAAGAGGAAGAAAACCAAAAAGAAAACCAAAGGAAGCCAGAAATAAGGCACAACCTCTCCTCCTTCTCCGCTTACTACAGTACCTTAGAAGTACCTGTGAGTGTCCTAACAGTCACATAAGTAGAAAACTGTGCCAAGAACAATTGTGGAAACTGGAAAACCGTGCTATCCCAACAGAAACATAGGGTTTGCTTTCACGACGATTAAATCTGCATGCAATGCGTACGGTAAGGGTATGTTTTGTATGTTCAAAAACAATTCAAAAATATTTCCAAATTGAAGGGGCTGCTTTTTATTTCTTTTGAATTACTTGGCTAAATATGGTGCACGTTAAAATACTGCAGAGATGTGGTTCATTTTACAGATGCCAACTGCAAAGGAGGGAAGCATTTTGTGTGCTTAAGAAAGTCAAGTATTGGAGAGTGTTTTTGTTACTTCTTTAGAAGGTTAGAATATGCGTAAAAGATGCTAGCTGGGGACTTACAATTAATGAATTATTTACTGTCACTAGGTCAAATGACATTAGCTTTCAAAAAGGAAAAGGAGTCTTATTCCACGTGCCAATGTTAAAGTAGATTACTAAGCCTTCAGCAGAATATGGATATGAAGAGGGATATGACATGAAAGGGTAAGCAACACTGGTGACAGCAAAAGGCTTACCTGCTTCACACAAATACAGGAGATAAAATACTATTTTTACACAAACATTGCTATCCAGAGCTTTCCTTGAAAAGTTTCACTGCCAATCATGACAGTAAAATTCTGAGTGACAGTAAAATTCACTCTATCATGAATAAAATTTACTCAATCATGACAGCAAAATTTGCTCAATGATGAGTAAAATTCTTAGTGTAAGCGAAGTACCTTAAGCAAAGGGTAGCTCAAGCATAACTGGCATTTGATGTCAACAAAGGCAACTTGGCCTGCACGTGTCACATCTACTGCATTCAAAAGCTTACTCTGTCTCAGATTCCTTTTGAGGGATACCAAGGCAAGCCGTTAAACTGCATGAAAATGATGACTTAAAGGAGGATATATTAGAAGACTGGAATAATGGTTAATGTTCTTTTCCTTCCAACTGCTTTGTTTGCCCGTTTAAATTTTTTAAGTCCTTCCTGGTATCACCGTGGTAGCAGTGCAGCAAGTGTTTGGTTGTAAGCTGTCCATATTGCCAGCTTCTGGACTGCCTTCAGAAAACTTCCCACTGGTTTTGTCTAGAAATCACAAGCAGTAGAGATGACAAAGACTGCAGAAACCTTCTCATCTCCTTCTAGAGCAGGAGCGTGTCTTTGACCCACTCTTAACTAGACGACTTTCATCAGTCATGAGAGAGTCTCATGTTCAAGAGCTAAGCAATGACAGCTGTAAATGACAAAAAGCACACTGATATTTTCTTGGGACTCCAGCACAGAGCAATGAAGGAGCTTGAATTCACCTTCTTGGAAAGTTTTAAAATGCACATGAAGTTTAGGAGAGGAGCTAAGCCATGGTAACTTTTGTTGAGTATGTCTGCGTAGACAGAGTTTCTATCACCGCAGAAGGAAGGAATGTCATTTAACCCACATAATCATCTCTAGCTGCTAAGCTGCGCTTACTGCAGATTATCCGCAACATATTTTACGGGGTGAGCTTTTATGTGTAATCCCTGAGTAACATTCCAGAGAGAAGTATTTTGGAGGGGGGGAAAGCCCAACTCTTAACTGTTTCAAATAATGGTTACATTTGAAAGTCAAAAAAGATGTAAAACCTTTCTTTCCTAGACCTATTACCAGCACAAACTGTACCAGAATTTACGACGCTTTTATTATGGCAGCATAACTCTACCGTGGACGCTCTCGCTCTGGACTATTCCTTAAGAAACAAAGTCCCCGAGAGAACTAAAACAAAATTAGCCAAAAATATTGGGCTGGATGATTTCAAAGGCTATGTACTAAAGGCCAAACACTTGTAATAATAGTAATGAGCGGACTAAAAGTTAAAGCATTACTCAGTTCAAAGATATCTTGTTCTCACAGAAGACTGTAAAAAAACTCTATTTTTCTGGGTCTGTTTTGTGCATTTAGATGTACCTTCTACTCCTTTCCACTGTATGCGAATGTTTATGACAAGGTGGGAGGACCTCATGCAACCTTCTAGAAGTAAAGAAAGACAAGCCAGTCAAGAAAGGCAAAATTGTTAATGGCAGGTGGAAAGAGGGAGGCCAAGAATAGAAAACAAAAGAACAATAATAATTGAACGCCCTCCCTGTCTTCTGTGAAAAGAAAAGGCACAGACAAGAAAGAACAACTGCAAAATTCTCACGAGAAAAACGCACTTGATCTGGCTCAAGTATTTTGTGCTACATTTCTTGCTGTTTTCTCATGCCAAACATCTTAACCATTGAAGGTGTCCCTTTTCTCTTTCTGGAATACAGCTAGGAAGATGGCTGTGTCATTGCTGTCAAGCTGTTATTCTCAGAGGTGTCCAGTTGAAAGTCCTAGATGAACTACTTTGCTCTGTCTCTTTAATATGGCATGACTTAACCACTTACAGTTTCAGCAGCTGAACTTGCCCAGCCCTACAATTCTTTAATCTTTGAATGGTTATATTAGCTCCTTGGCAACTGGCATTTGTAAGTCCATGCAACTGTGCAGAATTTGCACGATGAGATGATGCCAAATGAGTCATGGCAGTAGATTAACTAGGACATGCAAAGCAGAGAGGAGGGAATGAGAGCACAAGAAGAGGGTACAATCTCCTTTTTTTCTGCAACAGGGCTAACACCGTAGAAATCAAAAGGAACACAAATCCTCCTAGGGGTAGTTCTTGCAAAAAACAAAGACTTCTTTTTGTGTTCACAGATCACAGCAAAATGCGGATGACAAAACCAGGCCATTAAGTCACATCCAGTATGAAGCAGTATGAAAGAGGAAAGCAGCTGAGAGCGTCAACCCTGCTGAGTAGTCTCAGTATTCTTCTCGACATTAGCAGAAATTTGAAATGAGTCTCTGAAAATTACAAAGGAGGCAGAAGAAAAGGGAGCAATGACTCCTCTGGCATAGTGTTTCCTAACAGGGATCTTCAAAATGTAAAGATTGTATCATCCTTTCAACTGAAGGAAGGTATTAAAACAACAGGAAGGAAATGGCATCACATGCTAGAAAGACTGGGCAGTGCACTTCTAGACAGAAAGGCCACTGATGGAAAACCGACTAAACTGGCCCCAATGCAGCAGCATTGTATTAAAGCCCAAAAATACCCACCGCTTCACTCTTTGCCATTCCATTCATATGGACACAGCAGCTCTGCAACATTCCTACTGATCATCTCCTTGGCAAACTGGGAGTGAGGGTCCCTAGTGATGCAGAGTCCCCAGGCAAGTGCAGAGGGGAGCTGCTTTTTTGCAAAAACCAGGCTTTTGAAGCACTCAGGCCTTTATCAGTTCCATAGCTTTAAGCCATAACAAAATTCATTCAACCAACCATCATACGCCACGCTGTGAACACGTGACCATTCTAGAACTTGTTGATCTACCTCTGATTCAGCGGCCTCACCTTCCCATAGTCCTTTTCTACTTAGCCAAAGTATCGGGCCTCAGCCCAAGGCCTTCCTTTTGTAAGCTTCTACCTATATGCAGCAGCAAACCACTACTTTCTTCCGTGCCAAGAGTTTAAGTAGATGATTTGCATCTGCCCTTCCAGTGAAACATAATGGGGAGAGAAAATTCTGTCGGAAATGTTCAGTCATTCAGTTTTCTAGACAGGCCAAATCAAAAGAAAAGCAAGCTATAGGATTGTGTACTTGCTCTTACAAAGCACCTGCTGCCCTCTGACAATGAACTAGCAGAAAACCAGCAAAAATAAGACTTGAGGCAAACAAGCCTTTGAAGGGAATTATGACATGATAAAGAAAGACAACACATTTCCAGCTTGTTGAGATACTTGAAATGTCAGCAAAGGCTTGAGGGCAAAGGCTGAACGAATGGGGAAAGGTTACAAGAATCCCAAGAAAAACATGACCATGGATTAAAAGAATCCCAACAGGTCAACTGACCTGTTGAAGTTTTCAGGAAATCAGTGGCTGCTGATTTAGATAGGCCATTCAAGTTAATTTCCCCGTGCACCTTCCACTCCTTTTTCACCTGTCACCATCACAGGGTGAATTGGGACCATGGAATCACAATTCTTTGGATTCTGTTCTTAGCTTTAGGAGACAACTACAGCAGCTGAAGTAGCTGTTACTGATGTGATACCCAGGAACACAGAGTTGACATATTTCATTCATGTCCAATCACAACTAGCCATATCTAAGAGGATAGGATTGGCCTCTTTTCATGATGCTTTTCTTATTTTACAGCCTGCTATGATTCTGCTGAAACTTTTTCATTAGTTTCTCTCTAAAAAGGAGAAAGTCCAATGTCCCTCCCTACTGGTGCAGGTTTACCATTCGGTTTGTCGAGTCTAAAAATGGAATTGGAACTAGCAGGAATTACTGTGTTTAAAGCGTCCGGTCCGTTCAGACAGTCTCAGGTCGATAAAAGCCTAGATGTTATTGGCTAAATACTGTTTCCCCCAAGAGCGGACGCACGCAATTTAATCCAACTTTTTATAACAAACGCCAATAATACAGAATCCAGTCATACAAAAGAGTCACAAAGAAGCAGGAAGAATTATCGGACCATTTATGGTAGCAAACTTCTCACCTTCTTTTGGAGTGAGCATAATCTGCTAGCTGAAGTAGCAAACTTGAGGACAGAAATCGCCCTACTATTGAGAAGTTGTTGACAAGAGAACCACCTAAGCTGTGTGACTTTCCCTTTTCTATTCATTGGTCAAGCCTAGTAGCCTAAAATTTACGGGCTCAATCAAAGACAAATGCAATCTAGTCAGAGGTCTATGAAAAGTCCAAAACTAATCAGAATTCTTCTTAGACAATGGAAATGGAAGCAGAGCTACCAATTTCCTTGCCACATATCCCTAAAACTCATTCCTTTCTAGTCATAACTAATGTATAGCCACCAGTACAATCAGGAAAAGATGAAACTTACAGATGTCAGCAAGGGAAGGATTTGAAAGAACTATTCCCATTATTCATCGTCTAGACAGCAACGATCATTAAAATCAGAGCCCTTTTAGAAGGGCTTTCCTTGTGGGAAATTCAGGACTCCAGGACAACGGAGCAAGAGGATTAAGCAGAAGCCGTTGATTGTTGACACGATGCACTTACACATTCTAAATCTCTGCACATGCCAGGCCCGCATTTTTATCTTGGTGCCTTTGTTATGTCCACACATTCTGTGTGTACCTCTCAAAAGATACGTTTGGTTACAGTCCAGGCGCTTTGCTGCCCCCCGTTATCGAGTTCTTGTAGTCTTGGAATTTGGTTTCTCAACTTCTCTTTCTTCTTTTAGCACGGCTTATGTCTTAGTAACCTTGATGAATTCCAGAGGGCTCTGAGAAAATTCTGATAAGAACATATTCCAGCTGGATGGCTGGTGCACCCTGTAGTCTAAGAGGTTCAGCTACATTGCTACAATTTCCCCCTTCTTCATCTTGCACCAGCTAAACCCTTTTCACTGTATTTACTTCCAAGAGGCTCACCAGTTTCATGATGCATGGAATAACAAGAAGCAATCTAATAATGACTACTAGTAACAACAAAGTTCCCTTGACAAGATCTTCCAACCATCGAGTTGTTTCCCATCTCTCAAACCATTCATGCGTAACCCTCTCATTCCCAATCAATTTCTTCATGTTATCTTGTCCTTGTTTGAGTTTCCAGTGAATGACTGCAGAAGGGTTAGAGAGGTTCAAAAAACACATTCCTTCAAAATCCTCACACTCGTGCCCATGTGCTAACAAGAAAGCTAGAGCAGCATTATTTTGCAGTGTGCAATGACTAATGGTATCTACACCAGTGAGAAGCTGATTTAAAATCGCTGATCTTACCTTGAGTTGGTTGACCACCCAGCATCGCAACTTATTAAGCATACTCAAAGCTTGACCAACAGCGACACCTGCTGTCAGGAATGGCACAATTAATCGAGAGGAGTGCCCAAACCTGTACACAACTGAGGCAAGGGCGTCTTAAGCGTATGCTTCTTCTTCTGATCCCGGGAGGCGAAGAATCGAGTTCTTCGCGCCCAGAGCATTGTGCCGGTGGCGGTACGCTCCGGTGCGGCGCTTGTGCCGAAAGACGCCCGGGACACAATGCCGGTGGTGTTAATATTTGTTTGTCGCGTTTCGGAAGCTGCTGCTAGCCGAGTCCCCCGGAGGCGAAGAAGCGGCTTCTTCGCACACAGAGCATTGGGCCGGTCGCGGTGAGCGCTGGAGAGCGGCTTGTGCCGAAAGACGCCGCGTACCGGCACTTAGCATCGGAGAGCTCCGTATCTCTGTCTTCTGCGTGTCTTGCCGCTCAACATTCAGCAAGAAGCTTTTTCACCATATCTTGCAAAGAGAAACTCTGCCAGTATAGAAAACATCCAAAATCCTGTTCTAAAGCTTGCACAGAGGTCTGCAAAGAGTTTTGCAATACGGAAAAGATAGTTGTGCAGAACTCGTTCTTTCCGAATATAATAACAATGGAAAAGGCAGGAGAGTGGTAAAGTACTGGTTTCTCTAAGTCTGAATGCTGCCCACACTGTTCCTGTGTGGTGCGGCTTGCATCTTCGCTTTTGGGAAGATGCCGTGCTCTCCGTCTCCCGGAGGCGAAGAAGCGGCTTCTTTGCGCACAGAGCATTGTGCCGAGCGCAGGGAGCTCCTAAGAGCGGTTTGTGCCGAAAGAAGCCGGGGACCGGCACTTAGCATCGGAGAGCTGCGTATCTGCGTCTTCTGCGTGTCTTGCCGCTCAACACTCAGCAAAAAGCTTTTCCACCATATCTTGCAAAGAGAAACTCTGCCAGTATAGAAAACATCCAAAATCATTTTCTAAACGTGCACGGAGGTCTGCAAAGAGTTTTGCAGGAAGGAAAAGATAGTTGTCCAAAACTCGTTCTTTTTGAATATAATATCATTGGAAAAGGCAGGAGATTGGTAAAAATACTGTTTTCTCTAAGTCTGAATGCTGCCCACACTGTTCCTGTGTGGTGCGGCTTGCATCTTCGCTTTTGGGAAGATGCCGTTCTCTCCGTCTCCCGGAGGCGAAGAAGCGGCTTCTTCGCACACAGAGCATTGGGTCGGTCGCGGTGAGCACCTAAGAGCGCTTTGTGCCGAAAGAAGCCGGGGACCGGCACTTAGCTTCGGAGAGCTGCGTATCTGCGTCTTCTGCGTGTCTTGCCGCTCAACACTCAGCAAAAAGCTTTTCCACCATATCTTGCAAAGAGAAACTCTGCCAGTATAGAAAACATCCAAAATCATTTTCTAAACGTGCACGGAGGTCTGCAAAGAGTTTTGCAGGAAGGAAAAGATAGTTGTCCAAAACTCGTTCTTTTTGAATATAATATCATTGGAAAAGGCAGGAGATTGGTAAAGTGCTGTTTTCTCTAAGTCTGAATGCTGCCCACACTGTTCCTGTGTGGTGCGGCTTGCATCTTCGCTTTTGGGAAGATGCCGTTCTCTCCGTCTCCCGGAGGCGAAGAAGCGGCTTCTTCGCACACAGAGCATTGGGTCGGTCGCGGTGAGCACCTAAGAGCGCTTTGTGCCGAAAGAAGCCGGGGACCGGCACTTAGCTTCGGAGAGCTGCGTATCTGCGTCTTCTGCGTGTCTTGCCGCTCAACACTCAGCAAAAAGCTTTTCCACCATATCTTGCAAAGAGAAACTCTGCCAGTATAGAAAACATCCAAAATCATTTTCTAAACGTGCACGGAGGTCTGCAAAGAGTTTTGCAGGAAGGAAAAGATAGTTGTCCAAAACTCGTTCTTTTTGAATATAATATCATTGGAAAAGGCAGGAGATTGGTAAAAATACTGTTTTCTCTAAGTCCGAATGCTGCCCACACTGTTCCTGTGTGGTGCGGCTTGCATCTTCGCTTTTGGGAAGATGCCGTTCTCTCCGTCTCCCGGAGGCGAAGAAGCGGCTTCTTCGCACACAGAGCATTGGGTCGGTCGCGGTGAGCACCTAAGAGCGCTTTGTGCCGAAAGAAGCCGGGGACCGGCACTTAGCTTCGGAGAGCTGCGTATCTGCGTCTTCTGCGTGTCTTGCCGCTCAACACTCAGCAAAAAGCTTTTCCACCATATCTTGCAAAGAGAAACTCTGCCAGTATAGAAAACATCCAAAATCATTTTCTAAACGTGCACGGAGGTCTGCAAAGAGTTTTGCAGGAAGGAAAAGATAGTTGTCCAAAACTCGTTCTTTTTGAATATAATATCATTGGAAAAGGCAGGAGATTGGTAAAGTACTGTTTTCTCTAAGTCTGAATGCTGCCCACACTGTTCCTGTGTGGTGCGGCTTGCATCTTCGCTTTTGGGAAGATGCCGTTCTCTCCGTCTCCCGGAGGCGAAGAAGCGGCTTCTTCGCACACAGAGCATTGGGTCGGTCGCGGTGAGCACCTAAGAGCGCTTTGTGCCGAAAGAAGCCGGGGACCGGCACTTAGCTTCGGAGAGCTGCGTATCTGCGTCTTCTGCGTGTCTTGCCGCTCAACACTCAGCAAAAAGCTTTTCCACCATATCTTGCAAAGAGAAACTCTGCCAGTATAGAAAACATCCAAAATCATTTTCTAAACGTGCACGGAGGTCTGCAAAGAGTTTTGCAGGAAGGAAAAGATAGTTGTCCAAAACTCGTTCTTTTTGAATATAATATCATTGGAAAAGGCAGGAGATTGGTAAAATACTGTTTTCTCTAAGTCTGAATGCTGCCCACACTGTTCCTGTGTGGTGCGGCTTGCATCTTCGCTTTTGGGAAGATGCCGTTCTCTCCGTCTCCCGGAGGCGAAGAAGCGGCTTCTTCGCACACAGAGCATTGGGTCGGTCGCGGTGAGCACCTAAGAGCGCTTTGTGCCGAAAGAAGCCGGGGACCGGCACTTAGCTTCGGAGAGCTGCGTATCTGCGTCTTCTGCGTGTCTTGCCGCTCAACACTCAGCAAAAAGCTTTTCCACCATATCTTGCAAAGAGAAACTCTGCCAGTATAGAAAACATCCAAAATCATTTTCTAAACGTGCACGGAGGTCTGCAAAGAGTTTTGCAGGAAGGAAAAGATAGTTGTCCAAAACTCGTTCTTTTTGAATATAATATCATTGGAAAAGGCAGGAGATTGGTAAAAATACTGTTTTCTCTAAGTCTGAATGCTGCCCACACTGTTCCTGTGTGGTGCGGCTTGCATCTTCGCTTTTGGGAAGATGCCGTTCTCTCCGTCTCCCGGAGGCGAAGAAGCGGCTTCTTCGCACACAGAGCATTGGGTCGGTCGCGGTGAGCACCTAAGAGCGCTTTGTGCCGAAAGAAGCCGGGGACCGGCACTTAGCTTCGGAGAGCTGCGTATCTGCGTCCTCTGCGTGTCTTGCCGCTCAACACTCAGCAAAAAGCTTTTCCACCATATCTTGCAAAGAGAAACTCTGCCAGTATAGAAAACATCCAAAATCATTTTCTAAACGTGCACGGAGGTCTGCAAAGAGTTTTGCAGGAAGGAAAAGATAGTTGTCCAAAACTCGTTCTTTTTGAATATAATATCATTGGAAAAGGCAGGAGATTGGTAAAGTGCTGTTTTCTCTAAGTCTGAATGCTGCCCACACTGTTCCTGTGTGGTGCGGCTTGCATCTTCGCTTTTGGGAAGATGCCGTTCTCTCCGTCTCCCGGAGGCGAAGAAGCGGCTTCTTCGCACACAGAGCATTGGGTCGGTCGCGGTGAGCACCTAAGAGCGCTTTGTGCCGAAAGAAGCCGGGGACCGGCACTTAGCTTCGGAGAGCTGCGTATCTGCGTCTTCTGCTTGTCTTGCCGCTCAACACTCAGCAAAAAGCTTTTCCACCATATCTTGCAAGGAGAAACTGTGCCAGTACACAAAACATCCCCGATCTTCTTCTAAAAGTTGTACAGAGGACTGCAGAGTGTTTATCAAGAAGAAAAACATCGTGTCCCAAAACTCCTTTTATTCGAATATAATGTGAATGAAAGGGCAGGAGAATGCTAAAGTACTCGTTTCTATCAATTTGAAAGGTGCACACGCTATATCGGTGTGCTGCGGCTTGCATCTTCGCCTTTGGGAAGCTGCCGTTCTCTCCATCTCCCGGAGGCGAAGAAGCGGCTTCTTCGCGCACAGAGCATTGTGCCGGTGGCGGTGTTCTCCAGAGAGCGGCTTCTGACGAAAGACGCCCTGGCAGGGGGCTTCGTTTCGGAGAGTTCTTTACTCTGCCTTCTGTCTCTCTCGTCGCATAAAACTGAGCAAAAAGCTTTTTTACTATGTCTTGCCAGGACAAACTGTGCCCGTACGGAAAGCATCTCCGCTCTTGTTCTAGAAGTTGCACGGAGGTCTGCAGAGTGTTTAGCAAGAAGCAAAAGAAAGTTGTCCAAAACTCCTTCTTTTTGAAGGGTAATGTGAATAGAAAAGGCAGGAGAGTGCTAAGGTACTGTTTTCTTTAGGTTTGACAACTGCACACACACTCCCCATGTTGTGCGACTTTTTTCTTGGCTTTTAAAGACGCGGCCGCGGTCTCCGTCTCCCGGAGGCGAAGAAGCCGCTTCTTTGCACACAGAGCATTGTGCCGGTCGCGGTGCGATCCGGAGCACGGCTTCTGCCGAAAGACGCCCGGGAGCGGCCCCTACCTTCGGAGAGCTCCGTATCTCTGAATCTGCGTCTCTTGTCGCCTACATCTTAGCAAAAAGCTTTTCTACTATGTCTCGCAAGGAGAAACTGTCCCAGTACAAAAAGCATCCTTGGTCTTTTTCTGGAAGTTGCACGGAGTGTCAGCAGAGTGTTTAGCAAGAAGCAAAAGAACGTTGTCCAAAACCCCTTTTCTTCCAATGTTAATGTGAATTGAAAAGGCAGGAGAATGAGGAAGTGCTGTTTTCTGTACGTTTGAAAGCTGTCACAAGGAGAAACTCTATCAGCACCTCAAGTTTTCCTCCATTTTACTCCCGATATTTCTTTTGCTGTGCAGTCAAGAAGCACCCTTCGTTCTTAGTTATGCTGCAGGTTGTCTTCAAATGGCTTTGCTTTCTGTCCCCTCCTCCCCATTTCTAACAGGCACAAGCACATTCCCTTCCCGGAACAAAATCCTGGTAATAGAGCCAGGAAGACTACGCTTTGACTTTGAGAGCCACAACTTATTTAAGAGAAAATAGTCCATTCTTTGAGACCCAATATCACACATCTGTGTGCAGGAGGAAGAGGGGTGCGTGCGTGCGTGAATGGGAAGTGTACTCGCCAACAAACTAGAGCCAATATTAGTAACCAACATGTAACAAGTGTGGACGTATATAATTCCCTGCTCTTTTTTGGATCTTTTTTCTTAAAGGTTATTTTGCTTTTAAAAATTTTCTAGTCATTTGAGAGATTCTTCTTTGTTTGTGTGAGAATAGAAATCTCCATAAAGCTTACTACGTAAAAGCAGGGTAATCTTTTGGACTTGATGATGACTATTTGGGAGATGATATTTTCATCTGCTTGTTTTGGAAATATTTTTGTCACGGAAAGTAGTAAGTTTCAAGATGTGTTTTTAGAAGGTGTAAAAATTGAGATCCTCATTTGTATCAAAGCCATACAAAGAATATCCCTTAAAACCATCCACTCCATCATTTCATTTTTGTATTTTTGTCTTTTCAATAGCTAGTTCTCACTTTCAGATAGCTTTTAAATGCCATGTTTTGACACAATTTTGTTATTCATTTCTAAGCTTCAAAATGATATTTAAAGAAGAGTAATTTCCTGTAACTACTTGACAGTTTGCAAATTAACATCAAAGTGGAGGGAGGGAGGGAAGGAAGTGGCAGAAGGACTTGGCAGAAAGAAGGACATAGTGGGAGGAAGGCAGTGAAGGAAGGAAGTGGGGGAAGGAAAGAAAAGAAAGAAGGAAAGAGAGAAAGAGAAAAAAAAGAAAGAAAGAAAGAAAGAAAGAAAGAAAGAAAGAAAGAAAGAAAGAAAGAAAGAAAGAGAAAGAAAGAAAGAAAAAGAAAGAAAGAAAGAAAGAAAGAAAGAAAGAAAGAAAGAGAAGGAAAGAAAATTCCCAAATGTCAGAAACGTTAAAGATGATAAAATACTTGTGAGTAATTTCCTGTAACTATTTGACAGTTTGCAAATTAACATCAAAGTGGATGGAGGGAGGGAAGGAAGTGGCAGAAGGACGTGGCAGAAAGAAGGACATAGTGGAAGGAAGGCAGTGAAGGAAGGAAGTGGGGGAAAGAAACGAAAGAAGGAACGAGAGAAAGAGAAAGAAAGAAAGAAAGAAAGAAAGAAAGAAAGAAAGAAAGAAAGAAAGAAAGAGAGAGAAGGGAAGAAAATTCCCAAATATCAGAAACGTTAAAGATGATAAAATACTTGTGTGTATGATAAAGAGCGAGGAGTAGATATTAGATATAGTATTGCTAAATGGCCCATAAATGTGAGACCCAAACAGTTCAACTCCTTGGATAGCAGTTTCTCAGCATGAATATGTTATTTCTAGCTTCAACTTCTTACTGCTACTGTACAGAATGATTACCATAGAATAATGGAATGGTTGGGTTTGGAAGGGACCTTAAATTCACCTACGTCCTCCCCAGCATGTCATTGTCAGGGACACCTTCCACTAGACCGCCTTAAGCTCAAAGACCCATTCAAGCTGGCCTTGATCACTTCCAGGAATTGGTCACCCACAACATGTTCTAGTGTCTCACAACCATCTTGGCAAGGAATTTCTTCCCAATAGCCAAAGGAAACCTATCCTCTTCAGGTTTTAAAGCCATCCACACTTTTCCTATCGCTCCGTGCCCTTGTGTAGCTCACCTGCCTCCTTCTGGTAGGCTGTCTTCAGCTACTGGAGAGCTGCTCTAACAATTTGCCCGGAGTCTGCTCTTCTCCAGGCTGAGAAAACGCCTGCGGGACTCCGGCTTGATGACAGACTTCTTGTGCTGCACTGGGGGCTCAGACCATTCTTCTTCTTGGAATTGTTGTAGGATGCTCAGCCACTGTTGACTGTGGTACAGGTACACTGGTCATTGTGGTACAGGTAATAAATAGATGATTGTTTTAATAAAGACCCAATTGAAATGATAAGAGCTAAATTTTAACGCAAAATTAATTGGAGAAAGATTCCTAAACCTGTGGCCCGTTACCCCAGCCCATCCATTGATTGTAAATGACATGCCTTGCAGATGTTATGATACATGAACCAAAGCCAAGTGATGGATACTGCTTAAGATAGATGTTCTACCTGCTTACTGCAATATGTTCTTATCAGTCTAAAACAATCCCCCGAACATGAAGAACAAGAGATTACATCATGAAGTAATGAAGTGCTTGGGTTGAAAGTAAAAGGCATTTGAAAGAAATGGGTTTGGGGGCTAACACAGCAAGATCTCAGAAATGGAGTGCCAGCTTAGGTCTCTGCTTCAGAGACAAGTGAAGCAATTCAGAAGTGTCTTCCTGGGAAAAAGGTTGACAGATCTTTCTGCACAACAGTTAACAGCCGGCATCAGAAATGGGTGCAAATAACATACTAGCCCATACAAGTTTGTCATCCTGGAGTGGAAGGGCCACTCAGACTCATAGCAGTGGTCTTGCTGCTGTGCCTGTTGAAATAGACAGAAAAGAATGAGGAAAACAAATTTTTCCATCTAGTTTGTTTCAGTATTGGTACAAAGACTATTTCCCCGCCCTCAGGAGACAGCAAAAACAGTCCACAACTGAAATGCTTCAGAAATGGAAATGATCTGAATCACAAATATTTCTTTTCACATCAAAATTAAAGCCCAAGTCATAACTGTCAAACAGATAGAACTATTTAAAGATGAATGTACTATACATACTAAAATATTCCCAGAGATAACTATTGTGTCCTTAGTCTGTTTAAAAGTCTAGACTTCCTGGTAAAAAAACTTGTACAGAGCTGAGGTAGCTCCACGACATTCTCTTTTCAGATTAATTAAACTCTTCAGTCTCACCACCGTTACCCATGGATTTCCGTAAGTCCTTGAAAACCAGTAATTTCCCTTTTTTCCTCCTCTGAAAAAAATGACAGTGACAAGAGTTATTTGCACTCCCTATTTTCTGAAAAGCCTGAACATCAAGCCTTAAGAACTTTATCATCAGTTTTACTTCAAACTAAATTTGAAGAGAATGGCAGAAAGAATGGGAGCCTCAAGCAAAAGAATTTAGGCTTCTAATTCTTGGGTTGTCTTCTTACTTACCTAAGACAAGAAGTGGAAAGAGAATAGATTAGAGTTAGCAGCTGTTGAAGATTTGCACGTACTCTTCCACTCTTCCAAGAGGTCAAGGATGCTTTTCTGGCCCTCTCTCCCTCCACAAGCTGCAGCTTCCTTCAAGGCACAGTCACCTGCTGTGGCATGGAGCTCCCCACGAGCTCCATTGTGTTCCTCCACGGTTCTCCAGGGACTGCTGGGAGACAACCTGCTTCATGATGATGTCCTCCAGGGACTGTGGGGGATTCTTTGCTCTGTCAACTGGAGCACCTTCTCCTTCTTCTTGTCTCACTTTACTATCATGCAGCTGCTTCTCACACTCCTTTTTTCCCTCACTTGTCACTGCCTATTCATATGTTTTGTACTTTTGACAATATCTTTTCACAAAGACTGATGGGCTCAGTTGCAGAAATGTGTCTTGCTAGAAAATTGGATACTATAGAAAACCATGATTTTACAGAAAAGAATAGTAGAAGTACAAATATACTGTCAAAGAACCGGAAAACTGACAATCATTCATTGTAATACGTCCCCTCATTTTGCCTTCTTTCTCCTTAAGATCTGGAAAGACTACTGGGCAGTGAAAAACACTACAGTGTTGTTTCAAAGAAAAGACTTTTTTAGGCTTCTAAGGCGCATGTTCCAATTGCTTGAGAAAATTGAGAAAAGGCACTTTGTCTTTTGTGATAAATATCATTAGCCACTAGGGACAAAGTCTGACCAACAACAAGAGCAGATCAAAATCTGATGAGACCAAGCAATATACCTTGAGTGGCCAGGACAGAACCATCGAGTCGTCGAATCTGTTGAATTGGAAGGACCCCATCAGGATCATCATCAGTCCAACTCCTGGCCCTGCCTGGGGCCATCCTTGAACTCCCAAACTCAGACAGTTGTGATGGTGTGACCACTCCCTGGAGAGACTCTTCCAGTGCCCAGCCATTCTCGGGTTAAAAACTTTTTCTTGATACCCGACCTAAACCTCCCCTGACTCAGCTGCATGCCATTTCTTTGAGTCCTGTCTTTGTAGACCTCATTTGAGGACTTTCTAATACCAAGGTGATTCCACCCCAGAGCAGAGCAGAGAAGAGAAGAGAAGAGCAGAGCAGAGCAGAGCAGAGCAGAGCAGAGCAAGACAATCCCCTCCCTTGCCCAGCTGGTGATGCTGTGCCTGATGCACCCCAGGACAGGCTTGGCCCTCCTGGCTGCCAGGGCACTGCTGATGCACATTCAGCTTGCCATTGGCCAGGAGCCTGGGTCCCTTTCTGCAGTGCTTCTCCCAGCCTCTTGCTCCCTCCCCAGTCTATACACCCACCAGGATTGCCCAGTTGCAGGTGCTGAATCCAGCACTTGCCCTTGTTCCACTCCATCTGGTTGGTGATTGCCTGTGGGAATCCTCAAAAACAGAGGGGTTTGGGAAAGCTGCAAAAGGAAGGCCTCAGAGACAGCAGAACTGTCATTGGAGCTAAGCAGTAGTCATAAGGTTTGTCAGCAGAAAAATTAGATGAGAAGTAGAAAAGTAAGGACAAATGGAACAATGGTCTGTGTATTAATGCTTGTCTAGAATAACTCCCTAAGCTACAGCAAAGTATATCTAGGGCGATGTTAGGTAGTTCTGAGCTTAATAACGGAGCTCTGTGCACTGTATCTTAAGGCTTACAAGCAGGTCTTTTATTCGAAAGAAGCGAGCATTGTTCTAAGCCCAGGTACATGTCTTTATAGTGATTGGATAGAAGTACTGTCAATATGCTTTTACTTTGTGTGATTGGTCAAAAAACTTTTCAAGTCAGTTGTAACATTAAGTTCTTTGTCTGCTGCTGGGGACGTGAGCTGCTGGCAGCTTCCCATTGTCATCACCATGTAATGAGACTGATTACTGGAAAAAACCCAGCTTGAGACGCCGTCCCCAGCAGTCCCGCCCCTTTTGTGATTTGTGCATAGACTCCCGGCCAGCAAGAATTGCCCATCTCTCCTATTTGGCAAGATCTCTCTGCAAGGTCTCTGTGCCCTCAAGGGAGTTAGTTCACAGCTCCTCCCAATTTAGTGTCTTTGGCAAACTTTCTTAATATTCCTTCAAGTGCTGTGTCCAGGTTGTTCAAAAGATGTTGAAGAGAACTGGCCCAATGATGATACTGTCTTAGCCACTGAAATAAGTGCTTCATACTTCCTCTTGTGCAGAAATCACAACAAATTTCTTTTCTATCCATGTTTTCTTATGCTCATGCTTTTTATCCCAACAGCAGCTGACACGACATTTACAGGCACAGCAACAGCACACTTTTCCTGCTCTTACTAGACTTAACAATTTTGCAACCGGTCAATCAGTGGCCTTTGCAACTAAAGTCAGACCTTCAGCATTTCTCATTAAATGAATGTCTTCAGAAGAAAACTTTGCTGCCTACTCTGTACGACTGAAGAATAGATGATAATGAGTTAGCATCACAATCAGTTAAGTACAGAGCCTATCCTTTAGCAGGGAAAAAATTAAAAGAAGAGCTCTTTTATGCAACAACTATCTGAGAAACAAAACAACTAGGATCTTCCACAGGGTTCCCTGCAGTAGAAATGTACTTGGATGAATGCAGAAGATAAAAGATGTGGTTTTGAAAGGCTATGTCCTTGCTAAGCTAAATTGGATCTCATCCTGTAGATGAAAGATCAAGGAGCTCAAAGCGGAGCTAGAGAGACATGTCCAGATAATGAGATAGGGCAAAGCATTTTCCAAGATAATTAAGCATTCTGGTGGACTGGCCAGTTAGGTTAAATCTGCCACACCCATTCACTTTTGGGGATTGAACTGTGGAGTGCTAAACCGTATCTGCTGCTGTGCAAAGTAAAAGAGATCCATCCAAATTGTACAGTTAGTGAGAACACTCTCACTCTCAATTGTAAAACACTTCATAAGCTATTAATCAGTCTTAGGAACAAAATGAAATAAAGTTGTTATGCCATCTGGGAATGGGAAAACATCTTCAAAATATTTTTTTCTCTATGTTTTCTTCTTTTTTCTTTTTTTCTTTTTTATTTTTTTAATCCCACATTATGTGATTGATAATTTCAACCATTCTGGAATGCTTTTAACAGATGAACCCAGCATAGTAGTTTTATTACCGGCTCTTGTCCCTTACATGCTTCAGTACAGGTTTGGAATATACTCCCCAGTCAATTAGTGTTTTTTTTATCTCTTTTCCCAGAGACAACTTTTAAAGGACTACTTAACCCCTAAAAATCATAATTTCTCTGGTTTCTCCAAGCTTTTTGAGAAAGCTGTTTTGGTTTTGTTTTGGTTTGTTGCTTGTTTTGTTTTATTGCATCATTCCTAATGTCTTCAGACCTACTACAAGAAGAAGTTAAAAATAGATCTTATTTGAAGAGACTGTTAAAGCTAATGAACTGCCAGTCTTGGTATTTGTATCTTTCTAAATCCTTTAAAGTCCAAGGTTGCCTTCCTGAATCCTCAGTTACTTAGAAAACATTGTGTTTAGAAAACAGACCCAGTTCAATTGCTTCTGCAAACTCACCTTCATTGTATAGGATTGTACTTCAAGAAATCTTGCTTCATTCAAACATTGGAAGTACAGATTTGACATCATCTGTGACCCTTCCATCTGTCTGAACTGTATTTCATTGTGTGAGTTCCTCAGTTGCTTCAAATAAGGACAGAATCTTTTCAATTTGCATAGCATGTTATGTGAAGATCTCCTGTCTGCTTTCTTCACTTGCTTTAATGGGAAGACAAGGGAAATACATTTTGAATGTTATCTTTTAGAGTCTACTTTTACCTACCAGTGTGCTTCTATGGACTAGAACCAATTTCAGCTTGAAAGAAGGTATTGTCATGATCCACTCATACCAACGGATTGGTTAACTGGTTGGTTGGTTAACTGATCTGGGAGTGCAACAGACAACCTGGAAAGGGGATTGCAGTATCAATCCAAACAAATGCACCTTTATAGAATGACCACAGCAAATGCCTGAAAGGAATCAGGGAGAGGAAAAGAATAAAAAAGAGGGGGAGAAAGAGAGAGGAGTATAGCTACCAAACATGGAGAGACTAAGTCTTCTTAGTCCAGCCGATAGAGTTTGCATAGTCACGTTGGGAAGGTCTCAAAGTCCTGGTGAACTCAAGGTTCCATTATAGTCCATTGCTGAGGGGGGAAACAGAATCTTGAAATGGCTGAGGGGGAACAGATCCAATCAAGAAGAAGAAGTCTATTGAAATTGCTGAGGGGGAAAAAGGTATTGAAGACGGGTACAGACAGTCCATGTTCTCAGCAGGATAAGTCAGTAGCAGCAGTGAGTGGGACCCACTGTTTCAGGACTGCTTTCTGGGGGAAACCAGTCTAGGTCCTGTAGGCACATCTCTAGGCAACACTCAGCAGGCATCCTGCTTCAGTCAGGCCAGCACCCCTGCATCAGAATTACAGGTGTCTCAGTCTCAGTCCTTGGGAGGGGGGCTTCAACCTCGGTGCCTCACGGTGGTAGTGGAGCAGAGGAAGGATTTTCCATGGGGGGGCTACCAAGTTGCCCCAGCAAGTTCATCTGGCCAAGAGGTGGGAAAATTCCTGGTCTATTGTCGTGAAGCAGGTGCAAGCATATAGGCTGGGTCGCCCTTTGGCAGGCCCTGCTAGAAGCAGTCACTGAAGACACAGCTGTGAACAATCCCTTGGCAGGCCAGAATTCTGCTCAGGGGCCTCAGGACTTTTGGTGTTCATCCATTACTGGCAGGCCAGAGGTCCCATCGGGGTCCTCAGGGTCCTGATATCGGTCCTGTGGACGGTCGTGAGGCAAATGGGGGGAACCTCAGACCGTCTTTCACAGCACCTGGTGACTCACGACAGGCTTCAAAGGGTCTTCATCAGCAGTGTTCTGTACTATTGTTGTATACTTGTCGCACATTGGTAGCATATCCTGGAAAGCAGAGACAATACGTCAGACAGAGAGAGAGAAGGGAAGGACAAGAAAAGATAAAAAAAGGCGGGGGTAAGGAAACAAGAAACAACTATAATAACAGTAATTTAAACCATATTATTTTGAAACATTTTTTTCAAATATCTGAAACTAATCACAAATAATCAAAGGCAATAAAGCAATAAACAAATCAACAACAGTTCATTTAAAATATTTTTTTTTCAAAACAATTCACCAAAAATCAAAAGTAATTTTCTTATAATCGTCAAAGAAAATTGAAGACGATTTCAAAACACATCCTCTCATTTGTAGTCGCCTTGTGTCAATAGTCTTGGAGATGTCCACAGTGAAAAGGACATCAGCCCAGTTGTGTGCATTAATTACAGACATCAATTTTGTTAACTCTTTCATCATTCTCCAATTCATAATGAGTAAGATTGCTGATTAAAAAACCCCAATCAAAACGAAACGCAAAAGGGCAATGATGGGATGACACATACTGTTCAGGACTCTTGTGGCAGTAGGTGACCACCCAAAAAGAGTATCCTACCACCTGTGTTCAGCATCTTTTCTTACTCTCTCTATGACATGGTGTATTTCTTTCACATTGTGATGAACAGTTACCAGTGCTTTCTGTCTATTCTTCTTGATCTTCTCCAATATTTCAATGAAGTCCTGATGAAGCAAAGATTGCTTTACCAAAGTAATGTTCATCCCAATGGGAGTAGGTAAATGTCCTGGTTTAGGGCAAATTTGGGAGAAAACCTCCAAAAGGTGGACCCTCCAGAAAACAAACCCACATGGCCCCTCCCCCCAACCAGGTCGGGAAGGATTCCTTGGAAACAAGTGGAAAGAACCTGTTTCTGTAACAGGCAAAGCACCCCGCAGCACACAAAAGGATCAATACCAGATGGCACCACTCTTTCACCACTCTGAAAAAGTAGACAACTTCAGAAAGTCTCTCTTGGGAGTGCTCGCTCTGTTATCAGTCTGTCCTGTGCTGGGGTAGCTGCTGCACCTTGGCCACAAGGTGCAAACTCTCGGTGTTTCCCAGGTCCCAGTCCGGAGCAGGTCCGAGTAGGTCCAAAGAAGGGAAAGGAGAAACAGTCCAGGGAAAATTTGGACTGCTTAGCTAAACTAACTAATGAGCAGGAGCAAAACAGCAAGAGCAAAGCAGGAGCAAAGCCGAAGCAAGAGCAAAGCGAAAAGCAAAGCAAAAAGCAAAAGCAGCACCCATGTACTGCCCTGTCTCTGTGTCGCGCCAGCTGTGGGGGAGCGGCTGATAGCAAAACCAAAACAAAACATTCGCTCTTCACAGCCAGTCTTGAAGGCACAGAACATGATAGCCAGCATCAACAGAACACACGGATGGGGATACAAGCATCATAACGTCACCCTAGGACAGTAATAGTTTGTGAATCAGTCTTTAATTGGATTGAAAAAGGTAATGGGAGGTAACTGGAGCTTCTGAAGAAAAATCACATCCCTCAATTTTGTAAAGTTACAAGCGCAACAATTTGAATGATTTTTACTATCCACTACTGCATTTTCTACAAATACCGTATCACAAGCAGTTCTAAAGCACCCACACCCATTGCCTATATATTTAAGGACTGTTTCGAAAGTCTCGTTAGGATGAATTTCAAAATGACAGATATTTTGTTCTGTGTCCAAACAAACATCCTGAGCTGTAATTGCATTACTTTCACAGATGAAGCCTAGTTCTCGGACAATAGAAGATTCCAAATTAACATGTTGCCATTTTTTACCAGTTTGATGGGCCCATTGTCTATGTTCAGAAAGATTGGGAATAGCTCCATCATGATTTAGCCCTAATGCAATAATAGGAAATCTCAAATGCACTGAGGCATTGCGTACGGTTAACACAAGAGCTGTGGCTGTGTTTGTAATGGGGTGGAAAGTAAAATTCACCAAGTTCCACCAGGACTGGAATTCTCTTTCAAAATCAGTGGCACTGTCCCAAATTCTTTTCTGAATTTCAGCAGGAAAATTGCCTTCACCTTCTCTTATCATTGAGGCAGCAACTGACTGCATCGACAATTGTGCCTGGATACAGCTAAGAGCCAAAGAAAGGTTGTTTTGTGTAGCACCGAGTGCATCAGTCTACCAATTTGCGATCACTTACATTTACCTTTTCCCAAGCTGGTAATATGTTTGATAGCAAGCACTGCTGTGTTCCCAGAGCCAATAAGGATGATTGCAGTGGTTGTTTTAATTTGGTCAAATCTCTAACCATTTTGTGGCAGCCAATTTATCCATTAGTGTACTTCAGAATCAATACTATTTAGAATTCCAAAACCTGTTCCCAAAACACCGGTTATGTCTCTTAGTGTCTGTTTTTAAAGAAAAAACGGACTTTCTGTTTTTGCAGCCAGGTGGTCCAACCCTCAAAGGAAGTCCGCAAAAAAGGCAAACAGGCCGGCTGAATTTCTGAGACATTGTTTTGCATCATCAGCAATTTGACTTGTTTAAGAGACCGTGCCAGATTGAACAATATGTGTTGTTGACCAGTTTTCCTGATTATATATGGTCCAATTTCAAAACTTCTCAGGCTAAGCATAAGCGGTGCTTGGGCTGGAGTGGTGGTAGTAGAAGGTTGGTTCATACCATTTATTATCAACTTAAAAGAAAAGCCTTCACTAGTTTTGGACCAAAGACAAACTACTTCTGCAGTTTGTGTTAATGTAAAATTGTGCCAACAGTCTTGTACGCTTGGGGGCGTACAAACCTGTTCACGCTTATTTGTCTGATCTGTCAAAACACTGATGGAGATTGCTTTGCTATAAGCAGTTCCACAAATCCTTCGGCTAATTCCTTCTCCCACTCCCCCTTGAAGCTGCCAGGCTTTTTGTTTTTCCCATACCTGCCAAGTGAACAAAAGCTTGGGACCAAGGCCACATTGACTAAGGGGACTCTCAGTCCCTTCTGCCCACTCGGATGTAACTACTGTACTCAATGTCAGCTTTGTGCTCTCAGTCCCTTCTACCCATTGGGGTGTAACTATGGTGCTCAGTGTGGGCTTCATGCTCTCAGTCCCGTCTATTCCACTGGGATGTAACTACGGTACTCAGCGTGGGTTTTGTTATAGCGTCTATCTTAAATTTATGAGCTAAGCCTTTTCAACCTAACAGGTTGGTCAAGTTCTTTTGCCAGCGGCATGTCACTTAAGTCGGTTTAGTTAACGTCAAATTATGCCAGCAATCAATTGGTTCATTTTTACAATCCTTTGTACTTGCAACATTGTTCGTTTTGCGACCTAGAGTGTAATTACCAACATACTCCTGGCAGCAACACAGAGTAAGGGGAATTTGTTTGGCACACTCCCACTTGTTTGTAGGACACAGTCTCGCTGAAGGGATATCCCGATCATTTTTCCCATCTGGTTCCATAAAATTTCCGGCAACTGTGATGGAGGTGGATTTCTCATAGAGAGATCCTTCCATTTTTCTGCATGCTTCCACAATCGACTCACCAATTGTTCCAGTTAGGGCTCTAGTCCAGTCCTTCTGATCCCATCCCCACTCACTTGGACCATATACCTGGGGGTCATGCAGCACTAGAGGCTCTAGGTTTGGGTGGCCACCCTTGGGCTACGCTCCTAGAACATTAGTGGGATGGAGGGTAGCTTCAGACCACAACCACTCAGCAGGATCCTGTCCATGGAATTGTGGTAGGATGCAGAAAAGCATCACCAGTGTTATCATGGTTCAGATGATTTTCATGTTCCTCAGGGTTCTTCTGTAAAAGTAAAAACAACAGAAATCCTTCCACTGAGGGGCAGAAAAGAGTTAAAATGGATAGGATTATCCAGCATGTATTTATCCAATGCTCTTTCCCTAGAGCATCAGAGGCTAGGCATGCATATTTCTTCAGAGGGGTTTTCAGCACTAGTGCTACTTCCCCTACAGTAGGGAGGTCCACCAGAACAGGTTGTCCAGGGTAATGTGCTGGACTTTTTGAATCGTCAGGTCGCCGTAGTAAGGGAACGATGCTTGGAGCTGTTGGGCAAAAGGCAGTGATTTTGGGACATCCATTCCCCCCCCATCTACTGTTCATTCTTTTAACAGCTTCCCATAAGCGAACGTCCCAATTTCCCTCCCGGGGCTTCAGAAGTCCTTTCAAAAAACCCTTGGTCCTTTCTAAGATCCCCTTAGCTTGAGGGTAGTGGAAAGGGGTGTGGAAAGACCGCTTAATTCCTTCACCTTTTGCCCAATGCTGTACACCTCTAGCAGTGAAGTGGGACCTGTGATCAGATTGAATTTCCTGTGGCTTTGGGAAAGTTCCAAACCACCCCTGCAAAGCTTTAACCGCATTATCACCTGTAGCTCTTTTCAAAGCATCAGCTTGAACCAACCCAGATACAATTTCTCCTCCTACTAGCACAAAGTGTTTACCTCCTGACTTCTTAAAGGGGCCAATATAGTCTACCTGCCACGCGTCCCATAAGCCTTTACCCTTTCTTAAATGCAGAGGGTCATCTTCTCAAGGATGTCTCTCCAGTCACCTGTGACATTGCTCGCAGGCTGATACGCATGTTTTACACATTTCCCTGGTAACCAGCCAACCACAAGCATGAGCTTCTTTGTACAAATCTTTCGCACCCGTGTGCTGTCTTTTTCCATGCAGCCATTCTAATAGTTGATCCCAGTCCTCAGGAATGAGTTCCTTTTTCAGGGGGCTGAGCCTTGCTAGTTCATCAGCTCTATTCTTCCACTCTCCTGCTGGATTTCCATCTGTTTGCTGAGAAGCTACCCAACCAATAGCAATATTTCCTTGGCTTGCAACATCTAAAATTTCTTGCCCCTTTTCCTTTTGCCACACTGGAATTCTGTGAACTTCCCAATCATTTTGCTGCCAGAAAGGAAGCCACTCGGTACAACCTTTGTACACTGCGTAAGAGTCGGTGTAAATGCAGGCAAGAGAAATGTTCTGTGCCTCACATCGGAAAACACTCCAAACAGCTATGAGTTCCCCAGCCTGAGCGCTGCCTTCCCCTTCAGTAATGATTCTTTCACCAAATGAATTGTGTAAGACAGCTGTTCTAGATCTCCATACCTTCCCTTCCCGTTTTGCAGAGGCATCTGTGAACCAAGAACTTGCTGCTTGTTCGGGGGAGAAAGGAAGGGCAGCTTTGATTACAGAGGCACATTTATCTTGGCTGCTAACCAGGCTCTCAGTGCCTTGGATTGTTAGATTTTTAGCAGCATCTTCCGTTATTGAGACGGTATTACAATAGCCTTCCATCTGAGCATACCATTTCCTAACTGAGGCCCTTTGGGCTACCCCGTCAGGTGGGGGGGAGGGGTGGGGCTCCCATTAGTGACGATTTTGATAACTTTGAAAGGCCCTCTTAATACAGAAAGCTCTTGTCATGCAATTTTTTCCTCTTCTAGGAGAGCTAAGCTAACTACAAACAACCCCTTTTCCCAGGTAGTGTATCTTTTCTCAGCATCTTTGAAACCACAGGAATAAAAACCAAGAGGCCCCGTTGGACCCTCGGGACCCCACTGCCAAATGTGTACTGATAGCCCTGAGGAGGCAAATCCCCATTCCACCTGAAAGGGATCTGTGGGATGGATAGGGCCTAGTGCTTGGTGAGCTGTTGCCTCAAAAATCAGTAATTGCAATGCTTCTTCCTGAGAAGGAGTCCAATCCCATTTCATCCTTTTCCTCAGCAAGTCAAAAAGCGGCCTAGCAATTATTGAGAAATCTGGGAAGTGTTTTCTCCAGAACACCAATAGTCCTAGAGCTTGCTGGAGATCTTTCCTCAATTCAGGCCTTTGAAACTGATCTAAAGAGGTTAGGGTATCGGGTGGAATACATGTCATGCCTCCTTTCCACCAAATTCTCAAAATCTTCACTTCCTGAGAAGGTTTCTGAATTTTCTCTGCGGGTATCTGCAAATCAAGACTTTTTAAGTGAGAGATTATTTTCTGCTGATGTTTCCCTACTACCTCTATTTCATCCTTCCCCCCCTCCCCACCATCCCCCCCCCCCCGCCCCCCCCCAGAGTGTCTTAAATGTATTGATTATCAGCTACAGGATCAGCAGGATCAGGTTTGGGTATTTTTTCTAATTCCTCAACTAAAGCATGGTGGGCCAAAGTGGAGGAGTGTTTGTAGCCTTGGGGAAGCCTAGTGCAAGTGTATTGCCGTCCTTTCCCATGTGAAGGCAAAATGGTCCCTATATCTTCTGGCTGTATAGGTATCATAAGGAAGATGTCTTTGACATCCATAGTTGCCATTGCCATGATTGAGTGAGCCTTTTCTTGAATTGATGTTATTAATTCAGCTAAGTTTGGGACCAGTGCTGTAAGAGGGTCTGTGTTGGCATTAAGCCTGCGAAAATCTACTGTTAATCTCCACTTTCCACTGGCTTTTCAGACTGGCCATACCGGTGAATTAAAAGGAGAATGTGTGTGAATTATTACCCCTTGGTTTCTCAAGTCCTGTAGAACCGCTTTGATACCTTCTCTGGCACCAGAAGGTAGAGGGTATTGTTTTACATGAGTTGTTTGATTATAGGGTAGGGAGGGTGCGGTTTGAAGCAGCCTAATGTTAAGTGGCAGTGTGCCAAAAGACCACAGAAATCCCTCAGAGTCTTCCCACTGCCTCCCAGCAAGGACACCCATTCCTAATCAATTATTTGGAATGTTCCCAATTACCATTTTGATGACTAGTTGATGCTCATTTCCAGGGAGCGTCAGTTTGGCTAAGGCAACATTCATAGATTCTGTAGTTCCCAGAGCATTAAGAACACAGCATTGTCTCTTAGTTGGAACAATTCCACACCTCTGGGCATCCTTTTTTGTTAGTGCAGAGATTTGAGCCCCAATGTCAATCAAAAAGGTTACTAGTAGCCTGTGGAGGCCCGTGATAGCTGGGCTTAATATATATCCTGATTTATTTTTAGTGAGCATTCTTAAATAAACCCACGCTCCGCCCCTTTGCCCACCTGTAAGCGGCAGAGAGATTTGTTTCCCGAAAACCCTGTTGGTTTTGGTTCACTGCCTGTGTTCTGTGGGAGAGGCTGGGGGAGGGTTAGTTTTTGTCCCTGAGAAGGGAGGGGTGCACTGGGTTGAGCCAATGGATTCGGTTTTCGCTGGTGCCAATTATTTATTCTTTTCTGCAATTTATCAAGGGGCAAACCATCCATCACCTCTTTGGGGACCCACTTTTGAATTCCCAACAACCACCAATGGTGGCAGTTAGAGATCTGTTTTCCTTTCTCTATATTTTCACTGTCAGGAGCCCCAATAAATCAAACACCTTTGTTATTTTCTGATTTCTATGCCGGGGTTTTTATAGGTCCATCTTGTCTACAATAATTAATCAGATCTACTGCAACTTCAGCTCATGTCCAAACTTTATGGCTACTGGCAGGTGAATCAGATTGAGAAGCTGAGGGCTGTGAGGGGGAAGAGTAGGGAGTGAAGCCAGGATCTCTAGGTCCACTTTGGTCAGGGGAATTCCTGAGGAATCTTATCTAGTCTTTCTACAGGATTCAAAGCCATTATGGTTTTCTGTAGAGTCATTGCTGTATGTTTAAGTGTTTCTGGAAGCCCACGAGTTCAATCGGTCATTAGTTCTGGCTTCACAGGTAATTGCATTGGGCATTCAAAACCAGGAACTAATTTCTTTTCATGAATCTTTTGCAGGCAGGCGGCTTTGTGGACACTTTCTAAGAGCTGGTCGGTGGTGTCAACGATTGCCAGGGGGTCACCCCTTTCCAAAGGATTCATTCTCCCGGCCCAGAAAGACGCACCCTGTGTCAGGGACCATGCATCACGCTTACCTCCTTATCTCCTGTTGTGAAGAAGGCTCCATGTCCCCAGTACCCACTGGCCTCCGGTTAATTTAGTTTGATCTCCACCATCGAGGGACACTCGGAGGACATATTTGTCTCTGATTCTTGTGGGAGGTGCCCGAATTCTTTTTACAGCTTAGCTAATTCGGTAGCACTGAACGGTATTTGTTTAGTTGTGATAGGTGGGTCAAGATCCTCTTTCGGCAATGCAGAGAGACAGGGAGACCCACTCGGTAATCAGAATCCAATTTGATTGTGGGATACAAGCACTTACATACCATTGCAGGGAGACTAGTAATGTGTACTACAATGATTAGGTTAAAATCACATACACAAACTTACGCATATAACAACATCTCTTGCTTGCAGAGTTTAATGGGATTTTCTTTTTCCAGTAAACCCGTTTGATTTAATCTTCTTGCAATCCAGGTCGAATTTTCAAAGTTCCGTTTGTTTATGCCAAGGCATCCTGTTTTCAAATCTCTTATGTTAACCAGGTCCAAAGTGCATCATCTGTCTTATGTCCCCCAACATTCCAACAATCCTCATCATTAAGATAGTTCTATTCTGTTTGAACCAAGGGTCTCAAGCGAGGACAGCAGTATTCTCTCCAATTTTTTACTGCCTCAAGTTCCTGACGGGGATAGATTTGTTTCATGTCAGGAGTTTCCTTTTCCTCTGGCTCTGTAGAGGAATCAGTATGATGTGAATTCTTAGCAAGTTCCTCTCTAAGGGCAGCTCGCAACATATAGATCTCATTTCTATCTTCCTTTAATTCTTTCTGCAAAATTTCAACTAGGTTTTGAAGGGAATCTATTCTTGCTATTTCCTCGTTTCTTTGCTTAAAAAGGGTTTCTATGGCTGCTGTGAGACAAGCTGCCAAAACTGAGCAGAGGATGGTCTTATTTTTGCCCAGTTTAACTTCTGTTTCATGTTGTAAAGAACAAATTCTATCTATGACATTTTCTAAATTAAACCAGCTGTTCTCTGCCCAAACCTCCCCCCTTGGAGAAGGCTTGGCATTCTATTTAGCAAGCAGAGCAGAAAATTCAGCTGTAACTTTTGTGCTAGAGTTTTCAGTCATTTTATGAAGGGACCAAAACCATGACAGGGAGGTGCAAACTTAAGTTAGACAATCTCACAGCCTTTGCTGTGCTCCCCTTTGCTTCCCTGGCTGGGTGAAGAGACCAAATCTCCCTGGGAGGCCCTGCTTAGTTCCTTCAAGTTGTCCCTTCCTTCCCAGACAGTCCAAATTCACACATAAACAAAAACAGTTTCCCCTTTTGCGCTAAGAGATTTTTTGGGAAATTCTAAAGACAGAACCCTCAATAGAGTATGGGGGCGTATTTCACCTGGGCGTGCGCAGTTTGTGGGAAATTCAAAGAGCTTTCCTTGCTTTCCAGCTTCGTTCAACCCTTTCGCGATGAGGGGCTAGGTGTGGCTGAAGCAAATCGTCCTTCCCCTGTTCCAGACTACAAACAGCCTTGCAGACCCTTCTGTCTATCAGAATCCTGTCCATGATGCCAATTTAATGTCACGATCCGCTCATACCAATGGGGGTGGTGATGGTTGGTTAACTGATCTGGGAGTGCAACAGACAACACGGAAAGGGGATTGCAGTATCAAAACAAATTTATAGAATGACCACAGCAAATGCATGAAAGGAATTAGGGAGAGGAAAAGAATAGAAAAGAGGGGGAGAAAGAGAGAGGGAGTTGTCCTAAGCTGATTATATGATGCTTTTAACCCCAATCATCTTGTTCTGTTTATGCTGCATCATAAGTTTGGCACCTTTAAGACTTGTTGCAGAGAGTGAAGGGGGGAGAGAAGAAGCAGCAGTTTGTTTTCAGACACTGCACTCACTCCTCCACATTCCTGCTCCTGGACTGTGTTGTCTGGGGATGAACAGACAGTGGGACAGAGCTCTCCTTTGCTTTTAGTTAGTTTTAGCTTGCTGAGGCAAGGAAGTTCCCTGGACTGTGGTTTCTTTTCTTTTTTCCCTTTTCTTTGGACCTCTTGAAACCTGCTCTGGACTGAACACCCAGAAGAGCACCGGCAGCTAGCACCTGTGGCCCACCAGGCCGGGCCCGGCCCGCAACATTTCCAGCACCGGAGGGACTGATAAGAGCCTGTGTGAGCTGAACTGCAACCCAAGGGAGGGGACTTTCTCAGTTTGTCATCTCTTTTGGAGCAACAAGGGGTTTTATTGTTCAATATTGTTTAGGTTTTATTGTTTAATAAACAGGTTTTTTCCACCTCTTTCCAAGGAACTATTTTCTCCTGGACCGGTTGGGGGGAGTGTTGCAGTGTGACGCCATTTCCTGTTTCAGGAAACAGGAAAATCCCTCAGGTGTTGGGATAGGTGAAACCTGTCCTTTCCCCTCCCCCTTTGCCCTCCTGCTAAGTGCTGTCCATCAATGTTAACATTCCAGCAGGGTCATGGTGTGGTTGGCAGAAGTTCAAAAGATGCCCCTCAGGTCCGGGCTCATTGGCCTGTCCAAGTGTCTTTATCCTTTGAGCCTTCCCCTCCTCCCACCTGGTTGGTGGCTCACCTGTGCCTTCCCCTGCCCCTGTCCCCGGGCTTAAAAGGAGACGGGACCATGCGGTCTGGATTCTGTTGGGAGCTGTTACAAGATTCAGAGGTCTGTCATCCTGGAATAAACTCTGGATTAAAACTCTACAGCAGAATCCTCTCCTTTTTCTCTTCACCGTCCCTTGAACCTTTTCCACCAGAGGTCAACTGAATTTCTACTATGCCTGGATTTGTTGCGAGTGCCTAGCTGCAGGATGCAGCCGGCCAAATGTATCTCTGAGGTGAAACATCACAGCTGCCGCCTTTGGCCCAGCAGCAAGGGTCAGACGAGCCCAGGCACGTCCCACCCGGTAATATTGGGATTAATATTTCATAGGGGAGGGGCCAAATGAATCTGCTTTCCTAGAGGAGCCCCTTTGGGGGTTCTCCTCAAAATTTGCCCTGAACCAAGACAGGAGTATAGCTACCAAATGTGGAGAGACTAAGTCCTCATAGTCCAGCCAACAGAGTTTGCCTAGTCACGTTGGGAAGATAATGGCCCTGCCTGGTTAACTCAAGGTTAAGTCCTGGTTAACTCAAGGTTCTATTATAGTCCATTGCTGAGGGGGGAAACAGAATCTTGAAATGGCTGAGGGGGAACAGATACAATCAAGAAGAAGAAGTCTATTGAAATTGCTGAGGGGGAAAAAGGTATTGAAGACGGGTACAGACAGTCCATGTTCTCAGCAGGATAAGTCAGTAGCAGCAGTGAGTGGGACCCACTGTTTCAGGACTGCTTTCTGGGGGAAACCAGTCTAGGTCCTGTAGGCACATCTCTAGGCAACACTCAGCAGGCATCCTGCTTCAGTCAGGCCAGCACCCCTGCATCAGAATTACAGGTGTCTCAGTCTCAGTCCTTGGGAGGGGGGCTTCAACCTCGGTGCCTCACGGTGGTAGTGGAGCAGAGGAAGGATTTTCCATGGGGGGGCTACCAAGTTGCCCCAGCAAGTTCATCTGGCCAAGAGGTGGGAAAATTCCTGGTCTATTGTCGTGAAGCAGGTGCAAGCATATAGGCTGGGTCGCCCTTTGGCAGGCCCTGCTAGAAGCAGTCACTGAAGACACAGCTGTGAACAATCCCTTGGCAGGCCAGAATTCTGCTCAGGGGCCTCAGGATTTTTGGTGTTCATCCATTACTGGCAGGCCAGAATTCCCATCGGTGTCTTTAGGGTCCAAGTGTCTGTCCTGGGAATGGTCGTGAGGCAAATGAGGGGAACTTTAGACTGTCTTTCACACGTATCAGAAAATCTATTTACTGAAATAGCCAAAAAGAATGCATAACATTTACAATTGAGGGGGAAAAAGAAAACCAAACTCAAACCGTTGGAGCAATATCATTCTAGAGAATGCCATGTCTCTATGAAAAATACAAAAAAATTTCTGTTTTCAAACGCACCCACAAATCACCATTTTGCATCCTTTTTGTTGTTGTTGTTGTTTGTTTTAAAGCTCTGGCACTTATCTGATTCCTTTTTGAGTTAGTTCAGCTCATTAATCTAGTAAGAAAGCTGCTAAAATTAAACGGAAAAACCTATGGGGAACAGGATGCCACTTCAGCCATGTTGTAGGGAAGCATTAGGTCAGCCTTCTGTCTTGTAGAAATACATCTGTCATATAGGAAAATCACTGCGTAGCACTATCTTATTTTGAACTTTCTCATTGCTACTGGGTTCCTGAATGATCAAGATGGTTTAAACCAAACAACAGCCAGCCCTCTAAGATACTCCCCAAACTATTGCAATGGAATAACTTGATCAGGTGAAGAGCTCACTATGCAAAAGCTGAATATGATGTCAAGAATGCTTTGTTGTGGATTACCATTGTTTGGGATCATTTATCCCTTACCCTCCCATGTAGGTATAGGAAAAAATTAAGAAACCACAAGGCTTTTACAGCTGTTCTTGTATTTTGGGATCGTAAGGACTTGGGTTGGTAAACAAAACTGTGGTGAGTTTTACTATTGACTTTATCGCTGTTTCACTTTGAATTAACTGCTTTGCATTTCAGCTTACCCATCAGTATAATGAGAAGAAGAATATCTTCCTTCCTGCCCAAAAGATGTTGAATTATGCCTGTGATGTCACGGACTTAAAGACGAAAACCATTGTGATTGAAAGGAAGTATTGGCATGCCACAAGGTAACTGGAGTGAGCTGTCTTTCCTCCTCAGCTTCACTGTGATAGTAGAATTTTAATTAGCAGTTCCAAAACTTTGTCTTAGCATAGTCTGGTGACATATCTCAGTAGAGCAGTGTCCTAGGGTGACTTTATGATGCTTGTATCCCCAGCCATCTGTTCTGTTAATGCTGGATATTCTATTCTCTGCCTTCAAGACTGGTTCTGAGAGCAAAGGTTGGGAGAAGAAGAAGCACGGAGTTTGTTATCACAGGCTGCACTCACTCTTCTAAAAGCAACACTGCTCCACATTCTGTGCTGCACTGTGTTGTCTGGGCACTGATGGAGCAGAACAGAGTGTTGTTTGCTTTTCAGTTGGTTTAGCTGGCTGAGGCAGAGTTTTCCCTGGACTGTCTTTTTTTCTTTCCCTTTTCTTGGAACTGTTCAAACCTGCTCCAGACTGGGACCTGGAGAGCACTGAGAGCTTGCACTTTGTGGCCACCTCTGTTCTGAAACCAATTGAAGATGGGGAATGGGAGTTCTACCAATGGGTTCATTTGTCATATTTGCATTGAAAATGTAGAAAGTTCAGAAGCAGGAAGACTTCATTTATTTCCTCATTTTGGAACCCCTCCCCATGAAAGGGCCCACCGATTCATTTTGAGCAACAAACTACGCGTGCTTAATAGCTTTTGAACTAATTACCATACGAAGTGAGGAATGATGGGATGTACCTAAATTATGAATATGTATTTGTCTTTTGGGTATTCAATACTTGTATAGATAAAAAGACTCTGTTATCACCTCTAAATCACAGTGTGTGTTTGGGAGCTATCCCGCACGCTGCCCAGCGTTGCAATAGACATACACTTTCTAATTTTGAACTGTTAGGGAGCCTTTGTCCGTCACAGTTGGATATCAGTACTAGATCAATATTTTTAATAAATCACCCCTTCTTGAGGATTGCTGCCAAATTTGCCCTAAACCAAGACAAGCAGGGTCTGCGATTTAGAGAATGATGGAATCACTTTGGTTGGAAAAGACCTTGAAGAACATTGAGTCTAAATGTAATTAGCAAACACAACCATCAAGAAATGTTGTGTTGTCTGAAGAGAACATGGTTTATCAGGTAAGCTTTGCAAGTATTTGTGTCATCACAAGCATGCATGTCCAATGCATTAGATGGGTATATAATAAGAAACCTGTGCAAATCAACAGAATGATTCTCAGGGTAGGATATTGGCATGTTTCATCCTTCTTCCCGACTTCTTCCAATGAATTACTTTTACAAAGTAATGATTGGAATTGTTACTCTTTTGACGGTTCTTGTTGTATTACTGACATTTTTGGCATAGGAACGCCAAATAGGTTAATTCACCTAGTTTTTCAGATAAAGACCAAGATTGAGTGTTGCTTAAGCTGGAGGCAGAAATATTTAAATCTTCCAGCCTCCTTCTTAGTACCTAATTTCTCTTACAATATCAGTGCACAATCTTGTCCCTTAAGGTCCAGCTAGCTCAGTTTATACCAACAGGGTGACTTTAGTAGGGCTCACGTGATGCTGCACACAGAAGCCCTCAGGGTGCACCTCTAGCAGACAGTAATTCATGCAGTTGGACCATCCCAGTGCTGACTTTGGATCACCAGAAGAGTAGAACTAGAGAGATTTGATGGAGAGCTCTCTGGAGGAAGTGGCCTGAAGAAGACAGCAGAAATCCCATCTGTGTGTTTGTACAAATAACGTGAATACCATTTACAGGAAAAGATCTTCAAATCGATCTAGCTTTTTCTGCAGATTATTTGTCAACTATCTGCATTACATGGACAGTTCCACTGAGCATCTGAAATACAGCTGCGTTTAAGTGGATTGATTCAGGGTTGGAAAGCAGTGAAATAAAGCTTTTCAGGAATAGCTGACATCCAAGTCCCGCAGAAATTTACCTATTTTTAATGTCCAGATGCTTTTTAAAATAATGGGTGACCATTTAGCTACCTAATAGCTTTAATCAGAAATACAAAGAAAATTTTAAACTCCCATCTTTTATAGCTTGAATATTTTTCTTTGTTTCTTTCCTGGTTTCCAATTCAGATCTACAAATCATATGATTAGGTAATGAGAACTCATGCTGTATAAAAATATTTCCTGCTATACTTCCAAGTCAAGGCCATGTTTTTCCCGGAACTGTTTAAAAAAATAAAATTCTATCTGGATTCTCTCTAGCCCACACTCATCATTATACAAAATCATTTAAATATTATATTTTGACTTTACATGGTGCAATTATATTCAGAAATCCAAGGCTCTATTGTTAGATTGTTTGTATGGTTTTCTGGCAATTCTAACTTCCCACAACCACTCTTGGCAGCTATATATTTTTGCAGCAAGGCATCACAGGGGTCTGTGAGAAGTTTTAATGTGAAGCAGAGCTAACATTAAAATACACGTGACATACTCAAAATATTTCACTTCAGAAAGTTACAGTTTGCTTAGATGGAATGAAATATGAAATAAATGAACCTCACACAACCTTTCTAAATCTTGGAAATCTATTACCTGAACTTTGAGTCAGTTTGCAGGACAGGACTCTGTAGAAATGCAAATGTGAAGTCCAAGGAATAGAGCAGAAGGTGTATTGGGCAGGGGTACAGAAGATTGCTCTGAAGGGTGATGTAAGCAAGATTGCATCCTATCAAGATAGCAGCTGCTTCTGCTGGTGCCAACATAGAGAATTTGCGCCACCAGCCTAGTTTTCTGGGGACATTTGACCTGTACACTCTTGAGGGCTTGTAGATGTGAATGAATCTGTCCTTTGATCTGTTTTTTTCTTTTCAAAGTCTATGACCTGACTTGCTATTGTGTACTGTACTGTATCGTTTTATGAACAGACATGTTTCTTCTGTTTGAAAGCTGTAGTTGAAAGTGAGCTTGCAATCATGAGTTGGCTGTCAAAAGAATTAATTTTCTGCTTTAAGCAAAATATCAATAGAAACAGTCCATCCACTCCTATGATACAGATTCCTTTTGAATTTACAGGGTAATTTGCATCAGTGAGTATAATGCATGTGCAATAAATACACCTTGCTTGGTTTCTAATGATGATAATAGTCCTCTTTGTATTACTCTAAGGATTGAACTCACCATCATTATTTTCCTGTTCTCATTGAAGTGTAAAGGAAAAATAGTTTTGCATTAACCAAGGAGTAAAATGCATGGATTTAGCATCATTCTTGCAAGTAGTCCTCGATTCTGAAAATACCTCTCAGAAGCTGCATCAAATGGGAAAGCTAGACAGATGGCAGAATGCAGAACCTGCCATTTAGGATCAGGTACAAAATAACACCCAAGAAATTCTTCATGGATGCTGCATAAGTACAAAGACGCCGTTATTTAAAAGAGAAAAATAGTCAATGTGAAATGTGTTTGATGAATAAAAAGCTATGCTAATCAAGAGACTACAGTGCCAAGTGTGCTACAAGGCTTTTTTGTAATTCACATCATTCCCAGCATGAAAAAATACTATTTTTATTGTAGATTGCTTAAGAGTGCACAACAGTTTGGAAAAAAGTGCTTTGCTTTTTCTATTCATAGGAACTGTGTATCATGGTAAGAGATCCTGTAGACAGGTTTTGGAAAACAATGTTATTTTGAAGATTCATTCCATTCAGAAATACTTCACATGAAAAAATTTGATCTGCTCTCCATCCTGAAGACTCTTAAAGGAAAATGTCTTTGTTGCATTCTCTTCACACTAGTTCAGGAGCTCAGTCTTACCTGCATTCTAATGCTTTTTTATGTTCCTGATGGCATGGCTTAGACATCCTTGTCTCCATTACCATCATGATTTCCAGATCAAGTGATGAGAATTTGTCTTCAGGATTGGTGAAGTTAAGTGTCATAACATTTTTGTCAAGTCAGTTTGAAGGGGTTTTTTTTGCCAAAGGAATCTCTTCCTTCCTAATGAAAACCATTGGCAATAGCAAACCTACTCAGTTTTTCAGTCAATAAGTCAAATAATACATCTCCACTGTACAAGGTCCTCCCTTTGTTTTTTTTTCACCAGAAGAAAACTGCTGTTTTCTTCTTCTTCTATCACCTTAGACTTCCTTTCTTCCAAAATCTTTTTAAACCTTTAGATTTCTCTTTATAGCTAATTACTTTCACAGTGGGCTATAGCATATGTATTTGAAAAGACCATTTGTACATATCCAAATGGCTTACTTCTATTCTATTAAGAAATGGCTGCACTTCTATTAAGGAAACATAAAGGTGCAGTAATATTTTTTCTTCTACAAAATTTAAAAACCCCCAACTATTAAAAATGATACCAGCAAATGATGTCTGTAAGACTGAGGCAGGAGGCTTTTTCCAGAACAATGTGCAGTTCTTCGCAATTCTATTTTTCCCTCCGATTACTTTGTACAAAAATCGTTTTACACAGTCTTCTAATAGTGGCATGTTACTAGTGGGGTAGAGTATTGCCCTGCCAGCATTGGAATTGACTCGACTGTAGTTGTGTTCAAATCTGCTGATGAGACAAGGTTTTTTTGCTGAACGCACTTCAGCAAGCAAGAGAGCTTCTTAGTCTTAAGACGCTATGAGTCCCAGAAGAAGATGAATGAGGTGATGACATGCCTTGTGTTCTGAAGAGAGATCAAAACTTATTTCTGGGGTCACCCCCCCTCTTGGTACAGAAAGCGCACAGAGGGCTTTGAAGCAGCACTTTCACCCTCTTTGCATTCACTAGTAAATCGGAGACAGAGCTTGCCCCAAGGTTTGGGCAAAAATACTCTTTTGATGCAACTCTTCACCAGACAAAATCTCTGGGAAAATTTGCAGTGGCAGAAAGCAAGCCCTTCCTGGGAAATCTACTGAAACGGTTCAGAAGTTACTCCCATTCCCTGTTGCTAACCTCTGCTGTCTAGCTGTCCGATATGTTTGGGACCATGTTGAAATCATTCTAAACAATGGACTGACGCTGCACTGTTGAGTAAACATAGGTCTTTTCCATAGGTGTCAGGGAAAAATATTTCTGTTGGTAAAAATGATAGAAAACAATACCAGCATGGCAGAAAAACAATTACATCAATAGAATGAAGATGCCCAGAATTCTCCTTTTGAAGTTACACACAGTCAATATTTTCTCAAGAAGGTTGTGAAACTTAATAAGGAGTACAGTCCACGTGACTGGTGCACAAGTTCATGTCTCCACCTTACAAAATACATATTATTAAAAGAAAAATGTTCTGCCTTGTAGAAAAGTAACCCATTAGGAATTTGATCAAAGATAGGATTAGATCAAGTATTCCTACAAGACAGTAGTAGTACTAGGAAAAGCCTTTTGGCGTCTATTTAACTACAGGAAACTTGAGAAAGCAGAAGAGTGTCCTTCCCTGCTGCAAGCTGTACTTCCTATTTGCTAGTGCTGCTTCAACATTGTCTAAAGAAAACTTGCCAAAATAAGACTATTGTATACACGCAACTGTAACTATCCATTCCGCTCCAGCTAATTTTAACTAGCAAGTATGAGTCACACACTCTAATGGAATATTCTAATGCATAGATAGAGTATACCTTCACTAATAAATGGGGACTCTGGAAAAAGGACCAAATGCAGATGAATTTCAGGGAAGGAAATTATTGGAGTGCTAACTGCAGTCCCTCGACTTCACAAGAAATGATGCCTGGTAATCCCAACCAGAAACATATAGAAATCCATTTTCAAATGGGTTGCATCTATGGTCCTCTGTTCTTCCTATATGAAGAAACTGTGGTTTGAATCAATCTTCAAAATAGTATGCCTAAAGACCTTAGAAGCCTCCAATTCTTTTCTTTTTTTTTTTTTTTTCCAGAAGCAACTGTCTCAAAACCTTTTTAAAGCAGACATTTTCCCTTAAGATGCCATATTTTAAAAGAGCACCTTGTCATTTAACAGGGTATTCCAAACATCATTTACAAGTTTAGACTGAAAGTAACACTTTTCCTAGTAATCTTTCCTTTTTTGCAGCTCAGTGCTAACATAGGCAGCAAAGAAGAGAACAGACCACAGCTCTTTCTGGAGCATCTTGAACAAATTCCCTTGCTTATGTTCTAATCATTCACTTCACCAAAGACCTAATGATGAAGAAAAGGTTGTGAAAGCATTACTAGTAGTGTTACATGGCAATGTACGGGTGTGATTTCTCAACTAGAATTTGTATCACATAGATGATACTTGGCAAACAGCAAATGAAGGGGTTTTCTTCAGCTCTCAGACGGATGTTACATGTCAGTAATTTAATAAAAAGATAACAAGAACAAGGTTATTTTTTAACATGTGAATTTAATTACACCCCTGCCATGGACATCTGAATCTTATGAATAGACAGTGTCTGATCTAGAAAAAAATAAAGAATTATCACAGTTTAAAGAAACATAGGATCATAAACCCTTTGCTGATGGAACGTAGCCTATTCATTGGTTGAAATGAAGCAGGTAGACAGGACATATGAAATATTGTTTTGTGGATCAAACATTTATTTTCGAAAGTGATGCTGACAGATAGTGAACTCACCAACTTAGATACTGCACGGTAGATAAGGGTACATAACTTGCTCCATCAAGTAATCCCTTGGAGCCATCATCCAAGGGGATTTTCCCCTGCATCTGTGAAAATATGCCTACCTTTTTCACAATACTTCTGCAGCAGCATTGTTAGGCCTGATCAGCTGCTATGGAGAGTGAATTATCGGCAGCAAAGTGACTGGCCAGGGCAATTTGCTTCAATGGATTTTGATCTCCCGGATATTTTGCAGACCTGCTTCAGCCCTGCTTGTCAAACACAGCCTTTAAAGGGTGCCAAACAATTGTTAGTCTGTACTGGGCCATATGCTCTTTATTCTCTCCCTCAACTTCTCCATCGCCTCTCATCTGTTTCACATGAGCTATGTTCAAGGTCCACTGGCTACTTTTCACAGAATCTTCAGGCCTGATGCAGTAAGAATGATGACTAGAACACAGCTGGGATCAATTTTCCAGTTTGCATAAAATGCATTCTGCACACAAATCCAATGAGAAGGTGTTCCTCCTATGCCCAGAAAAACCTTCACTAGTACCAGTGTTCTACGTAAACTGCAACTTAGTCTGAAAGAAAAGCTTTTTTCTGAGAGTGTCTAAGAGCTTTGTACGAAGCACAGATATTTGATATATGCAATTTTGAATACCAGAGGAAAAAGAAAACGGCACAAAGCTTTTAATGGTACTGGTTTTAATTTTAAATTCCATGCACCTTTTCAAAAAGTGTCAGCTCAAATGCCCATCAACATATTTTAGTCATCTGTAAGTCAGTATTCATATAAAATGTGATTCAAATCAAAAGAATTTCAAACCTTTCCTCAAAGTTTATATGCCTAGATTTAATACTTCTGACACATATTAGATGAAAGGAAGACTTTTTTTACTGTGGGGGTGCTGGAACACTGGAACAGGTTGCCCAGAGAAGTTGTGGGTGTCCCATCCCTGAAAGTATTCAAGGTCAGGTTGGATGGGGCTTTGAGCAGCAACACAGGAGACTCTTGATGGTAGAGAAACAAAGTTGGAATCTAGAAGAAACTCAGATTGAAGTATAGGAGCAAGTTTTCCCTCAGCTCTTGGGGTAAAATCAAAGTGTTACAACATTACCTTGATCTGTGATTTTCACTACTGTAACAGGTTAATGAAAACTATGCAGAAGATAGCAAATTTTAAAAGAGAGAAGAATTACAGCATAAAATACATGGGATGGGTTTCTACACGGGACAAAATCTCTGTATTTCAACACTTCCTCATGTTAGGATTTCATGAAGTGCCAAAGAAGGTGTTCATCATCTGCTATGCTGACCTCTGTGTGGGCCTAGGTGTGTGTGGAAGGGGGGCATGTGAAGGGGAGTGTGTATCTTTGCTTAACACTTGTTGTGGCAGATTCATGCCTCAGCTCCATCATTTCTTTTAGAAACTTCACAGAGAGTGGATATGAAGTTTAATATCAACAAGAGATCAATTCCCAAATCATCCATTTTACCCTACCTTATAAATCATATGCTTTGTTGCATATTTTATCAAATAGACTTTCAAGCCACATGGAGAAATGAGAATGTGGAGAATCCCTCCAATGTCTTGCAACTTTTATGCAAATAGAGTTTCAAGAAAGGAAAATTTCTTTTAAAATACATCTGGGACAGGCATGATGGTGGTGTCAAGCTGTTGGGGTTTTTGTTGCTGGGAGAAGTTGTACAAAAGGATTGGTTTTTACATTGACTAGTTACTGAATCAAGTGCATGAATACATTGGAAATTCAACTGGGGGTTCCTTTTTCTACCAGATTACTTCTAGAACGAGCTTGCAGACTGAAGCTGACTCTTTTGCTCTCTTTTTGTTTCTTACCTATTTTCTTGGCTTCTTTACCACTATCTACACAATTTTGGAACTTTTTTCCCAACTAAAATTGTTTCATAGTCTGATAATTAGGATACATTTTTTACAAGGAATTTTTAAAAATCTTTGCTTGAGTTAAGAAGGTTAAGGACTAAGGTCTTTTTCTTACCTCATCAATATTGCGATGGAATTGATAAATAAAGACTAACTCTTTCTTTTTTATTTTCAACCCAAGTAGATAGTTCCCATACATTAATACATTTTGTGGACCAATATTTGCCATTCTGATGTAAGTTGTCCCTTCTTAACAATATACATTCTGTGACTATGTTGACAACACTCTTGGTGAAGATCCTAATTGGTCTTAAACACACATAGGGAGAAATTTGCTCAGCCAGTGTCAGTCTTAAGCATGCCTATCAGAAGATCTTTCTATAGCTGGGGAATTTTCCCGTGAAAGGGATTCAGTTATGGAAGAGACACTTATCCCAGAGTTTTGCATTCTTCTTGAGCACTACTTAAGGAACTTAGATCCCATGTCCATTTGGATCTCTCTCTGCACAGACCTTTGTCATGCCAGTGCTTGAAATGCATCTCTAAGAGAATTCACTAGCACAGAATGAACGAGAGTGGAAGGCGTCAGTGGGGCTCACCAGGTCCAACCCCCCTGCTTAAACCAGGATACCTAGAGCCTCTTGCCCAGGATTATATCTGGGTGTACTTTTAATGTCTTCAAAGATCCAGGCTCCACCATCTTTCTGGGCAGTCTGTGCCGTGGTTCAGTCGCCCTCACAGTAAAAAATCATTTGGTGATGTGCAGAGGCAATCTCCTGTATTTCAGTGTGTGCCTACTGCCTCTTGTCTTTTCACTGAGCATCCTTGAAAAGACACTGGTTCCCTCCTCTTTGCACACTTCTGGGATGTATGTGTGCTGCCACGTAGATAAATGTCCAAAACCTTCCTGAAGCCCAGGCAGACAATATTCCCTTCATCTACCGGGCAAGTTGATTCATCAGAGGAGTTTAAAAAGTTGTTCAGCATGAAGTTCCCCTGGTAAATCCATGCTGACTATGTTATTTTGTCCTCCTTCATGTGCCTGGCAATGCTTTCCAGCAATAGCTGCTCCATCAACTTCCTGGGGATAAAAATGACGCTGGCTGGCTGGCTTGTACTTTTCCAAGTCCTCCTAGTTGCCTTTTTCCAAGATGGGTGACATTTGCTTTCATCCAGTCTTTGGGCACTTTCCTCAGTCACTATGATCCATCAAAAATCATTAGGAGTGGCCTCAGAATAACATCTGCTAACACCCTTGAGACCTGTGGCTGCATCTCAACAGGGCCTGTGGACTTCATGGAATACATACCAATTCAGTGACTATGCCCATAAAAGTTTGCAAGGGATAACAGAACATATTAACAGCTACCTGAAGAGTGAGTGAAAAACTATGGAAGCAATCCAAAAGGACAAAGACTTGAGTTCCCTTTTCAGACAAAGCATCCTATCGTGGAGCTGAGCAGCTTTAGATCTAGGGAAGCTTCCCCTCTGAAAGGATGCAGAAGACATTCTTTTACCCGTATCCACTAATAAAATGTATTGACCATTCACTTGCAATACAAAAAAACTAAATTCTTTCCAAAATTGTTGCCGCCTAACTAGACAATCATGTACTGGCTGCGTATTCCCCTAACAGATGACAGCACCTGCTTGATGCCTCTTATGCCTACAAACTATTTGAATTAGGTCATTTGAGTGGGGATTACTGGTCTGGGAACTTTCTTTCTGATGAATTTGGAATATTTACTGAAGCAAGGACCTGAAGATGAAAACTTCATTTCCCATCAGTGCACTTTAACATCCACGGCTGTAATGCCATCGTTTCTCACCAACTGAGTCAAGAATTTATGACTACAAAGTGAATCAGCTCCAAAAGGAAAGATAAAGGCTGGAAAACATTCTCTCTTGGTAAAGCAAATGAAGTGACTAAATTCTAATCACTCGCTGGCCTAAAGCTTCAAGGAGGGGGAGGTGGACCAGGTTTCCTTCCACTGCCGTTCTCTTTGTCACCTCAGTGTTTTATAGGGGTATGCAGACATTCAGAAAGAGAGCTTTGCTGAATTCATAAAATTCAGTCTTAAAAAATAACTTGAGAGCAGCTGAAATGAAAAGAACAAATAAAATGCAATTAATTCCACGGAAGCTTGAAATGATTATTTCTTCATTTTGCATTTGAGGATGTATATTGTGTGAGTTTGTCTTGTATTGTTCTACAGGTTTTCTAACTGTCACACCTTTCTTTATGAATGGACTGTCCTTTCCTAAATACTCTCATATGGAGGAACATGCTTCTGATAAGAAGAGCACTAGGGTGTCTTTACTTGACCTTTTATTTTTACTGATGTTTGCTCCTTGGGAATGAATGGGGTTTTTCAATTGAAATGTCTTACTATTGCTCCCACAGGATAAGCCACAGACTCTTCTGCTCAGAGCTGTCACTAGTCAGCTATTCTCCTAAACGATTCTCTGCAGTTGAACACTACTTATCTTTGCCGTGTTTCTTCAACTCACTTGCAAGTCATTCATGCGCTACCTTATTGTGAGAATTGCTTGGTTTGAAGATGATTTAAAAGGGTATGAGAATACTTTTGTGCCTCTGCTATAAGGATGCTTTTCAAATCCACACAAACTTCCTGCAAATGCAAAAGCATTCATCCTGTATTGTCCTAGGCTACAATATAAAAATGTTTTCTGCTCCCAACCTCAAGAGCTGCTGAAACCGGGAGGGGCATCGTTTTTTCCTTATCTCCTTATCTCTTAACGGGGCCATCCATGTCTTGCCACATGATTCAGAGATGACTCCCTCCAGGAGCCATTTCTGTTTAAAGGCTAATCAAGGAACCACCGCATGACTCAGAACAATTTGAGCCCATTGCAAGATGCTCTGCCCAGGGGGCAGGAGCTAAGCATCCCCAGCTGGATATAATCTGAGTTTTGGGACACCACAAGCAGTCTTTCCACTGGCTTCCTAGAGGAACGGCCACCCTCACCCACTGGTCTTCAGAGGACAAGAGCTACCAGATGGTTTCTACAGGATCACCACTTCAACAAGGCCATTTCATCCGGACTGCTGCCACCACCCTAACTAGCAGGGTGACAGGTTGTATTCTGTCCGTGGTTTTTCTTTTGTATTATTGCATGTATTTGGTTTTTCCCCTTTTCCTAATAAATTGTATTTCTGACTTGGAGTCTTGCTGCCATGCTGGATTTCTTCAGACTGACTAGCTCCTGACACCAACAGCCAGAGTGGGCTGCCCCCAGAAAGCTGTCAAATCCAGGGTGCAGCTGTAGGGCACAGCTGCTCTATGGCACAGGTGGACTGCATTGGGGATAGGACTGCGCCGAGGGCGGGGACAAGGAACAGGGAGAGGTCTTCTGCATGTTTTCCAAAGGAGTTTCTTCCCTGGAGGGTCAGGGACACAAAGACACTGACCCAAATGCATACATCAACTTAGAAATGGGGAGAGGTCCCAGAGGAGGATACAATCTTGAACACACTGGGAGCAACTGGGGGTGGACCACAAGGCGGGGAATACAATGTTTAAACCAATAGGGGACTACAGGGGAGGAGAATAACTTAAACAAACCAATGGGGTTTTGAAGAGTATAAAATTGATAGGGAAGTTTCTAGAGAAAGGGGCAGGCTTGGGGAGGGATTGACATTCAGTGGGAGGAGGAAAAGGGAAGAAAAGGGCAGGTCTTTGGGGAGATGGACAACTAGGGCAAAAACTAACAACATGGGGGGGAAAGGAACAATCCCTTAATAATAAAATATGCTCCAACAGCACAAAACAGGAAGTATTATCAAACTGACTACTCAAACTGCATTACAATCAAAAACACGCACTGCAACAGCGACAGCATCTCTTGCTGGTTTTGCTTTCAAACCAGAAGAGGTGCCAACCAGAAAATTAGCAAACTTAAAAGTTAACTGGCCGCAGTTTTGATTTCCTTCTTAAATATATTACTGCTTGTCTAATTGGCTTAGCAGCATGTCTGTTCTTAGTGCCAAGCAGGGATTCACTTTGCCAGGCATGGAGGAAGCTTCTAGGAGCTTTTCACAAAAGATTCACTTCTGTGGCTGGCTTCTTCCCTCCCCACCAAAAACCAAGCCATGCAAAACCAACACCTTAACTAATCCCTAGTACTTAGTACGCATCCAATAATTCCTTTTAAACTATACTTTACATTTTTTACCAAATGCCCTGAAAAGAAATGGATGCATAATATTGATCAAAATAGTTCCAGTTCAATAGAAATACTGGGTCATGCAACTCTGGTTTACATCACTATTTTTTGTACAATCAACAGGAGCTTTTTTCGCCTCTAAAGAAATGTTTCCCGATGGTTTGGATCAGAAGATCCAGTATTGCCATTGTGAGATTTTTGTTTTGAAGGCCATAGGCTGTGCTCAGTGTTTTGGGTATATTCTTTGTTGTGCCTTGCATATATTTTGGATAGAAAGCCAGTAGAGATGATGTCCTTGCTGCAGTAGCCATGCTAAATAAGGCAGAGCGTCTGGCTGATGTACTGGAGCTGTAGACTATCCACCAGTCGCCCAGGGCGGTGAGGATCTCTAAAGGAATATAATAGTGGCTATGCTCTGGAAGTTTTACAGAGAGAAAGAGCCTCATAGCTCTAATGATGTGTCTCCTGGAGTTCTGAAGAATATGTTGTAAAGAAGAAGGCTGCTGTCTTTCGCAACAATCTTCCGTGCATTCAAGAGGATAATTTAACTTCTTGTCTGAGAATGAAAGAAATATTAGTAGTAATGAGTTCTTTTTTCTCTGTCGGTGCATCACTGATTGAGTTTGGGTAGGTTACATTTTATTTCTTTTTTTTCTTTAAATATTACATCGTAAGGTGTTCCAAATTCCCAAATTCTGCTTCACTTTATTTTGTAGGCCAGACTGGTTCATCTTCTCTCGGCTCTATTATTGCAGACCATATCTGAATGAATTTTTTTTTGTTTTTCATTTTGAACATTATTAGATTTAAACTGTATGAACAGAACACTTTATTTATCATCATTTTACCAGTTTGGAAGGAAATAGAGAATTTTTAAGAAAATGACGCAACTCCACTTGTGGTTTTCAATGGAAGAGAAGAATAACAATGTCCTACATTCGCAGCATTGTTTGCAGTCATATTGCAGCTAGTTTCCAGCAACTTAGGTCAGGTTCTGGAAGCAGGCACCCATGATAGTATAGAAGTCTAAGCAGTTTCATTTTGGCGGCTTTTCTTGAACAATAGCTAATATGTCTCAACGTTGTGCTGAATCTTGTTGTACAGACTCTTCTTTTGAGGTCTGAACTCCTTGCTGGACTACTGTATCTCAGAATCAGCTACAGTAAACCTGTGTTTCCTTATAGCTTTAAGAATTTGGTTCTAATCTATAAAAGCAAGAAAAGGTTGCCATATTAATACAAGAGAAAGAAAGTGTTAGGAAAGCAGTTAATGGCATGGGGTTTTTTCCTACAAATTGGAGCAGAGATTTAGTTGTTTGATGGGGTTTTTTTTTGCTTCTCAATGGAATTTGAGAAGTGGTTGGGAAAGAAAGTGTGGATTTTTCAGGTTTGCCTTGAAAGAAGAATAACAGGGGAAACTGTTGAAAAGAATTAATCCAGAACTCTATGCCTTTCATACAGAGTTTCAGAAGTGAAAAGCAGGAAGAGACAGTCCAGACAAGATGATTGAATAGAATGAATTCAAAATAGCTTTCTTTTCCCTCTGAATTCCAGCTCTAAACCTTATTAATATTAAGGTATTAATAGGAAATACATCTGTCCTAGGGTGACGTTATGATGCATGTATCCCCATTCACGTGTTCTGTGAATGTTGGATATTATGTTCTGTACCTTTAAGACTGGCTCTGAAGAGGGAATGTTTTGTTTTGGTTTTCTTATCAGCCTGGCGGGACACAGAGACTGCAGCTTTTGCTTTTCCTGCTTTTGCTTTTCGCTTTGCTCTCTCTCACTCTTGCTTGCTTCGCTTCTGCTTGCTTTTGCTCATTAGCTAGTTTAGCTAAACTGTCCAAATTTCTTCCTGGACCATTTCTCCTTTCCTTTTACTGACCATTTTGAACCTGCTCCGGACTGGGACCTGGGAAACACCGAGAGTTTGCACCTTGTGGCCTGCAGCAGCTGGCGCAGCGCCGGAGGGACTGAGAAGAGAGTGAGCACCCCCCCAAGAGAGACTTTCTGAATTTGTCATCTTTTTCAGAGCGGTGTCATCCGGAATTGTTCCTTTTGCGTGCTGGGGGGTGCTGTGCCTATTAAATAAACAGGTTCGTTCCACTTCTCTCTGAGGAATCCTTCCCGAACCAGTTGCGGGGAGGGGCCCTAATTTGGAAATTCTCCTCCAAATTTGCCCTAAACCAGGACAACATCGCAATCTCTAAGATTTAAAAATGGATGATGAAGTTTTATATCCAGTAAAGTGTAAGGCTTCACATTTTAATCTGATTTGCATTTTGGTGAAAGCCGGGCATCCTTTGCAATTTACCAGATAACAAGGGATTTAGAACAGTAAGTATGCAAGTAATCTTTTGGACCCTTCATCTCCCTTCTTATGACAATGAATACATTTATTAAGCTTGTTGTCCTGGCATGTTTTTATTCCATCAGGGGATTTGATCATACAAATGTCTAGTCATTCTTTCCTTGTTTTCAACCACTCTAAGAGCATTAATCAGAACTATTCAGTAGTTCTTGATCTGCAACAGTGACGAGCACTAGACTGGTAAGAGTCAGTGGGCATCAGCAGATCCCCTATGACAGCAGGAGGCGGGCTGTTCTGGCAGGACTGATGTTTGAGGAGCTCGAATTCTGTGAAATAGAACATTCGAGGGATGGGAAACATGGAAACAGATTCTGAGCTTTCAACCCACCACATGAGCAAGTAATAAGGCAGGTAATTTTCTGTGGAAATTTCTTTAGCCCCAGTGTTGTGGATGATGATTACTCTTCCTACCTCCTTTGGCCAGCTACCAGCTTTCCCCTCCATTACTCTGCTTCTGGACAGAAAACCAGAAGAAGGGATTTTTGACCAAAACACCTATCAGGACCTTAGAGTGTTTTTTGCTCCAAAATGTTTCAAGGCAGATAGGGAAACAATTCCATTTTCGAGAGTGTGTTGAGAAGACAAGGTTGAAAGTTAAAAACCATGGGTTCTGTTTCTATATAGGTTACTGATTGTGCTTATTATCTTAGTCATGTAATATATATATATATATTTGGTAGGGTTTGTTCTTTTTTATTTTTCTTGGGGTTTTTTTCCTTTTTTTTTTTTTTTGATGCATCCTTGAGATAAAAGGCCAAAAGTACAGAAAAGTTCTGTACGGTTAAAATACTTTTGAGATGCCTCATGCTGAAAAACTTGTAGCTACTGCTAAGGCCCATTGGCCAATTCCTGCTTCATTTCTGAGAAGCTATAAAATTCCCATCTGTATTTTAGTTCTAACAATTTGTTGTTATGGTGGAGATGCAAATTAAGAACAACCATTTTTGAATCTGTAGGGATGTATTTACCATTTTGTAGCTGCCTTTTCAGTTTCTGAGCCACTATTGAAAAAAAGGAGAAGTATCTACACTGTTTTCAACCTGTAGACCATCCACTACTGTCCACATGCTCAGATTCAAAGGCAAACAAGCCTGTCTGGCCTCATTGGGAGGAATTATTTGCATTCAAAAGACTAGACTAGTATTTGATTTCCACCAGCAGAGTCCATTGGGCAGCTCCTGTCATCTGCATTTCAATATTTAATCCTCCTCTATGTTTACTGTGCAAAGCTCTTTCAGAATGATGGTGTGCCCACTGTCTCACCAGCTGTGACGTTTGCAGCGAGTCTCCCACGGAAAGGAGCTGTAAAAAAGGCAAGCCAGGGCAGTGATTTCTGTTGCTCAATACCCACAAATCAAAGCTATTTAGTCTAATTTAAGGCTGAAAAAGAATTCAAAATGCCTTCAAAGGATTCAAAAAATCATCAGACAATACTGCAGTTCAGTATTCAGGACAAGAGCATATCCCACAGTGTGGTGGTTTGACAGGAAATGTGTTTTCTGGGATGCTGTGGTGAGGCCAATAAATGTTCAGATTTTAATATTGGCACCTAATGTGGCCATTGGGACATTGGATGTGCCTCTGAGAAAACAGGGTTAAAAGCAGGGCTCTCCCCTGGGAGGCTCTCTTGGGTTCCGGTCAGGGAAAGGTTCAGATCTCCCCTGCCTGGCTGCGGGCTGGGCGGGGCAGGGGAAGCCCCCCGGCTGGGTGAGGTAGGCTGGGTCCCTGGCCAGAAGGGAGGTGAAGGCCCCTGCAGGATGGAAGGGTGGAGGAGCACTGAGAGGCATCGGGCAGCCATCCCCACCCCGCCCCAGGAGAGATAGAGAGAGAGCTGGTGCCTGTTCTTGGCCGGGCGAGAAGGAGAAGAGGGGAGTGCAAGAAGGTGCCTGGCAGGGCAGCCATGGGAGTTCTGGACAGACAGAGCCTCAGATTTTTAACCCTTTTCTTGGATGATGGAAAAATGCTAATCCTCCTGGAGTTGAATGAGAAGAGAGATATAGAGGAGATACGAGGAAATGGGCCACGAGAGAAATAGAGAAGAACGCAGGTGGAAGAGATGATGGAGTAGCTTATGCTGGACTCTTTGTGTGTAGCCATGGACAGAGCCATGTTTCCTTGTGATACAGGGACTGCATTCTAGGGGGAGGCAATGCCTCAGGACCAAGAGGGTTCGGTGTGGGTACCCCTCGGCCCCAGGGGGTGAAAAATATGGGGGGGACAGATGTCCCAAAGTTGAGACTGTGCCTTTTTGCAGTGGGACGAAGCATCCTTAAAAGTCGACCCTAGAAGCAGCTCTGGTCTGTGTTCAGTGGTGAGAGCAGTGGACATGAAAGGAAGAGGTCACCATTGGCACAAGAAGGACTCCTTCTCCTCTTGATGAACTGAGGATTGAGTATTCTGAAGGGTGGTGCTGGACCGAGAGTCGATGATTTGGGGGATGTATTGTATTGGGAATTTGGGGAGGAGGAGGAGGAGATGTATTTGTGAAGTTTTCATTTTCCTTGTGTGTTTCTTTTTTTTTTTTTCCTTTCCCTTGTAGTTTAGTTAATAATTATTTTTTTTTCCTAAGTGGGAGCCTGCTTTGCTTATTCCTGGTCACATCTCCCAGCAGAAACCAGGGAGAGAGTATACTCATGGGGGCACTGGCATTGTCCCAGTGTCAAGCCATGACACACAGGCTGAGAGAATGAGGGCTGTTTAGCCTGGTGAAGAGAAGGTTGCATGGAGACCTCACAACACCTTCCAATATCTGAAGGGAAGCAGGAGAGGGACTCTTCATTAGCAACTCTGGAGACAGGACAATGGGCAATGGCTTCAAAATGAAAGAGGGCAGGTTGAAATTAGATACTCGGAAGAAATTCTTCCCTGTGAGGGTGGTGAAGCACTGGCACAGACAGCCTGGAGAAGTTATGGACACCCCAACCTGGTGTTCAAGGCCAGGCTGGATGGGGCTCTGAGCAACCTGAGCAAGTAAAAGGTGTCCCCGCCCATGTCAGAGAACTAGATGGCCTTTAAGGTCTTTGTCTACCCCGGCCATTCTATGATCCTGTGATTCTGCTGTGGTAGCGTTCAGGATGGAGCGTGTTCTGCATGTTGGCCATTTCCAATACACCATTGGTTCCAGGTGCCTTACACTAGCTTGCTCCCTGAAAATTCTGTCAGAATGAAGAACATCTCTCTATATATTAGACACATAATAAATGAAGAAATGGGTTTGCACATTTGTCCACTAAGTTGTGGATGAGATTGCTGTGAAGTTTCATTTGGTTTTCTTGTTTGCTCATGAGGCCGACGGTCCTCGTGTCAGCTGCCTCAAAGGCAGCATTTGGCTCCTCCGCCTCCCTTCTCCCTCCTGCCTCTTTCAATTTCTTTCCCTTGACAATTTAATGTCGTTTTCCCTTTCATACCTGAAAATCCCTGCATGCTTCTGGGCTTTCTCCCTTTTCATACAGATCTTCTTCCACCCTTGACAATCCATACTTTTCATACCATAAGGGCCTGCCCTTCAGGCATAAAAGACTTTGATTCCTTATTATATCTATGGGAATTTAATTAATAGCTTCATGCCTTTTCATAGAAAGAGCAGGGAATTGATAGCTTGTTCCCTGAAGTACAGAAGGAAGAGAATGAAACATGAATCATGTGGAGTGGAAAAGTTGCTATCTATTTTCTTCCAAGAACTACCCCAAAAGATGCAGGGGGTGATGAAGCCTGGCTAGATGAGTTTCCCTTCTAATGGAAGGAAACAACCACGCCACTTCATACAAGTCAGTCCTATAGAAGAGAGAAATTCACTTCTGGGAACATTGCAGGATTTGAATGCAGAGTCACACTCATCTTTTGTTGCTTTGTTGTCTGCTTGGCATGGAACACGCTGCTTTGAAGAGGGAAGTGACTAACAGACAGTCCACTTTACAAACACATATGCTTCCCTCTTCTTCTGAGACCTCGGCACAGAGCCCTCTTTGGCATGGTACTTCAAGGTAAGAAGGAGCGGGCAGAGGGCACTGGGAACAGACAGCAGTTTGCAGGTTGTATAGGAAAGAGGACTGCCCCTTGAATGTGGTGCAAATACAAACTTCCACCAGTTTCAGGGGTACACTTCAGCCAAGCTTGTTGTCCTGGCACATTTTTTCTCTGTGAAACGCTTTGCGGTATGATCTGGACGACAAGAGACGCAGAATACGGGGCTACGTAGTGCTGAGAAGGTAAGTGCCTGGCCCCAGGGTCTTTTGGCAGAAGCAGTGCACTAGAGCCGTTGGCTGCTGCCACAATGATCTGTGTGAGAAACAGATGCCTAATCCCCTCCGGGAGAGTAAAAGCAGGATTGGTTACAAGAGTCGAAGAGCACTGGGCTGGTGGCTGCCGCATACCAGCTGTAAAAGGAGCATGACTCCTACTGGCCTACCAACCAAACTCATGGTGGCAGTGGTAAGGATTAAAGTTCAGTGAGAGCTATTTGTGCCGCTACCTATGGCCCTTCTGTGGAAACAAATGTGCCTACCTTTAGGTTCCGAGATCCAGAGAACACAATGGTAGTTGCAGCGGAAAAGGGAAGGACAGAGCGCACTGGTGAGCTTGATGTGGCTTACACAGGGCAGGCAGAAGGTGCAGCCCAAGTCTCGCTTTTATTTCTAGAGCCTTTTTCTACGCAAAGAGCTGCTGGATGTTTGCAACAAAGATGTGAGTGTGAAAAAGTGAGGGCAGGTCTATGTGGGAAAGAAGATACAAAGCATTGTGCGCAGTTTAAAAGCTCTTTAGAAAAAAAAGGAGTTACTTTGAGAACATCTTCTGTCTTGACACTTCCACCTGTGCGATCTTTAGCTGCTTTGGACATGGCCACAATGAAAGAATGTGAAAATATTTGCGCTGCCAATGTCAGGTTGCACAGGAAAGAGGGTAGGTTGGCAAATGCCTTCTGTCCTGGCACATCTGTCAGTCAGAAGTGCAGCTGAAAACGCTTGGCTGTAGCGATAGTCTCTGTCACTTTGAGAGAATGTGCTGATGCACGTATATGTATCATTGAGAAAGTACGTGAGAATCGCTAGTATGTTTCGTTTGGTTGACAGACTGCAAAGGGACCGTTATGGCCAGCACTGCCTTTTTGTTGTAGGACTTTTTCTTTGAGAGCAGCCGCTGGACATTTTGAAGCGGTTTGGGATCTTCAAGCGTTCGAGTGCAAGATGGTACCTAGATCTTGAGGGAAAGTGCATATCTCCAGGAAGCTGAATGCAGTTCAGTGGGTGCAAGTTACATGTTGAGCAGCTGATGGCCCAGAAAACTTTCTAAAATGAAGAGGCCATGCTGCAATTGCCTTTTATTTTGAAGCTTCTAAACTGTGCAGCCAACAATGAAATGATGCTTTGTAGAGAGCTTTTTGGATAATTGGTTAGCTGAGAAAGGACATTTCGATGTGATACCGATGGCTAAGGATAGGGGATACAAGCTGGGAACTAAGCAACCAGTGTCCAATCACTGACAAAGGTCACAGTGACCTTCTCTGAAACGGGAAGACGGGGGAGAAAATCGCTTGCCAGAAAATGTAGATATCTTAGGTAGAGAAGCTGGAAGAATGCAAACATAGAAGCAAAATAATTATTAGAAGATAGAAGTAGGTGTGGTTGATCCAAGTGTGCTTTAACCAATAATGAACTCAGCTTTTGCAATATGTATAAGCTTCATTAACACCAATATAAATATGTGTGAGTTTTCAATAAACTTCGGGATTTGCCATTCACGCATATGGTGTGTCGCATTTCTCCCGCCGTTCACGACAATTCTTCTTCCTTCTGGGCTACATGCAGGATCCCATTCTGTCAGTACCCGAGAGCCAGGATCCACAGCGGAGCTCTTGTCCCTCCACTGCTCCCACACGAACGGGGCTGGGCTAGAAAAGTGCTTGTCTTTTTCCTGGGCACTGTCAGCGCTCTTCTAAATAACCACACCACAGCATTGTCAACTCACAAAACCAGGACACGCACCGAGCCCAGCTCACAACCCACCCCCAGGACCCAGCCAAGTCAGAAACGTCCCTGCTCTCCAATCAACTGTGTCAGGACAAAAAGATGTCACTGATCTTCCCCTTCCAAGTGGATACTCTTCTTTGCCCCACACTCAAAGGCCGACACCAGATCTTCTGCCCTAACAAACTTTTTCTCTCTCACAGAGCCTGGTAACAAACTTGAAAATGTTGGCCGAGCTCGCAAAACTGTTGGTGGAGAAAGCTCTTTGCTGCCTACAATTTCAATTGCACCCATCAAACTATAAACGTGCACCCTGCTATCGCCACTTTCCTTCTCAGCTCTAGGTACCACGGTAAGCCTTCAATCTCTCAGAGTCAGGATCCAAATGGGATGGCACCAGGGACTGCTCACACAGTCCCTAAAGCTACAAGGGACAAAAACCTGTCCTGCAGAGGCCTGGCCTGGCCTCTGCATTGCCACTGACAGTTCAACAACTCGAACCCAGAGAACTGCCTATTGGGAAAAGCCTTTCAATTCACTGAGACCACCCAAAGTGGCCACCCAAACTTTGCCAAAGGGAGGAGGAACTAGAAGCCCATCTCAAAAGAAATGGCATCCCCTCCTCCAAAATCCAAAGCATCCAGGGCCTGATCCTCTACAAAGGTGTCAGACCACTGTTATTGGGCATTACCCGTGCGGGGCACTAGCTAGGCTGCACACCAAGACCCAGCGCAGCTCTTTACCTTGTCCAAAAGAAGTGTGCTGGCAGAATTTCAAGAAGGCTGCCTTGAGAAAGTGGAAAACACATACCAAATGGATTCTTGCAGGAAGGAGACTGCCTTCCAAAGATGGATACCGACTCCATGATTGTACAAATTGAGTCAGGGCTTCCAAACCAAATATGCCAGCATAGAAAGTTGCTGCCGCCCTTAAGCTGCACGACACAGCTTCTTATCTGCACCTCCAACACTGGGGCTAAGTTCTTTCCTTCCCGTGAGAAAGCATTGCTGTTCTCCTTCAGGAACTTACCGAGCAAAAGTTGCATACCACGTCCGGTACTGACTCTGTCCAACAATGGCTCCTACACAGAAAGGACCAGGACAGAAATGTCTTGCTGTACTATACCTTCCCACGATACCTTATCATCAGCCCTACCAACATTGCCACCATATCTTTTACTTCCCAAGCAAGGAAAGGCACTCCAAGTCACTTGGCTTTGCCTTGCCTCCAGTACCATGTCTAGTTTTCCTAGCCTACCCTACCCTAGCTTTGCTTGCTTGCCTATGTCTGCCTTGCCTAGCCCTTCCAATAACTTCCTGGCTTTGCTTTGCCTTGTCTACCCCTCTTTGCCTTGCCTTCCATGCAGGTAAGGCAATGCAAAGCAAGTGTAGGCAATTGTAGGCAAGTCAAGGGACAGGTTGGCAAGACTGAAGCCGTGAGGGGAAAGCAAATGGAGTGGTAGGTGAGACAAGTGCCAGAAGTTAGAGGCAAGGCTGGGCATAGGAGGTAATGGTAACCGGAAGGGCTAGGCAAGGCCAAGCCCTGTAGGAAAACTGCAGGCAGGTCAAATGTGAGGCATGGGTATGCAAGGGAATGCAAAGCAATGGAGAATGAGCAGGGCATGGCAAGGAAACTGGTTGGTTGCCCAATGCAAGGCAAGAGGCAGGTCCGTTCAAAGATTGCTGGTACACAAAAGCGGCCCGGACGGACCGCTCTGTCCAGCCTTGATCTTGCATGGGTCATGTCTAATCTGCACCTAAGACACTTGGGTTGCCTGCTTTCCTTTGTATGCAAAAGAACTGTCATTCTGCCCCTGAAGCCCAAGGGTGAAAGATGAACTTTGTGTCCAAAATTCAAGACATGGAAGCATAGATGTCAGAAGAAAGCTGTCAGGACAGATAGGTGTGCTTGCACGTGGCCTCCTCCAGGCTTCTTCTCACAAGCTCCTGAAATGCTGGGCCTTGAGAAAAAATAGCCAGTGGAAGCCTGGAGAATCCTAGGAGAAGCAGGCAGGGCAATGCATGTTGAAGAGATTCCACAAAAAGAGAGGTGGTGAATTCCAGGTGGGGGACTGGTGAGCAAGGTAATGCAAGGCAAGGAAGGGGTTCAAGGACAAGGCCAGACAAGTGGTGGCTTTGCCAGGCAACACAAAAGAGAGGGAGACAAGGCAATAAGAGTCCGAGAAGGAGAAGGAAATGAAAGATTGGAGCTGGACAAATGGGAAGGAAAAGAAGGATAGGTGAGCAAGTCAATACAAGGCACTGGGTTGCTATGAAGGGCAAGGGAAGGACATGCATGGGTCAGGAAGGCAAGGGAAAAGAAAGGAATTGTCAGCAATGACAAGGAAATGCAAGATTGGGTAGGAAAGGCAAGGCAATGTGGGGGAGGGATAGGCAACACAATGGGTATCTTAACAGGAAATGTCCATGCACAGCAAGGCCGAAGAAGAAGTGGTAGAGAGGTCAAGGTGGGAAATAGGTGAGTGTGTGCAGCTAAGAAAGAAAGAAAGAAAGTGCGTAGCTCTCGTGTCTCTGTGTGTGTGTGTGTGTGTGTGTGTGTGTGTGTGAAGTTTGCAGGATGTAAAGCAAAGAAAGGTGTCTCTTGATTGTGGAGTGAATGGATGTTTTTGAACGTAAGTGGCAAGGTCCAAGCAACCTTTTCATCCTGGTACATCTGTGTGTGTGAGACATAGTCAGAAACGTCTCCTTTTAGATTCAGACTGCAAGCAGGACATAGAATGTGACTGTGTGAATAGCTGAGCAGGAAGGCACATCACATCAGCATGTTTCAACAGAAGCAGTTAGTGCGAGAAGGAGATGGACGTGTGGGACTCCAGCAATATGGCAATGCACTCAGCTGAGAAGCAAAGTGCAATGCCTCGGTGTGTGCTCTGAAAATAAAAGGCTGCAAGGAAAAAGCAAGGGGACAGGCCAGTGAAATCTTTCTGTCCTGGCACACTGAGCTGTTTGAAGGTGAACCGCTGTTTGGTTTCACTAAGGACTCGGAGACATGGAGAGGATGTGCTTGTCCATGTAGCTGAGAAGGAAAGTGAGAATCACCGGTACGTTTGGCAGAGTTTGTAGGCTGCGAGGAGAAGGTGACGGCCAGGCCTGGCTTTTGGCTGTGGCACTTGTTGCAAGGAAGAAGCTGCTGGATGGTTAAGCTTTTGGGGATCTGCAAGAGTGAAAGACTACGCTGGTACCTCATAAAACTAATGCTTGTTGATCATCTGGCTGAATCTATGACATAAACCAGAAGTGAAATTTCCCCCCATTTCCCTCAGTTTTTTCACCTTTTCATCCAACAGCCTGGGCCTTTTTGAAGCTGCTGTCAAACGCCTTGCCTTGGAAGCTAGAAGTATCTCAGTTCACCTGCTAAGAAACAGGGAAAAGAGCTCAAGTCAATTTCAGAATTGCCCTGAGCAGAGCTGGTGTTTCGGTACCGTAAATTTCCATTGCGAATATGTGCAAAAATCACCATTTTATTAGGCAAACATTTGAAATACACTAGCAGCTTCATCTTCTTGTCACTGCAGTCCTTGGAAGTTTTGCTATTTACTGAAACAGGAAACAGGTCAAACACGAGAAGCTTAAGAATCCAAGCTCACTGCCATTGTACAAATAGCACAAACTTGATGAATTCAAGTTACCATTGTAACATACAGAATGGCTCTATTCAAGAAAATGGATGTGTCGTCCTTCACGGGGGCAGAAAACCTTTCTACCACGTGAACTCTGGGAGTAATCCATCATGCCTCAGTGTGCTGTGGCTGCTCAGAGAGCTACACGATGGGTCTCTTTGCCTATGGCACTCTCAGGGCTCAAAGCTGCACATAAACTCCCCCTCCTTACAGACACGCTAGTAAAGCCCACCGAAAATGCCGTTCTCCAGACAGCTTACTGAAACCAGCTAGGAGTTCCCAGCATCACGCTGGGCACTTCTGTCCACAGATGGCTTTGCTTTTAATGAACCAGAACAGAGCTGCGTTTTTCTAGTCTTTAGCTCTACTAAGGTATTTGATGTAACATGGCGAGAAAAAATCTCTTTCGACAATGATAATAACAGAGGGGATAATGTACCTTTTGCTGCTATCTTCTTTTGCTGCTCCATTTTGCTTGCTTTGTTATTGCTTTCTGTCAAAGAAACGCCAGCAAAATCCCTCATCAAGTCCTGCTGTGAAGACAGACTGCCAGAAAGGTAGAGAAACTTTGAACCTTTCCAAGACCCTTGTAGCACATGTCTTGGTCAATTGGTATGCAGATCCTTTCTTCCAGCGGGACTTTTTTGCACCGTTAGCGCACATTGAACTGAATCCCGTACAAAAGCAGTGAATAGAGGAATTGTTCTCTTTCCATTGGAATGGTGATAAAAATGCATATCAAATAAAAGCATTTTAGAGCAGCAGGAAGATTTTCTATGTAGCTAGCAAATCATAAAAAGATGCATATTTACCGGTGGGGTTCCTCTCGGAATTTCAAAGAATTCCAGACAGAAAACACAGCTTAGTAAACTGCAAATCTAAATCACAGTATCTAGAAAGGTGACATGAAAAAGAGCAAGAGGAAGAAAACCAAAAAGAAAACCAAAGGAAGCCAGAAATAAGGCACAACCTCTCCTCCTTCTCCGCTTACTACAGTACCTTAGAAGTACCTGTGAGTGTCCTAACAGTCACATAAGTAGAAAACTGTGCCAAGAACAATTGTGGAAACTGGAAAACCATGCTATCCCAACAGAAACATAGGGTTTGCTTTCACGACGATTAAATCTGCATGCAATGCGTACGGTAAGGGTATGTTTTGTATGTTCAAAAACAATTCAAAAATATTTCCAAATTGAAGGGGCTGCTTTTTATTTCTTTTGAATTACTTGGCTAAATATGGTGCACGTTAAAATACTGCAGAGATGTGGTTCATTTTACAGATGCCAACTGCAAAGGAGGGAAGCATTTTGTGTGCTTAAGAAAGTCAAGTATTGGAGAGTGTTTTTGTTACTTCTTTAGAAGGTTAGAATATGCGTAAAAGATGCTAGCTGGGGACTTACAATTAATGAATTATTTACTGTCACTAGGTCAAATGACATTAGCTTTCAAAAAGGAAAAGGAGTCTTATTCCACGTGCCAATGTTAAAGTAGATTACTAAGCCTTCAGCAGAATATGGATATGAAGAGGGATATGACATGAAAGGGTAAGCAACACTGGTGACAGCAAAAGGCTTACCTGCTTCACACAAATACAGGAGATAAAATACTATTTTTACACAAACATTGCTATCCAGAGCTTTCCTTGAAAAGTTTCACTGCCAATCATGACAGTAAAATTCTGAGTGACAGTAAAATTCACTCTATCATGAATAAAATTTACTCAATCATGACAGCAAAATTTGCTCAATGATGAGTAAAATTCTTAGTGTAAGCCAAGTACCTTAAGCAAAGGGTAGCTCAAGCATAACTGGCATTTGATGTCAACAAAGGCAACTTGGCCTGCACGTGTCACATCTACTGCATTCAAAAGCTTACTCTGTCTCAGATTCCTTTTGAGGGATACCAAGGCAAGCCGTTAAACTGCATGAAAATGATGACTTAAAGGAGGATATATTAGAAGACTGGAATAATGGTTAATGTTCTTTTCCTTCCAACTGCTTTGTTTGCCCGTTTAAATTTTTTAAGTCCTTCCTGGTATCACCGTGGTAGCAGTGCAGCAAGTGTTTGGTTGTAAGCTGTCCATATTGCCAGCTTCTGGACTGCCTTCAGAAAACTTCCCACTGGTTTTGTCTAGAAATCACAAGCAGTAGAGATGACAAAGACTGCAGAAACCTTCTCATCTCCTTCTAGAGCAGGAGCGTGTCTTTGACCCACTCTTAACTAGACAACTTTCATCAGTCATGAGAGAGTCTCATGTTCAAGAGCTAAGCAATGACAGCTGTAAATGACAAAAAGCACACTGATATTTTCTTGGGACTCCAGCACAGAGCAATGAAGGAGCTTGAATTCACCTTCTTGGAAAGTTTTAAAATGCACATGAAGTTGAGGAGAGGAGCTAAGCCATGGTAACTTTTGTTGAGTATGTCTGCGTAGACAGAGTTTCCATCACCGCAGAAGGAAGGAATGTCATTTAACCCACATAATCATCTCTAGCTGCTAAGCTGCGCTTACTGCAGATTATCCGCAACATATTTTACGGGGTGAGCTTTTATGTGTAATCCCTGAGTAACATTCCAGAGAGAAGTATTTTGGAGGGGGGGAAAGCCCAACTCTTAACTGTTTCAAATAATGGTTACATTTGAAAGTCAAAAAAGATGTAAAACCTTTCTTTCCTAGACCTATTACCAGCACAAACTGTACCAGAATTTACGACGCTTTTATTATGGCAGCATAACTCTACCGTGGACGCTCTCGCTCTGGACTATTCCTTAAGAAACAAAGTCCCCGAGAGAACTAAAACAAAATTAGCCAAAAATATTGGGCTGGATGATTTCAAAGGCTATGTACTAAAGGCCAAACACTTGTAATAATAGTAATGAGCGGACTAAAAGTTAAAGCATTACTCAGTTCAAAGATATCTTGTTCTCACAGAAGACTGTAAAAAAACTCTATTTTTCTGGGTCTGTTTTGTGCATTTAGATGTACCTTCTACTCCTTTCCACTGTATGCGAATGTTTATGACAAGGTGGGAGGACCTCATGCAACCTTCTAGAAGTAAAGAAAGACAAGCCAGTCAAGAAAGGCAAAATTGTTAATGGCAGGTGGAAAGAGGGAGGCCAAGAATAGAAAACAAAAGAACAATAATAATTGAACGCCCTCCCTGTCTTCTGTGAAAAGAAAAGGCACAGACAAGAAAGAACAACTGCAAAATTCTCACGAGAAAAACGCACTTGATCTGGCTCAAGTATTTTGTGCTACATTTCTTGCTGTTTTCTCATGCCAAACATCTTAACCATTGAAGGTGTCCCTTTTCTCTTTCTGGAATACAGCTAGGAAGATGGCTGTGTCATTGCTGTCAAGCTGTTATTCTCAGAGGTGTCCAGTTGAAAGTCCTAGATGAACTGCTTTGCTCTGTCTCTTTAATATGGCATGACTTAACCACTTACAGTTTCAGCAGCTGAACTTGCCCAGCCCTACAATTCTTTAATCTTTGAATGGTTATATTAGCTCCTTGGCAACTGGCATTTGTAAGTCCATGCAACTGTGCAGAATTTGCACGATGAGATGATGCCAAATGAGTCATGGCAGTAGATTAACTAGGACATGCAAAGCAGAGAGGAGGGAATGAGAGCACAAGAAGAGGGTACAATCTCCTTTTTTTCTGCAACAGGGCTAACACCGTAGAAATCAAAAGGAACACAAATCCTCCTAGGGGTAGTTCTTGCAAAAAACAAAGACTTCTTTTTGTGTTCACAGATCACAGCAAAATGCGGATGACAAAACCAGGCCATTAAGTCACATCCAGTATGAAGCAGTATGAAAGAGGAAAGCAGCTGAGAGCGTCAACCCTGCTGAGTAGTCTCAGTATTCTTCTCGACATTAGCAGAAATTTGAAATGAGTCTCTGAAAATTACAAAGGAGGCAGAAGAAAAGGGAGCAATGACTCCTCTGGCATAGTGTTTCCTAACAGGGATCTTCAAAATGTAAAGATTGTATCATCCTTTCAACTGAAGGAAGGTATTAAAACAACAGGAAGGAAATGGCATCACATGCTAGAAAGACTGGGCAGTGCACTTCTAGACAGAAAGGCCACTGATGGAAAACCGACTAAACTGGCCCCAATGCAGCAGCATTGTATTAAAGCCCAAAAATACCCACCGCTTCACTCTTTGCCATTCCATTCATATGGACACAGCAGCTCTGCAACATTCCTACTGATCATCTCCTTGGCAAACTGGGAGTGAGGGTCCCTAGTGATGCAGAGTCCCCAGGCAAGTGCAGAGGGGAGCTGCTTTTTTGCAAAAACCAGGCTTTTGAAGCACTCAGGCCTTTATCAGTTCCATAGCTTTAAGCCATAACAAAATTCATTCAACCAACCATCATATGCCACGCTGTGAACACGTGACCATTCTAGAACTTGTTGATCTACCTCTGATTCAGCGGCCTCACCTTCCCATAGTCCTTTTCTACTTAGCCAAAGTATCGGGCCTCAGCCCAAGGCCTTCCTTTTGTAAGCTTCTACCTATATGCAGCAGCAAACCACTACTTTCTTCCGTGCCAAGAGTTTAAGTAGATGATTTGCATCTGCCCTTCCGGTGAAACATAATGGGGAGAGAAAATTCTGTCGGAAATGTTCAGTCATTCAGTTTTCTAGACAGGCCAAATCAAAAGAAAAGCAAGCTATAGGATTGTGTACTTGCTCTTACAAAGCACCTGCTGCCCTCTGACAATGAACTAGCAGAAAACCAGCAAAAATAAGACTTGAGGCAAACAAGCCTTTGAAGGGAATTATGACATGATAAAGAAAGACAACACATTTCCAGCTTGTTGAGATACTTGAAATGTCAGCAAAGGCTTGAGGGCAAAGGCTGAACGAATGGGGAAAGGTTACAAGAATCCCAAGAAAAACATGACCATGGATTAAAAGAATCCCAACAGGTCAACTGACCTGTTGAAGTTTTCAGGAAATCAGTGGCTGCTGATTTAGATAGGCCATTCAAGTTAATTTCCCCGTGCACCTTCCACTCCTTTTTCACCTGTCACCATCACAGGGTGAATTGGGACCATGGAATCACAATTCTTTGGATTCTGTTCTTAGCTTTAGGAGACAACTACAGCAGCTGAAGTAGCTGTTACTGATGTGATACCCAGGAACACAGAGTTGACATATTTCATTCATGTCCAATCACAACTAGCCATATCTAAGAGGATAGGATTGGCCTCTTTTCATGATGCTTTTCTTATTTTACAGCCTGCTATGATTCTGCTGAAACTTTTTCATTAGTTTCTCTCTAAAAAGGAGAAAGTCCAATGTCCCTCCCTACTGGTGCAGGTTTACCATTCGGTTTGTCGAGTCTAAAAATGGAATTGGAACTAGCAGGAATTACTGTGTTTAAAGCGTCCGGTCCGTTCAGACAGTCTCAGGTCGATAAAAGCCTAGATGTTATTGGCTAAATACTGTTTCCCCCAAGAGCGGACGCACGCAATTTAATCCAACTTTTTATAACAAACGCCAATAATACAGAATCCAGTCATACAAAAGAGTCACAAAGAAGCAGGAAGAATTATCGGACCATTTATGGTAGCAAACTTCTCACCTTCTTTTGGAGTGAGCATAATCTGCTAGCTGAAGTAGCAAACTTGAGGACAGAAATCGCCCTACTATTGAGAAGTTGTTGACAAGAGAACCACCTAAGCTGTGTGACTTTCCCTTTTCTATTCATTGGTCAAGCCTAGTAGCCTAAAATTTACGGGCTCAATCAAAGACAAATGCAATCTAGTCAGAGGTCTATGAAAAGTCCAAAACTAATCAGAATTCTTCTTAGACAATGGAAATGGAAGCAGAGCTACCAATTTCCTTGCCACATATCCCTAAAACTCATTCCTTTCTAGTCATAACTAATGTATAGCCACCAGTACAATCAGGAAAAGATGAAACTTACAGATGTCAGCAAGGGAAGGATTTGAAAGAACTATTCCCATTATTCATCGTCTAGACAGCAACGATCATTAAAATCAGAGCCCTTTTAGAAGGGCTTTCCTTGTGGGAAATTCAGGACTCCAGGACAACGGAGCAAGAGGATTAAGCAGAAGCCGTTGATTGTTGACACGATGCACTTACACATTCTAAATCTCTGCACATGCCAGGCCCGCATTTTTATCTTGGTGCCTTTGTTATGTCCACACATTCTGTGTGTACCTCTCAAAAGATACGTTTGGTTACAGTCCAGGCGCTTTGCTGCCCCCCGTTATCGAGTTCTTGTAGTCTTGGAATTTGGTTTCTCAACTTCTCTTTCTTCTTTTAGCACGGCTTATGTCTTAGTAACCTTGATGAATTCCAGAGGGCTCTGAGAAAATTCTGATAAGAACATATTCCAGCTGGATGGCTGGTGCACCCTGTAGTCTAAGAGGTTCAGCTACATTGCTACAATTTCCCCCTTCTTCATCTTGCACCAGCTAAACCCTTTTCACTGTATTTACTTCCAAGAGGCTCACCAGTTTCATGATGCATGGAATAACAAGAAGCAATATAATAATGACTACTAGTAACAACAAAGTTCCCTTGACAAGATCTTCCAACCATCGAGTTGTTTCCCATCTCTCAAACCATTCATGCGTAACCCTCTCATTCCCAATCAATTTCTTCATGTTATCTTGTCCTTGTTTGAGTTTCCAGTGAATGACTGCAGAAGGGTTAGAGAGGTTCAAAAAACACATTCCTTCAAAATCCTCACACTCGTGCCCATGTGCTAACAAGAAAGCTAGAGCAGCATTATTTTGCAGTGTGCAATGACTAATGGTATCTACACCAGTGAGAAGCTGATTTAAAATCGCTGATCTTACCTTGAGTTGGTTGACCACCCAGCATCGCAACTTATTAAGCATACTCAAAGCTTGACCAACAGCGACACCTGCTGTCAGGAATGGCACAATTAATCGAGAGGAGTGCCCAAACCTGTACACAACTGAGGCAAGGGCGTCTTAAGCGTATGCTTCTTCTTCTGATCCCGGGAGGCGAAGAATCGAGTTCTTCGCGCCCAGAGCATTGTGCCGGTGGCGGTACGCTCCGGTGCGGCGCTTGTGCCGAAAGACGCCCGGGACACAATGCCGGTGGTGTTAATATTTGTTTGTCGCGTTTCGGAAGCTGCTGCTAGCCGAGTCCCCCGGAGGCGAAGAAGCGGCTTCTTCGCACACAGAGCATTGGGCCGGTCGCGGTGAGCGCTGGAGAGCGGCTTGTGCCGAAAGACGCCGCGTACCGGCACTTAGCATCGGAGAGCTCCGTATCTCTGTCTTCTGCGTGTCTTGCCGCTCAACATTCAGCAAGAAGCTTTTTCACCATATCTTGCAAAGAGAAACTCTGCCAGTATAGAAAACATCCAAAATCCTGTTCTAAAGCTTGCACAGAGGTCTGCAAAGAGTTTTGCAATACGGAAAAGATAGTTGTGCAGAACTCGTTCTTTCCGAATATAATAACAATGGAAAAGGCAGGAGAGTGGTAAAGTACTGGTTTCTCTAAGTCTGAATGCTGCCCACACTGTTCCTGTGTGGTGCGGCTTGCATCTTCGCTTTTGGGAAGATGCCGTTCTCTCCGTCTCCCGGAGGCGAAGAAGCGGCTTCTTCGCACACAGAGCATTGGGTCGGTCGCGGTGAGCACCTAAGAGCGCTTTGTGCCGAAAGAAGCCGGGGACCGGCACTTAGCTTCGGAGAGCTGCGTATCTGCGTCTTCTGCGTGTCTTGCCGCTCAACACTCAACAAAAAGCTTTTCCACCATATCTTGCAAAGAGAAACTCTGCCAGCATAGAAAACATCCAAAATCATTTTCTAAACGTGCACGGAGGTCTGCAAAGAGTTTTGCAGGAAGGAAAAGATAGTTGTCCAAAACTCGTTCTTTTTGAATATAATATCATTGGAAAAGGCAGGAGATTGGTAAAAATACTGTTTTCTCTAAGTCTGAATGCTGCCCACACTGTTCCTGTGTGGTGCGGCTTGCATCTTCGCTTTTGGGAAGATGCCGTTCTCTCCGTCTCCCGGAGGCGAAGAAGCGGCTTCTTCGCACACAGAGCATTGGGTCGGTCGCGGTGAGCACCTAAGAGCGCTTTGTGCCGAAAGAAGCCAGGGACCGGCACTTAGCTTCGGAGAGCTGCGTATCTGCGTCTTCTGCGTGTCTTGCCGCTCAACACTCAGCAAAAAGCTTTTCCACCATATCTTGCAAAGAGAAACTCTGCCAGTATAGAAAACATCCAAAATCATTTTCTAAACGTGCACGGAGGTCTGCAAAGAGTTTTGCAGGAAGGAAAAGATAGTTGTCCAAAACTCGTTCTTTTTGAATATAATATCATTGGAAAAGGCAGGAGATTGGTAAAAATACTGTTTTCTCTAAGTCTGAATGCTGCCCACACTGTTCCTGTGTGGTGCGGCTTGCATCTTCGCTTTTGGGAAGATGCCGTTCTCTCCGTCTCCCGGAGGCGAAGAAGCGGCTTCTTCGCACACAGAGCATTGGGTCGGTCGCGGTGAGCACCTAAGAGCGCTTTGTGCCGAAAGAAGCCGGGGACCGGCACTTAGCTTCGGAGAGCTGCGTATCTGCGTCTTCTGCGTGTCTTGCCGCTCAACACTCAACAAAAAGCTTTTCCACCATATCTTGCAAAGAGAAACTCTGCCAGCATAGAAAACATCCAAAATCATTTTCTAAACGTGCACGGAGGTCTGCAAAGAGTTTTGCAGGAAGGAAAAGATAGTTGTCCAAAACTCGTTCTTTTTGAATATAATATCATTGGAAAAGGCAGGAGATTGGTAAAAATACTGTTTTCTCTAAGTCTGAATGCTGCCCACACTGTTCCTGTGTGGTGCGGCTTGCATCTTCGCTTTTGGGAAGATGCGGTGCTCTCCGTCTCCCGGAGGCGAAGAAGCGGCTTCTTTGCGCACAGAGCATTGTGCCGAGCGCAGGGAGCTCCTGAGAGCGGTTTGTGCCGAAAGAAGCCGGGGACCGGCACTTAGCTTCGGAGAGCTGCGTATCTGCGTCTTCTGCGTGTCTTGCCGCTCAACACTCAGCAAAAAGCTTTTCCACCATATCTTGCAAAGAGAAACTCTGCCAGTATAGAAAACATCCAAAATCATTTTCTAAACGTGCACGGAGGTCTGCAAAGAGTTTTGCAGGAAGGAAAAGATAGTTGTCCAAAACTCGTTCTTTTTGAATATAATATCATTGGAAAAGGCAGGAGATTGGTAAAAATACTGTTTTCTCTAAGTCTGAATGCTGCCCACACTGTTCCTGTGTGGTGCGGCTTGCATCTTCGCTTTTGGGAAGATGCCGTTCTCTCCGTCTCCCGGAGGCGAAGAAGCGGCTTCTTCGCACACAGAGCATTGGGTCGGTCGCGGTGAGCACCTAAGAGCGCTTTGTGCCGAAAGAAGCCGGGGACCGGCACTTAGCTTCGGAGAGCTGCGTATCTGCGTCTTCTGCGTGTCTTGCCGCTCAACACTCAACAAAAAGCTTTTCCACCATATCTTGCAAAGAGAAACTCTGCCAGCATAGAAAACATCCAAAATCATTTTCTAAACGTGCACGGAGGTCTGCAAAGAGTTTTGCAGGAAGGAAAAGATAGTTGTCCAAAACTCGTTCTTTTTGAATATAATATCATTGGAAAAGGCAGGAGATTGGTAAAAATACTGTTTTCTCTAAGTCTGAATGCTGCCCACACTGTTCCTGTGTGGTGCGGCTTGCATCTTCGCTTTTGGGAAGATGCGGTGCTCTCCGTCTCCCGGAGGCGAAGAAGCGGCTTCTTCGCGCACAGAGCATTGTGCCGAGCGCAGGGAGCTCCTGAGAGCGGTTTGTGCCGAAAGAAGCCGGGGACCGGCACTTAGCTTCGGAGAGCTGCGTATCTGCGTCTTCTGCGTGTCTTGCCGCTCAACACTCAGCAAAAAGCTTTTCCACCATATCTTGCAAAGAGAAACTCTGCCAGTATAGAAAACATCCAAAATCATTTTCTAAACGTGCACGGAGGTCTGCAAAGAGTTTTGCAGGAAGGAAAAGATAGTTGTCCAAAACTCGTTCTTTTTGAATATAATATCATTGGAAAAGGCAGGAGATTGGTAAAAATACTGTTTTCTCTAAGTCTGAATGCTGCCCACACTGTTCCTGTGTGGTGCGGCTTGCATCTTCGCTTTTGGGAAGATGCCGTTCTCTCCGTCTCCCGGAGGCGAAGAAGCGGCTTCTTTGCGCACAGAGCATTGTGCCGAGCGCAGGGAGCTCCTGAGAGCGGTTTGTGCCGAAAGAAGCCGGGGACCGGCACTTAGCTTCGGAGAGCTGCGTATCTGCGTCTTCTGCGTGTCTTGCCGCTCAACACTCAGCAAAAAGCTTTTCCACCATATCTTGCAAAGAGAAACTCTGCCAGTATAGAAAACATCCAAAATCATTTTCTAAACGTGCACGGAGGTCTGCAAAGAGTTTTGCAGGAAGGAAAAGATAGTTGTCCAAAACTCGTTCTTTTTGAATATAATATCATTGGAAAAGGCAGGAGATTGGTAAAAATACTGTTTTCTCTAAGTCTGAATGCTGCCCACACTGTTCCTGTGTGGTGCGGCTTGCATCTTCGCTTTTGGGAAGATGCCGTTCTCTCCGTCTCCCGGAGGCGAAGAAGCGGCTTCTTTGCGCACAGAGCATTGTGCCGAGCGCAGGGAGCTCCTGAGAGCGGTTTGTGCCGAAAGAAGCCGGGGACCGGCACTTAGCTTCGGAGAGCTGCGTATCTGCGTCTTCTGCGTGTCTTGCCGCTCAACACTCAACAAAAAGCTTTTCCACCATATCTTGCAAAGAGAAACTCTGCCAGTATAGAAAACATCCAAAATCATTTTCTAAACGTGCACGGAGGTCTGCAAAGAGTTTTGCAGGAAGGAAAAGATAGTTGTCCAAAACTCGTTCCTCTCGAATATAATATCATTGGAAAAGGCAGGAGATTGGTAAAAATACTGTTTTCTCTAAGTCTGAATGCTGCCCACACTGTTCCTGTGTGGTGCGGCTTGCATCTTCGCTTTTGGGAAGATGCCGTTCTCTCCGTCTCCCGGAGGCGAAGAAGCGGCTTCTTCGCACACAGAGCATTGGGTCGGTCGCGGTGAGCACCTAAGAGCGCTTTGTGCCGAAAGAAGCCGGGGACCGGCACTTAGCTTCGGAGAGCTGCGTATCTGCGTCTTCTGCGTGTCTTGCCGCTCAACACTCAGCAAAAAGCTTTTCCACCATATCTTGCAAAGAGAAACTCTGCCAGCATAGAAAACATCCAAAATCATTTTCTAAACGTGCACGGAGGTCTGCAAAGAGTTTTGCAGGAAGGAAAAGATAGTTGTCCAAAACTCGTTCTTTTTGAATATAATATCATTGGAAAAGGCAGGAGATTGGTAAAAATACTGTTTTCTCTAAGTCTGAATGCTGCCCACACTGTTCCTGTGTGGTGCGGCTTGCATCTTCGCTTTTGGGAAGATGCCGTTCTCTCCGTCTCCCGGAGGCGAAGAAGCGGCTTCTTCGCACACAGAGCATTGGGTCGGTCGCGGTGAGCACCTAAGAGCGCTTTGTGCCGAAAGAAGCCGGGGACCGGCACTTAGCTTCGGAGAGCTGCGTATCTGCGTCTTCTGCGTGTCTTGCCGCTCAACACTCAGCAAAAAGCTTTTCCACCATATCTTGCAAAGAGAAACTCTGCCAGCATAGAAAACATCCAAAATCATTTTCTAAACGTGCACGGAGGTCTGCAAAGAGTTTTGCAGGAAGGAAAAGATAGTTGTCCAAAACTCGTTCTTTTTGAATATAATATCATTGGAAAAGGCAGGAGATTGGTAAAAATACTGTTTTCTCTAAGTCTGAATGCTGCCCACACTGTTCCTGTGTGGTGCGGCTTGCATCTTCGCTTTTGGGAAGATGCCGTTCTCTCCGTCTCCCGGAGGCGAAGAAGCGGCTTCTTCGCACACAGAGCATTGGGTCGGTCGCGGTGAGCACCTAAGAGCGCTTTGTGCCGAAAGAAGCCGGGGACCGGCACTTAGCTTCGGAGAGCTGCGTATCTGCGTCTTCTGCGTGTCTTGCCGCTCAACACTCAACAAAAAGCTTTTCCACCATATCTTGCAAAGAGAAACTCTGCCAGCATAGAAAACATCCAAAATCATTTTCTAAACGTGCACGGAGGTCTGCAAAGAGTTTTGCAGGAAGGAAAAGATAGTTGTCCAAAACTCGTTCTTTTTGAATATAATATCATTGGAAAAGGCAGGAGATTGGTAAAAATACTGTTTTCTCTAAGTCTGAATGCTGCCCACACTGTTCCTGTGTGGTGCGGCTTGCATCTTCGCTTTTGGGAAGATGCCGTTCTCTCCGTCTCCCGGAGGCGAAGAAGCGGCTTCTTTGCGCACAGAGCATTGTGCCGAGCGCAGGGAGCTCCTGAGAGCGGTTTGTGCCGAAAGAAGCCGGGGACCGGCACTTAGCTTCGGAGAGCTGCGTATCTGCGTCTTCTGCGTGTCTTGCCGCTCAACACTCAGCAAAAAGCTTTTCCACCATATCTTGCAAAGAGAAACTCTGCCAGTATAGAAAACATCCAAAATCATTTTCTAAACGTGCACGGAGGTCTGCAAAGAGTTTTGCAGGAAGGAAAAGATAGTTGTCCAAAACTCGTTCTTTTTGAATATAATATCATTGGAAAAGGCAGGAGATTGGTAAAAATACTGTTTTCTCTAAGTCTGAATGCTGCCCACACTGTTCCTGTGTGGTGCGGCTTGCATCTTCGCTTTTGGGAAGATGCCGTTCTCTCCGTCTCCCGGAGGCGAAGAAGCGGCTTCTTTGCGCACAGAGCATTGTGCCGAGCGCAGGGAGCTCCTGAGAGCGGTTTGTGCCGAAAGAAGCCGGGGACCGGCACTTAGCTTCGGAGAGCTGCGTATCTGCGTCTTCTGCGTGTCTTGCCGCTCAACACTCAGCAAAAAGCTTTTCCACCATATCTTGCAAAGAGAAACTCTGCCAGTATAGAAAACATCCAAAATCATTTTCTAAACGTGCACGGAGGTCTGCAAAGAGTTTTGCAGGAAGGAAAAGATAGTTGTCCAAAACTCGTTCTTTTTGAATATAATATCATTGGAAAAGGCAGGAGATTGGTAAAAATACTGTTTTCTCTAAGTCTGAATGCTGCCCACACTGTTCCTGTGTGGTGCGGCTTGCATCTTCGCTTTTGGGAAGATGCCGTTCTCTCCGTCTCCCGGAGGCGAAGAAGCGGCTTCTTTGCGCACAGAGCATTGTGCCGAGCGCAGGGAGCTCCTGAGAGCGGTTTGTGCCGAAAGAAGCCGGGGACCGGCATTTAGCTTCGGAGAGCTGCGTATCTGCGTCTTCTGCGTGTCTTGCCGCTCAACACTCAGCAAAAAGCTTTTCCACCATATCTTGCAAAGAGAAACTCTGCCAGTATAGAAAACATCCAAAATCATTTTCTAAACGTGCACGGAGGTCTGCAAAGAGTTTTGCAGGAAGGAAAAGATAGTTGTCCAAAACTCGTTCCTCTCGAATATAATATCAGTGGAAAAGGCAGGAGATTGGTAAAAATACTGTTTTCTCTAAGTCTGAATGCTGCCCACACTGTTCCTGTGTGGTGCGGCTTGCATCTTCGCTTTTGGGAAGATGCCGTTCTCTCCGTCTCCCGGAGGCGAAGAAGCGGCTTCTTCGCACACAGAGCATTGGGTCGGTCGCGGTGAGCACCTAAGAGCGCTTTGTGCCGAAAGAAGCCGGGGACCGGCACTTAGCTTCGGAGAGCTGCGTATCTGCGTCTTCTGCGTGTCTTGCCGCTCAACACTCAGCAAAAAGCTTTTCCACCATATCTTGCAAAGAGAAACTCTGCCAGTATAGAAAACATCCAAAATCATTTTCTAAACGTGCACGGAGGTCTGCAAAGAGTTTTGCAGGAAGGAAAAGATAGTTGTCCAAAACTCGTTCTTTTTGAATATAATATCATTGGAAAAGGCAGGAGATTGGTAAAAATACTGTTTTCTCTAAGTCTGAATGCTGCCCACACTGTTCCTGTGTGGTGCGGCTTGCATCTTCGCTTTTGGGAAGATGCCGTTCTCTCCGTCTCCCGGAGGCGAAGAAGCGGCTTCTTCGCACACAGAGCATTGGGTCGGTCGCGGTGAGCACCTAAGAGCGCTTTGTGCCGAAAGAAGCCGGGGACCGGCACTTAGCTTCGGAGAGCTGCGTATCTGCGTCTTCTGCGTGTCTTGCCGCTCAACACTCAACAAAAAGCTTTTCCACCATATCTTGCAAAGAGAAACTCTGCCAGTATAGAAAACATCCAAAATCATTTTCTAAACGTGCACGGAGGTCTGCAAAGAGTTTTGCAGGAAGGAAAAGATAGTTGTCCAAAACTCGTTCTTTTTGAATATAATATCATTGGAAAAGGCAGGAGATTGGTAAAAATACTGTTTTCTCTAAGTCTGAATGCTGCCCACACTGTTCCTGTGTGGTGCGGCTTGCATCTTCGCTTTTGGGAAGATGCGGTGCTCTCCGTCTCCCGGAGGCGAAGAAGCGGCTTCTTTGCGCACAGAGCATTGTGCCGAGCGCAGGGAGCTCCTGAGAGCGGTTTGTGCCGAAAGAAGCCGGGGACCGGCACTTAGCTTCGGAGAGCTGCGTATCTGCGTCTTCTGCGTGTCTTGCCGCTCAACACTCAGCAAAAAGCTTTTCCACCATATCTTGCAAAGAGAAACTCTGCCAGTATAGAAAACATCCAAAATCATTTTCTAAACGTGCACGGAGGTCTGCAAAGAGTTTTGCAGGAAGGAAAAGATAGTTGTCCAAAACTCGTTCTTTTTGAATATAATATCATTGGAAAAGGCAGGAGATTGGTAAAAATACTGTTTTCTCGAAGTCTGAATGCTGCCCACACCGTTCCTGTGTGGTGCGGCTTGCATCTTCGCTTTTGGGAAGATGCCGTTCTCTCCGTCTCCCGGAGGCGAAGAAGCGGCTTCTTCGCACACAGAGCATTGGGTCGGTCGCGGTGAGCACCTAAGAGCGCTTTGTGCCGAAAGAAGCCGGGGACCGGCACTTAGCTTCGGAGAGCTGCGTATCTGCGTCTTCTGCGTGTCTTGCCGCTCAACACTCAGCAAAAAGCTTTTCCACCATATCTTGCAAAGAGAAACTCTGCCAGTATAGAAAACATCCAAAATCATTTTCTAAACGTGCACGGAGGTCTGCAAAGAGTTTTGCAGGAAGGAAAAGATAGTTGTCCAAAACTCGTTCTTTTTGAATATAATATCATTGGAAAAGGCAGGAGATTGGTAAAAATACTGTTTTCTCTAAGTCTGAATGCTGCCCACACTGTTCCTGTGTGGTGCGGCTTGCATCTTCGCTTTTGGGAAGATGCCGTTCTCTCCGTCTCCCGGAGGCGAAGAAGCGGCTTCTTCGCACACAGAGCATTGGGTCGGTCGCGGTGAGCACCTAAGAGCGCTTTGTGCCGAAAGAAGCCGGGGACCGGCACTTAGCTTCGGAGAGCTGCGTATCTGCGTCTTCTGCGTGTCTTGCCGCTCAACACTCAGCAAAAAGCTTTTCCACCATATCTTGCAAAGAGAAACTCTGCCAGTATAGAAAACATCCAAAATCATTTTCTAAACGTGCACGGAGGTCTGCAAAGAGTTTTGCAGGAAGGAAAAGATAGTTGTCCAAAACTCGTTCCTCTCGAATATAATATCAGTGGAAAAGGCAGGAGATTGGTAAAAATACTGTTTTCTCTAAGTCTGAATGCTGCCCACACTGTTCCTGTGTGGTGCGGCTTGCATCTTCGCTTTTGGGAAGATGCCGTTCTCTCCGTCTCCCGGAGGCGAAGAAGCGGCTTCTTCGCACACAGAGCATTGGGTCGGTCGCGGTGAGCACCTAAGAGCGCTTTGTGCCGAAAGAAGCCGGGGACCGGCACTTAGCTTCGGAGAGCTGCGTATCTGCGTCTTCTGCGTGTCTTGCCGCTCAACACTCAGCAAAAAGCTTTTCCACCATATCTTGCAAGGAGAAACTGTGCCAGTACACAAAACATCCCCGATCTTCTTCTAAAAGTTGTACAGAGGACTGCAGAGTGTTTATCAAGAAGAAAAACATCGTGTCCCAAAACTCCTTTTATTCGAATATAATGTGAATGAAAGGGCAGGAGAATGCTAAAGTACTCGTTTCTATCAATTTGAAAGCTGCACACGCTATATCGGTGTGCTGCGGCTTGCATCTTCGCCTTTGGGAAGCTGCCGTTCTCTCCATCTCCCGGAGGCGAAGAAGCGGCTTCTTCGCGCACAGAGCATTGTGCCGGTGGCGGTGTTCTCCAGAGAGCGGCTTCTGACGAAAGACGCCCTGGCAGGGGGCTTCGTTTCGGAGAGTTCTTTACTCTGCCTTCTGTCTCTCTCGTCGCATAAAACTGAGCAAAAAGCTTTTTTACTATGTCTTGCCAGGACAAACTGTGCCCGTACGGAAAGCATCTCCGCTCTTGTTCTAGAAGTTGCACGGAGGTCTGCAGAGTGTTTAGCAAGAAGCAAAAGAAAGTTGTCCAAAACTCCTTCTTTTTGAAGGGTAATGTGAATAGAAAAGGCAGGAGAGTGCTAAGGTACTGTTTTCTTTAGGTTTGACAACTGCACACACACTCCCCATGTTGTGCGACTTTTTTCTTGGCTTTTAAAGACGCGGCAGCGGTCTCCGTCTCCCGGAGGCGAAGAAGCCGCTTCTTTGCACACAGAGCATTGTGCCGGTCGCGGTGAGATCCGGAGCACGGCTTCTGCCGAAAGACGCCCGGGAGCGGCCCCTACCTTCGGAGAGCTCCGTATCTCTGAATCTGCGTCTCTTGTCGCCTACATCTTAGCAAAAAGCTTTCCTACTATGTCTCGCAAGGAGAAACTGTCCCAGTACAAAAAGCATCCTTGGTCTTTTTCTGGAAGTTGCACGGAGTGTCAGCAGAGTGTTTAGCAAGAAGCAAAAGAACGTTGTCCAAAACCCCTTTTCTTCCAATGTTAATGTGAATTGAAAAGGCAGGAGAATGAGGAAGTGCTGTTTTCTGTACGTTTGAAAGCTGTCACAAGGAGAAACTCTATCAGCACCTCAAGTTTTCCTCCATTTTACTCCCGATATTTCTTTTGCTGTGCAGTCAAGAAGCACCCTTCGTTCTTAGTTATGCTGCAGGTTGTCTTCAAATGGCTTTGCTTTCTGTCCCCTCCTCCCCATTTCTAACAGGCACAAGCACATTCCCTTCCCGGAACAAAATCCTGGTAATAGAGCCAGGAAGACTACGCTTTGACTTTGAGAGCCACAACTTATTTAAGAGAAAATAGTCCATTCTTTGAGACCCAATATCACACATCTGTGTGCAGGAGGAAGAGGGGTGCGTGCGTGCGTGAATGGGAAGTGTACTTGCCAACAAACTAGAGCCAATATTAGTAACCAACATGTAACAAGTGTGGACGTATATAATTCCCTGCTCTTTTTTGGATCTTTTTTCTTAAAGGTTATTTTGCTTTTAAAAATTTTCTAGTCATTTGAGAGATTCTTCTTTGTTTGTGTGAGAATAGAAATCTCCATAAAGCTTACTACGTAAAAGCAGGGTAATCTTTTGGACTTGATGATGACTATTTGGGAGATGATATTTTCATCTGCTTGTTTTGGAAATATTTTTGTCACGGAAAGTAGTAAGTTTCAAGATGTGTTTTTAGAAGGTGTAAAAATTGAGATCCTCATTTGTATCAAAGCCATACAAAGAATATCCCTTAAAACCATCCACTCCATCATTTCATTTTTGTATTTTTGTCTTTTCAATAGCTAGTTCTCACTTTCAGATAGCTTTTAAATGCCATGTTTTGACACAATTTTGTTATTCATTTCTAAGCTTCAAAATGATATTTAAAGAAGAGTAATTTCCTGTAACTACTTGACAGTTTGCAAATTAACATCAAAGTGGAGGGAGGGAGGGAAGGAAGTGGCAGAAGGACTTGGCAGAAAGAAGGACATAGTGGGAGGAAGGCAGTGAAGGAAGGAAGTGGGGGAAGGAAAGAAAAGAAAGAAGGAAAGAGAGAAAGAGAAAAAAAAGAAAGAAAGAAAGAAAGAAAGAAAGAAAGAAAGAAAGAAAGAAAGAAAGAAAGAAAGAGAAAGAAAGAAAGAAAAAGAAAGAAAGAAAGAAAGAAAGAAAGAAAGAAAGAAAGAGAAGGAAAGAAAATTCCCAAATGTCAGAAACGTTAAAGATGATAAAATACTTGTGAGTAATTTCCTGTAACTATTTGACAGTTTGCAAATTAACATCAAAGTGGATGGAGGGAGGGAAGGAAGTGGCAGAAGGACGTGGCAGAAAGAAGGACATAGTGGAAGGAAGGCAGTGAAGGAAGGAAGTGGGGGAAAGAAACGAAAGAAGGAACGAGAGAAAGAGAAAGAAAGAAAGAAAGAAAGAAAGAAAGAAAGAAAGAAAGAGAGAGAAGGGAAGAAAATTCCCAAATATCAGAAACGTTAAAGATGATAAAATACTTGTGTGTATGATAAAGAGCGAGGAGTAGATATTAGATATAGTATTGCTAAATGGCCCATAAATGTGAGACCCAAACAGTTCAACTCCTTGGATAGCAGTTTCTCAGCATGAATATGTTATTTCTAGCTTCAACTTCTTACTGCTACTGTACAGAATGATTACCATAGAATAATGGAATGGTTGGGTTTGGAAGGGACCTTAAATTCACCTACGTCCTCCCCAGCATGTCATTGTCAGGGACACCTTCCACTAGACCGCCTTAAGCTCAAAGACCCATTCAAGCTGGCCTTGATCACTTCCAGGAATTGGTCACCCACAACATGTTCTAGTGTCTCACAACCATCTTGGCAAGGAATTTCTTCCCAATAGCCAAAGGAAACCTATCCTCTTCAGGTTTTAAAGCCATCCACACTTTTCCTATCGCTCCGTGCCCTTGTGTAGCTCACCTGCCTCCTTCTGGTAGGCTGTCTTCAGCTACTGGAGAGCTGCTCTAACAATTTGCCCGGAGTCTGCTCTTCTCCAGGCTGAGAAAACGCCTGCGGGACTCCGGCTTGATGACAGACTTCTTGTGCTGCACTGGGGGCTCAGACCATTCTTCTTCTTGGAATTGTTGTAGGATGCTCAGCCACTGTTGACTGTGGTACAGGTACACTGGTCATTGTGGTACAGGTAATAAATAGATGATTGTTTTAATAAAGACCCAATTGAAATGATAAGAGCTAAATTTTAACGCAAAATTAATTGGAGAAAGATTCCTAAACCTGTGGCCCGTTACCCCAGCCCATCCATTGATTGTAAATGACATGCCTTGCAGATGTTATGATACATGAACCAAAGCCAAGTGATGGATACTGCTTAAGATAGATGTTCTACCTGCTTACTGCAATATGTTCTTATCAGTCTAAAACAATCCCCCGAACATGAAGAACAAGAGATTACATCATGAAGTAATGAAGTGCTTGGGTTGAAAGTAAAAGGCATTTGAAAGAAATGGGTTTGGGGGCTAACACAGCAAGATCTCAGAAATGGAGTGCCAGCTTAGGTCTCTGCTTCAGAGACAAGTGAAGCAATTCAGAAGTGTCTTCCTGGGAAAAAGGTTGACAGATCTTTCTGCACAACAGTTAACAGCCGGCATCAGAAATGGGTGCAAATAACATACTAGCCCATACAAGTTTGTCATCCTGGAGTGGAAGGGCCACTCAGACTCATAGCAGTGGTCTTGCTGCTGTGCCTGTTGAAATAGACAGAAAAGAATGAGGAAAACAAATTTTTCCATCTAGTTTGTTTCAGTATTGGTACAAAGACTATTTCCCCGCCCTCAGGAGACAGCAAAAACAGTCCACAACTGAAATGCTTCAGAAATGGAAATGATCTGAATCACAAATATTTCTTTTCACATCAAAATTAAAGCCCAAGTCATAACTGTCAAACAGATAGAACTATTTAAAGATGAATGTACTATACATACTAAAATATTCCCAGAGATAACTATTGTGTCCTTAGTCTGTTTAAAAGTCTAGACTTCCTGGTAAAAAAACTTGTACAGAGCTGAGGTAGCTCCACGACATTCTCTTTTCAGATTAATTAAACTCTTCAGTCTCACCACCGTTACCCATGGATTTCCGTAAGTCCTTGAAAACCAGTAATTTCCCCTTTTTCCTCCTCTGAAAAAAATGACAGTGACAAGAGTTATTTGCACTCCCTATTTTCTGAAAAGCCTGAACATCAAGCCTTAAGAACTTTATCATCAGTTTTACTTCAAACTAAATTTGAAGAGAATGGCAGAAAGAATGGGAGCCTCAAGCAAAAGAATTTAGGCTTCTAATTCTTGGGTTGTCTTCTTACTTACCTAAGACAAGAAGTGGAAAGAGAATAGATTAGAGTTAGCAGCTGTTGAAGATTTGCACGTACTCTTCCACTCTTCCAAGAGGTCAAGGATGCTTTTCTGGCCCTCTCTCCCTCCACAAGCTGCAGCTTCCTTCAAGGCACAGTCACCTGCTGTGGCATGGAGCTCCCCACGAGCTCCATTGTGTTCCTCCACGGTTCTCCAGGGACTGCTGGGAGACAACCTGCTTCATGATGATGTCCTCCAGGGACTGTGGGGGATTCTTTGCTCTGTCAACTGGAGCACCTTCTCCTTCTTCTTGTCTCACTTTACTATCATGCAGCTGCTTCTCACACTCCTTTTTTCCCTCACTTGTCACTGCCTATTCATATGTTTTGTACTTTTGACAATATCTTTTCACAAAGACTGATGGGCTCAGTTGCAGAAATGTGTCTTGCTAGAAAATTGGATACTATAGAAAACCATGATTTTACAGAAAAGAATAGTAGAAGTACAAATATACTGTCAAAGAACCGGAAAACTGACAATCATTCATTGTAATACGTCCCCTCATTTTGCCTTCTTTCTCCTTAAGATCTGGAAAGACTACTGGGCAGTGAAAAACACTACAGTGTTGTTTCAAAGAAAAGACTTTTTTAGGCTTCTAAGGCACATGTTCCAATTGCTTGAGAAAATTGAGAAAAGGCACTTTGTCTTTTGTGATAAATATCATTAGCCACTAGGGACAAAGTCTGACCAACAACAAGAGCAGATCAAAATCTGATGAGACCAAGCAATATACCTTGAGTGGCCAGGACAGAACCATCCAGTCGTCAAATCTGTTGAATTGGAAGGACCCCATCAGGATCATCATCAGTCCAACTCCTGGCCCTGCCTGGGGCCATCCTTGAACTCCCAAACTCAGACAGTTGTGATGGTGTGACCACTCCCTGGAGAGACTCCTCCAGTGCCCAGCCATTCTCGGGTTAAAAACTTTTTCTTGATACCCGACCTAAACCTCCCCTGACTCAGCTGCATGCCATTTCATTGAGTCCTGTCTTTGTAGACCTCATTTGAGGACTTTCTAATACCAAGGTGATTCCACCCCAGAGCAGAGCAGAGCAGAGAAGAGAAGAGCAGAGCAGAGCAGAGCAGAGCAGAGCAAGACAATCCCCTCCCTTGCCCAGCTGGTGATGCTGTGCCTGATGCACCCCAGGACAGGCTTGGCCCTCCTGGCTGCCAGGGCACTGCTGATGCACATTCAGCTTGCCATTGGCCAGGAGCCTGGGTCCCTTTCTGCAGTGCTTCTCCCAGCCTCTTGCTCCCTCCCCAGTCTATACACCCACCAGGATTGCCCAGTTGCAGGTGCTGAATCCAGCACTTGCCCTTGTTCCACTCCATCTGGTTGGTGATTGCCTGTGGGAATCCTCAAAAACAGAGGGGTTTGGGAAAGCTGCAAAAGGAAGGCCTCAGAGACAGCAGAACTGTCATTGGAGCTAAGCAGTAGTCATAAGGTTTGTCAGCAGAAAAATTAGATGAGAAGTAGAAAAGTAAGGACAAATGGAACAATGGTCTGTGTATTAATGCTTGTCTAGAATAACTCCCTAAGCTACAGCAAAGTATATCTAGGGCGATGTTAGGTAGTTCTGAGCTTAATAACGGAGCTCTGTGCACTGTATCTTAAGGCTTACAAGCAGGTCTTTTATTCGAAAGAAGCGAGCATTGTTCTAAGCCCAGGTACATGTCTTTATAGTGATTGGATAGAAGTACTGTCAATATGCTTTTACTTTGTGTGATTGGTCAAAAAACTTTTCAAGTCAGTTGTAACATTAAGTTCTTTGTCTGCTGCTGGGGACGTGAGCTGCTGGCAGCTTCCCATTGTCATCACCATGTAATGAGACTGATGCTGGAAAAAACCCAGCTTGAGACGCCGTCCCCAGCAGTCCCGCCCCTTTTGTGATTTGTGCATAGACTCCCGGCCAGCAAGAATTGCCCATCTCTCCTATTTGGCAAGATCTCTCTGCAAGGTCTCTGTGCCCTCAAGGGAGTTAGTTCACAGCTCCTCCCAATTTAGTGTCTTTGGCAAACTTTCTTAATATTCCTTCAAGTGCTGTGTCCAGGTTGTTCAAAAGATGTTGAAGAGAACTGGCCCAATGATGATACTGTCTTAGCCACTGAAATAAGTGCTTCATACTTCCTCTTGTGCAGAAATCACAACAAATTTCTTTTCTATCCATGTTTTCTTATGCTCATGCTTTTTATCCCAACAGCAGCTGACACGACATTTACAGGCACAGCAACAGCACACTTTTCCTGCTCTTACTAGACTTAACAATTTTGCAACCGGTCAATCAGTGGCCTTTGCAACTAAAGTCAGACCTTCAGCATTTCTCATTAAATGAATGTCTTCAGAAGAAAACTTTGCTGCCTACTCTGTACGACTGAAGAATAGATGATAATGAGTTAGCATCACAATCAGTTAAGTACAGAGCCTATCCTTTAGCAGGGAAAAAATTAAAAGAAGAGCTCTTTTATGCAACAACTATCTGAGAAACAAAACAACTAGGATCTTCCACAGGGTTCCCTGCAGTAGAAATGTACTTGGATGAATGCAGAAGATAAAAGATGTGGTTTTGAAAGGCTATGTCCTTGCTAAGCTAAATTGGATCTCATCCTGTAGATGAAAGATCAAGGAGCTCAAAGCGGAGCTAGAGAGACATGTCCAGATAATGAGATAGAGCAAAGCATTTTCCAAGATAATTAAGCATTCTGGTGGACTGGCCAGTTAGGTTAAATCTGCCACACCCATTCACTTTTGGGGATTGAACTGTGGAGTGCTAAACCGTATCTGCTGCTGTGCAAAGTAAAAGAGATCCATCCAAATTGTACGGTTAGTGAGAACACTCTCACTCTCAATTGTAAAACACTTCATAAGCTATTAATCAGTCTTAGGAACAAAATGAAATAAAGTTGTTATGCCATCTGGGAATGGGAAAACATCTTCAAAATATTTTTTTCTCTATGTTTTCTTCTTTTTTCTTTTTTTCTTTTTTATTTTTTTAATCCCACATTATGTGATTGATAATTTCAACCATTCTGGAATGCTTTTAACAGATGAACCCAGCATAGTAGTTTTATTACCGGCTCTTGTCCCTTACATGCTTCAGTACAGGTTTGGAATATACTCCCCAGTCAATTAGTGTTTTTTTATCTCTTTTCCCAGAGACAACTTTTAAAGGACTACTTAACCCCTAAAAATCATAATTTCTCTGGTTTCTCCAAGCTTTTTGAGAAAGCTGTTTTGGTTTTGTTTTGGTTTGTTGCTTGTTTTGTTTTATTGCATCATTCCTAATGTCTTCAGACCTACTACAAGAAGAAGTTAAAAATAGATCTTATTTGAAGAGACTGTTAAAGCTAATGAACTGCCAGTCTTGGTATTTGTATCTTTCTAAATCCTTTAAAGTCCAAGGTTGCCTTCCTGAATCCTCAGTTACTTAGAAAACATTGTGTTTAGAAAACAGACCCAGTTCAATTGCTTCTGCAAACTCACCTTCATTGTATAGGATTGTACTTCAAGAAATCTTGCTTCATTCAAACATTGGAAGTACAGATTTGACATCATCTGTGACCCTTCCATCTGTCTGAACTGTATTTCATTGTGTGAGTTCCTCAGTTGCTTCAAATAAGGACAGAATCTTTTCAATTTGCATAGCATGTTATGTGAAGATCTCCTGTCTGCTTTCTTCACTTGCTTTAATGGGAAGACAAGGGAAATACATTTTGAATGTTATCTTTTAGAGTCTACTTTTACCTACCAGTGTGCTTCTATGGACTAGAACCAATTTCAGCTTGAAAGAAGGTATTGTCATGATCCACTCATACCAACGGATTGGTTAACTGGTTGGTTGGTTAACTGATCTGGGAGTGCAACAGACAACCTGGAAAGGGGATTGCAGTATCAATCCAAACAAATGCACCTTTATAGAATGACCACAGCAAATGCCTGAAAGGAATCAGGGAGAGGAAAAGAATAAAAAAGAGGGGGAGAAAGAGAGAGGAGTATAGCTACCAAACATGGAGAGACTAAGTCCTCTTAGTCCAGCCGATAGAGTTTGCATAGTCACGTTGGGAAGGTCTCAAAGTCCTGGTGAACTCAAGGTTCCATTATAGTCCATTGCTGAGGGGGGAAACAGAATCTTGAAATGGCTGAGGGGGAACAGATCCAATCAAGAAGAAGAAGTCTATTGAAATTGCTGAGGGGGAAAAAGGTATTGAAGACGGGTACAGACAGTCCATGTTCTCAGCAGGATAAGTCAGTAGCAGCAGTGAGTGGGACCCACTGTTTCAGGACTGCTTTCTGGGGGAAACCAGTCTAGGTCCTGTAGGCACATCTCTAGGCAACACTCAGCAGGCATCCTGCTTCAGTCAGGCCAGCACCCCTGCATCAGAATTACAGGTGTCTCAGTCTCAGTCCTTGGGAGGGGGGCTTCAACCTCGGTGCCTCACGGTGGTAGTGGAGCAGAGGAAGGATTTTCCATGGGGGGGCTACCAAGTTGCCCCAGCAAGTTCATCTGGCCAAGAGGTGGGAAAATTCCTGGTCTATTGTCGTGAAGCAGGTGCAAGCATATAGGCTGGGTTGCCCTTTGGCAGGCCCTGCTAGAAGCAGTCACTGAAGACACAGCTGTGAACAATCCCTTGGCAGGCCAGAATTCTGCTCAGGGGCCTCAGGATTTTTGGTGTTCATCCATTACTGGCAGGCCAGAGGTCCCATCGGGGTCCTCAGGGTCCTGATATCGGTCCTGTGGACGGTCGTGAGGCAAATGGGGGGAACCTCAGACCGTCTTTCACAGCACCTGGTGACTCACGACAGGCTTCAAAGGGTCTTCATCAGCAGTGTTCTGTACTATTGTTGTATACTTGTCGCACATTGGTAGCATATCCTGGAAAGCAGAGACAATACGTCAGACAGAGAGAGAGAAGGGAAGGACAAGAAAAGATAAAAAAAGGCGGGGGTAAGGAAACAAGAAACAACTATAATAACAGTAATTTAAACCATATTATTTTGAAACATTTTTTTCAAATATCTGAAACTAATCACAAATAATCAAAGGCAATAAAGCAATAAACAAATCAACAACAGTTCATTTAAAATATTTTTTTTTCAAAACAATTCACCAAAAATCAAAAGTAATTTTCTTATAATCGTCAAAGAAAATTGAAGACGATTTCAAAACACATCCTCTCATTTGTAGTCGCCTTGTGTCAATAGTCTTGGAGATGTCCACAGTGAAAAGGACATCAGCCCAGTTGTGTGCATTAATTACAGACATCAATTTTGTTAACTCTTTCATCATTCTCCAATTCATAATGAGTAAGATTGCTGATTAAAAAACCCCAATCAAAACGAAACGCAAAAGGGCAATGATGGGATGACACATACTGTTCAGGACTCTTGTGGCAGTAGGTGACCACCCAAAAAGAGTATCCTACCACCTGTGTTCAGCATCTTTTCTTACTCTCTCTATGACATGGTGTATTTCTTTCACATTGTGATGAACAGTTACCAGTGCTTTCTGTCTATTCTTCTTGATCTTCTCCAATATTTCAATGAAGTCCTGATGAAGCAAAGATTGCTTTACCAAAGTAATGTTCATCCCAATGGGAGTAGGTAAATGTCCTGGTTTAGGGCAAATTTGGGAGAAAACCTCCAAAAGGTGGACCCTCCAGAAAACAAACCCACATGGCCCCTCCCCCCAACCAGGTCGGGAAGGATTCCTTGGAAACAAGTGGAAAGAACCTGTTTCTGTAACAGGCAAAGCACCCCGCAGCACACAAAAGGATCAATACCAGATGGCACCACTCTTTCACCACTCTGAAAAAGTAGACAACTTCAGAAAGTCTCTCTTGGGAGTGCTCGCTCTGTTATCAGTCTGTCCTGTGCTGGGGTAGCTGCTGCACCTTGGCCACAAGGTGCAAACTCTCGGTGTTTCCCAGGTCCCAGTCCGGAGCAGGTCCGAGTAGGTCCAAAGAAGGGAAAGGAGAAACAGTCCAGGGAAAATTTGGACTGCTTAGCTAAACTAACTAATGAGCAGGAGCAAAACAGCAAGAGCAAAGCAGGAGCAAAGCCGAAGCAAGAGCAAAGCGAAAAGCAAAGCAAAAAGCAAAAGCAGCACCCATGTACTGCCCTGTCTCTGTGTCGCGCCAGCTGTGGGGGAGCGGCTGATAGCAAAACCAAAACAAAACATTCGCTCTTCACAGCCAGTCTTGAAGGCACAGAACATGATAGCCAGCATCAACAGAACACACGGATGGGGATACAAGCATCATAACGTCACCCTAGGACAGTAATAGTTTGTGAATCAGTCTTTAATTGGATTGAAAAAGGTAATGGGAGGTAACTGGAGCTTCTGAAGAAAAATCACATCCCTCAATTTTGTAAAGTTACAAGCGCAACAATTTGAATGATTTTTACTATCCACTACTGCATTTTCTACAAATACCGTATCACAAGCAGTTCTAAAGCACCCACACCCATTGCCTATATATTTAAGGACTGTTTCGAAAGTCTCGTTAGGATGAATTTCAAAATGACAGATATTTTGTTCTGTGTCCAAACAAACATCCTGAGCTGTAATTGCATTACTTTCACAGATGAAGCCTAGTTCTCGGACAATAGAAGATTCCAAATTAACATGTTGCCATTTTTTACCAGTTTGATGGGCCCATTGTCTATGTTCAGAAAGATTGGGAATAGCTCCATCATGATTTAGCCCTAATGCAATAATAGGAAATCTCAAATGCACTGAGGCATTGCGTACGGTTAACACAAGAGCTGTGGCTGTGTTTGTAATGGGGTGGAAAGTAAAATTCACCAAGTTCCACCAGGACTGGAATTCTCTTTCAAAATCAGTGGCACTGTCCCAAATTCTTTTCTGAATTTCAGCAGGAAAATTGCCTTCACCTTCTCTTATCATTGAGGCAGCAACTGACTGCATCGACAATTGTGCCTGGATACAGCTAAGAGCCAAAGAAAGGTTGTTTTGTGTAGCACCGAGTGCATCAGTCTACCAATTTGCGATCACTTACATTTACCTTTTCCCAAGCTGGTAATATGTTTGATAGCAAGCACTGCTGTGTTCCCAGAGCCAATAAGGATGATTGCAGTGGTTGTTTTAATTTGGTCAAATCTCTAACCATTTTGTGGCAGCCAATTTATCCATTAGTGTACTTCAGAATCAATACTATTTAGAATTCCAAAACCTGTTCCCAAAACACCGGTTATGTCTCTTAGTGTCTGTTTTTAAAGAAAAAACGGACTTTCTGTTTTTGCAGCCAGGTGGTCCAACCCTCAAAGGAAGTCCGCAAAAAAGGCAAACAGGCCGGCTGAATTTCTGAGACATTGTTTTGCATCATCAGCAATTTGACTTGTTTAAGAGACCGTGCCAGATTGAACAATATGTGTTGTTGACCAGTTTTCCTGATTATATATGGTCCAATTTCAAAACTTCTCAGGCTAAGCATAAGCGGTGCTTGGGCTGGAGTGGTGGTAGTAGAAGGTTGGTTCATCCCATTTATTATCAACTTAAAAGAAAAGCCTTCACTAGTTTTGGACCAAAGACAAACTACTTCTGCAGTTTGTGTTAATGTAAAATTGTGCCAACAGTCTTGTACGCTTGGGGGCGTACAAACCTGTTCACGCTTATTTGTCTGATCTGTCAAAACACTGATGGAGATTGCTTTGCTATAAGCAGTTCCACAAATCCTTCGGCTAATTCCTTCTCCCACTCCCCCTTGAAGCTGCCAGGCTTTTTGTTTTTCCCATACCTGCCAAGTGAACAAAAGCTTGGGACCAAGGCCACATTGACTAAGGGGACTCTCAGTCCCTTCTGCCCACTCGGATGTAACTACTGTACTCAATGTCAGCTTTGTGCTCTCAGTCCCTTCTACCCATTGGGGTGTAACTATGGTGCTCAGTGTGGGCTTCATGCTCTCAGTCCCGTCTATTCCACTGGGATGTAACTACGGTACTCAGCGTGGGTTTTGTTATAGCGTCTATCTTAAATTTATGAGCTAAGCCTTTTCAACCTAACAGGTTGGTCAAGTTCTTTTGCCAGCGGCATGTCACTTAAGTCGGTTTAGTTAACGTCAAATTATGCCAGCAATCAATTGGTTCATTTTTACAATCCTTTGTACTTGCAACATTGTTCGTTTTGCGACCTAGAGTGTAATTACCAACATACTCCTGGCAGCAACACAGAGTAAGGGGAATTTGTTTGGCACACTCCCACTTGTTTGTAGGACACAGTCTCGCTGAAGGGATATCCCGATCATTTTTCCCATCTGGTTCCATAAAATTTCCGGCAACTGTGATGGAGGTGGATTTCTCATAGAGAGATCCTTCCATTTTTCTGCATGCTTCCACAATCGACTCACCAATTGTTCCAGTTAGGGCTCTAGTCCAGTCCTTCTGATCCCATCCCCACTCACTTGGACCATATACCTGGGGGTCATGCAGCACTATAGGCTCTAGGTTTGGGTGGCCACCCTTGGGCTACGCTCCTAGAACATTAGTGGGATGGAGGGTAGCTTCAGACCACAACCACTCAGCAGGATCCTGTCCATGGAATTGTGGTAGGATGCAGAAAAGCATCACCAGTGTTATCATGGTTCAGATGATTTTCATGTTCCTCAGGGTTCTTCTGTAAAAGTAAAAACAACAGAAATCCTTCCACTGAGGGGCAGAAAAGAGTTAAAATGGATAGGATTATCCAGCATGTATTTATCCAATGCTCTTTCCCTAGAGCATCAGAGGCTAGGCATGCATATTTCTTCAGAGGGGTTTTCAGCACTAGTGCTACTTCCCCTACAGTAGGGAGGTCCACCAGAACAGGTTGTCCAGGGTAATGTGCTGGACTTTTTGAATCGTCAGGTCGCCGTAGTAAGGGAACGATGCTTGGAGCTGTTGGGCAAAAGGCAGTGATTTTGGGACATCCATTCCCCCCCCATCTACTGTTCATTCTTTTAACAGCTTCCCATAAGCGAACGTCCCAATTTCCCTCCCGGGGCTTCAGAAGTCCTTTCAAAAAACCCTTGGTCCTTTCTAAGATCCCCTTAGCTTGAGGGTAGTGGAAAGGGCTGTGGAAAGACCGCTTAATTCCTTCACCTTTTGCCCAATGCTGTACACCTCTAGCAGTGAAGTGGGACCTGTGATCAGATTGAATTTCCTGTGGCTTTGGGAAAGTTCCAAACCACCCCTGCAAAGCTTTAACCGCATTATCACCTGTAGCTCTTTTCAAAGCATCAGCTTGAACCAACCCAGATACAATTTCTCCTCCTACTAGCACAAAGTGTTTACCTCCTGACTTCTTAAAGGGGCCAATATAGTCTACCTGCCACGCGTCCCATAAGCCTTTACCCTTTCTTAAATGCAGAGGGTCATCTTCTCAAGGATGTCTCTCCAGTCACCTGTGACATTGCTCGCAGGCTGATACGCATGTTTTACACATTTCCCTGGTAACCAGCCAACCACAAGCATGAGCTTCTTTGTACAAATCTTTCGCACCCGTGTGCTGTCTTTTTCCATGCAGCCATTCTAATAGTTGATCCCAGTCCTCAGGAATGAGTTCCTTTTTCAGGGGGCTGAGCCTTGCTAGTTCATCAGCTCTATTCTTCCACTCTCCTGCTGGATTTCCATCTGTTTGCTGAGAAGCTACCCAACCAATAGCAATATTTCCTTGGCTTGCAACATCTAAAATTTCTTGCCCCTTTTCCTTTTGCCACACTGGAATTCTGTGAACTTCCCAATCATTTTGCTGCCAGAAAGGAAGCCACTCGGTACAACCTTTGTACACTGCGTAAGAGTCGGTGTAAATGCAGGCAAGAGAAATGTTCTGTGCCTCACATCGGAAAACACTCCAAACAGCTATGAGTTCCCCAGCCTGAGCGCTGCCTTCCCCTTCAGTAATGATTCTTTCACCAAATGAATTGTGTAAGACAGCTGTTCTAGATCTCCATACCTTCCCTTCCCGTTTTGCAGAGGCATCTGTGAACCAAGAACTTGCTGCTTGTTCGGGGGAGAAAGGAAGGGCAGCTTTGATTACAGAGGCACATTTATCTTGGCTGCTAACCAGGCTCTCAGTGCCTTGGATTGTTAGATTTTTAGCAGCATCTTCCGTTATTGAGACGGTATTACAATAGCCTTCCATCTGAGCATACCATTTCCTAACTGAGGCCCTTTGGGCTACCCCGTCAGGTGGGGGGGAGGGGTGGGGCTCCCATTAGTGACGATTTTGATAACTTTGAAAGGCCCTCTTAATACAGAAAGCTCTTGTCATGCAATTTTTTCCTCTTCTAGGAGAGCTAAGCTAACTACAAACAACCCCTTTTCCCAGGTAGTGTATCTTTTCTCAGCATCTTTGAAACCACAGGAATAAAAACCAAGAGGCCCCGTTGGACCCTCGGGACCCCACTGCCAAATGTGTACTGATAGCCCTGAGGAGGCAAATCCCCATTCCACCTGAAAGGGATCTGTGGGATGGATAGGGCCTAGTGCTTGGTGAGCTGTTGCCTCAAAAATCAGTAATTGCAATGCTTCTTCCTGAGAAGGAGTCCAATCCCATTTCATCCTTTTCCTCAGCAAGTCAAAAAGCGGCCTAGCAATTATTGAGAAATCTGGGAAGTGTTTTCTCCAGAACACCAATAGTCCTAGAGCTTGCTGGAGATCTTTCCTCAATTCAGGCCTTTGAAACTGATCTAAAGAGGTTAGGGTATCGGGTGGAATACATGTCATGCCTCCTTTCCACCAAATTCTCAAAATCTTCACTTCCTGAGAAGGTTTCTGAATTTTCTCTGCGGGTATCTGCAAATCAAGACTTTTTAAGTGAGAGATTATTTTCTGCTGATGTTTCCCTACTACCTCTATTTCATCCTTCCCCCCCTCCCCACCATCCCCCCCCCCCCGCCCCCCCCCCCAGAGTGTCTTAAATGTATTGATTATCAGCTACAGGATCAGCAGGATCAGGTTTGGGTATTTTTTCTAATTCCTCAACTAAAGCATGGTGGGCCAAAGTGGAGGAGTGTTTGTAGCCTTGGGGAAGCCTAGTGCAAGTGTATTGCCGTCCTTTCCCATGTGAAGGCAAAATGGTCCCTATATCTTCTGGCTGTATAGGTATCATAAGGAAGATGTCTTTGACATCCATAGTTGCCATTGCCATGATTGAGTGAGCCTTTTCTTGAATTGATGTTATTAATTCAGCTAAGTTTGGGACCAGTGCTGTAAGAGGGTCTGTGTTGGCATTAAGCCTGCGAAAATCTACTGTTAATCTCCACTTTCCACTGGCTTTTCAGACTGGCCATACCGGTGAATTAAAAGGAGAATGTGTGTGAATTATTACCCCTTGGTTTCTCAAGTCCTGTAGAACCGCTTTGATACCTTCTCTGGCACCAGAAGGTAGAGGGTATTGTTTTACATGAGTTGTTTGATTATAGGGTAGGGAGGGTGCGGTTTGAAGCAGCCTAATGTTAAGTGGCAGTGTGCCAAAAGACCACAGAAATCCCTCAGAGTCTTCCCACTGCCTCCCAGCAAGGACACCCATTCCTAATCAATTATTTGGAATGTTCCCAATTACCATTTTGATGACTAGTTGATGCTCATTTCCAGGGAGCGTCAGTTTGGCTAAGGCAACATTCATAGATTCTGTAGTTCCCAGAGCATTAAGAACACAGCATTGTCTCTTAGTTGGAACAATTCCACACCTCTGGGCATCCTTTTTTGTTAGTGCAGAGATTTGAGCCCCAATGTCAATCAAAAAGGTTACTAGTAGCCTGTGGAGGCCCGTGATAGCTGGGCTTAATATATATCCTGATTTATTTTTAGTGAGCATTCTTAAATAAACCCACGCTCCGCCCCTTTGCCCACCTGTAAGCGGCAGAGAGATTTGTTTCCCGAAAACCCTGTTGGTTTTGGTTCACTGCCTGTGTTCTGTGGGAGAGGCTGGGGGAGGGTTAGTTTTTGTCCCTGAGAAGGGAGGGGTGCACTGGGTTGAGCCAATGGATTCGGTTTTCGCTGGTGCCAATTATTTATTCTTTTCTGCAATTTATCAAGGGGCAAACCATCCATCACCTCTTTGGGGACCCACTTTTGAATTCCCAACAACCACCAATGGTGGCAGTTAGAGATCTGTTTTCCTTTCTCTATATTTTCACTGTCAGGAGCCCCAATAAATCAAACACCTTTGTTATTTTCTGATTTCTATGCCGGGGTTTTTATAGGTCCATCTTGTCTACAATAATTAATCAGATCTACTGCAACTTCAGCTCATGTCCAAACTTTATGGCTACTGGCAGGTGAATCAGATTGAGAAGCTGAGGGCTGTGAGGGGGAAGAGTAGGGAGTGAAGCCAGGATCTCTAGGTCCACTTTGGTCAGGGGAATTCCTGAGGAATCTTATCTAGTCTTTCTACAGGATTCAAAGCCATTGTGGTTTTCTGTAGAGTCATTGCTGTATGTTTAAGTGTTTCTGGAAGCCCACGAGTTCAATCGGTCATTAGTTCTGGCTTCACAGGTAATTGCATTGGGCATTCAAAACCAGGAACTAATTTCTTTTCATGAATCTTTTGCAGGCAGGCGGCTTTGTGGACACTTTCTAAGAGCTGGTCGGTGGTGTCAACGATTGCCAGGGGGTCACCCCTTTCCAAAGGATTCATTCTCCCGGCCCAGAAAGACGCACCCTGTGTCAGGGACCATGCATCACGCTTACCTCCTTATCTCCTGTTGTGAAGAAGGCTCCATGTCCCCAGTACCCACTGGCCTCCGGTTAATTTAGTTTGATCTCCACCATCGAGGGACACTCGGAGGACATATTTGTCTCTGATTCTTGTGGGAGGTGCCCGAATTCTTTTTACAGCTTAGCTAATTCGGTAGCACTGAACGGTATTTGTTTAGTTGTGATAGGTGGGTCAAGATCCTCTTTCGGCAATGCAGAGAGACAGGGAGACCCACTCGGTAATCAGAATCCAATTTGATTGTGGGATACAAGCACTTACATACCATTGCAGGGAGACTAGTAATGTGTACTACAATGATTAGGTTAAAATCACATACACAAACTTACGCATATAACAACATCTCTTGCTTGCAGAGTTTAATGGGATTTTCTTTTTCCAGTAAACCCGTTTGATTTAATCTTCTTGCAATCCAGGTCGAATTTTCAAAGTTCCGTTTGTTTATGCCAAGGCATCCTGTTTTCAAATCTCTTATGTTAACCAGGTCCAAAGTGCATCATCTGTCTTATGTCCCCCAACATTCCAACAATCCTCATCATTAAGATAGTTCTATTCTGTTTGAACCAAGGGTCTCAAGCGAGGACAGCAGTATTCTCTCCAATTTTTTACTGCCTCAAGTTCCTGACGGGGATAGATTTGTTTCATGTCAGGAGTTTCCTTTTCCTCTGGCTCTGTAGAGGAATCAGTATGATGTGAATTCTTAGCAAGTTCCTCTCTAAGGGCAGCTCGCAACATATAGATCTCATTTCTATCTTCCTTTAATTCTTTCTGCAAAATTTCAACTAGGTTTTGAAGGGAATCTATTCTTGCTATTTCCTCGTTTCTTTGCTTAAAAAGGGTTTCTATGGCTGCTGTGAGACAAGCTGCCAAAACTGAGCAGAGGATGGTCTTATTTTTGCCCAGTTTAACTTCTGTTTCATGTTGTAAAGAACAAATTCTATCTATGACATTTTCTAAATTAAACCAGCTGTTCTCTGCCCAAACCTCCCCCCTTGGAGAAGGCTTGGCATTCTATTTAGCAAGCAGAGCAGAAAATTCAGCTGTAACTTTTGTGCTAGAGTTTTCAGTCATTTTATGAAGGGACCAAAACCATGACAGGGAGGTGCAAACTTAAGTTAGACAATCTCACAGCCTTTGCTGTGCTCCCCTTTGCTTCCCTGGCTGGGTGAAGAGACCAAATCTCCCTGGGAGGCCCTGCTTAGTTCCTTCAAGTTGTCCCTTCCTTCCCAGACAGTCCAAATTCACACATAAACAAAAACAGTTTCCCCTTTTGCGCTAAGAGATTTTTTGGGAAATTCTAAAGACAGAACCCTCAATAGAGTATGGGGGCGTATTTCACCTGGGCGTGCGCAGTTTGTGGGAAATTCAAAGAGCTTTCCTTGCTTTCCAGCTTCGTTCAACCCTTTCGCGATGAGGGGCTAGGTGTGGCTGAAGCAAATCGTCCTTCCCCTGTTCCAGACTACAAACAGCCTTGCAGACCCTTCTGTCGATCAGAATCCTGTCCATGATGCCAATTTAATGTCACGATCCGCTCATACCAATGGGGGTGGTGATGGTTGGTTAACTGATCTGGGAGTGCAACAGACAACACGGAAAGGGGATTGCAGTATCAAAACAAATTTATAGAATGACCACAGCAAATGCATGAAAGGAATTAGGGAGAGGAAAAGAATAGAAAAGAGGGGGAGAAAGAGAGAGGGAGTTGTCCTAAGCTGATTATATGATGCTTTTAACCCCAATCATCTTGTTCTGTTTATGCTGCATCATAAGTTTTGCACCTTTAAGACTTGTTGCAGAGAGTGAAGGGGGGAGAGAAGAAGCAGAAGTTTGTTTTCAGACCCTGCACTCACTCCTCCACATTCCTGCTCCTGGACTGTGTTGTCTGGGGATGAACAGACAGTGGGACAGAGCTCTCCTTTGCTTTTAGTTAGTTTTAGCTTGCTGAGGCAAGGAAGTTCCCTGGACTGTGGTTTCTTTTCTTTTTTCCCTTTTCTTTGGACCTCTTGAAACCTGCTCTGGACTGAACACCCAGAAGAGCACCGGCAGCTAGCACCTGTGGCCCACCAGGCCGGGCCCGGCCCGCAACATTTCCAGCACCGGAGGGACTGATAAGAGCCTGTGTGAGCTGAACTGCAACCCAAGGGAGGGGACTTTCTCAGTTTGTCATCTCTTTTGGAGCAACAAGGGGTTTTATTGTTCAATATTGTTTAGGTTTTATTGTTTAATAAACAGGTTTTTTCCACCTCTTTCCAAGGAACTATTTTCTCCTGGACCGGTTGGGGGGAGTGTTGCAGTGTGACGCCATTTCCTGTTTCAGGAAACAGGAAAATCCCTCAGGTGTTGGGATAGGTGAAACCTGTCCTTTCCCCTCCCCCTTTGCCCTCCTGCTAAGTGCTGTCCATCAATGTTAACATTCCAGCAGGGTCATGGTGTGGTTGGCAGAAGTTCAAAAGATGCCCCTCAGGTCCGGGCTCATTGGCCTGTCCAAGTGTCTTTATCCTTTGAGCCTTCCCCTCCTCCCACCTGGTTGGTGGCTCACCTGTGCCTTCCCCTGCCCCTGTCCCCGGGCTTAAAAGGAGACGGGACCATGCGGTCTGGATTCTGTTGGGAGCTGTTACAAGATTCAGAGGTCTGTCATCCTGGAATAAACTCTGGATTAAAACTCTACAGCAGAATCCTCTCCTTTTTCTCTTCACCGTCCCTTGAACCTTTTCCACCAGAGGTCAACTGAATTTCTACTATGCCTGGATTTGTTGCGAGTGCCTAGCTGCAGGATGCAGCCGGCCAAATGTATCTCTGAGGTGAAACATCACAGCTGCCGCCTTTGGCCCAGCAGCAAGGGTCAGACGAGCCCAGGCACGTCCCACCCGGTAATATTGGGATTAATATTTCATAGGGGAGGGGCCAAATGAATCTGCTTTCCTAGAGGAGCCCCTTTGGGGGTTCTCCTCAAAATTTGCCCTGAACCAAGACAGGAGTATAGCTACCAAATGTGGAGAGACTAAGTCCTCATAGTCCAGCCAACAGAGTTTGCCTAGTCGCGTTGGGAAGATAATGGCCCTGCCTGGTTAACTCAAGGTTAAGTCCTGGTGAACTCAAGGTTCTATTATAGTCCATTGCTGAGGGGGGAAACAGAATCTTGAAATGGCTGAGGGGGAACAGATCCAATCAAGAAGAAGAAGTCTATTGAAATTGCTGAGGGGGAAAAAGGTATTGAAGACGGGTACAGACAGTCCATGTTCTCAGCAGGATAAGTCAGTAGCAGCAGTGAGTGGGACCCACTGTTTCAGGACTGCTTTCTGGGGGAAACCAGTCTAGGTCCTGTAGGCACATCTCTAGGCAACACTCAGCAGGCATCCTGCTTCAGTCAGGCCAGCACCCCTGCATCAGAATTACAGGTGTCTCAGTCTCAGTCCTTGGGAGGGGGGCTTCAACCTCGGTGCCTCACGGTGGTAGTGGAGCAGAGGAAGGATTTTCCATGGGGGGGCTACCAAGTTGCCCCAGCAAGTTCATCTGGCCAAGAGGTGGGAAAATTCCTGGTCTATTGTCGTGAAGCAGGTGCAAGCATATAGGCTGGGTCGCCCTTTGGCAGGCCCTGCTAGAAGCAGTCACTGAAGACACAGCTGTGAACAATCCCTTGGCAGGCCAGAATTCTGCTCAGGGGCCTCAGGATTTTTGGTGTTCATCCATTACTGGCAGGCCAGAATTCCCATCGGTGTCTTTAGGGTCCAAGTGTCTGTCCTGGGAATGGTCGTGAGGCAAATGAGGGGAACTTTAGACTGTCTTTCACACGTATCAGAAAATCTATTTACTGAAATAGCCAAAAAGAATGCATAACATTTACAATTGAGGGGGAAAAAGAAAACCAAACTCAAACCGTTGGAGCAATATCATTCTAGAGAATGCCATGTCTCTATGAAAAATACAAAAAAATTTCTGTTTTCAAACGCACCCACAAATCACCATTTTGCATCCTTTTTGTTGTTGTTGTTGTTTGTTTTAAAGCTCTGGCACTTATCTGATTCCTTTTTGAGTTAGTTCAGCTCATTAATCTAGTAAGAAAGCTGCTAAAATTAAACGGAAAAACCTATGGGGAACAGGATGCCACTTCAGCCATGTTGTAGGGAAGCATTAGGTCAGCCTTCTGTCTTGTAGAAATACATCTGTCATATAGGAAAATCACTGCGTAGCACTATCTTATTTTGAACTTTCTCATTGCTACTGGGTTCCTGAATGATCAAGATGGTTTAAACCAAACAACAGCCAGCCCTCTAAGATACTCCCCAAACTATTGCAATGGAATAACTTGATCAGGTGAAGAGCTCACTATGCAAAAGCTGAATATGATGTCAAGAATGCTTTGTTGTGGATTACCATTGTTTGGGATCATTTATCCCTTACCCTCCCATGTAGGTATAGGAAAAAATTAAGAAACCACAAGGCTTTTACAGCTGTTCTTGTATTTTGGGATCGTAAGGACTTGGGTTGGTAAACAAAACTGTGGTGAGTTTTACTATTGACTTTATCGCTGTTTCACTTTGAATTAACTGCTTTGCATTTCAGCTTACCCATCAGTATAATGAGAAGAAGAATATCTTCCTTCCTGCCCAAAAGATGTTGAATTATGCCTGTGATGTCACGGACTTAAAGACGAAAACCATTGTGATTGAAAGGAAGTATTGGCATGCCACAAGGTAACTGGAGTGAGCTGTCTTTCCTCCTCAGCTTCACTGTGATAGTAGAATTTTAATTAGCAGTTCCAAAACTTTGTCTTAGCATAGTCTGGTGACATATCTCAGTAGAGCAGTGTCCTAGGGTGACTTTATGATGCTTGTATCCCCAGCCATCTGTTCTGTTAATGCTGGATATTCTATTCTCTGCCTTCAAGACTGGTTCTGAGAGCAAAGGTTGGGAGAAGAAGAAGCACGGAGTTTGTTATCACAGGCTGCACTCACTCTTCTAAAAGCAACACTGCTCCACATTCTGTGCTGCACTGTGTTGTCTGGGCACTGATGGAGCAGAACAGAGTGTTGTTTGCTTTTCAGTTGGTTTAGCTGGCTGAGGCAGAGTTTTCCCTGGACTGTCTTTTTTTCTTTCCCTTTTCTTGGAACTGTTCAAACCTGCTCCAGACTGGGACCTGGAGAGCACTGAGAGCTTGCACTTTGTGGCCACCTCTGTTCTGAAACCAATTGAAGATGGGGAATGGGAGTTCTACCAATGGGTTCATTTGTCATATTTGCATTGAAAATGTAGAAAGTTCAGAAGCAGGAAGACTTCATTTATTTCCTCATTTTGGAACCCCTCCCCATGAAAGGGACCACCGATTCATTTTGAGCAACAAACTACGCGTGCTTAATAGCTTTTGAACTAATTACCATACGAAGTGAGGAATGATGGGATGTACCTAAATTATGAATATGTATTTGTCTTTTGGGTATTCAATACTTGTATAGATAAAAAGACTCTGTTATCACCTCTAAATCACAGTGTGTGTTTGGGAGCTATCCCGCACGCTGCCCAGCGTTGCAATAAACATACACTTTCTAATTTTGAACTGTTAGGGAGCCTTTGTCCGTCACAGTTGGATATCAGTACTAGATCAATATTTTTAATAAATCACCCCTTCTTGAGGATTGCTGCCAAATTTGCCCTAAACCAAGACAAGCAGGGTCTGCGATTTAGAGAATGATGGAATCACTTTGGTTGGAAAAGACCTTGAAGAACATTGAGTCTAAATGTAATTAGCAAACACAACCATCAAGAAATGTTGTGTTGTCTGAAGAGAACATGGTTTATCAGGTAAGCTTTGCAAGTATTTGTGTCATCACAAGCATGCATGTCCAATGCATTAGATGGGTATATAATAAGAAACCTGTGCAAATCAACAGAATGATTCTCAGGGTAGGATATTGGCATGTTTCATCCTTCTTCCCGACTTCTTCCAATGAATTACTTTTACAAAGTAATGATTGGAATTGTTACTCTTTTGACGGTTCTTGTTGTATTACTGACATTTTTGGCATAGGAATGCCAAATGGGTTAATTCACCTAGTTTTTCAGATAAAGACCAAGATTGAGTGTTGCTTAAGCTGGAGGCAGAAATATTTAAATCTTCCAGCCTCCTTCTTAGTACCTAATTTCTCTTACAATATCAGTGCACAATCTTGTCCCTTAAGGTCCAGCTAGCTCAGTTTATACCAACAGGGTGACTTTAGTAGGGCTCACGTGATGCTGCACACAGAAGCCCTCAGGGTGCACCTCTAGCAGACAGTAATTCATGCAGTTGGACCATCCCAGTGCTGACTTTGGATCACCAGAAGAGTAGAACTAGAGAGATTTGATGGAGAGCTCTCTGGAGGAAGTGGCCTGAAGAAGACAGCAGAAATCCCATCTGTGTGTTTGTACAAATAACGTGAATACCATTTACAGGAAAAGATCTTCAAATCGATCTAGCTTTTTCTGCAGATTATTTGTCAACTATCTGCATTACATGGACAGTTCCACTGAGCATCTGAAATACAGCTGCGTTTAAGTGGATTGATTCAGGGTTGGAAAGCAGTGAAATAAAGCTTTTCAGGAATAGCTGACATCCAAGTCCCGCAGAAATTTACCTATTTTTAATGTCCAGATGCTTTTTAAAATAATGGGTGACCATTTAGCTACCTAATAGCTTTAATCAGAAATACAAAGAAAATTTTAAACTCCCATCTTTTATAGCTTGAATATTTTTCTTTGTTTCTTTCCTGGTTTCCAATTCAGGTCTACAAATCATATGATTAGGTAATGAGAACTCATGCTGTATAAAAATATTTCCTGCTATACTTCCAAGTCAAGGCCATGTTTTTCCCGGAACTGTTTAAAAAAATAAAATTCTATCTGGATTCTCTCTAGCCCACACTCATCATTATACAAAATCATTTAAATATTATATTTTGACTTTACATGGTGCAATTATATTCAGAAATCCAAGGCTCTATTGTTAGATTGTTTGTATGGTTTTCTGGCAATTCTAACTTCCCACAACCACTCTTGGCAGCTATATATTTTTGCAGCAAGGCATCACAGGGGTCTGTGAGAAGTTTTAATGTGAAGCAGAGCTAACATTAAAATACACGTGACATACTCAAAATATTTCACTTCAGAAAGTTACAGTTTGCTTAGATGGAATGAAATATGAAATAAATGAACCTCACACAACCTTTCTAAATCTTGGAAATCTATTACCTGAACTTTGAGTCAGTTTGCAGGACAGGACTCTGTAGAAATGCAAATGTGAAGTCCAAGGAATAGAGCAGAAGGTGTATTGGGCAGGGGTACAGAAGATTGCTCTGAAGGGTGATGTAAGCAAGATTGCATCCTATAAAGATAGCAGCTGCTTCTGCTGGTGCCAACATAGAGAATTTGCGCCACCAGCCTAGTTTTCTGGGGACATTTGACCTGTACACTCTTGAGGGCTTGTAGATGTGAATGAATCTGTCCTTTGATCTGTTTTTTTCTTTTCAAAGTCTATGACCTGACTTGCTATTGTGTACTGTACTGTATCGTTTTATGAACAGACATGTTTCTTCTGTTTGAAAGCTGTAGTTGAAAGTGAGCTTGCAATCATGAGTTGGCTGTCAAAAGAATTAATTTTCTGCTTTAAGCAAAATATCAATAGAAACAGTCCATCCACTCCTATGATACAGATTCCTTTTGAATTTACAGGGTAATTTGCATCAGTGAGTATAATGCATGTGCAATAAATACACCTTGCTTGGTTTCTAATGATGATAATAGTCCTCTTTGTATTACTCTAAGGATTGAACTCACCATCATTATTTTCCTGTTCTCATTGAAGTGTAAAGGAAAAATAGTTTTGCATTAACCAAGGAGTAAAATGCATGGATTTAGCATCATTCTTGCAAGTAGTCCTCGATTCTGAAAATACCTCTCAGAAGCTGCATCAAATGGGAAAGCTAGACAGATGGCAGAATGCAGAACCTGCCATTTAGGATCAGGTACAAAATAACACCCAAGAAATTCTTCATGGATGCTGCATAAGTACAAAGACGCCGTTATTTAAAAGAGAAAAATAGTCAATGTGAAATGTGTTTGATGAATAAAAAGCTATGCTAATCAAGAGACTACAGTGCCAAGTGTGCTACAAGGCTTTTTTGTAATTCACATCATTCCCAGCATGAAAAAATACTATTTTTATTGTAGATTGCTTAAGAGTGCACAACAGTTTGGAAAAAAGTGCTTTGCTTTTTCTATTCATAGGAACTGTGTATCATGGTAAGAGATCCTGTAGACAGGTTTTGGAAAACAATGTTATTTTGAAGATTCATTCCATTCAGAAATACTTCACATGAAAAAATTTGATCTGCTCTCCATCCTGAAGACTCTTAAAGGAAAATGTCTTTGTTGCATTCTCTTCACACTAGTTCAGGAGCTCAGTCTTACCTGCATTCTAATGCTTTTTTATGTTCCTGATGGCATGGCTTAGACATCCTTGTCTCCATTACCATCATGATTTCCAGATCAAGTGATGAGAATTTGTCTTCAGGATTGGTGAAGTTAAGTGTCATAACATTTTTGTCAAGTCAGTTTGAAGGGGTTTTTTTTGCCAAAGGAATCTCTTCCTTCCTAATGAAAACCATTGGCAATAGCAAACCTACTCAGTTTTTCAGTCAATAAGTCAAATAATACATCTCCACTGTACAAGGTCCTCCCTTTTGTTTTTTTTTCACCAGAAGAAAACTGCTGTTTTCTTCTTCTTCTATCACCTTAGACTTACTTTCTTCCAAAATCTTTTTAAACCTTTAGATTTCTCTTTATAGCTAATTACTTTCACAGTGGGCTATAGCATATGTATTTGAAAAGACCATTTGTACATATCCAAATGGCTTACTTCTATTCTATTAAGAAATGGCTGCACTTCTATTAAGGAAACATAAAGGTGCAGTAATATTTTTTCTTCTACAAAATTTAAAAACCCCCAACTATTAAAAATGATACCAGCAAATGATGTCTGTAAGACTGAGGCAGGAGGCTTTTTCCAGAACAATGTGCAGTTCTTCCCAATTCTATTTTTCCCTCCGATTACTTTGTACAAAAATCGTTTTACACAGTCTTCTAATAGTGGCATGTTACTAGTGGGGTAGAGTATTGCCCTGCCAGCATTGGAATTGACTCGACTGTAGTTGTGTTCAAATCTGCTGATGAGACAAGGTTTTTTTGCTGAACGCACTTCAGCAAGCAAGAGAGCTTCTTAGTCTTAAGACGCTATGAGTCCCAGAAGAAGATGAATGAGGTGATGACATGCCTTGTGTTCTGAAGAGAGATCAAAACTTATTTCTGGGGTCACCCCCCCTCTTGGTACAGAAAGCGCACAGAGGGCTTTGAAGCAGCACTTTCACCCTCTTTGCATTCACTAGTAAATCGGAGACAGAGCTTGCCCCAAGGTTTGGGCAAAAATACTCTTTTGATGCAACTCTTCACCAGACAAAATCTCTGGGAAAATTTGCAGTGGCAGAAAGCAAGCCCTTCCTGGGAAATCTACTGAAACGGTTCAGAAGTTACTCCCATTCCCTGTTGCTAACCTCTGCTGTCTAGCTGTCCGATATGTTTGGGACCATGTTGAAATCATTCTAAACAATGGACTGACGCTGCACTGTTGAGTAAACATAGGTCTTTTCCATAGGTGTCAGGGAAAAATATTTCTGTTGGTAAAAATGATAGAAAACAATACCAGCATGGCAGAAAAACAATTACATCAATAGAATGAAGATGCCCAGAATTCTCCTTTTGAAGTTACACACAGTCAATATTTTCTCAAGAAGGTTGTGAAACTTAATAAGGAGTACAGTCCACGTGACTGGTGCACAAGTTCATGTCTCCACCTTACAAAATACATATTATTAAAAGAAAAATGTTCTGCCTTGTAGAAAAGTAACCCATTAGGAATTTGATCAAAGATAGGATTAGATCAAGTATTCCTACAAGACAGTAGTAGTACTAGGAAAAGCCTTTTGGCGTCTATTTAACTACAGGAAACTTGAGAAAGCAGAAGAGTGTCCTTCCCTGCTGCAAGCTGTACTTCCTATTTGCTAGTGCTGCTTCAACATTGTCTAAAGAAAACTTGCCAAAATAAGACTATTGTATACACGCAACTGTAACTATCCATTCCGCTCCAGCTAATTTTAACTAGCAAGTATGAGTCACACACTCTAATGGAATATTCTAATGCATAGATAGAGTATACCTTCACTAATAAATGGGGACTCTGGAAAAAGGACCAAATGCAGATGAATTTCAGGGAAGGAAATTATTGGAGTGCTAACTGCAGTCCCTCGACTTCACAAGAAATGATGCCTGGTAATCCCAACCAGAAACATATAGAAATCCATTTTCAAATGGGTTGCATCTATGGTCCTCTGTTCTTCCTATATGAAGAAACTGTGGTTTGAATCAATCTTCAAAATAGTATGCCTAAAGACCTTAGAAGCCTCCAATTCTTTTCTTTTTTTTTTTTTTTTCCAGAAGCAACTGTCTCAAAACCTTTTTAAAGCAGACATTTTCCCTTAAGATGCCATATTTTAAAAGAGCACCTTGTCATTTAACAGGGTATTCCAAACATCATTTACAAGTTTAGACTGAAAGTAACACTTTTCCTAGTAATCTTTCCTTTTTTGCAGCTCAGTGCTAACATAGGCAGCAAAGAAGAGAACAGACCACAGCTCTTTCTGGAGCATCTTGAACAAATTCCCTTGCTTATGTTCTAATCATTCACTTCACCAAAGACCTAATGATGAAGAAAAGGTTGTGAAAGCATTACTAGTAGTGTTACATGGCAATGTACGGGTGTGATTTCTCAACTAGAATTTGTATCACATAGATGATACTTGGCAAACAGCAAATGAAGGGGTTTTCTTCAGCTCTCAGACGGATGTTACATGTCAGTAATTTAATAAAAAGATAACAAGAACAAGGTTATTTTTTAACATGTGAATTTAATTACACCCCTGCCATGGACATCTGAATCTTATGAATAGACAGTGTCTGATCTAGAAAAAAATAAAGAATTATCACAGTTTAAAGAAACATAGGATCATAAACCCTTTGCTGATGGAACGTAGCCTATTCATTGGTTGAAATGAAGCAGGTAGACAGGACATATGAAATATTGTTTTGTGGATCAAACATTTATTTTCGAAAGTGATGCTGACAGATAGTGAACTCACCAACTTAGATACTGCACGGTAGATAAGGGTACATAACTTGCTCCATCAAGTAATCCCTTGGAGCCATCATCCAAGGGGATTTTCCCCTGCATCTGTGAAAATATGCCTACCTTTTTCACAATACTTCTGCAGCAGCATTGTTAGGCCTGATCAGCTGCTATGGAGAGTGAATTATCGGCAGCAAAGTGACTGGCCAGGGCAATTTGCTTCAATGGATTTTGATCTCCCGGATATTTTGCAGACCTGCTTCAGCCCTGCTTGTCAAACACAGCCTTTAAAGGGTGCCAAACAATTGTTAGTCTGTACTGGGCCATATGCTCTTTATTCTCTCCCTCAACTTCTCCATCGCCTCTCATCTGTTTCACATGAGCTATGTTCAAGGTCCACTGGCTACTTTTCACAGAATCTTCAGGCCTGATGCAGTAAGAATGATGACTAGAACACAGCTGGGATCAATTTTCCAGTTTGCATAAAATGCATTCTGCACACAAATCCAATGAGAAGGTGTTCCTCCTATGCCCAGAAAAACCTTCACTAGTACCAGTGTTCTACGTAAACTGCAACTTAGTCTGAAAGAAAAGCTTTTTTCTGAGAGTGTCTAAGAGCTTTGTACGAAGCACAGATATTTGATATATGCAATTTTGAATACCAGAGGAAAAAGAAAACGGCACAAAGCTTTTAATGGTACTGGTTTTAATTTTAAATTCCATGCACCTTTTCAAAAAGTGTCAGCTCAAATGCCCATCAACATATTTTAGTCATCTGTAAGTCAGTATTCATATAAAATGTGATTCAAATCAAAAGAATTTCAAACCTTTCCTCAAAGTTTATATGCCTAGATTTAATACTTCTGACACATATTAGATGAAAGGAAGACTTTTTTTACTGTGGGGGTGCTGGAACACTGGAACAGGTTGCCCAGAGAAGTTGTGGGTGTCCCATCCCTGAAAGTATTCAAGGTCAGGTTGGATGGGGCTTTGAGCAGCAACACAGGAGACTCTTGATGGTAGAGAAACAAAGTTGGAATCTAGAAGAAACTCAGATTGAAGTATAGGAGCAAGTTTTCCCTCAGCTCTTGGGGTAAAATCAAAGTGTTACAACATTACCTTGATCTGTGATTTTCACTACTGTAACAGGTTAATGAAAACTATGCAGAAGATAGCAAATTTTAAAAGAGAGAAGAATTACAGCATAAAATACATGGGATGGGTTTCTACACGGGACAAAATCTCTGTATTTCAACACTTCCTCATGTTAGGATTTCATGAAGTGCCAAAGAAGGTGTTCATCATCTGCTATGCTGACCTCTGTGTGGGCCTAGGTGTGTGTGGAAGGGGGGCATGTGAAGGGGAGTGTGTATCTTTGCTTAACACTTGTTGTGGCAGATTCATGCCTCAGCTCCATCATTTCTTTTAGAAACTTCACAGAGAGTGGATATGAAGTTTAATATCAACAAGAGATCAATTCCCAAATCATCCATTTTACCCTACCTTATAAATCATATGCTTTGTTGCATATTTTATCAAATAGACTTTCAAGCCACATGGAGAAATGAGAATGTGGAGAATCCCTCCAATGTCTTGCAACTTTTATGCAAATAGAGTTTCAAGAAAGGAAAATTTCTTTTAAAATACATCTGGGACAGGCATGATGGTGGTGTCAAGCTGTTGGGGTTTTTGTTGCTGGGAGAAGTTGTACAAAAGGATTGGTTTTTACATTGACTAGTTACTGAATCAAGTGCATGAATACATTGGAAATTCAACTGGGGGTTCCTTTTTCTACCAGATTACTTCTAGAACGAGCTTGCAGACTGAAGCTGACTCTTTTGCTCTCTTTTTGTTTCTTACCTATTTTCTTGGCTTCTTTACCACTATCTACACAATTTTGGAACTTTTTTCCCAACTAAAATTGTTTCATAGTCTGATAATTAGGATACATTTTTTACAAGGAATTTTTAAAAATCTTTGCTTGAGTTAAGAAGGTTAAGGACTAAGGTCTTTTTCTTACCTCATCAATATTGCGATGGAATTGATAAATAAAGACTAACTCTTTCTTTTTTATTTTCAACCCAAGTAGATAGTTCCCATACATTAATACATTTTGTGGACCAATATTTGCCATTCTGATGTAAGTTGTCCCTTCTTAACAATATACATTCTGTGACTATGTTGACAACACTCTTGGTGAAGATCCTAATTGGTCTTAAACACACATAGGGAGAAATTTGCTCAGCCAGTGTCAGTCTTAAGCATGCCTATCAGAAGATCTTTCTATAGCTGGGGAATTTTCCCGTGAAAGGGATTCAGTTATGGAAGAGACACTTATCCCAGAGTTTTGCATTCTTCTTGAGCACTACTTAAGGAACTTAGATCCCATGTCCATTTGGATCTCTCTCTGCACAGACCTTTGTCATGCCAGTGCTTGAAATGCATCTCTAAGAGAATTCACTAGCACAGAATGAACGAGAGTGGAAGGCGTCAGTGGGGCTCACCAGGTCCAACCCCCCTGCTTAAACCAGGATACCTAGAGCCTCTTGCCCAGGATTATATCTGGGTGTACTTTTAATGTCTTCAAAGATCCAGGCTCCACCATCTTTCTGGGCAGTCTGTGCCGTGGTTCAGTCGCCCTCACAGTAAAAAATCATTTGGTGATGTGCAGAGGCAATCTCCTGTATTTCAGTGTGTGCCTACTGCCTCTTGTCTTTTCACTGAGCATCCTTGAAAAGACACTGGTTCCCTCCTCTTTGCACACTTCTGGGATGTATGTGTGCTGCCACGTAGATAAATGTCCAAAACCTTCCTGAAGCCCAGGCAGACAATATTCCCTTCATCTACCGGGCAAGTTGATTCATCAGAGGAGTTTAAAAAGTTGTTCAGCATGAAGTTCCCCTGGTAAATCCATGCTGACTATGTTATTTTGTCCTCCTTCATGTGCCTGGCAATGCTTTCCAGCAATAGCTGCTCCATCAACTTCCTGGGGATAAAAATGACGCTGGCTGGCTGGCTTGTACTTTTCCAAGTCCTCCTAGTTGCCTTTTTCCAAGATGGGTGACATTTGCTTTCATCCAGTCTTTGGGCACTTTCCTCAGTCACTATGATCCATCAAAAATCATTAGGAGTGGCCTCAGAATAACATCTGCTAACACCCTTGAGACCTGTGGCTGCATCTCAACAGGGCCTGTGGACTTCATGGAATACATACCAATTCAGTGACTATGCCCATAAAAGTTTGCAAGGGATAACAGAACATATTAACAGCTACCTGAAGAGTGAGTGAAAAACTATGGAAGCAATCCAAAAGGACAAAGACTTGAGTTCCCTTTTCAGACAAAGCATCCTATCGTGGAGCTGAGCAGCTTTAGATCTAGGGAAGCTTCCCCTCTGAAAGGATGCAGAAGACATTCTTTTACCCGTATCCACTAATAAAATGTATTGACCATTCACTTGCAATACAAAAAAACTAAATTCTTTCCAAAATTGTTGCCGCCTAACTAGACAATCATGTACTGGCTGCGTATTCCCCTAACAGATGACAGCACCTGCTTGATGCCTCTTATGCCTACAAACTATTTGAATTAGGTCATTTGAGTGGGGATTACTGGTCTGGGAACTTTCTTTCTGATGAATTTGGAATATTTACTGAAGCAAGGACCTGAAGATGAAAACTTCATTTCCCATCAGTGCACTTTAACATCCACGGCTGTAATGCCATCGTTTCTCACCAACTGAGTCAAGAATTTATGACTACAAAGTGAATCAGCTCCAAAAGGAAAGATAAAGGCTGGAAAACATTCTCTCTTGGTAAAGCAAATGAAGTGACTAAATTCTAATCACTCGCTGGCCTAAAGCTTCAAGGAGGGGGAGGTGGACCAGGTTTCCTTCCACTGCCGTTCTCTTTGTCACCTCAGTGTTTTATAGGGGTATGCAGACATTCAGAAAGAGAGCTTTGCTGAATTCATAAAATTCAGTCTTAAAAAATAACTTGAGAGCAGCTGAAATGAAAAGAACAAATAAAATGCAATTAATTCCACGGAAGCTTGAAATGATTATTTCTTCATTTTGCATTTGAGGATGTATATTGTGTGAGTTTGTCTTGTATTGTTCTACAGGTTTTCTAACTGTCACACCTTTCTTTATGAATGGACTGTCCTTTCCTAAATACTCTCATATGGAGGAACATGCTTCTGATAAGAAGAGCACTAGGGTGTCTTTACTTGACCTTTTATTTTTACTGATGTTTGCTCCTTGGGAATGAATGGGGTTTTTCAATTGAAATGTCTTACTATTGCTCCCACAGGATAAGCCACAGACTCTTCTGCTCAGAGCTGTCACTAGTCAGCTATTCTCCTAAACGATTCTCTGCAGTTGAACACTACTTATCTTTGCCGTGTTTCTTCAACTCACTTGCAAGTCATTCATGCGCTACCTTATTGTGAGAATTGCTTGGTTTGAAGATGATTTAAAAGGGTATGAGAATACTTTTGTGCCTCTGCTATAAGGATGCTTTTCAAATCCACACAAACTTCCTGCAAATGCAAAAGCATTCATCCTGTATTGTCCTAGGCTACAATATAAAAATGTTTTCTGCTCCCAACCTCAAGAGCTGCTGAAACCGGGAGGGGCATCGTTTTTTCCTTATCTCCTTATCTCTTAACGGGGCCATCCATGTCTTGCCACATGATTCAGAGATGACTCCCTCCAGGAGCCATTTCTGTTTAAAGGCTAATCAAGGAACCACCGCATGACTCAGAACAATTTGAGCCCATTGCAAGATGCTCTGCCCAGGGGGCAGGAGCTAAGCATCCCCAGCTGGATATAATCTGAGTTTTGGGACACCACAAGCAGTCTTTCCACTGGCTTCCTAGAGGAACGGCCACCCTCACCCACTGGTCTTCAGAGGACAAGAGCTACCAGATGGTTTCTACAGGATCACCACTTCAACAAGGCCATTTCATCCGGACTGCTGCCACCACCCTAACTAGCAGGGTGACAGGTTGTATTCTGTCCGTGGTTTTTCTTTTGTATTATTGCATGTATTTGGTTTTTCCCCTTTTCCTAATAAATTGTATTTCTGACTTGGAGTCTTGCTGCCATGCTGGATTTCTTCAGACTGACTAGCTCCTGACACCAACAGCCAGAGTGGGCTGCCCCCAGAAAGCTGTCAAATCCAGGGTGCAGCTGTAGGGCACAGCTGCTCTATGGCACAGGTGGACTGCATTGGGGATAGGACTGCGCCGAGGGCGGGGACAAGGAACAGGGAGAGGTCTTCTGCATGTTTTCCAAAGGAGTTTCTTCCCTGGAGGGTCAGGGACACAAAGACACTGACCCAAATGCATACATCAACTTAGAAATGGGGAGAGGTGCCAGAGGAGGATACAATCTTGAACACACTGGGAGCAACTGGGGGTGGACCACAAGGCGGGGAATACAATGTTTAAACCAATAGGGGACTACAGGGGAGGAGAATAACTTAAACAAACCAATGGGGTTTTGAAGAGTATAAAATTGATAGGGAAGTTTCTAGAGAAAGGGGCAGGCTTGGGGAGGGATTGACATTCAGTGGGAGGAGGAAAAGGGAAGAAAAGGGCAGGTCTTTGGGGAGATGGACAACTAGGGCAAAAACTAACAACATGGGGGGGAAAGGAACAATCCCTTAATAATAAAACATGCTCCAACAGCACAAAACAGGAAGTATTATCAAACTGACTACTCAAACTGCATTACAATCAAAAACACGCACTGCAACAGCGACAGCATCTCTTGCTGGTTTTGCTTTCAAACCAGAAGAGGTGCCAACCAGAAAATTAGCAAACTTAAAAGTTAACTGGCCGCAGTTTTGATTTCCTTCTTAAATATATTACTGCTTGTCTAATTGGCTTAGCAGCATGTCTGTTCTTAGTGCCAAGCAGGGATTCACTTTGCCAGGCATGGAGGAAGCTTCTAGGAGCTTTTCACAAAAGATTCACTTCTGTGGCTGGCTTCTTCCCTCCCCACCAAAAACCAAGCCATGCAAAACCAACACCTTAACTAATCCCTAGTACTTAGTACGCATCCAATAATTCCTTTTAAACTATACTTTACATTTTTTACCAAATGCCCTGAAAAGAAATGGATCCATAATATTGATCAAAATAGTTCCAGTTCAATAGAAATACTGGGTCATGCAACTCTGGTTTACATCACTATTTTTTGTACAATCAACAGGAGCTTTTTTCGCCTCTAAAGAAATGTTTCCCGATGGTTTGGATCAGAAGATCCAGTATTGCCATTGTGAGATTTTTGTTTTGAAGGCCATAGGCTGTGCTCAGTGTTTTGGGTATATTCTTTGTTGTGCCTTGCATATATTTTGGATAGAAAGCCAGTAGAGATGATGCCCTTGCTGCAGTAGCCATGCTAAATAAGGCAGAGCATCTGGCTGATGTACTGGAGCTGTAGACTATCCACCAGTCGCCCAGGGCGGTGAGGATCTCTAAAGGAATATAATAGTGGCTATGCTCTGGAAGTTTTACAGAGAGAAAGAGCCTCATAGCTCTAATGATGTGTCTCCTGGAGTTCTGAAGAATATGTTGTAAAGAAGAAGGCTGCTGTCTTTCGCAACAATCTTCCGTGCATTCAAGAGGATAATTTAACTTCTTGTCTGAGAATGAAAGAAATATTAGTAGTAATGAGTTCTTTTTTCTCTGTCGGTGCATCACTGATTGAGTTTGGGTAGGTTACATTTTATTTCTTTTTTTTCTTTAAATATTACATCGTAAGGTGTTCCAAATTCCCAAATTCTGCTTCACTTTATTTTGTAGGCCAGACTGGTTCATCTTCTCTCGGCTCTATTATTGCAGACCATATCTGAATGAATTTTTTTTTGTTTTTCATTTTGAACATTATTAGATTTAAACTGTATGAACAGAACACTTTATTTATCATCATTTTACCAGTTTGGAAGGAAATAGAGAATTTTTAAGAAAATGACGCAACTCCACTTGTGGTTTTCAATGGAAGAGAAGAATAACAATGTCCTACATTCGCAGCATTGTTTGCAGTCATATTGCAGCTAGTTTCCAGCAACTTAGGTCAGGTTCTGGAAGCAGGCACCCATGATAGTATAGAAGTCTAAGCAGTTTCATTTTGGCGGCTTTTCTTGAACAATAGCTAATATGTCTCAACGTTGTGCTGAATCTTGTTGTACAGACTCTTCTTTTGAGGTCTGAACTCCTTGCTGGACTACTGTATCTCAGAATCAGCTACAGTAAACCTGTGTTTCCTTATAGCTTTAAGAATTTGGTTCTAATCTATAAAAGCAAGAAAAGGTTGCCATATTAATACAAGAGAAAGAAAGTGTTAGGAAAGCAGTTAATGGCATGGGGTTTTTTCCTACAAATTGGAGCAGAGATTTAGTTGTTTGATGGGGTTTTTTTTTGCTTCTCAATGGAATTTTAGAAGTGGTTGGGAAAGAAAGTGTGGATTTTTCAGGTTTGCCTTGAAAGAAGAATAACAGGGGAAACTGTTGAAAAGAATTAATCCAGAACTCTATGCCTTTCATACAGAGTTTCAGAAGTGAAAAGCAGGAAGAGACAGTCCAGACAAGATGATTGAATAGAATGAATTCAAAATAGCTTTCTTTTCCCTCTGAATTCCAGCTCTAAACCTTATTAATATTAAGGTATTAATAGGAAATACATCTGTCCTAGGGTGACGTTATGATGCATGTATCCCCATTCACGTGTTCTGTGAATGTTGGATATTATGTTCTGTACCTTTAAGACTGGCTCTGAAGAGGGAATGTTTTGTTTTGGTTTTCTTATCAGCCTGGCGGGACACAGAGACTGCAGCTTTTGCTTTTCCTGCTTTTGCTTTTCGCTTTGCTCTCTCTCACTCTTGCTTGCTTCGCTTCTGCTTGCTTTTGCTCATTAGCTAGTTTAGCTAAACTGTCCAAATTTCTTCCTGGACCATTTCTCCTTTCCTTTTACTGACCATTTTGAACCTGCTCCGGACTGGGACCTGGGAAACACCGAGAGTTTGCACCTTGTGGCCTGCAGCAGCTGGCGCAGCGCCGGAGGGACTGAGAAGAGAGTGAGCACCCCCCCAAGAGAGACTTTCTGAATTTGTCATCTTTTTCAGAGCGGTGTCATCCGGAATTGTTCCTTTTGCGTGCTGGGGGGTGCTGTGCCTATTAAATAAACAGGTTCGTTCCACTTCTCTCTGAGGAATCCTTCCCGAACCAGTTGCGGGGAGGGGCCCTAATTTGGAAATTCTCCTCCAAATTTGCCCTAAACCAGGACAACATCGCAATCTCTAAGATTTAAAAATGGATGATGAAGTTTTATATCCAGTAAAGTGTAAGGCTTCACATTTTAATCTGATTTGCATTTTGGTGAAAGCCGGGCATCCTTTGCAATTTACCAGATAACAAGGGATTTAGAACAGTAAGTATGCAAGTAATCTTTTGGACCCTTCATCTCCCTTCTTATGACAATGAATACATTTATTAAGCTTGTTGTCCTGGCATGTTTTTATTCCATCAGGGGATTTGATCATACAAATGTCTAGTCATTCTTTCCTTGTTTTCAACCACTCTAAGAGCATTAATCAGAACTATTCAGTAGTTCTTGATCTGCAACAGTGACGAGCACTAGACTGGTAAGAGTCAGTGGGCATCAGCAGATCCCCTATGACAGCACATGGCAGGCTGTTCTGGCAGGACTGATGTTTGAGGGGCTCGAATTCTGTGAAATAGAACATTCAAGGGATGGGAAACATGGAAACAGATTCTGAGCTTTCAACCCACCACATGAGCAAGTAATAAGGCAGGTAATTTTCTGTGGAAATTTCTTTAGCCCCAGTGTTGTGGATGATGATTACTCTTCCTACCTCCTTTGGCCAGCTACCAGCTTTCCCCTCCATTACTCTGCTTCTGGACAGAAAACCAGAAGAAGGGATTTTTGACCAAAACACCTATCAGGACCTTAGAGTGTTTTTTGCTCCAAAATGTTTCAAGGCAGATAGGGAAACAATTCCATTTTCGAGAGTGTGTTGAGAAGACATGGTTGAAAGTTAAAAACCATGGGTTCTGTTTCTATATAGGTTACTGATTGTGCTTATTATCTTAGTCATGTAATATATATATATATATTTGGTAGGGTTTGTCCTTTTTTATTTTTCTTGGGGTTTTTTTCCTTTTTTTTTTTTTTGATGCATCCTTGAGATAAAAGGCCAAAAGTACAGAAAAGTTCTGTACGGTTAAAATACTTTTGAGATGCCTCATGCTGAAAAACTTGTAGCTACTGCTAAGGCCCATTGGCCAATTCCTGCTTCATTTCTGAGAAGCTATAAAATTCCCATCTGTATTTTAGTTCTAACAATTTGTTGTTATGGTGGAGATGCAACTTAAGAACAACCATTTTTGAATCTGTAGGGATGTATTTACCACCATTTTGTAGCTGCCTTTTCAGTTTCTGAGCCACTATTGAAAAAAAGGAGAAGTATCTACACTGTTTTCAACCTGTAGACCATCCACTACTGTCCACATGCTCAGATTCAAAGGCAAACAAGCCTGTCTGGCCTCATTGGGAGGAATTATTTGCATTCAAAAGACTAGACTAGTATTTGATTTCCACCAGCAGAGTCCATTGGGCAGCTCCTGTCATCTGCATTTCAATATTTAATCCTCCTCTATGTTTACTGTGCAAAGCTCTTTCAGAATGATGGTGTGCCCACTGTCTCACCAGCTGTGACGTTTGCAGCGAGTCTCCCACGGAAAGGAGCTGTAAAAAAGGCAAGCCAGGGCAGTGATTTCTGTTGCTCAATACCCACAAATCAAAGCTATTTAGTCTAATTTAAGGCTGAAAAAGAATTCAAAATGCCTTCAAAGGATTCAAAAAATCATCAGACAATACTGCAGTTCAGTATTCAGGACAAGAGCATATCCCACAGTGTGGTGGTTTGACAGGAAATGTGTTTTCTGGGATGCTGTGGTGAGGCCAATAAATGTTCAGATTTTAATATTGGCACCTAATGTGGCCATTGGGACATTGGATGTGCCTCTGAGAAAACAGGGTTAAAAGCAGGGCTCTCCCCTGGGAGGCTCTCTTGGGTTCCGGTCAGGGAAAGGTTCAGATCTCCCCTGCCTGGCTGCGGGCTGGGCGGGGCAGGGGAAGCCCCCCGGCTGGGTGAGGTAGGCTGGGTCCCTGGCCAGAAGGGAGGTGAAGGCCCCTGCAGGATGGAAGGGTGGAGGAGCACTGAGAGGCATCGGGCAGCCATCCCCACCCCGCCCCAGGAGAGATAGAGAGAGAGCTGGTGCCTGTTCTTGGCCGGGCGAGAAGGAGAAGAGGGGAGTGCAAGAAGGTGCCTGGCAGGGCAGCCATGGGAGTTCTGGACAGACAGAGCCTCAGATTTTTAACCCTTTTCTTGGATGATGGAAAAATGCTAATCCTCCTGGAGTTGAATGAGAAGAGAGATATAGAGGAGATACGAGGAAATGGGCCACGAGAGAAATAGAGAAGAACGCAGGTGGAAGAGATGATGGAGTAGCTTATGCTGGACTCTTTGTGTGTAGCCATGGACAGAGCCATGTTTCCTTGTGATACAGGGACTGCATTCTAGGGGGAGGCAATGCCTCAGGACCAAGAGGGTTCGGTGTGGGTACCCCTCGGCCCCAGGGGGTGAAAAATATGGGGGGGACAGATGTCCCAAAGTTGAGACTGTGCCTTTTTGCAGTGGGACGAAGCATCCTTAAAAGTCGACCCTAGAAGCAGCTCTGGTCTGTGTTCAGTGGTGAGAGCAGTGGACATGAAAGGAAGAGGTCACCATTGGCACAAGAAGGACTCCTTCTCCTCTTGATGAACTGAGGATTGAGTATTCTGAAGGGTGGTGCTGGACCGAGAGTCGATGATTTGGGGGATGTATTGTATTGGGAATTTGGGGAGGAGGAGGAGGAGATGTATTTGTGAAGTTTTCATTTTCCTTGTGTGTTTCTTTTTTTTTTTTTTTCCTTTCCCTTGTAGTTTAGTTAATAATTATTTTTTTTTCCTAAGTGGGAGCCTGCTTTGCTTATTCCTGGTCACATCTCCCAGCAGAAACCAGGGAGAGAGTATACTCATGGGGGCACTGGCATTGTCCCAGTGTCAAGCCATGACACACAGGCTGAGAGAATGAGGGCTGTTTAGCCTGGTGAAGAGAAGGTTGCATGGAGACCTCACAACACCTTCCAATATCTGAAGGGAAGCAGGAGAGGGACTCTTCATTAGCAACTCTGGAGGCAGGACAATGGGCAATGGCTTCAAAATGAAAGAGGGCAGGTTGAAATTAGATACTCGGAAGAAATTCTTCCCTGTGAGGGTGGTGAAGCACTGGCACAGAGAGCCTGGAGAAGTTATGGACACCCCAACCTGGTGTTCAAGGCCAGGCTGGATGGGGCTCTGAGCAACCTGAGCAAGTAAAAGGTGTCCCCGCCCATGTCAGAGAACTAGATGGCCTTTAAGGTCTTTGTCTACCCCGGCCATTCTATGATCCTGTGATTCTGCTGTGGTAGCGTTCAGGATGGAGCGTGTTCTGCATGTTGGCCATTTCCAATACACCATTGGTTCCAGGTGCCTTACACGAGCTTGCTCCCTGAAAATTCTGTCAGAATGAAGAACATCTCTCTATATATTAGACACATAATAAATGAAGAAATGGGTTTGCACATTTGTCCACTAAGTTGTGGATGAGATTGCTGTGAAGTTTCATTTGGTTTTCTTGTTTGCTCATGAGGCCGACGGTCCTCGTGTCAGCTGCCTCAAAGGCAGCATTTGGCTCCTCCGCCTCCCTTCTCCCTCCTGCCTCTTTCAATTTCTTTCCCTTGACAATTTAATGTCGTTTTCCCTTTCATACCTGAAAATCCCTGCATGCTTCTGGGCTTTCTCCCTTTTCATACAGATCTTCTTCCACCCTTGACAATCCATACTTTTCATACCATAAGGGCCTGCCCTTCAGGCATAAAAGACTTTGATTCCTTATTATATCTATGGGAATTTAATTAATAGCTTCATGCCTTTTCATAGAAAGAGCAGGGAATTGATAGCTTGTTCCCTGAAGTACAGAAGGAAGAGAATGAAACATGAATCATGTGGAGTGGAAAAGTTGCTATCTATTTTCTTCCAAGAACTACCCCAAAAGATGCAGGGGGTGATGAAGCCTGGCTAGATGAGTTTCCCTTCTAATGGAAGGAAACAACCACGCCACTTCATACAAGTCAGTCCTATAGAAGAGAGAAATTCACTTCTGGGAACATTGCAGGATTTGAATGCAGAGTCACACTCATCTTTTGTTGCTTTGTTGTCTGCTTGGCATGGAACACGCTGCTTTGAAGAGGGAAGTGACTAACAGACAGTCCACTTTACAAACACATATGCTTCCCTCTTCTTCTGAGACCTCGGCACAGAGCCCTCTTTGGCATGGTACTTCAAGGTAAGAAGGAGCGGGCAGAGGGCACTGGGAACAGACAGCAGTTTGCAGGTTGTATAGGAAAGAGGACTGCCCCTTGAATGTGGTGCAAATACAAACTTCCACCAGTTTCAGGGGTACACTTCAGCCAAGCTTGTTGTCCTGGCACATTTTTTCTCTGTGAAACGCTTTGCGGTATGATCTGGACGACAAGAGACGCAGAATACGGGGCTACGTAGTGCTGAGAAGGTAAGTGCCTGGCCCCAGGGTCTTTTGGCAGAAGCAGTGCACTAGAGCCGTTGGCTGCTGCCACAATGATCTGTGTGAGAAACAGATGCCTAATCCCCTCCGGGAGAGTAAAAGCAGGATTGGTTACAAGAGTCGCAGAGCACTGGGCTGGTGGCTGCCCCATACCAGCTGTAAAAGGAGCATGACTCCTACTGGCCTACCAACCAAACTCATGGTGGCAGTGGTAAGGATTAAAGTTCAGTGAGAGCTATTTGTGCTGCTACCTATGGCCCTTCTGTGGAAACAAATGTGCCTACCTTTAGGTTCCGAGATCCAGAGAACACAATGGTAGTTGCAGCGGAAAAGGGAAGGACAGAGCGCACTGGTGAGCTTGATGTGGCTTACACAGGGCAGGCAGAAGGTGCAGCCCAAGTCTCGCTTTTATTTCTAGAGCCTTTTTCTACGCAAACAGCTGCTGGATGTTTGCAACAAAGATGTGAGTGTGAAAAAGTGAGGGCAGGTCTATGTGGGAAAGAAGATACAAAGCATTGTGCGCAGTTTAAAAGCTCTTTAGAAAAAAAAGGAGTTACTTTGAGAACATCTTCTGTCTTGACACTTCCACCTGTGCGATCTTTAGCTGCTTTGGACATGGCCACAATGAAAGAATGTGAAAATATTTGCGCTGCCAATGTCAGGTTGCACAGGAAAGAGGGTAGGTTGGCAAATGCCTTCTGTCCTGGCACATCTGTCAGTCAGAAGTGCAGCTGAAAACGCTTGGCTGTAGCGATAGTCTCTGTCACTTTGAGAGAATGTGCTGATGCACGTATATGTATCATTGAGAAAGTACGTGAGAATCGCTAGTATGTTTCGTTTGGTTGACAGACTGCAAAGGGACCGTTATGGCCAGCACTGCCTTTTTGTTGTAGGACTTTTTCTTTGAGAGCAGCCGCTGGACATTTTGAAGCGGTTTGGGATCTTCAAGCGTTCGAGTGCAAGATGGTACCTAGATCTTGAGGGAAAGTGCATATCTCCAGGAAGCTGAATGCAGTTCAGTGGGTGCAAGTTACATGTTGAGCAGCTGATGGCCCAGAAAACTTTCTAAAATGAAGAGGCCATGCTGCAATTGCCTTTTATTTTGAAGCTTCTAAACTGTGCAGCCAACAATGAAATGATGCTTTGTAGAGAGCTTTTTGGATAATTGGTTAGCTGAGAAAGGACATTTCGATGTGATACCGATGGCTAAGGATAGGGGATACAAGCTGGGAACTAAGCAACCAGTGTCCAATCACTGACAAAGGTCACAGTGACCTTCTCTGAAACGGGAAGACGGGGGAGAAAATCGCTTGCCAGAAAATGTAGATATCTTAGGTAGAGAAGCTGGAAGAATGCAAACATAGAAGCAAAATAATTATTAGAAGGTAGAAGTAGGTGTGGTTGATCCAAGTGTGCTTTAACCAATAATGAACTCAGCTTTTGCAATATGTATAAGCTTCATTAACACCAATATAAATATGTGTGAGTTTTCAATAAACTTCGGGATTTGCCATTCACGCATATGGTGTGTCGCATTTCTCCCGCCGTTCACGACAATTCTTCTTCCTTCTGGGCTACATGCAGGATCCCATTCTGTCAGTACCCGAGAGCCAGGATCCACAGCGGAGCTCTTGTCCCTCCACTGCTCCCACACGAACGGGGCTGGGCTAGAAAAGTGCTTGTCTTTTTCCTGGGCACTGTCAGCGCTCTTCTAAATAACCACACCACAGCATTGTCAACTCACAAAACCAGGACACGCACCGAGCCCAGCTCACAACTACCCCCAGGACCCAGCCAAGTCAGAAACATCCCTGCTCTCCAATCAACTGTGTCAGGACAAAAAGATGTCACTGATCTTCCCCTTCCAAGTGGATACTCTTCTTTGCCCCACACTCAAAGGCCGACACCAGATCTTCTGCCCTAACAAACTTTTTCTCTCTCACAGAGCCTGGTAACAAACTTGAAAATGTTGGCCGAGCTCGCAAAACTGTTGGTGGAGAAAGCTCTTTGCTGCCTACAATTTCAATTGCACCCATCAAACTATAAACGTGCACCCTGCTATCGCCACTTTCCTTCTCAGCTCTAGGTACCACGGTAAGCCTTCAATCTCTCAGAGTCAGGATCCAAATGGGATGGCACCAGGGACTGCTCACACAGTCCCTAAAGCTACAAGGGACAAAAACCTGTCCTGCAGAGGCCTGGCCTGGCCTCTGCATTGCCACTGACAGTTCAACAACTCGAACCCAGAGAACTGCCTATTGGGAAAAGCCTTTCAATTCACTGAGACCACCCAAAGTGGCCACCCAAACTTTGCCAAAGGGAGGAGGAACTAGAAGCCCATCTCAAAAGAAATGGCATCCCCTCCTCCAAAATCCAAAGCATCCAGGGCCTGATCCTCTACAAAGGTGTCAGACCACTGTTATTGGGCATTACCCGTGCGGGGCACTAGCTAGGCTGCACACCAAGACCCAGCGCAGCTCTTTACCTTGTCCAAAAGAAGTGTGCTGGCAGAATTTCAAGAAGGCTGCCTTGAGAAAGTGGAAAACACATACCAAATGGATTCTTGCAGGAAGGAGACTGCCTTCCAAAGATGGATACCGACTCCATGATTGTACAAATTGAGTCAGGGCTTCCAAACCAAATATGCCAGCATAGAAAGTTGCTGCCGCCCTTAAGCTGCACGACACAGCTTCTTATCTGCACCTCCAACACTGGGGCTAAGTTCTTTCCTTCCCGTGAGAAAGCATTGCTGTTCTCCTTCAGGAACTTACCGAGCAAAAGTTGCATACCACGTCCGGTACTGACTCTGTCCAACAATGGCTCCTACACAGAAAGGACCAGGACAGAAATGTCTTGCTGTACTATACCTTCCCACGATACCTTATCATCAGCCCTACCAACATTGCCACCATATCTTTTACTTCCCAAGCAAGGAAAGGCACTCCAAGTCACTTGGCTTTGCCTTGCCTCCAGTACCATGTCTAGTTTTCCTAGCCTACCCTACCCTAGCTTTGCTTGCTTGCCTATGTCTGCCTTGCCTAGCCCTTCCAATAACTTCCTGGCTTTGCTTTGCCTTGTCTACCCCTCTTTGCCTTGCCTTCCATGCAGGTAAGGCAATGCAAAGCAAGTGTAGGCAATTGTAGGCAAGTCAAGGGACAGGTTGGCAAGACTGAAGCCGTGAGGGGAAAGCAAATGGAGTGGTAGGTGAGACAAGTGCCAGAAGTTAGAGGCAAGGCTGGGCATAGGAGGTAATGGTAACCGGAAGGGCTAGGCAAGGCCAAGCCCTGTAGGAAAACTGCAGGCAGGTCAAATGTGAGGCATGGGTATGCAAGGGAATGCAAAGCAATGGAGAATGAGCAGGGCATGGCAAGGAAACTGGTTGGTTGCCCAATGCAAGGCAAGAGGCAGGTCCATTCAAAGATTGCTGGTACACAAAAGCGGCCCGGACGGACCGCTCTGTCCAGCCTTGATCTTGCATGGGTCATGTCTAATCTGCACCTAAGACACTTGGGTTGCCTGCTTTCCTTTGTATGCAAAAGAACTGTCATTCTGCCCCTGAAGCCCAAGGGTGAAAGATGAACTTTGTGTCCAAAATTCAAGACATGGAAGCATAGATGTCAGAAGAAAGCTGTCAGGACAGATAGGTGTGCTTGCACGTGGCCTCCTCCAGGCTTCTTCTCACAAGCTCCTGAAATGCTGGGCCTTGAGAAAAAATAGCCAGTGGAAGCCTGGAGAATCCTAGGAGAAGCAGGCAGGGCAATGCATGTTGAAGAGATTCCACAAAAAGAGAGGTGGTGAATTCCAGGTGGGGGACTGGTGAGCAAGGTAATGCAAGGCAAGGAAGGGGTTCAAGGACAAGGCCAGACAAGTGGTGGCTTTGCCAGGCAACACAAAAGAGAGGGAGACAAGGCAATAAGAGTCCGAGAAGGAGAAGGAAATGAAAGATTGGAGCTGGACAAATGGGAAGGAAAAGAAGGATAGGTGAGCAAGTCAATACAAGGCACTGGGTTGCTATGAAGGGCAAGGGAAGGACATGCATGGGTCAGGAAGGCAAGGGAAAAGAAAGGAATTGTCAGCAATGACAAGGAAATGCAAGATTGGGTAGGAAAGGCAAGGCAATGTGGGGGAGGGATAGGCAACACAATGGGTATCTTAACAGGAAATGTCCATGCACAGCAAGGCCGAAGAAGAAGTGGTAGAGAGGTCAAGGTGGGAAATAGGTGAGTGTGTGCAGCTAAGAAAGAAAGAAAGAAAGTGCGTAGCTCTCGTGTCTCTGTGTGTGTGTGTGTGTGTGTGTGTGTGTGTGTGAAGTTTGCAGGATGTAAAGCAAAGAAAGGTGTCTCTTGATTGTGGAGTGAATGGATGTTTTTGAACGTAAGTGGCAAGGTCCAAGCAACCTTTTCATCCTGGTACATCTGTGTGTGTGAGACATAGTCAGAAACGTCTCCTTTTAGATTCAGACTGCAAGCAGGACATAGAATGTGACTGTGTGAATAGCTGAGCAGGAAGGCACATCACATCAGCATGTTTCAACAGAAGCAGTTAGTGCGAGAAGGAGATGGACGTGTGGGACTCCAGCAATATGGCAATGCACTCAGCTGAGAAGCAAAGTGCAATGCCTCGGTGTGTGCTCTGAAAATAAAAGGCTGCAAGGAAAAAGCAAGGGGACAGGCCAGTGAAATCTTTCTGTCCTGGCACACTGAGCTGTTTGAAGGTGAACCGCTGTTTGGTTTCACTAAGGACTCGGAGACATGGAGAGGATGTGCTTGTCCATGTAGCTGAGAAGGAAAGTGAGAATCACCGGTACGTTTGGCAGAGTTTGTAGGCTGCGAGGAGAAGGTGACGGCCAGGCCTGGCTTTTGGCTGTGGCACTTGTTGCAAGGAAGAAGCTGCTGGATGGTTAAGCTTTTGGGGATCTGCAAGAGTGAAAGACTACGCTGGTACCTCATAAAACTAATGCTTGTTGATCATCTGGCTGAATCTATGACATAAACCAGAAGTGAAATTTCCCCCCATTTCCCTCAGTTTTTTCACCTTTTCATCCAACAGCCTGGGCCTTTTTGAAGCTGCTGTCAAACGCCTTGCCTTGGAAGCTAGAAGTATCTCAGTTCACCTGCTAAGAAACAGGGAAAAGAGCTCAAGTCAATTTCAGAATTGCCCTGAGCAGAGCTGGTGTTTCGGTACCGTAAATTTCCATTGTGAATATGTGCAAAAATCACCATTTTATTAGGCAAACATTTGAAATACACTAGCAGCTTCATCTTCTTGTCACTGCAGTCCTTGGAAGTTTTGCTATTTACTGAAACAGGAAACAGGTCAAACACGAGAAGCTTAAGAATCCAAGCTCACTGCCATTGTACAAATAGCACAAACTTGATGAATTCAAGTTACCATTGTAACATACAGAATGGCTCTATTCAAGAAAATGGATGTGTCGTCCTTCACGGGGGCAGAAAACCTTTCTACCACGTGAACTCTGGGAGTAATCCATCATGCCTCAGTGTGCTGTGGCTGCTCAGAGAGCTACACGATGGGTCTCTTTGCCTATGGCACTCTCAGGGCTCAAAGCTGCACATAAACTCCCCCTCCTTACAGACACGCTAGTAAAGCCCACCGAAAATGCCGTTCTCCAGACAGCTTACTGAAACCAGCTAGGAGTTCCCAGCATCACGCTGGGCACTTCTGTCCACAGATGGCTTTGCTTTTAATGAACCAGAACAGAGCTGCGTTTTTCTAGTCTTTAGCTCTACTAAGGTATTTGATGTAACATGGCGAGAAAAAATCTCTTTCGACAATGATAATAACAGAGGGGATAATGTACCTTTTGCTGCTATCTTCTTTTGCTGCTCCATTTTGCTTGCTTTGTTATTGCTTTCTGTCAAAGAAACGCCAGCAAAATCCCTCATCAAGTCCTGCTGTGAAGACAGACTGCCAGAAAGGTAGAGAAACTTTGAACCTTTCCAAGACCCTTGTAGCACATGTCTTGGTCAATTGGTATGCAGATCCTTTCTTCCAGCGGGACTTTTTTGCACCGTTAGCGCACATTGAACTGAATCCCGTACAAAAGCAGTGAATAGAGGAATTGTTCTCTTTCCATTGGAATGGTGATAAAAATGCGTATCAAATAAAAGCATTTTAGAGCAGCAGGAAGATTTTCTATGTAGCTAGCAAATCATAAAAAGATGCATATTTACCGGTGGGGTTCCTCTCGGAATTTCAAAGAATTCCAGACAGAAAACACAGCTTAGTAAACTGCAAATCTAAATCACAGTATCTAGAAAGGTGACATGAAAAAGAGCAAGAGGAAGAAAACCAAAAAGAAAACCAAAGGAAGGCAGAAATAAGGCACAACCTCTCCTCCTTCTCCGCTTACTACAGTACCTTAGAAGTACCTGTGAGTGTCCTAACAGTCACATAAGTAGAAAACTGTGCCAAGAACAATTGTGGAAACTGGAAAACCGTGCTATCCCAACAGAAACATAGGGTTTGCTTTCACGACGATTAAATCTGCATGCAATGCGTACGGTAAGGGTATGTTTTGTATGTTCAAAAACAATTCAAAAATATTTCCAAATTGAAGGGGCTGCTTTTTATTTCTTTTGAATTACTTGGCTAAATATGGTGCACGTTAAAATACTGCAGAGATGTGGTTCATTTTACAGATGCCAACTGCAAAGGAGGGAAGCATTTTGTGTGCTTAAGAAAGTCAAGTATTGGAGAGTGTTTTTGTTACTTCTTTAGAAGGTTAGAATATGCGTAAAAGATGCTAGCTGGGGACTTACAATTAATGAATTATTTACTGTCACTAGGTCAAATGACATTAGCTTTCAAAAAGGAAAAGGAGTCTTATTCCACGTGCCAATGTTAAAGTAGATTACTAAGCCTTCAGCAGAATATGGATATGAAGAGGGATATGACATGAAAGGGTAAGCAACACTGGTGACAGCAAAAGGCTTACCTGCTTCACACAAATACAGGAGATAAAATACTATTTTTACACAAACATTGCTATCCAGAGCTTTCCTTGAAAAGTTTCACTGCCAATCATGACAGTAAAATTCTGAGTGACAGTAAAATTCACTCTATCATGAATAAAATTTACTCAATCATGACAGCAAAATTTGCTCAATGATGAGTAAAATTCTTAGTGTAAGCCAAGTACCTTAAGCAAAGGGTAGCTCAAGCATAACTGGCATTTGATGTCAACAAAGGCAACTTGGCCTGCACGTGTCACATCTACTGCATTCAAAAGCTTACTCTGTCTCAGATTCCTTTTGAGGGATACCAAGGCAAGCCGTTAAACTGCATGAAAATGATGACTTAAAGGAGGATATATTAGAAGACTGGAATAATGGTTAATGTTCTTTTCCTTCCAACTGCTTTGTTTGCCCGTTTAAATTTTTTAAGTCCTTCCTGGTATCACCGTGGTAGCAGTGCAGCAAGTGTTTGGTTGTAAGCTGTCCATATTGCCAGCTTCTGGACTGCCTTCAGAAAACTTCCCACTGGTTTTGTCTAGAAATCACAAGCAGTAGAGATGACAAAGACTGCAGAAACCTTCTCATCTCCTTCTAGAGCAGGAGCGTGTCTTTGACCCACTCTTAACTAGACGACTTTCATCAGTCATGAGAGAGTCTCATGTTCAAGAGCTAAGCAATGACAGCTGTAAATGACAAAAAGCACACTGATATTTTCTTGGGACTCCAGCACAGAGCAATGAAGGAGCTTGAATTCACCTTCTTGGAAAGTTTTAAAATGCACATGAAGTTTAGGAGAGGAGCTAAGCCATGGTAACTTTTGTTGAGTATGTCTGCGTAGACAGAGTTTCCATCACCGCAGAAGGAAGGAATGTCATTTAACCCACATAATCATCTCTAGCTGCTAAGCTGCGCTTACTGCAGATTATCCGCAACATATTTTACGGGGTGAGCTTTTATGTGTAATCCCTGAGTAACATTCCAGAGAGAAGTATTTTGGAGGGGGGGAAAGCCCAACTCTTAACTGTTTCAAATAATGGTTACATTTGAAAGTCAAAAAAGATGTAAAACCTTTCTTTCCTAGACCTATTACCAGCACAAACTGTACCAGAATTTACGACGCTTTTATTATGGCAGCATAACTCTACCGTGGACGCTCTCGCTCTGGACTATTCCTTAAGAAACAAAGTCCCCGAGAGAACTAAAACAAAATTAGCCAAAAATATTGGGCTGGATGATTTCAAAGGCTATGTACTAAAGGCCAAACACTTGTAATAATAGTAATGAGCGGACTAAAAGTTAAAGCATTACTCAGTTCAAAGATATCTTGTTCTCACAGAAGACTGTAAAAAAACTCTATTTTTCTGGGTCTGTTTTGTGCATTTAGATGTACCTTCTACTCCTTTCCACTGTATGCGAATGTTTATGACAAGGTGGGAGGACCTCATGCAACCTTCTAGAAGTAAAGAAAGACAAGCCAGTCAAGAAAGGCAAAATTGTTAATGGCAGGTGGAAAGAGGGAGGCCAAGAATAGAAAACAAAAGAACAATAATAATTGAACGCCCTCCCTGTCTTCTGTGAAAAGAAAAGGCACAGACAAGAAAGAACAACTGCAAAATTCTCACGAGAAAAACGCACTTGATCTGGCTCAAGTATTTTGTGCTACATTTCTTGCTGTTTTCTCATGCCAAGCATCTTAACCATTGAAGGTGTCCCTTTTCTCTTTCTGGAATACAGCTAGGAAGATGGCTGTGTCATTGCTGTCAAGCTGTTATTCTCAGAGGTGTCCAGTTGAAAGTCCTAGATGAACTGCTTTGCTCTGTCTCTTTAATATGGCATGACTTAACCACTTACAGTTTCAGCAGCTGAACTTGCCCAGCCCTACAATTCTTTAATCTTTGAATGGTTATATTAGCTCCTTGGCAACTGGCATTTGTAAGTCCATGCAACTGTGCAGAATTTGCACGATGAGATGATGCCAAATGAGTCATGGCAGTAGATTAACTAGGACATGCAAAGCAGAGAGGAGGGAATGAGAGCACAAGAAGAGGGTACAATCTCCTTTTTTTCTGCAACAGGGCTAACACCGTAGAAATCAAAAGGAACACAAATCCTCCTAGGGGTAGTTCTTGCAAAAAACAAAGACTTCTTTTTGTGTTCACAGATCACAGCAAAATGCGGATGACAAAACCAGGCCATTAAGTCACATCCAGTATGAAGCAGTATGAAAGAGGAAAGCAGCTGAGAGCGTCAACCCTGCTGAGTAGTCTCAGTATTCTTCTCGACATTAGCAGAAATTTGAAATGAGTCTCTGAAAATTACAAAGGAGGCAGAAGAAAAGGGAGCAATGACTCCTCTGGCATAGTGTTTCCTAACAGGGATCTTCAAAATGTAAAGATTGTATCATCCTTTCAACTGAAGGAAGGTATTAAAACAACAGGAAGGAAATGGCATCACATGCTAGAAAGACTGGGCAGTGCACTTCTAGACAGAAAGGCCACTGATGGAAAACCGACTAAACTGGCCCCAATGCAGCAGCATTGTATTAAAGCCCAAAAATACCCACCGCTTCACTCTTTGCCATTCCATTCATATGGACACAGCAGCTCTGCAACATTCCTACTGATCATCTCCTTGGCAAACTGGGAGTGAGGGTCCCTAGTGATGCAGAGTCCCCAGGCAAGTGCAGAGGGGAGCTGCTTTTTTGCAAAAACCAGGCTTTTGAAGCACTCAGGCCTTTATCAGTTCCATAGCTTTAAGCCATAACAAAATTCATTCAACCAACCATCATATGCCACGCTGTGAACACGTGACCATTCTAGAACTTGTTGATCTACCTCTGATTCAGCGGCCTCACCTTCCCATAGTCCTTTTCTACTTAGCCAAAGTATCGGGCCTCAGCCCAAGGCCTTCCTTTTGTAAGCTTCTACCTATATGCAGCAGCAAACCACTACTTTCTTCCGTGCCAAGAGTTTAAGTAGATGATTTGCATCTGCCCTTCCGGTGAAACATAATGGGGAGAGAAAATTCTGTCGGAAATGTTCAGTCATTCAGTTTTCTAGACAGGCCAAATCAAAAGAAAAGCAAGCTATAGGATTGTGTACTTGCTCTTACAAAGCACCTGCTGCCCTCTGACAATGAACTAGCAGAAAACCAGCAAAAATAAGACTTGAGGCAAACAAGCCTTTGAAGGGAATTATGACATGATAAAGAAAGACAACACATTTCCAGCTTGTTGAGATACTTGAAATGTCAGCAAAGGCTTGAGGGCAAAGGCTGAACGAATGGGGAAAGGTTACAAGAATCCCAAGAAAAACATGACCATGGATTAAAAGAATCCCAACAGGTCAACTGACCTGTTGAAGTTTTCAGGAAATCAGTGGCTGCTGATTTAGATAGGCCATTCAAGTTAATTTCCCCGTGCACCTTCCACTCCTTTTTCACCTGTCACCATCACAGGGTGAATTGGGACCATGGAATCACAATTCTTTGGATTCTGTTCTTAGCTTTAGGAGACAACTACAGCAGCTGAAGTAGCTGTTACTGATGTGATACCCAGGAACACAGAGTTGACATATTTCATTCATGTCCAATCACAACTAGCCATATCTAAGAGGATAGGATTGGCCTCTTTTCATGATGCTTTTCTTATTTTACAGCCTGCTATGATTCTGCTGAAACTTTTTCATTAGTTTCTCTCTAAAAAGGAGAAAGTCCAATGTCCCTCCCTACTGGTGCAGGTTTACCATTCGGTTTGTCGAGTCTAAAAATGGAATTGGAACTAGCAGGAATTACTGTGTTTAAAGCGTCCGGTCCGTTCAGACAGTCTCAGGTCGATAAAAGCCTAGATGTTATTGGCTAAATACTGTTTCCCCCAAGAGCGGACGCACGCAATTTAATCCAACTTTTTATAACAAACGCCAATAATACAGAATCCAGTCATACAAAAGAGTCACAAAGAAGCAGGAAGAATTATCGGACCATTTATGGTAGCAAACTTCTCACCTTCTTTTGGAGTGAGCATAATCTGCTAGCTGAAGTAGCAAACTTGAGGACAGAAATCGCCCTACTATTGAGAAGTTGTTGACAAGAGAACCACCTAAGCTGTGTGACTTTCCCTTTTCTATTCATTGGTCAAGCCTAGTAGCCTAAAATTTACGGGCTCAATCAAAGACAAATGCAATCTAGTCAGAGGTCTATGAAAAGTCCAAAACTAATCAGAATTCTTCTTAGACAATGGAAATGGAAGCAGAGCTACCAATTTCCTTGCCACATATCCCTAAAACTCATTCCTTTCTAGTCATAACTAATGTATAGCCACCAGTACAATCAGGAAAAGATGAAACTTACAGATGTCAGCAAGGGAAGGATTTGAAAGAACTATTCCCATTATTCATCGTCTAGACAGCAACGATCATTAAAATCAGAGCCCTTTTAGAAGGGCTTTCCTTGTGGGAAATTCAGGACTCCAGGACAACGGAGCAAGAGGATTAAGCAGAAGCCGTTGATTGTTGACACGATGCACTTACACATTCTAAATCTCTGCACATGCCAGGCCCGCATTTTTATCTTGGTGCCTTTGTTATGTCCACACATTCTGTGTGTACCTCTCAAAAGATACGTTTGGTTACAGTCCAGGCGCTTTGCTGCCCCCCGTTATCGAGTTCTTGTAGTCTTGGAATTTGGTTTCTCAACTTCTCTTTCTTCTTTTAGCACGGCTTATGTCTTAGTAACCTTGATGAATTCCAGAGGGCTCTGAGAAAATTCTGATAAGAACATATTCCAGCTGGATGGCTGGTGCACCCTGTAGTCTAAGAGGTTCAGCTACATTGCTACAATTTCCCCCTTCTTCATCTTGCACCAGCTAAACCCTTTTCACTGTATTTACTTCCAAGAGGCTCACCAGTTTCATGATGCATGGAATAACAAGAAGCAATCTAATAATGACTACTAGTAACAACAAAGTTCCCTTGACAAGATCTTCCAACCATCGAGTTGTTTCCCATCTCTCAAACCATTCATGCGTAACCCTCTCATTCCCAATCAATTTCTTCATGTTATCTTGTCCTTGTTTGAGTTTCCAGTGAATGACTGCAGAAGGGTTAGAGAGGTTCAAAAAACACATTCCTTCAAAATCCTCACACTCGTGCCCATGTGCTAACAAGAAAGCTAGAGCAGCATTATTTTGCAGTGTGCAATGACTAATGGTATCTACACCAGTGAGAAGCTGATTTAAAATCGCTGATCTTACCTTGAGTTGGTTGACCACCCAGCATCGCAACTTATTAAGCATACTCAAAGCTTGACCAACAGCGACACCTGCTGTCAGGAATGGCACAATTAATCGAGAGGAGTGCCCAAACCTGTACACAACTGAGGCAAGGGCGTCTTAAGCGTATGCTTCTTCTTCTGATCCCGGGAGGCGAAGAATCGAGTTCTTCGCGCCCAGAGCATTGTGCCGGTGGCGGTACGCTCCGGTGCGGCGCTTGTGCCGAAAGACGCCCGGGACACAATGCCGGTGGTGTTAATATTTGTTTGTCGCGTTTCGGAAGCTGCTGCTAGCCGAGTCCCCCGGAGGCGAAGAAGCGGCTTCTTCGCACACAGAGCATTGGGCCGGTCGCGGTGAGCGCTGGAGAGCGGCTTGTGCCGAAAGACGCCGCGTACCGGCACTTAGCATCGGAGAGCTCCGTATCTCTGTCTTCTGCGTGTCTTGCCGCTCAACATTCAGCAAGAAGCTTTTTCACCATATCTTGCAAAGAGAAACTCTGCCAGTATAGAAAACATCCAAAATCCTGTTCTAAAGCTGGCACAGAGGTCTGAAAAGAGTTTTGCAATACGGAAAAGATAGTTGTGCAGAACTCGTTCTTTCCGAATATAATAACAATGGAAAAGGCAGGAGAGTGGTAAAGTACTGGTTTCTCTAAGTCTGGATGCTGCCCACACTGTGCCTGCGTGGTGCGGTTTGCATCTTCGCCTTTGGGAAGCTGCCCCTCGCCGAGTCTCCCGGAGGCGAAGAAGCGGCTTCTTCGCACACAGAGCATTGGGTCGGTCGCAGTGAGCACCTAAGAGCGGTTTGTGCCGAAAGAAGCCGGGGACCGGCACTTAGCTTCGGAGAGCTGCGTATCTGCGTCTTCTGCGTGTCTTGCCGCTCAACACTCAGCAAAAAGCTTTTCCACCATATCTTGCAAAGAGAAACTCTGCCAGTATAGAAAACATCCAAAATCATGATCTAAACTTGCACGGAGGTCTGCAAAGAGTTTTGCAAGAAGGAAAGCTAGTTGTCCAAAACTCGTTCCTTTCGAATATAATATCAGTGGAAAAGGCAGGAGAGTGGTAAAATACTGTTTTCTCTAAGTCTGAATGCTGCCCACACTGTTCCTGTGTGGTGCGGCTTGCATCTTCGCTTTTGGGAAGATGCCGTTCTCTCCGTCTCCCGGAGGCGAAGAAGCGGCTTCTTCGCACACAGAGCATTGTGCCGAGCGCAGGGAGCTCCTGAGAGCGGTTTGTGCCGAAAGAAGCCGGGGACCGGCACTTAGCTTCGGAGAGCTGCGTATCTGCGTCTTCTGCGTGTCTTGCCGCTCAACACTCAGCAAAAAGCTTTTCCACCATATCTTGCAAAGAGAAACTCTGCCAGTATAGAAAACATCCAAAATCATTTTCTAAACGTGCACGGAGGTCTGCAAAGAGTTTTGCAGGAAGGAAAAGATAGTTGTCCAAAACTCGTTCCTTTCGAATATAATATCATTGGAAAAGGCAGGAGATTGGTAAAGTACTGTTTTCTCTAAGTCTGAATGCTGCCCACACTGTTCCTGTGTGGTGCGGCTTGCATCTTCGCTTTTGGGAAGATGCCGTTCTCTCCGTCTCCCGGAGGCGAAGAAGCGGCTTCTTCGCACACAGAGCATTGGGTCGGTCGCGGTGAGCACCTAAGAGCGCTTTGTGCCGAAAGAAGCCGGGGACCGGCACTTAGCTTCGGAGAGCTGCGTATCTGCGTCTTCTGCGTGTCTTGCCGCTCAACACTCAGCAAAAAGCTTTTCCACCATATCTTGCAAAGAGAAACTCTGCCAGTATAGAAAACATCCAAAATCATTTTCTAAACTTGCACGGAGGTCTGCAAAGAGTTTTGCAGGAAGGAAAAGATAGTTGTCCAAAACTCGTTCCTTTCGAATATAATATCAGTGGAAAAGGCAGGAGATTGGTAAAATACTGTTTTCTCTAAGTCTGAATGCTGCCCACACTGTTCCTGTGTGGTGCGGCTTGCATCTTCGCTTTTGGGAAGATGCCGTGCTCTCCGTCTCCCGGAGGCGAAGAAGCGGCTTCTTCGCACACAGAGCATTGGGTCGGTCGCGGTGAGCACCTAAGAGCGGTTTGTGCCGAAAGAAGCCGGGGACCGGCACTTAGCTTCGGAGAGCTGCGTATCTGCGTCTTCTGCGTGTCTTGCCGCTCAACACTCAGCAAAAAGCTTTTCCACCATATCTTGCAAAGAGAAACTCTGCCAGTATAGAAAACATCCAAAATCATTTTCTAAACGTGCACGGAGGTCTGCAAAGAGTTTTGCAGGAAGGAAAAGATAGTTGTCCAAAACTCGTTCCTTTCGAATATAATATCAGTGGAAAAGGCAGGAGATTGGTAAAATACTGTTTTCTCTAAGTCTGAATGCTGCCCACACTGTTCCTGTGTGGTGCGGCTTGCATCTTCGCTTTTGGGAAGATGCCGTTCTCTCCGTCTCCCGGAGGCGAAGAAGCGGCTTCTTCGCACACAGAGCATTGGGTCGGTCGCGGTGAGCACCTAAGAGCGCTTTGTGCCGAAAGAAGCCGGGGACCGGCACTTAGCTTCGGAGAGCTGCGTATCTGCGTCTTCTGCGTGTCTTGCCGCTCAACACTCAGCAAAAAGCTTTTCCACCATATCTTGCAAAGAGAAACTCTGCCAGTATAGAAAACATCCAAAATCATTTTCTAAACGTGCACGGAGGTCTGCAAAGAGTTTTGCAGGAAGGAAAAGATAGTTGTCCAAAACTCGTTCCTTTCGAATATAATATCAGTGGAAAAGGCAGGAGATTGGTAAAATACTGTTTTCTCTAAGTCTGAATGCTGCCCACACTGTGCCTGTGTGGTGCGGCTTGCATCTTCGCTTTTGGGAAGATGCCGTGCTCTTCGTCTCCCGGAGGCGAAGAAGCGGCTTCTTTGCGCACAGAGCATTGTGCCGAGCGCAGGGAGCTCCTGAGAGCGGTTAGTGCCGAAAGAAGCCGGGGACCGGCACTTAGCTTCGGAGAGCTGCGTATCTGCGTCTTCTGCGTGTCTTGCCGCTCAACACTCAGCAAAAAGCTTTTCCACCATATCTTGCAAAGAGAAACTCTGCCAGTATAGAAAACATCCAAAATCATTTTCTAAACTTGCACGGAGGTCTGCAAAGAGTTTTGCAGGAAGGAAAAGCTAGTTGTCCAAAACTCGTTCCTTTCGAATATAATATCATTGGAAAAGGCACGAGAGTGGTAAAATACTGTTTTCTCTAAGTCTGAATGCTGCCCACACTGTTCCTGTGTGGTGCGGCTTGCATCTTCGCCTTTGGGAAGATGCCGTTCTCTCCGTCTCCCGGAGGCGAAGAAGCGGCTTCTTTGGGCACAGAGCATTGTGCCGAGCGCAGGGAGCTCCTGAGAGCGGTTTGTGCCGAAAGAAGCCGGGGACGGGCACTTAGCTTCGGAGAGCTGCGTATCTGCGTCTTCTGCGTGTCTTGCCGCTCAACACTCAGCAAAAATCTTTTCCACCATATCTTGCAAGGAGAAACTGTGCCAGTACACAAAACATCCCCGATCTTTTTCTAAAAGTTGTACAGAGGACTGCATAGTGTTTATCAAGAAGAAAAACATCGTGTCCCAAAACTCCTTTTATTCGAATATAATGTGAATGAAAGGGCAGGAGAATGCTAAAGTACTCGTTTCTATCAATTTGAAAGGTGCACACGCTATATCGGTGTGCTGCGGCTTGCATCTTCGCCTTTGGGAAGCTGCCGTTCTCTCCATCTCCCGGAGGCGAAGAAGCGGCTTCTTCGCGCACAGAGCATTGTGCCGGTGGCGGTGTTCTCCAGAGAGCGGCTTCTGACGAAAGACGCCCTGGCAGGGGGCTTCGTTTCGGAGAGTTCTTTACTCTGCCTTCTGTCTCTCTCGTCGCATAAAACTGAGCAAAAAGCTTTTTTACTATGTCTTGCCAGGACAAACTGTGCCCGTACGGAAAGCATCTCCGCTCTTGTTCTAGAAGTTGCACGGAGGTCTGCAGAGTGTTTAGCAAGAAGCAAAAGAAAGTTGTCCAAAACTCCTTCTTTTTGAAGGGTAATGTGAATAGAAAAGGCAGGAGAGTGCTAAGGTACTGTTTTCTTTAGGTTTGACAACTGCACACACACTCCCCATGTTGTGCGACTTTTTTCTTGGCTTTTAAAGACGCGGCCGCGGTCTCCGTCCCCCATGAGGCGAAGAAGCCGCTTCTTTGCACACAGAGCATTGTGCCGGTCGCGGTGCGATCCGGAGCACGGCTTCTGCCGAAAGACGCCCGGGAGCGGCCCCTACCTTCGGAGAGCTCCGTATCTCTGAATCTGCGTCTCTTGTCGCCTACATCTTAGCAAAAAGCTTTCCTACTATGTCTCGCAAGGAGAAACTGTCCCAGTACAAAAAGCATCCTTGGTCTTTTTCTGGAAGTTGCACGGAGTGTCAGCAGAGTGTTTAGCAAGAAGCAAAAGAACGTTGTCCAAAACCCCTTTTCTTCCAATGTTAATGTGAATTGAAAAGGCAGGAGAATGAGGAAGTGCTGTTTTCTGTACGTTTGAAAGCTGTCACAAGGAGAAACTCTATCAGCACCTCAAGTTTTCCTCCATTTTACTCCCGATATTTCTTTTGCTGTGCAGTCAAGAAGCACCCTTCGTTCTTAGTTATGCTGCAGGTTGTCTTCAAATGGCTTTGCTTTCTGTCCCCTCCTCCCCATTTCTAACAGGCACAAGCACATTCCCTTCCCGGAACAAAATCCTGGTAATAGAGCCAGGAAGACTACGCTTTGACTTTGAGAGCCACAACTTATTTAAGAGAAAATAGTCCATTCTTTGAGACCCAATATCACACATCTGTGTGCAGGAGGAAGAGGGGTGCGTGCGTGCGTGAATGGGAAGTGTACTCGCCAACAAACTAGAGCCAATATTAGTAACCAACATGTAACAAGTGTGGACGTATATAATTCCCTGCTCTTTTTTGGATCTTTTTTCTTAAAGGTTATTTTGCTTTTAAAAATTTTCTAGTCATTTGAGAGATTCTTCTTTGTTTGTGTGAGAATAGAAATCTCCATAAAGCTTACTACGTAAAAGCAGGGTAATCTTTTGGACTTGATGATGACTATTTGGGAGATGATCTTTTCATCTGCATAAATCAATTTCCTTGTTTTGGAAATATTTTTGTCACGGAAAGTAGTAAGTTTCAAGAGGTGTTTTTAGAAGGTGTAAAAATTGAGATCCTCATTTGTATCAAAGCCATACAAAGAATATCCCTTAAAACCATCCACTCCATCATTTCATTTTTGTATTTTTGTCTTTTCAATAGCTAGTTCTCACTTTCAGATGGCTTTTAAATGCCCTGTTTTGACACAATTTTGTTATTCATTTCTAAGCTTCAAAATGGTATTTAAAGAAGAGTAATTTCCTGTAACTACTTGACAGTTTGCAAATTAACATCAAAGTGGAGGGAGGGAGGGAAGGAAGTGGCAGAAGGACTTGGCAGAAAGAAGGACATAGTGGGAGGAAGGCAGTGAAGGAAGGAAGTGGGGGAAGGAAAGAAAAGAAAGAAGGAAAGAGAGAAAGAGAAAAAAAAGAAAGAAAGAAAGAAAGAAAGAAAGAAAGAAAGAAAGAAAGAGAAAGAAAGAAAGAAAAAGAAAGAAAGAAAGAAAGAAAGAAAGAAAGAAAGAAAGAAAGAGAAAGAAAGAAAGAGAAGGAAAGAAAATTCCCAAATGTCAGAAACGTTAAAGATGATAAAATACTTGTGAGTAATTTCCTGTAACTATTTGACAGTTTGCAAATTAACATCAAAGTGGATGGAGGGAGGGAAGGAAGTGGCAGAAGGACGTGGCAGAAAGAAGGACATAGTGGAAGGAAGGCAGTGAAGGAAGGAAGTGGGGGAAAGAAACGAAAGAAGGAACGAGAGAAAGAGAAAGAAAGAAAGAAAGAAAGAAAGAAAGAAAGAAAGAAAGAGAGAGAAGGGAAGAAAATTCCCAAATATCAGAAACGTTAAAGATGATAAAATACTTGTGTGTATGATAAAGAGCGAGGAGTAGATATTAGATATAGTATTGCTAAATGGCCCATAAATGTGAGACCCAAACAGTTCAACTCCTTGGATAGCAGTTTCTCAGCATGAATATGTTATTTCTAGCTTCAACTTCTTACTGCTACTGTACAGAATGATTACCATAGAATAATGGAATGGTTGGGTTTGGAAGGGACCTTAAATTCACCTACGTCCTCCCCAGCATGTCATTGTCAGGGACACCTTCCACTAGACCGCCTTAAGCTCAAAGACCCATTCAAGCTGGCCTTGATCACTTCCAGGAATTGGTCACCCACAACATGTTCTAGTGTCTCACAACCATCTTGGCAAGGAATTTCTTCCCAATAGCCAAAGGAAACCTATCCTCTTCAGGTTTTAAAGCCATCCACACTTTTCCTATCGCTCCGTGCCCTTGTGTAGCTCACCTGCCTCCTTCTGGTAGGCTGTCTTCAGCTACTGGAGAGCTGCTCTAACAATTTGCCCGGAGTCTGCTCTTCTCCAGGCTGAGAAAACGCCTGCGGGACTCCGGCTTGATGACAGACTTCTTGTGCTGCACTGGGGGCTCAGACCATTCTTCTTCTTGGAATTGTTGTAGGATGCTCAGCCACTGTTGACTGTGGTACAGGTACACTGGTCATTGTGGTACAGGTAATAAATAGATGATTGTTTTAATAAAGACCCAATTGAAATGATAAGAGCTAAATTTTAACGCAAAATTAATTGGAGAAAGATTCCTAAACCTGTGGCCCGTTACCCCAGCCCATCCATTGATTGTAAATGACATGCCTTGCAGATGTTATGATACATGAACCAAAGCCAAGTGATGGATACTGCTTAAGATAGATGTTCTACCTGCTTACTGCAATATGTTCTTATCAGTCTAAAACAATCCCCCGAACATGAAGAACAAGAGATTACATCATGAAGTAATGAAGTGCTTGGGTTGAAAGTAAAAGGCATTTGAAAGAAATGGGTTTGGGGGCTAACACAGCAAGATCTCAGAAATGGAGTGCCAGCTTAGGTCTCTGCTTCAGAGACAAGTGAAGCAATTCAGAAGTGTCTTCCTGGGAAAAAGGTTGACAGATCTTTCTGCACAACAGTTAACAGCCGGCATCAGAAATGGGTGCAAATAACATACTAGCCCATACAAGTTTGTCATCCTGGAGTGGAAGGGCCACTCAGACTCATAGCAGTGGTCTTGCTGCTGTGCCTGTTGAAATAGACAGAAAAGAATGAGGAAAACAAATTTTTCCATCTAGTTTGTTTCAGTATTGGTACAAAGACTATTTCCCCGCCCTCAGGAGACAGCAAAAACAGTCCACAATTGAAATGCTTCAGAAATGGAAATGATCTGAATCACAAATATTTCTTTTCACATCAAAATTAAAGCCCAAGTCATAACTGTCAAACAGATAGAACTATTTAAAGATGAATGTACTATACATACTAAAATATTCCCAGAGATAACTATTGTGTCCTTAGTCTGTTTAAAAGTCTAGACTTCCTGGTAAAAAAACTTGTACAGAGCTGAGGTAGCTCCACGACATTCTCTTTTCAGATTAATTAAACTCTTCAGTCTCACCACCGTTACCCATGGATTTCCGTAAGTCCTTGAAAACCAGTAATTTCCCCTTTTTCCTCCTCTGAAAAAAATGACAGTGACAAGAGTTATTTGCATTCCCTATTTTCTGAAAAGCCTGAACATCAAGCCTTAAGAACTTTATCATCAGTTTTACTTCAAACTAAATTTGAAGAGAATGGCAGAAAGAATGGGAGCCTCAAGCAAAAGAATTTAGGCTTCTAATTCTTGGGTTGTCTTCTTACTTACCTAAGACAAGAAGTGGAAAGAGAATAGATTAGAGTTAGCAGCTGTTGAAGATTTGCACGTACTCTTCCACTCTTCCAAGAGGTCAAGGATGCTTTTCTGGCCCTCTCTCCCTCCACAAGCTGCAGCTTCCTTCAAGGCACAGTCACCTGCTGTGGCATGGAGCTCCCCACGAGCTCCATTGTGTTCCTCCACGGTTCTCCAGGGACTGCTGGGAGACAACCTGCTTCATGATGATGTCCTCCAGGGACTGTGGGGGATTCTTTGCTCTGTCAACTGGAGCACCTTCTCCTTCTTCTTGTCTCACTTTACTATCATGCAGCTGCTTCTCACACTCCTTTTTTCCCTCACTTGTCACTGCCTATTCATATGTTTTGTACTTTTGACAATATCTTTTCACAAAGACTGATGGGCTCAGTTGCAGAAATGTGTCTTGCTAGAAAATTGGATACTATAGAAAACCATGATTTTACAGAAAAGAATAGTAGAAGTACAAATATACTGTCAAAGAACCTGAAAACTGACAATCATTCATTGTAATACGTCCCCTCATTTTGCCTTCTTTCTCCTTAAGATCTGGAAAGACTACTGGGCAGTGAAAAACACTACAGTGTTGTTTCAAAGAAAAGACTTTTTTAGGCTTCTAAGGCGCATGTTCCAATTGCTTGAGAAAATTGAGAAAAGGCACTTTGTCTTTTGTGATAAATATCATTAGCCACTAGGGACAAAGTCTGACCAACAACAAGAGCAGATCAAAATCTGATGAGACCAAGCAATATACCTTGAGTGGCCAGGACAGAACCATCCAGTCGTCAAATCTGTTGAATTGGAAGGACCCCATCAGGATCATCATCAGTCCAACTCCTGGCCCTGCCTGGGGCCATCCTTGAACTCCCAAACTCAGACAGTTGTGATGGTGTGACCACTCCCTGGAGAGACTCTTCCAGTGCCCAGCCATTCTCGGGTTAAAAACTTTTTCTTGATACCCGACCTAAACCTCCCCTGACTCAGCTGCATGCCATTTCTTTGAGTCCTGTCTTTGTAGACCTCATTTGAGGACTTTCTAATACCAAGGTGATTCCACCCCAGAGCAGAGCAGAGCAGAGAAGAGAAGAGCAGAGCAGAGCAGAGCAGAGCAGAGCAGAGCAAGACAATCCCCTCCCTTGCCCAGCTGGTGATGCTGTGCCTGATGCACCCCAGGACAGGCTTGGCCCTCCTGGCTGCCAGGGCACTGCTGATGCACATTCAGCTTGCCATTGGCCAGGAGCCTGGGTCCCTTTCTGCAGTGCTTCTCCCAGCCTCTTGCTCCCTCCCCAGTCTATACACCCACCAGGATTGCCCAGTTGCAGGTGCTGAATCCAGCACTTGCCCTTGTTCCACTCCATCTGGTTGGTGATTGCCTGTGGGAATCCTCAAAAACAGAGGGGTTTGGGAAAGCTGCAAAAGGAAGGCCTCAGAGACAGCAGAACTGTCATTGGAGCTAAGCAGTAGTCATAAGGTTTGTCAGCAGAAAAATTAGATGAGAAGTAGAAAAGTAAGGACAAATGGAACAATGGTCTGTGTATTAATGCTTGTCTAGAATAACTCCCTAAGCTACAGCAAAGTATATCTAGGGCGATGTTAGGTAGTTCTGAGCTTAATAACGGAGCTCTGTGCACTGTATCTTAAGGCTTACAAGCAGGTCTTTTATTCGAAAGAAGCGAGCATTGTTCTAAGCCCAGGTACATGTCTTTATAGTGATTGGATAGAAGTACTGTCAATATGCTTTTGCTTTGTGTGATTGGTCAAAAAACTTTTCAAGTCAGTTGTAACATTAAGTTCTTTGTCTGCTGCTGGGGACGTGAGCTGCTGGCAGCTTCCCATTGTCATCACCATGTAATGAGACTGATTACTGGAAAAAACCCAGCTTGAGACGCCGTCCCCAGCAGTCCCGCCCCTTTTGTGATTTGTGCATAGACTCCCGGCCAGCAAGAATTGCCCATCTCTCCTATTTGGCAAGATCTCTCTGCAAGGTCTCTGTGCCCTCAAGGGAGTTAGTTCACAGCTCCTCCCAATTTAGTGTCTTTGGCAAACTTTCTTAATATTCCTTCAAGTGCTGTGTCCAGGTTGTTCAAAAGATGTTGAAGAGAACTGGCCCAATGATGATACTGTCTTAGCCACTGAAATAAGTGCTTCATACTTCCTCTTGTGCAGAAATCACAACAAATTTCTTTTCTATCCATGTTTTCTTATGCTCATGCTTTTTATCCCAACAGCAGCTGACACGACATTTACAGGCACAGCAACAGCACACTTTTCCTGCTCTTACTAGACTTAACAATTTTGCAACCGGTCAATCAGTGGCCTATGCAACTAAAGTCAGACCTTCAGCATTTCTCATTAAATGAATGTCTTCAGAAGAAAACTTTGCTGCCTACTCTGTACGACTGAAGAATAGATGATAATGAGTTAGCATCACAATCAGTTAAGTACAGAGCCTATCCTTTAGCAGGGAAAAAATTAAAAGAAGAGCTCTTTTATGCAACAACTATCTGAGAAACAAAACAACTAGGATCTTCCACAGGGTTCCCTGCAGTAGAAATGTACTTGGATGAATGCAGAAGATAAAAGATGTGGTTTTGAAAGGCTATGTCCTTGCTAAGCTAAATTGGATCTCATCCTGTAGATGAAAGATCAAGGAGCTCAAAGCGGAGCTAGAGAGACATGTCCAGATAATGAGATAGAGCAAAGCATTTTCCAAGATAATTAAGCATTCTGGTGGACTGGCCAGTTAGGTTAAATCTGCCACACCCATTCACTTTTGGGGATTGAACTGTGGAGTGCTAAACCGTATCTGCTGCTGTGCAAAGTAAAAGAGATCCATCCAAATTGTACGGTAAGTGAGAACACTCTCACTCTCAATTGTAAAACACTTATTAGCTATTAATCAGTCTTAGGAACAAAATGAAATAAAGTTGCTATGCCATCTGGGAATGGGAAAACATCTTCAAAATATTTTTTTCTCTATGTTTTCTTCTTTTTTCTTTTTTTCTTTTTTTTTTTTTTAATCCCACATTATGTGATTGATAATTTCAACCATTCTGGAATGCTTTTAACAGATGAACCCAGCATAGTAGTTTTATTACCGGCTCTTGTCCCTTACATGCTTCAGTACAGGTTTGGAATATACTCCCCAGTCAATTAGTGGTTTTTTTATCTCTTTTCCCAGAGACAACTTTTAAAGGACTACTTAACCCCTAAAAATCATAATTTCTCTGGTTTCTCCAAGCTTTTTGAGAAAGCTGTTTTGGTTTTGTTTTGGTTTGTTGCTTGTTTTGTTTTATTGCATCATTCCTAATGTCTTCAGACCTACTACAAGAAGAAGTTAAAAATAGATCTTATTTGAAGAGACTGTTAAAGCTAATGAACTGCCAGTCTTGGTATTTGTATCTTTCTAAATCCTTTAAAGTCCAAGGTTGCCTTCCTGAATCCTCAGTTACTTAGAAAACATTGTGTTTAGAAAACAGACCCAGTTCAATTGCTTCTGCAAACTCACCTTCATTGTATAGGATTGTACTTCAAGAAATCTTGCTTCATTCAAACATTGGAAGTACAGATTTGACATCATCTGTGACCCTTCCATCTGTCTGAACTGTATTTCATTGTGTGAGTTTCTCAGTTGCTTCAAATAAGGACAGAATCTTTTCAATTTGCATAGCATGTTATGTGAAGATCTCCTGTCTGCTTTCTTCACTTGCTTTAATGGGAAGACAAGGGAAATACATTTTGAATGTTATCTTTTAGAGTCTACTTTTACCTACCAGTGTGCTTCTATGGACTAGAACCAAGTGCAGCTTGAAAGAAGGTATTGTCATGATCCACTCATACCAACGGATTGGTTAACTGGTTGGTTGGTTAACTGATCTGGGAGTGCAACAGACAACCTGGAAAGGGGATTGCAGTATCAATCCAAACAAATGCACCTTTATAGAATGACCACAGCAAATGCCTGAAAGGAATCAGGGAGAGGAAAAGAATAAAAAAGAGGGGGAGAAAGAGAGAGGAGTATAGCTACCAAACATGGAGAGACTAAGTCCTCTTAGTCCAGCCGATAGAGTTTGCATAGTCACGTTGGGAAGGTCTCAAAGTCCTGGTGAACTCAAGGTTCTATTATAGTCCATTGCTGAGGGGGGAAACAGAATCTTGAAATGGCTGAGGGGGAACAGATCCAATCAAGAAGAAGAAGTCTATTGAAATTGCTGAGGGGGAAAAAGGTATTGAAGACGGGTACAGACAGTCCATGTTCTCAGCAGGATAAGTCAGTAGCAGCAGTGAGTGGGACCCACTGTTTCAGGACTGCTTTCTGGGGGAAACCAGTCTAGGTCCTGTAGGCACATCTCTAGGCAACACTCAGCAGGCATCCTGCTTCAGTCAGGCCAGCACCCCTGCATCAGAATTACAGGTGTCTCAGTCTCAGTCCTTGGGAGGGGGGCTTCAACCTCGGTGCCTCACGGTGGTAGTGGAGCAGAGGAAGGATTTTCCATGGGGGGGCTACCAAGTTGCCCCAGCAAGTTCATCTGGCCAAGAGGTGGGAAAATTCCTGGTCTATTGTCGTGAAGCAGGTGCAAGCATATAGGCTGGGTCGCCCTTTGGCAGGCCCTGCTAGAAGCAGTCACTGAAGACACAGCTGTGAACAATCCCTTGGCAGGCCAGAATTCTGCTCAGGGGCCTCAGGATTTTTGGTGTTCATCCATTACTGGCAGGCCAGAGGTCCCATCGGGGTCCTCAGGGTCCTGATATCGGTCCTGTGGACGGTCGTGAGGCAAATGGGGGGAACCTCAGACCGTCTTTCACAGCACCTGGTGACTCACGACAGGCTTCAAAGGGTCTTCATCAGCAGTGTTCTGTACTATTGTTGTATACTTGTCGCACATTGGTAGCATATCCTGGAAAGCAGAGACAATACGTCAGACAGAGAGAGAGAAGGGAAGGACAAGAAAAGATAAAAAAAGGCGGGGGTAAGGAAACAAGAAACAACTATAATAACAGTAATTTAAACCATATTATTTTGAAACATTTTTTTCAAATATCTGAAACTAATCACAAATAATCAAAGGCAATAAAGCAATAAACAAATCAACAACAGTTCATTTAAAATATTTTTTTTTCAAAACAATTCACCAAAAATCAAAAGTAATTTTCTTATAATCGTCAAAGAAAATTGAAGACGATTTCAAAACACATCCTCTCATTTGTAGTCGCCTTGTGTCAATAGTCTTGGAGATGTCCACAGTGAAAAGGACATCAGCCCAGTTGTGTGCATTAATTACAGACATCAATTTTGTTAACTCTTTCATCATTCTCCAATTCATAATGAGTAAGATTGCTGATTAAAAAACCCCAATCAAAACGAAACGCAAAAGGGCAATGATGGGATGACACATACTGTTCAGGACTCTTGTGGCAGTAGGTGACCACCCAAAAAGAGTATCCTACCACCTGTGTTCAGCATCTTTTCTTACTCTCTCTATGACATGGTGTATTTCTTTCACATTGTGATGAACAGTTACCAGTGCTTTCTGTCTATTCTTCTTGATCTTCTCCAATATTTCAATGAAGTCCTGATGAAGCAAAGATTGCTTTACCAAAGTAATGTTCATCCCAATGGGAGTAGGTAAATGTCCTGGTTTAGGGCAAATTTGGGAGAAAACCTCCAAAAGGTGGACCCTCCAGAAAACAAACCCACATGGCCCCTCCCCCCAACCAGGTCGGGAAGGATTCCTTGGAAACAAGTGGAAAGAACCTGTTTCTGTAACAGGCAAAGCACCCCGCAGCACACAAAAGGATCAATACCAGATGGCACCACTCTTTCACCACTCTGAAAAAGTAGACAACTTCAGAAAGTCTCTCTTGGGAGTGCTCGCTCTGTTATCAGTCTGTCCTGTGCTGGGGTAGCTGCTGCACCTTGGCCACAAGGTGCAAACTCTCGGTGTTTCCCAGGTCCCAGTCCGGAGCAGGTCCGAGTAGGTCCAAAGAAGGGAAAGGAGAAACAGTCCAGGGAAAATTTGGACTGCTTAGCTAAACTAACTAATGAGCAGGAGCAAAACAGCAAGAGCAAAGCAGGAGCAAAGCCGAAGCAAGAGCAAAGCGAAAAGCAAAGCAAAAAGCAAAAGCAGCACCCATGTACTGCCCTGTCTCTGTGTCGCGCCAGCTGTGGGGGAGCGGCTGATAGCAAAACCAAAACAAAACATTCGCTCTTCACAGCCAGTCTTGAAGGCACAGAACATGATAGCCAGCATCAACAGAACACACGGATGGGGATACAAGCATCATAACGTCACCCTAGGACAGTAATAGTTTGTGAATCAGTCTTTAATTGGATTGAAAAAGGTAATGGGAGGTAACTGGAGCTTCTGAAGAAAAATCACATCCCTCAATTTTGTAAAGTTACAAGCGCAACAATTTGAATGATTTTTACTATCCACTACTGCATTTTCTACAAATACCGTATCACAAGCAGTTCTAAAGCACCCACACCCATTGCCTATATATTTAAGGACTGTTTCGAAAGTCTCGTTAGGATGAATTTCAAAATGACAGATATTTTGTTCTGTGTCCAAACAAACATCCTGAGCTGTAATTGCATTACTTTCACAGATGAAGCCTAGTTCTCGGACAATAGAAGATTCCAAATTAACATGTTGCCATTTTTTACCAGTTTGATGGGCCCATTGTCTATGTTCAGAAAGATTGGGAATAGCTCCATCATGATTTAGCCCTAATGCAATAATAGGAAATCTCAAATGCACTGAGGCATTGCGTACGGTTAACACAAGAGCTGTGGCTGTGTTTGTAATGGGGTGGAAAGTAAAATTCACCAAGTTCCACCAGGACTGGAATTCTCTTTCAAAATCAGTGGCACTGTCCCAAATTCTTTTCTGAATTTCAGCAGGAAAATTGCCTTCACCTTCTCTTATCATTGAGGCAGCAACTGACTGCATCGACAATTGTGCCTGGATACAGCTAAGAGCCAAAGAAAGGTTGTTTTGTGTAGCACCGAGTGCATCAGTCTACCAATTTGCGATCACTTACATTTACCTTTTCCCAAGCTGGTAATATGTTTGATAGCAAGCACTGCTGTGTTCCCAGAGCCAATAAGGATGATTGCAGTGGTTGTTTTAATTTGGTCAAATCTCTAACCATTTTGTGGCAGCCAATTTATCCATTAGTGTACTTCAGAATCAATACTATTTAGAATTCCAAAACCTGTTCCCAAAACACCGGTTATGTCTCTTAGTGTCTGTTTTTAAAGAAAAAACGGACTTTCTGTTTTTGCAGCCAGGTGGTCCAACCCTCAAAGGAAGTCCGCAAAAAAGGCAAACAGGCCGGCTGAATTTCTGAGACATTGTTTTGCATCATCAGCAATTTGACTTGTTTAAGAGACCGTGCCAGATTGAACAATATGTGTTGTTGACCAGTTTTCCTGATTATATATGGTCCAATTTCAAAACTTCTCAGGCTAAGCATAAGCGGTGCTTGGGCTGGAGTGGTGGTAGTAGAAGGTTGGTTCATCCCATTTATTATCAACTTAAAAGAAAAGCCTTCACTAGTTTTGGACCAAAGACAAACTACTTCTGCAGTTTGTGTTAATGTAAAATTGTGCCAACAGTCTTGTACGCTTGGGGGCGTACAAACCTGTTCACGCTTATTTGTCTGATCTGTCAAAACACTGATGGAGATTGCTTTGCTATAAGCAGTTCCACAAATCCTTCGGCTAATTCCTTCTCCCACTCCCCCTTGAAGCTGCCAGGCTTTTTGTTTTTCCCATACCTGCCAAGTGAACAAAAGCTTGGGACCAAGGCCACATTGACTAAGGGGACTCTCAGTCCCTTCTGCCCACTCGGATGTAACTACTGTACTCAATGTCAGCTTTGTGCTCTCAGTCCCTTCTACCCATTGGGGTGTAACTATGGTGCTCAGTGTGGGCTTCATGCTCTCAGTCCCGTCTATTCCACTGGGATGTAACTACGGTACTCAGCGTGGGTTTTGTTATAGCGTCTATCTTAAATTTATGAGCTAAGCCTTTTCAACCTAACAGGTTGGTCAAGTTCTTTTGCCAGCGGCATGTCACTTAAGTCGGTTTAGTTAACGTCAAATTATGCCAGCAATCAATTGGTTCATTTTTACAATCCTTTGTACTTGCAACATTGTTCGTTTTGCGACCTAGAGTGTAATTACCAACATACTCCTGGCAGCAACACAGAGTAAGGGGAATTTGTTTGGCACACTCCCACTTGTTTGTAGGACACAGTCTCGCTGAAGGGATATCCCGATCATTTTTCCCATCTGGTTCCATAAAATTTCCGGCAACTGTGATGGAGGTGGATTTCTCATAGAGAGATCCTTCCATTTTTCTGCATGCTTCCACAATCGACTCACCAATTGTTCCAGTTAGGGCTCTAGTCCAGTCCTTCTGATCCCATCCCCACTCACTTGGACCATATACCTGGGGGTCATGCAGCACTATAGGCTCTAGGTTTGGGTGGCCACCCTTGGGCTACGCTCCTAGAACATTAGTGGGATGGAGGGTAGCTTCAGACCACAACCACTCAGCAGGATCCTGTCCATGGAATTGTGGTAGGATGCAGAAAAGCATCACCAGTGTTATCATGGTTCAGATGATTTTCATGTTCCTCAGGGTTCTTCTGTAAAAGTAAAAACAACAGAAATCCTTCCACTGAGGCCAGAAAAGAGTTAAAATGGATAGGATTATCCAGCATGTATTTATCCAATGCTCTTTCCCTAGAGCATCAGAGGCTAGGCATGCATATTTCTTCAGAGGGGTTTTCAGCACTAGTGCTACTTCCCCTACAGTAGGGAGGTCCACCAGAACAGGTTGTCCAGGGTAATGTGCTGGACTTTTTGAATCGTCAGGTCGCCGTAGTAAGGGAACGATGCTTGGAGCTGTTGGGCAAAAGGCAGTGATTTTGGGACATCCATTCCCCCCCCATCTACTGTTCATTCTTTTAACAGCTTCCCATAACCGAACGTCCCAATTTCCCTCCCGGGGCTTCAGAAGTCCTTTCAAAAAACCCTTGGTCCTTTCTAAGATCCCCTTAGCTTGAGGGTAGTGGAAAGGGCTGTGGAAAGACCGCTTAATTCCTTCACCTTTTGCCCAATGCTGTACACCTCTAGCAGTGAAGTGGGACCTGTGATCAGATTGAATTTCCTGTGGCTTTGGGAAAGTTCCAAACCACCCCTGCAAAGCTTTAACCGCATTATCACCTGTAGCTCTTTTCAAAGCATCAGCTTGAACCAACCCAGATACAATTTCTCCTCCTACTAGCACAAAGTGTTTACCTCCTGACTTCTTAAAGGGGCCAATATAGTCTACCTGCCACGCGTCCCATAAGCCTTTACCCTTTCTTAAATGCAGAGGGTCATCTTCTCAAGGATGTCTCTCCAGTCACCTGTGACATTGCTCGCAGGCTGATACGCATGTTTTACACATTTCCCTGGTAACCAGCCAACCACAAGCATGAGCTTCTTTGTACAAATCTTTCGCACCCGTGTGCTGTCTTTTTCCATGCAGCCATTCTAATAGTTGATCCCAGTCCTCAGGAATGAGTTCCTTTTTCAGGGGGCTGAGCCTTGCTAGTTCATCAGCTCTATTCTTCCACTCTCCTGCTGGATTTCCATCTGTTTGCTGAGAAGCTACCCAACCAATAGCAATATTTCCTTGGCTTGCAACATCTAAAATTTCTTGCCCCTTTTCCTTTTGCCACACTGGAATTCTGTGAACTTCCCAATCATTTTGCTGCCAGAAAGGAAGCCACTCGGTACAACCTTTGTACACTGCGTAAGAGTCGGTGTAAATGCAGGCAAGAGAAATGTTCTGTGCCTCACATCGGAAAACACTCCAAACAGCTATGAGTTCCCCAGCCTGAGCGCTGCCTTCCCCTTCAGTAATGATTCTTTCACCAAATGAATTGTGTAAGACAGCTGTTCTAGATCTCCATACCTTCCCTTCCCGTTTTGCAGAGGCATCTGTGAACCAAGAACTTGCTGCTTGTTCGGGGGAGAAAGGAAGGGCAGCTTTGATTACAGAGGCACATTTATCTTGGCTGCTAACCAGGCTCTCAGTGCCTTGGATTGTTAGATTTTTAGCAGCATCTTCCGTTATTGAGACGGTATTACAATAGCCTTCCATCTGAGCATACCATTTCCTAACTGAGGCCCTTTGGGCTACCCCGTCAGGTGGGGGGGAGGGGTGGGGCTCCCATTAGTGACGATTTTGATAACTTTGAAAGGCCCTCTTAATACAGAAAGCTCTTGTCATGCAATTTTTTCCTCTTCTAGGAGAGCTAAGCTAACTACAAACAACCCCTTTTCCCAGGTAGTGTATCTTTTCTCAGCATCTTTGAAACCACAGGAATAAAAACCAAGAGGCCCCGTTGGACCCTCGGGACCCCACTGCCAAATGTGTACTGATAGCCCTGAGGAGGCAAATCCCCATTCCACCTGAAAGGGATCTGTGGGATGGATAGGGCCTAGTGCTTGGTGAGCTGTTGCCTCAAAAATCAGTAATTGCAATGCTTCTTCCTGAGAAGGAGTCCAATCCCATTTCATCCTTTTCCTCAGCAAGTCAAAAAGCGGCCTAGCAATTATTGAGAAATCTGGGAAGTGTTTTCTCCGGAACACCAATAGTCCTAGAGCTTGCTGGAGATCTTTCCTCAATTCAGGCCTTTGAAACTGATCTAAAGAGGTTAGGGTATCGGGTGGAATACATGTCATGCCTCCTTTCCACCAAATTCTCAAAATCTTCACTTCCTGAGAAGGTTTCTGAATTTTCTCTGCGGGTATCTGCAAATCAAGACTTTTTAAGTGAGAGATTATTTTCTGCTGATGTTTCCCTACTACCTCTATTTCATCCTTCCCCCCCATCCCTACCACCCCCCCCCCCCGCCCCCCCCCCGCCCCCCCCCCCCCCCCCAGAGTGTCTTAAATGTATTGATTATCAGCTACAGGATCAGCAGGATCAGGTTTGGGTATTTTTTCTAATTCCTCAACTAAAGCATGGTGGGCCAAAGTGGAGGAGTGTTTGTAGCCTTGGGGAAGCCTAGTGCAAGTGTATTGCCGTCCTTTCCCATGTGAAGGCAAAATGGTCCCTATATCTTCTGGCTGTATAGGTATCATAAGGAAGATGTCTTTGACATCCATAGTTGCCATTGCCATGATTGAGTGAGCCTTTTCTTGAATTGATGTTATTAATTCAGCTAAGTTTGGGACCAGTGCTGTAAGAGGGTCTGTGTTGGCATTAAGCCTGCGAAAATCTACTGTTAATCTCCACTTTCCACTGGCTTTTCAGACTGGCCATACCGGTGAATTAAAAGGAGAATGTGTGTGAATTATTACCCCTTGGTTTCTCAAGTCCTGTAGAACCGCTTTGATACCTTCTCTGGCACCAGAAGGTAGAGGGTATTGTTTTACATGAGTTGTTTGATTATAGGGTAGGGAGGGTGCGGTTTGAAGCAGCCTAATGTTAAGTGGCAGTGTGCCAAAAGACCACAGAAATCCCTCAGAGTCTTCCCACTGCCTCCCAGCAAGGACACCCATTCCTAATCAATTATTTGGAATGTTCCCAATTACCATTTTGATGACTAGTTGATGCTCATTTCCAGGGAGCGTCAGTTTGGCTAAGGCAACATTCATAGATTCTGTAGTTCCCAGAGCATTAAGAACACAGCATTGTCTCTTAGTTGGAACAATTCCACACCTCTGGGCATCCTTTTTTGTTAGTGCAGAGATTTGAGCCCCAATGTCAATCAAAAAGGTTACTAGTAGCCTGTGGAGGCCCGTGATAGCTGGGCTTAATATATATCCTGATTTATTTTTAGTGAGCATTCTTAAATAAACCCACGCTCCGCCCCTTTGCCCACCTGTAAGCGGCAGAGAGATTTGTTTCCCGAAAACCCTGTTGGTTTTGGTTCACTGCCTGTGTTCTGTGGGAGAGGCTGGGGGAGGGTTAGTTTTTGTCCCTGAGAAGGGAGGGGTGCACTGGGTTGAGCCAATGGATTCGGTTTTCGCTGGTGCCAATTATTTATTCTTTTCTGCAATTTATCAAGGGGCAAACCATCCATCACCTCTTTGGGGACCCACTTTTGAATTCCCAACAACCACCAATGGTGGCAGTTAGAGATCTGTTTTCCTTTCTCTATATTTTCACTGTCAGGAGCCCCAATAAATCAAACACCTTTGTTATTTTCTGATTTCTATGCCGGGGTTTTTATAGGTCCATCTTGTCTACAATAATTAATCAGATCTACTGCAACTTCAGCTCATGTCCAAACTTTATGGCTACTGGCAGGTGAATCAGATTGAGAAGCTGAGGGCTGTGAGGGGGAAGAGTAGGGAGTGAAGCCAGGATCTCTAGGTCCACTTTGGTCAGGGGAATTCCTGAGGAATCTTATCTAGTCTTTCTACAGGATTCAAAGCCATTATGGTTTTCTGTAGAGTCATTGCTGTATGTTTAAGTGTTTCTGGAAGCCCACGAGTTCAATCGGTCATTAGTTCTGGCTTCACAGGTAATTGCATTGGGCATTCAAAACCAGGAACTAATTTCTTTTCATGAATCTTTTGCAGGCAGGCGGCTTTGTGGACACTTTCTAAGAGCTGGTCGGTGGTGTCAACGATTGCCAGGGGGTCACCCCTTTCCAAAGGATTCATTCTCCCGGCCCAGAAAGACGCACCCTGTGTCAGGGACCATGCATCACGCTTACCTCCTTATCTCCTGTTGTGAAGAAGGCTCCATGTCCCCAGTACCCACTGGCCTCCGGTTAATTTAGTTTGATCTCCACCATCGAGGGACACTCGGAGGACATATTTGTCTCTGATTCTTGTGGGAGGTGCCCGAATTCTTTTTACAGCTTAGCTAATTCGGTAGCACTGAACGGTATTTGTTTAGTTGTGATAGGTGGGTCAAGATCCTCTTTCGGCAATGCAGAGAGACAGGGAGACCCACTCGGTAATCAGAATCCAATTTGATTGTGGGATACAAGCACTTACATACCATTGCAGGGAGACTAGTAATGTGTACTACAATGATTAGGTTAAAATCACATACACAAACTTACGCATATAACAACATCTCTTGCTTGCAGAGTTTAATGGGATTTTCTTTTTCCAGTAAACCCGTTTGATTTAATCTTCTTGCAATCCAGGTCGAATTTTCAAAGTTCCGTTTGTTTATGCCAAGGCATCCTGTTTTCAAATCTCTTATGTTAACCAGGTCCAAAGTGCATCATCTGTCTTATGTCCCCCAACATTCCAACAATCCTCATCATTAAGATAGTTCTATTCTGTTTGAACCAAGGGTCTCAAGCGAGGACAGCAGTATTCTCTCCAATTTTTTACTGCCTCAAGTTCCTGACGGGGATAGATTTGTTTCATGTCAGGAGTTTCCTTTTCCTCTGGCTCTGTAGAGGAATCAGTATGATGTGAATTCTTAGCAAGTTCCTCTCTAAGGGCAGCTCGCAACATATAGATCTCATTTCTATCTTCCTTTAATTCTTTCTGCAAAATTTCAACTAGGTTTTGAAGGGAATCTATTCTTGCTATTTCCTCGTTTCTTTGCTTAAAAAGGGTTTCTATGGCTGCTGTGAGACAAGCTGCCAAAACTGAGCAGAGGATGGTCTTATTTTTGCCCAGTTTAACTTCTGTTTCATGTTGTAAAGAACAAATTCTATCTATGACATTTTCTAAATTAAACCAGCTGTTCTCTGCCCAAACCTCCCCCCTTGGAGAAGGCTTGGCATTCTATTTAGCAAGCAGAGCAGAAAATTCAGCTGTAACTTTTGTGCTAGAGTTTTCAGTCATTTTATGAAGGGACCAAAACCATGACAGGGAGGTGCAAACTTAAGTTAGACAATCTCACAGCCTTTGCTGTGCTCCCCTTTGCTTCCCTGGCTGGGTGAAGAGACCAAATCTCCCTGGGAGGCCCTGCTTAGTTCCTTCAAGTTGTCCCTTCCTTCCCAGACAGTCCAAATTCACACATAAACAAAAACAGTTTCCCCTTTTGCGCTAAGAGATTTTTTGGGAAATTCTAAAGACAGAACCCTCAATAGAGTATGGGGGCGTATTTCACCTGGGCGTGCGCAGTTTGTGGGAAATTCAAAGAGCTTTCCTTGCTTTCCAGCTTCGTTCAACCCTTTCGCGATGAGGGGCTAGGTGTGGCTGAAGCAAATCGTCCTTCCCCTGTTCCAGACTACAAACAGCCTTGCAGACCCTTCTGTCGATCAGAATCCTGTCCATGATGCCAATTTAATGTCACGATCCGCTCATACCAATGGGGGTGGTGATGGTTGGTTAACTGATCTGGGAGTGCAACAGACAACACGGAAAGGGGATTGCAGTATCAAAACAAATTTATAGAATGACCACAGCAAATGCATGAAAGGAATTAGGGAGAGGAAAAGAATAGAAAAGAGGGGGAGAAAGAGAGAGGGAGTTGTCCTAAGCTGATTATATGATGCTTTTAACCCCAATCATCTTGTTCTGTTTATGCTGCATCATAAGTTTTGCACCTTTAAGACTTGTTGCAGAGAGTGAAGGGGGGAGAGAAGAAGCAGAAGTTTGTTTTCAGACCCTGCACTCACTCCTCCACATTCCTGCTCCTGGACTGTGTTGTCTGGGGATGAACAGACAGTGGGACAGAGCTCTCCTTTGCTTTTAGTTAGTTTTAGCTTGCTGAGGCAAGGAAGTTCCCTGGACTGTGGTTTCTTTTCTTTTTTCCCTTTTCTTTGGACCTCTTGAAACCTGCTCTGGACTGAACACCCAGAAGAGCACCGGCAGCTAGCACCTGTGGCCCACCAGGCCGGGCCCGGCCCGCAACATTTCCAGCACCGGAGGGACTGATAAGAGCCTGTGTGAGCTGAACTGCAACCCAAGGGAGGGGACTTTCTCAGTTTGTCATCTCTTTTGGAGCAACAAGGGGTTTTATTGTTCAATATTGTTTAGGTTTTATTGTTTAATAAACAGGTTTTTTCCACCTCTTTCCAAGGAACTATTTTCTCCTGGACCGGTTGGGGGGAGTGTTGCAGTGTGACGCCATTTCCTGTTTCAGGAAACAGGAAAATCCCTCAGGTGTTGGGATAGGTGAAACCTGTCCTTTCCCCTCCCCCTTTGCCCTCCTGCTAAGTGCTGTCCATCAATGTTAACATTCCAGCAGGGTCATGGTGTGGTTGGCAGAAGTTCAAAAGATGCCCCTCAGGTCCGGGCTCATTGGCCTGTCCAAGTGTCTTTATCCTTTGAGCCTTCCCCTCCTCCCACCTGGTTGGTGGCTCACCTGTGCCTTCCCCTGCCCCTGTCCCCGGGCTTAAAAGGAGACGGGACCATGCGGTCTGGATTCTGTTGGGAGCTGTTACAAGATTCAGAGGTCTGTCATCCTGGAATAAACTCTGGATTAAAACTCTACAGCAGAATCCTCTCCTTTTTCTCTTCACCGTCCCTTGAACCTTTTCCACCAGAGGTCAACTGAATTTCTACTATGCCTGGATTTGTTGCGAGTGCCTAGCTGCAGGATGCAGCCGGCCAAATGTATCTCTGAGGTGAAACATCACAGCTGCCGCCTTTGGCCCAGCAGCAAGGGTCAGACGAGCCCAGGCACGTCCCACCCGGTAATATTGGGATTAATATTTCATAGGGGAGGGGCCAAATGAATCTGCTTTCCTAGAGGAGCCCCTTTGGGGGTTCTCCTCAAAATTTGCCCTGAACCAAGACAGGAGTATAGCTACCAAATGTGGAGAGACTAAGTCCTCATAGTCCAGCCAACAGAGTTTGCCTAGTCGCGTTGGGAAGATAATGGCCCTGCCTGGTTAACTCAAGGTTAAGTCCTGGTGAACTCAAGGTTCTATTATAGTCCATTGCTGAGGGGGGAAACAGAATCTTGAAATGGCTGAGGGGGAACAGATCCAATCAAGAAGAAGAAGTCTATTGAAATTGCTGAGGGGGAAAAAGGTATTGAAGACGGGTACAGACAGTCCATGTTCTCAGCAGGATAAGTCAGTAGCAGCAGTGAGTGGGACCCACTGTTTCAGGACTGCTTTCTGGGGGAAACCAGTCTAGGTCCTGTAGGCACATCTCTAGGCAACACTCAGCAGGCATCCTGCTTCAGTCAGGCCAGCACCCCTGCATCAGAATTACAGGTGTCTCAGTCTCAGTCCTTGGGAGGGGGGCTTCAACCTCGGTGCCTCACGGTGGTAGTGGAGCAGAGGAAGGATTTTCCATGGGGGGGCTACCAAGTTGCCCCAGCAAGTTCATCTGGCCAAGAGGTGGGAAAATTCCTGGTCTATTGTCGTGAAGCAGGTGCAAGCATATAGGCTGGGTCGCCCTTTGGCAGGCCCTGCTAGAAGCAGTCACTGAAGACACAGCTGTGAACAATCCCTTGGCAGGCCAGAATTCTGCTCAGGGGCCTCAGGATTTTTGGTGTTCATCCATTACTGGCAGGCCAGAATTCCCATCGGTGTCTTTAGGGTCCAAGTGTCTGTCCTGGGAATGGTCGTGAGGCAAATGAGGGGAACTTTAGACTGTCTTTCACACGTATCAGAAAATCTATTTACTGAAATAGCCAAAAAGAATGCATAACATTTACAATTGAGGGGGAAAAAGAAAACCAAACTCAAACCGTTGGAGCAATATCATTCTAGAGAATGCCATGTCTCTATGAAAAATACAAAAAAATTTCTGTTTTCAAACGCACCCACAAATCACCATTTTGCATCCTTTTTGTTGTTGTTGTTGTTTGTTTTAAAGCTCTGGCACTTATCTGATTCCTTTTTGAGTTAGTTCAGCTCATTAATCTAGTAAGAAAGCTGCTAAAATTAAACGGAAAAACCTATGGGGAACAGGATGCCACTTCAGCCATGTTGTAGGGAAGCATTAGGTCAGCCTTCTGTCTTGTAGAAATACATCTGTCATATAGGAAAATCACTGCGTAGCACTATCTTATTTTGAACTTTCTCATTGCTACTGGGTTCCTGAATGATCAAGATGGTTTAAACCAAACAACAGCCAGCCCTCTAAGATACTCCCCAAACTATTGCAATGGAATAACTTGATCAGGTGAAGAGCTCACTATGCAAAAGCTGAATATGATGTCAAGAATGCTTTGTTGTGGATTACCATTGTTTGGGATCATTTATCCCTTACCCTCCCATGTAGGTATAGGAAAAAATTAAGAAACCACAAGGCTTTTACAGCTGTTCTTGTATTTTGGGATCGTAAGGACTTGGGTTGGTAAACAAAACTGTGGTGAGTTTTACTATTGACTTTATCGCTGTTTCACTTTGAATTAACTGCTTTGCATTTCAGCTTACCCATCAGTATAATGAGAAGAAGAATATCTTCCTTCCTGCCCAAAAGATGTTGAATTATGCCTGTGATGTCACGGACTTAAAGACGAAAACCATTGTGATTGAAAGGAAGTATTGGCATGCCACAAGGTAACTGGAGTGAGCTGTCTTTCCTCCTCAGCTTCACTGTGATAGTAGAATTTTAATTAGCAGTTCCAAAACTTTGTCTTAGCATAGTCTGGTGACATATCTCAGTAGAGCAGTGTCCTAGGGTGACTTTATGATGCTTGTATCCCCAGCCATCTGTTCTGTTAATGCTGGATATTCTATTCTCTGCCTTCAAGACTGGTTCTGAGAGCAAAGGTTGGGAGAAGAAGAAGCACGGAGTTTGTTATCACAGGCTGCACTCACTCTTCTAAAAGCAACACTGCTCCACATTCTGTGCTGCACTGTGTTGTCTGGGCACTGATGGAGCAGAACAGAGTGTTGTTTGCTTTTCAGTTGGTTTAGCTGGCTGAGGCAGAGTTTTCCCTGGACTGTCTTTTTTTCTTTCCCTTTTCTTGGAACTGTTCAAACCTGCTCCAGACTGGGACCTGGAGAGCACTGAGAGCTTGCACTTTGTGGCCACCTCTGTTCTGAAACCAATTGAAGATGGGGAATGGGAGTTCTACCAATGGGTTCATTTGTCATATTTGCATTGAAAATGTAGAAAGTTCAGAAGCAGGAAGACTTCATTTATTTCCTCATTTTGGAACCCCTCCCCATGAAAGGGACCACCGATTCATTTTGAGCAACAAACTACGCGTGCTTAATAGCTTTTGAACTAATTACCATACGAAGTGAGGAATGATGGGATGTACCTAAATTATGAATATGTATTTGTCTTTTGGGTATTCAATACTTGTATAGATAAAAAGACTCTGTTATCACCTCTAAATCACAGTGTGTGTTTGGGAGCTATCCCGCACGCTGCCCAGCGTTGCAATAAACATACACTTTCTAATTTTGAACTGTTAGGGAGCCTTTGTCCGTCACAGTTGGATATCAGTACTAGATCAATATTTTTAATAAATCACCCCTTCTTGAGGATTGCTGCCAAATTTGCCCTAAACCAAGACAAGCAGGGTCTGCGATTTAGAGAATGATGGAATCACTTTGGTTGGAAAAGACCTTGAAGAACATTGAGTCTAAATGTAATTAGCAAACACAACCATCAAGAAATGTTGTGTTGTCTGAAGAGAACATGGTTTATCAGGTAAGCTTTGCAAGTATTTGTGTCATCACAAGCATGCATGTCCAATGCATTAGATGGGTATATAATAAGAAACCTGTGCAAATCAACAGAATGATTCTCAGGGTAGGATATTGGCATGTTTCATCCTTCTTCCCGACTTCTTCCAATGAATTACTTTTACAAAGTAATGATTGGAATTGTTACTCTTTTGACGGTTCTTGTTGTATTACTGACATTTTTGGCATAGGAATGCCAAATGGGTTAATTCACCTAGTTTTTCAGATAAAGACCAAGATTGAGTGTTGCTTAAGCTGGAGGCAGAAATATTTAAATCTTCCAGCCTCCTTCTTAGTACCTAATTTCTCTTACAATATCAGTGCACAATCTTGTCCCTTAAGGTCCAGCTAGCTCAGTTTATACCAACAGGGTGACTTTAGTAGGGCTCACGTGATGCTGCACACAGAAGCCCTCAGGGTGCACCTCTAGCAGACAGTAATTCATGCAGTTGGACCATCCCAGTGCTGACTTTGGATCACCAGAAGAGTAGAACTAGAGAGATTTGATGGAGAGCTCTCTGGAGGAAGTGGCCTGAAGAAGACAGCAGAAATCCCATCTGTGTGTTTGTACAAATAACGTGAATACCATTTACAGGAAAAGATCTTCAAATCGATCTAGCTTTTTCTGCAGATTATTTGTCAACTATCTGCATTACATGGACAGTTCCACTGAGCATCTGAAATACAGCTGCGTTTAAGTGGATTGATTCAGGGTTGGAAAGCAGTGAAATAAAGCTTTTCAGGAATAGCTGACATCCAAGTCCCGCAGAAATTTACCTATTTTTAATGTCCAGATGCTTTTTAAAATAATGGGTGACCATTTAGCTACCTAATAGCTTTAATCAGAAATACAAAGAAAATTTTAAACTCCCATCTTTTATAGCTTGAATATTTTTCTTTGTTTCTTTCCTGGTTTCCAATTCAGGTCTACAAATCATATGATTAGGTAATGAGAACTCATGCTGTATAAAAATATTTCCTGCTATACTTCCAAGTCAAGGCCATGTTTTTCCCGGAACTGTTTAAAAAAATAAAATTCTATCTGGATTCTCTCTAGCCCACACTCATCATTATACAAAATCATTTAAATATTATATTTTGACTTTACATGGTGCAATTATATTCAGAAATCCAAGGCTCTATTGTTAGATTGTTTGTATGGTTTTCTGGCAATTCTAACTTCCCACAACCACTCTTGGCAGCTATATATTTTTGCAGCAAGGCATCACAGGGGTCTGTGAGAAGTTTTAATGTGAAGCAGAGCTAACATTAAAATACACGTGACATACTCAAAATATTTCACTTCAGAAAGTTACAGTTTGCTTAGATGGAATGAAATATGAAATAAATGAACCTCACACAACCTTTCTAAATCTTGGAAATCTATTACCTGAACTTTGAGTCAGTTTGCAGGACAGGACTCTGTAGAAATGCAAATGTGAAGTCCAAGGAATAGAGCAGAAGGTGTATTGGGCAGGGGTACAGAAGATTGCTCTGAAGGGTGATGTAAGCAAGATTGCATCCTATAAAGATAGCAGCTGCTTCTGCTGGTGCCAACATAGAGAATTTGCGCCACCAGCCTAGTTTTCTGGGGACATTTGACCTGTACACTCTTGAGGGCTTGTAGATGTGAATGAATCTGTCCTTTGATCTGTTTTTTTCTTTTCAAAGTCTATGACCTGACTTGCTATTGTGTACTGTACTGTATCGTTTTATGAACAGACATGTTTCTTCTGTTTGAAAGCTGTAGTTGAAAGTGAGCTTGCAATCATGAGTTGGCTGTCAAAAGAATTAATTTTCTGCTTTAAGCAAAATATCAATAGAAACAGTCCATCCACTCCTATGATACAGATTCCTTTTGAATTTACAGGGTAATTTGCATCAGTGAGTATAATGCATGTGCAATAAATACACCTTGCTTGGTTTCTAATGATGATAATAGTCCTCTTTGTATTACTCTAAGGATTGAACTCACCATCATTATTTTCCTGTTCTCATTGAAGTGTAAAGGAAAAATAGTTTTGCATTAACCAAGGAGTAAAATGCATGGATTTAGCATCATTCTTGCAAGTAGTCCTCGATTCTGAAAATACCTCTCAGAAGCTGCATCAAATGGGAAAGCTAGACAGATGGCAGAATGCAGAACCTGCCATTTAGGATCAGGTACAAAATAACACCCAAGAAATTCTTCATGGATGCTGCATAAGTACAAAGACGCCGTTATTTAAAAGAGAAAAATAGTCAATGTGAAATGTGTTTGATGAATAAAAAGCTATGCTAATCAAGAGACTACAGTGCCAAGTGTGCTACAAGGCTTTTTTGTAATTCACATCATTCCCAGCATGAAAAAATACTATTTTTATTGTAGATTGCTTAAGAGTGCACAACAGTTTGGAAAAAAGTGCTTTGCTTTTTCTATTCATAGGAACTGTGTATCATGGTAAGAGATCCTGTAGACAGGTTTTGGAAAACAATGTTATTTTGAAGATTCATTCCATTCAGAAATACTTCACATGAAAAAATTTGATCTGCTCTCCATCCTGAAGACTCTTAAAGGAAAATGTCTTTGTTGCATTCTCTTCACACTAGTTCAGGAGCTCAGTCTTACCTGCATTCTAATGCTTTTTTATGTTCCTGATGGCATGGCTTAGACATCCTTGTCTCCATTACCATCATGATTTCCAGATCAAGTGATGAGAATTTGTCTTCAGGATTGGTGAAGTTAAGTGTCATAACATTTTTGTCAAGTCAGTTTGAAGGGGTTTTTTTTGCCAAAGGAATCTCTTCCTTCCTAATGAAAACCATTGGCAATAGCAAACCTACTCAGTTTTTCAGTCAATAAGTCAAATAATACATCTCCACTGTACAAGGTCCTCCCTTTGTTTTTTTTTTCACCAGAAGAAAACTGCTGTTTTCTTCTTCTTCTATCACCTTAGACTTACTTTCTTCCAAAATCTTTTTAAACCTTTAGATTTCTCTTTATAGCTAATTACTTTCACAGTGGGCTATAGCATATGTATTTGAAAAGACCATTTGTACATATCCAAATGGCTTACTTCTATTCTATTAAGAAATGGCTGCACTTCTATTAAGGAAACATAAAGGTGCAGTAATATTTTTTCTTCTACAAAATTTAAAAACCCCCAACTATTAAAAATGATACCAGCAAATGATGTCTGTAAGACTGAGGCAGGAGGCTTTTTCCAGAACAATGTGCAGTTCTTCCCAATTCTATTTTTCCCTCCGATTACTTTGTACAAAAATCGTTTTACACAGTCTTCTAATAGTGGCATGTTACTAGTGGGGTAGAGTATTGCCCTGCCAGCATTGGAATTGACTCGACTGTAGTTGTGTTCAAATCTGCTGATGAGACAAGGTTTTTTTGCTGAACGCACTTCAGCAAGCAAGAGAGCTTCTTAGTCTTAAGACGCTATGAGTCCCAGAAGAAGATGAATGAGGTGATGACATGCCTTGTGTTCTGAAGAGAGATCAAAACTTATTTCTGGGGTCACCCCCCCTCTTGGTACAGAAAGCGCACAGAGGGCTTTGAAGCAGCACTTTCACCCTCTTTGCATTCACTACTAAATCGGAGACAGAGCTTGCCCCAAGGTTTGGGCAAAAATACTCTTTTGATGCAACTCTTCACCAGACAAAATCTCTGGGAAAATTTGCAGTGGCAGAAAGCAAGCCCTTCCTGGGAAATCTACTGAAACGGTTCAGAAGTTACTCCCATTCCCTGTTGCTAACCTCTGCTGTCTAGCTGTCCGATATGTTTGGGACCATGTTGAAATCATTCTAAACAATGGACTGATGCTGCACTGTTGAGTAAACATAGGTCTTTTCCATAGGTGTCAGGGAAAAATATTTCTGTTGGTAAAAATGATAGAAAACAATACCAGCATGGCAGAAAAACAATTACATCAATAGAATGAAGATGCCCAGAATTCTCCTTTTGAAGTTACACACAGTCAATATTTTCTCAAGAAGGTTGTGAAACTTAATAAGGAGTACAGTCCACGTGACTGGTGCACAAGTTCATGTCTCCACCTTACAAAATACATATTATTAAAAGAAAAATGTTCTGCCTTGTAGAAAAGTAACCCATTAGGAATTTGATCAAAGATAGGATTAGATCAAGTATTCCTACAAGACAGTAGTAGTACTAGGAAAAGCCTTTTGGCGTCTATTTAACTACAGGAAACTTGAGAAAGCAGAAGAGTGTCCTTCCCTGCTGCAAGCTGTACTTCCTATTTGCTAGTGCTGCTTCAACATTGTCTAAAGAAAACTTGCCAAAATAAGACTATTGTATACACGCAACTGTAACTATCCATTCCGCTCCAGCTAATTTTAACTAGCAAGTATGAGTCACACACTCTAATGGAATATTCTAATGCATAGATAGAGTATACCTTCACTAATAAATGGGGACTCTGGAAAAAGGACCAAATGCAGATGAATTTCAGGGAAGGAAATTATTGGAGTGCTAACTGCAGTCCCTCGACTTCACAAGAAATGATGCCTGGTAATCCCAACCAGAAACATATAGAAATCCATTTTCAAATGGGTTGCATCTATGGTCCTCTGTTCTTCCTATATGAAGAAACTGTGGTTTGAATCAATCTTCAAAATAGTATGCCTAAAGACCTTAGAAGCCTCCAATTCTTTTCTTTTTTTTTTTTTTTCCAGAAGCAACTGTCTCAAAACCTTTTTAAAGCTGACATTTTCCCTTAAGATGCCATATTTTAAAAGAGCACCTTGTCATTTAACAGGGTATTCCAAACATCATTTACAAGTTTAGACTGAAAGTAACACTTTTCCTAGTAATCTTTCCTTTTTTTGCAGCTCAGTGCTAACATAGGCAGCAAAGAAGAGAACAGACCACAGCTCTTTCTGGAGCATCTTGAACAAATTCCCTTGCTTATGTTCTAATCATTCACTTCACCAAAGACCTAATGATGAAGAAAAGGTTGTGGAAGCATTACTAGTAGTGCTACATGGCAATGTACGGGTGTGATTTCTCAAGTAGAATTTGTATCACATAGATGATACTTGGCAAACAGCAAATGAAGGGGTTTTCTTCAGCTCTCAGACGGATGTTACATGTCAGTAATTTAATAAAAAGATAACAAGAACAAGGTTATTTTTTAACATGTGAATTTAATTACACCCCTGCCATGGACATCTGAATCTTATGAATAGACAGTGTCTGATCTAGAAAAAAATAAAGAATTATCACAGTTTAAAGAAACATAGGATCATAAACCCTTTGCTGATGGAACGTAGCCTATTCATTGGTTGAAATGAAGCAGGTAGACAGGACATAGGAAATATTGTTTTGTGGATCAAACATTTATTTTCGAAAGTGATGCTGACAGATAGTGAACTCACCAACTTAGATACTGCACGGTAGATAAGGGTGCATAACTTGCTCCATCAAGTAATCCCTTGGAGCCATCATCCAAGGGGATTTTCCCCTGCATCTGTGAAAATATGCCTACCTTTTTCACAATACTTCTGCAGCAGCATTGTTAGGCCTGATCAGCTGCTATGGAGAGTGAATTATCGGCAGCAAGGTGACTGGCCAGGGCAATTTGCTTCAATGGATTTTGATCTCCCGGATATTTTGCAGACCTGCTTCAGCCCTGCTTGTCAAACACAGCCTTTAAAGGGTGCCAAACAATTGTTAGTCTGTACTGGGCCATATGCTCTTTATTCTCTCCCTCAACTTCTCCATCGCCTCTCATCTGTTTCACATGAGCTATGTTCAAGGTCCACTGGCTACTTTTCACAGAATCTTCAGGCCTGATGCAGTAAGAATGATGACTAGAACACAGCTGGGATCAATTTTCCAGTTTGCATAAAATGCATTCTGCACACAAATCCAATGAGAAGGTGTTCCCCCTATGCCCAGAAAAACCTTCACTAGTACCAGTGTTCTACGTAAACTGCAACTTAGTCTGAAAGAAAAGCTTTTTTCTGAGAGTGTCTAAGAGCTTTGTACGAAGAACAGATATTTGATATATGCAATTTTGAATACCAGAGGAAAAAGAAAACGGCACAAAGCTTTTAATGGTACTGGTTTTAATTTTAAATTCCATGCACCTTTTCAAAAAGTGTCAGCTCAAATGCCCATCAACATATTTTAGTCATCTGTAAGTCAGTATTCATATAAAATGTGATTCAAATCAAAAGAATTTCAAACCTTTCCTCAAAGTTTATATGCCTAGATTTAATACTTCTGACACATATTAGATGAAAGGAAGACTTTTTTTACTGTGGGGGTGCTGGAACACTGGAACAGGTTGCCCAGAGAAGTTGTGGGTGTCCCATCCCTGAAAGTATTCAAGGTCAGGTTGGATGGGGCTTTGAGCAGCAACACAGGAGACTCTTGATGGTAGAGAAACAAAGTTGGAACCTAGAAGAAACTCAGATTGAAGTATAGGAGCAAGTTTTCCCTCAGCTCTTGGGGTAAAATCAAAGTGTTACAACATTACCTTGATCTGTGATTTTCACTACTGTAACAGGTTAATGAAAACTATGCAGAAGATAGCAAATTTTAAAAGAGAGAAGAATTACAGCATAAAATACATGGGATGGGTTTCTACACGGGACAAAATCTCTGTATTTCAACACTTCCTCATGTTAGGATTTCATGAAGTGCCAAAGAAGGTGTTCATCATCTGCTATGCTGACCTCTGTGTGGGCCTAGGTGTGTGTGGAAGGGGGGCATGTGAAGGGGAGTGTGTATCTTTGCTTAACACTTGTTGTGGCAGATTCATGCCTCAGCTCCATCATTTCTTTTAGAAACTTCACAGAGAGTGGATATGAAGTTTAATATCAACAAGAGATCAATTCCCAAATCATCCATTTTACCCTACCTTATAAATCATATGCTTTGTTGCATATTTTATCAAATAGACTTTCAAGCCACATGGAGAAATGAGAATGTGGAGAATCCCTCCAATGTCTTGCAACTTTTATGCAAATAGAGTTTCAAGAAAGGAAAATTCTTTTAAAATACATCTGGGACAGGCATGATGGTGGTGTCAAGCTGTTGGGGTTTTTGTTGCTGGGAGAAGTTGTACAAAAGGATTGGTTTTTACATTGACTAGTTACTGAATCAAGTGCATGAATACATTGGAAATTCAACTGGGGGTTCCTTTTTCTACCAGATTACTTCTAGAACGAGCTTGCAGACTGAAGCTGACTCTTTTGCTCTCTTTTTGTTTCTTACCTATTTTCTTGGCTTCTTTACCACTATCTACACAATTTTGGAACTTTTTTCCCAACTAAAATTGTTTCATAGTCTGATAATTAGGATACATTTTTTACAAGGAATTTTTAAAAATCTTTGCTTGAGTTAAGAAGGTTAAGGACTAAGGTCTTTTTCTTACCTCATCAATATTGCGATGGAATTGATAAATAAAGACTAACTCTTTCTTTTTTATTTTCAACCCAAGTAGATAGTTCCCATACATTAATACATTTTGTGGACCAATATTTGCCATTCTGATGTAAGTTGTCCCTTCTTAACAATATACATTCTGTGACTATGTTGACAACACTCTTGGTGAAGATCCTAATTGGTCTTAAACACACATAGGGAGAAATTTGCTCAGCCAGTGTCAGTCTTAAGCATGCCTATCAGAAGATCTTTCTATAGCTGGGGAATTTTCCCGTGAAAGGGATTCAGTTATGGAAGAGACACTTATCCCAGAGTTTTGCATTCTTCTTGAGCACTACTTAAGGAACTTAGATCCCATGTCCATTTGGATCTCTCTCTGCACAGATCTTTGTCATGCCAGTGCTTGAAATGCATCTCTAAGAGAATTCACTAGCACAGAATGAACGAGAGTGGAAGGCGTCAGTGGGGCTCACCAGGTCCAACCCCCCTGCTTAAACCAGGATACCTAGAGCCTCTTGCCCAGGATTATATCTGGGTGTACTTTTAATGTCTTCAAAGATCCAGGCTCCACCATCTTTCTGGGCAGTCTGTGCCGTGGTTCAGTCGCCCTCACAGTAAAAAATCATTTGGTGATGTGCAGAGGCAATCTCCTGTATTTCAGTGTGTGCCTACTGCCTCTTGTCTTTTCACTGAGCATCCTTGAAAAGACACTGGTTCCCTCCTCTTTGCACACTTCTGGGATGTATGTGTGCTGCCACGTAGATAAATGTCCAAAACCTTCCTGAAGCCCAGGCAGACAATATTCCCTTCATCTACCGGGCAAGTTGATTCATCAGAGGAGTTTAAAAAGTTGTTCAGCATCAAGTTCCCCTGGTAAATCCATGCTGACTATGTTATTTTGTCCTCCTTCATGTGCCTGGCAATGCTTTCCAGCAATAGCTGCTCCATCAACTTCCTGGGGATAAAAATGACGCTGGCTGGCTGGCTTGTACTTTTCCAAGTCCTCCTAGTTGCCTTTTTCCAAGATGGGTGACATTTGCTTTCATCCAGTCTTTGGGCACTTTCCTCAGTCACTATGATCCATCAAAAATCATTAGGAGTGGCCTCAGAATAACATCTGCTAACACCCTTGAGACCTGTGGCTGCATCTCAACAGGGCCTGTGGACTTCATGGAATACATACCAATTCAGTGACTATGCCCATAAAAGTTTGCAAGGGATAACAGAACATATTAACAGCTACCTGAAGAGTGAGTGAAAAACTATGGAAGCAATCCAAAAGGACAAAGACTTGAGTTCCCTTTTCAGACAAAGCATCCTATCGTGGAGCTGAGCAGCTTTAGATCTAGGGAAGCTTCCCCTCTGAAAGGATGCAGAAGACATTCTTTTACCCGTATCCACTAATAAAATGTATTGACCATTCACTTGCAATACAAAAAAACTAAATTCTTTCCAAAATTGTTGCCGCCTAACTAGACAATCATGTACTGGCTGCGTATTCCCCTAACAGATGACAGCACCTGCTTGATGCCTCTTATGCCTACAAACTATTTGAATTAGGTCATTTGAGTGGGGATTACTGGTCTGGGAACTTTCTTTCTGATGAATTTGGAATATTTACTGAAGCAAGGACCTGAAGATGAAAACTTCATTTCCCATCAGTGCACTTTAACATCCACGGCTGTAATGCCATCGTTTCTCACCAACTGAGTCAAGAATTTATGACTACAAAGTGAATCAGCTCCAAAAGGAAAGATAAAGGCTGGAAAACATTCTCTCTTGGTAAAGCAAATGAAGTGACTAAATTCTAATCACTCGCTGGCCTAAAGCTTCAAGGAGGGGGAGGTGGACCAGGTTTCCTTCCACTGCCGTTCTCTTTGTCACCTCAGTGTTTTATAGGGGTATGCAGACATTCAGAAAGAGAGCTTTGCTGAATTCATAAAATTCAGTCTTAAAAAATAACTTGAGAGCAGCTGAAATGAAAAGAACAAATAAAATGCAATTAATTCCACGGAAGCTTGAAATGATTATTTCTTCATTTTGCATTTGAGGATGTATATTGTGTGAGTTTGTCTTGTATTGTTCTACAGGTTTTCTAACTGGCACACCTTTCTTTATGAATGGACTGTCCTTTCCTAAATACTCTCATATGGAGGAACATGCTTCTGATAAGAAGAGCACTAGGGTGTCTTTACTTGACCTTTTATTTTTACTGATGTTTGCTCCTTGGGAATGAATGGGGTTTTTCAATTGAAATGTCTTACTATTGCTCCCACAGGATAAGCCACAGACTCTTCTGCTCAGAGCTGTCACTAGTCAGCTATTCTCCTATCTGCCTTGAAGTAGTTGAATGTTCTGGTCTCAAAGTAGCACCTTCTATGTAGCCATGCTCTTAGCTGCCAGTGTCATCTTGAATCCAAACACCCTCCCGCAAGGGACCGCTGGTTCTGTAGTCAACTAAGGGGAAAAAAACGGTCCATCCATGCTTCCTGATTTAAAATATAAAGGTATATAAAGGTATGGTGTCCCTAAACGATTCTCTGCAGTTGAACACTACTTATCTTTGCCGTGTTTCTTCAACTCACTTGCAAGTCATTCATGCGCTACCTTATTGTGAGAATTGCTTGGTTTGAAGATGATTTAAAAGGGTATGAGAATACTTTTGTGCCTCTGCTATAGGGAGCCTTTCAAATCCACACAAACTTCCTGCAAATGCAAAAGCATTCATCCTGTATTGTCCTAGGCTACAATATAAAAATGTTTTCTGCTCCCAACCTCAAGAGCTGCTGAAACCGGGAGGGGCATCGTTTTTTTCCTTATCTCCTTATCTCTTAACGGGGCCATCCATGTCTTGCCACATGATTCAGAGATGACTCCCTCCAGGAGCCATTTCTGTTTAAAGGCTAATCAAGGAACCACCGCATGACTCAGAACAATTTGAGCCCATTGCAAGATGCTCTGCCCAGGGGGCAGGAGCTAAGCATCCCCAGCTGGATATAACCTGAGTTTTGGGACACCACAAGCAGTCTTTCCACTGGCTTCCTAGAGGAACGGCCACCCTCACCCACTGGGTCTTCAGAGGACAAGAGCTACCAGATGGTTTCTACAGGATCACCACTTCAACAAGGCCATTTCATCCGGACTGCTGCCACCACCCTAACTAGCAGGGTGACAGGTTGTATTCTGTCCGTGGTTTTTCTTTTGTATTATTGCATGTATTTGGTTTTTCCCCTTTTCCTAATAAATTGTATTTCTGACTTGGAGTCTTGCTGCCATGCTGGATTTCTTCAGACCGACTAGCTCCTGACACCAACAGCCAGAGTGGGCTGCCCCCAGAAAGCTGGCGAATCCAGGGTGCAGCTGTAGGGCACAGCTGCTCTATGGCACAGGTGGACTGCATTGGGGATAGGACTGCGCCGAGGGCGGGGACAAGGAACAGGGAGAGGTCTTCTGCATGTTTTCCAAAGGAGTTTCTTCCCTGGAGGGTCAGGGACACAAAGACACTGACCCAAATGCATACATCAACTTAGAAATGGGGAGAGGTCCCAGAGGAGGATACAATCTTGAACACACTGGGAGCAACTGGGGGTGGACCACAAGGCGGGGAATACAATGTTTAAACCAATAGGGGACTACAGGGGAGGAGAATAACTTAAACAAACCAATGGGGTTTTGAAGAGTATAAAATTGATAGGGAAGTTTCTAGAGAAAGGGGCAGGCTTGGGGAGGGATTGACATTCAGTGGGAGGAGGAAAAGGGAAGAAAAGGGCAGGTCTTTGGGGAGATGGACAACTAGGGCAAAAACTAACAACATGGGGGGGAAGGAACAATCCCTTAATAATAAAATATGCTCCAACAGCACAAAACAGGAAGTATTATCAAACTGACTACTCAAACTGCATTACAATCAAAAACACACACTGCAACAGCGACAGCATCTCTTGCTGGTTTTGCTTTCAAACCAGAAGAGGTGCCAACCAGAAAATTAGCAAACTTAAAAGTTAACTGGCCGCAGTTTTGATTTCCTTCTTAAATATATTACTGCTTGTCTAATTGGCTTAGCAGCATGTCTGTTCTTAGTGCCAAGCAGGGATTCACTTTGCCAGGCATGGAGGAAGCTTCTAGGAGCTTTTCACAAAAGATTCACTTCTGTGGCTGGCTTCTTCCCTCCCCACCAAAAACCAAGCCATGCAAAACCAACACCTTAACTAATCCCTAGTACTTAGTACGCATCCAATAATTCCTTTTAAACTATACTTTACATTTTTTACCAAATGCCCTGAAAAGAAATGGATCCATAATATTGATCAAAATAGTTCCAGTTCAATAGAAATACTGGGTCATGCAACTCTGGTTTACATCACTATTTTTTGTACAATCAACAGGAGCTTTTTTCGCCTCTAAAGAAATGTTTCCCGATGGTTTGGATCAGAAGATCCAGTATTGCCATTGTGAGATTTTTGTTTTGAAGGCCATAGGCTGTGCTCAGTGTTTTGGGTATATTCTTTGTTGTGCCTTGCATATATTTTGGATAGAAAGCCAGTAGAGATGATGTCCTTGCTGCAGTAGCCATGCTAAATAAGGCAGAGCGTCTGGCTGATGTACTGGAGCTGTAGACTATCCACCAGTCGCCCAGGGCGGTGAGGATCTCTAAAGGAATATAATAGTGGCTATGCTCTGGAAGTTTTACAGAGAGAAAGAGCCTCATAGCTCTAATGATGTGTCTCCTGGAGTTCTGAAGAATATGTTGTAAAGAAGAAGGCTGCTGTCTTTCGCAACAATCTTCCGTGCATTCAAGAGGATAATTTAACTTCTTGTCTGAGAATGAAAGAAATATTAGTAGTAATGAGTTCTTTTTTCTCTGTCGGTGCATCACTGATTGAGTTTGGGTAGGTTACATTTTATTTCTTTTTTTTCTTTAAATATTACATCGTAAGGTGTTCCAAATTCCCAAATTCTGCTTCACTTTATTTTGTAGGCCAGACTGGTTCATCTTCTCTCGGCTCTATTATTGCAGACCATATCTGAATGAATTTTTTTTTTTTCATTTTGAACATTATTAGATGATGTATGAACAGAACACTTTATTTATCATTATTTTACCAGTTTGGAAGGAAATAGAGAATTTTTAAGAAAATGACGCAACTCCACTTGTGGTTTTCAATGGAAGAGAAGAATAACAATGTCCTACATTCGCAGCATTGTTTGCAGTCATATTGCAGCTAGTTTCCAGCAACTTAGGTCAGGTTCTGGAAGCAGGCACCCATGATAGTATAGAAGTCTAAGCAGTTTCATTTTGGCGGCTTTTCTTGAGCAATAGCTAATATGTCTCAACATTGTGCTGAATCTTGTTGTACAGACTCTTCTTTTGAGGTCTGAACTCCTTGCTGGACTACTGTATCTCAGAATCAGCTACAGTAAACCTGTGTTTCCTTATAGCTTTAAGAATTTGGTTCTAATCTATAAAAGCAAGAAAAGGTTGCCATATTAATACAAGAGAAAGAAAGTGTTAGGAAAGCAGTTAATGGCATGGGGTTTTTTCCTACAAATTGGAGCAGAGATTTAGTTGTTTGATGGGTTTTTTTTTTGTTTCTCAATGGAATTTTAGAAGTGGTTGGGAAAGAAAGTGTGGATTTTTCAGGTTTGCCTTGAAAGAAGAATAACAGGGGAAACTGTTGAAAAGAATTAATCCAGAACTCTATGCCTTTCATACAGAGTTTCAGAAGTGAAAAGCAGGAAGAGACAGTCCAGACAAGATGATTGAATAGAATGAATTCAAAATAGCTTTCTTTTCCCTCTGAATTCCAGCTCTAAACCTTATTAATATTAAGGTATTAATAGGAAATACATCTGTCCTAGGGTGACGTTATGATGCTTGTATCCCCATTCATGTGTTCTGTGAATGTTGGATATTATGTTCTGTACCTTTAAGACTGGCTCTGAAGAGGGAATGTTTTGTTTTGGTTTTCTTATCAGCCTGGCGGGACACAGAGACTGCAGCTTTTGCTTTTCCTGCTTTTGCTTTTCGCTTTGCTCTCTCTCACTCTTGCTTGCTTCGCTTCTGCTTGCTTTTGCTCATTAGCTAGTTTAGCTAAACTGTCCATATTTCTTCCTGGACCATTTCTCCTTTCCTTTTACTGACCATTTTGAACCTGCTCCGGACTGGGACCTGGGAAACACCGAGAGTTTGCACCTTGTGGCCTGCAGCAGCTGGCCCAGCTCTGGAGGGACTGAGAAGAGAGTGAGCACCCCCCCAAGAGAGACTTTCTGAATTTGTCATCTTTTTCAGAGCGGTGTCATCTGGAATTGTTCCTTTTGCGTGCTGGGGGGTGCTGTGCCTATTAAATAAACAGGTTCGTTCCACTTCTCTCTGAGGAATCCTTCCCGAACCAGTTGCGGGGAGGGGGCCCTAATTTGGAAATTCTCCTCCAAATTTGCCCTAAACCAGGACAACATCGCAATCTCTAAGATTTAAAAATGGATGATGAAGTTTTATATCCAGTAAAGTGTAAGGCTTCACATTTTAATCTGATTTGCATTTTGGTGAAAGCCGGGCATCCTTTGCAATTTACCAGATAACAAGGGATTTAGAACAGTAAGTATGCAAGTAATCTTTTGGACCCTTCATCTCCCTTCTTATGACAATGAATACATTTATTAAGCTTGTTGTCCTGGCATGTTTTTATTCCATCAGGGGATTTGATCATACAAATGTCTAGTCATTCTTTCCTTGTTTTCAACCACTCTAAGAGCATTAATCAGAACTATTCAGTAGTTCTTGATCTGCAACAGTGACGAGCACTAGACTGGTAAGAGTCAGTGGGCATCAGCAGATCCCCTATGACAGCAGGAGGCGGGCTGTTCTGGCAGGACTGATGTTTGAGAGGCTCGAATTCTGTGAAATAGAACATTCAAGGGATGGGAAACATGGAAACAGATTCTGAGCTTTCAACCCACCACATGAGCAAGTAATAAGGCAGGTAATTTTCTGTGGAAATTTCTTTAGCCCCAGTGTTGTGGATGATGATTACTCTTCCTACCTCCTTTGGCCAGCTACCAGCTTTCCCCTCCATTACTCTGCTTCTGGACAGAAAACCAGAAGAAGGGATTTTTGACCAAAACACCTATCAGGACCTTAGAGTGTTTTTTGCTCCAAAATGTTTCAAGGCAGATAGGGAAACAATTCCATTTTCGAGAGTGTGTTGAGAAGACATGGTTGAAAGTTAAAAACCATGGGTTCTGTTTCTATATAGGTTACTGATTGTGCTTATTATCTTAGTCATGTAATATATATATATATATTTGGTAGGGTTTGTTCTTTTTTATTTTTCTTGGGGTTTTTTTCCTTTTTTTTTTTTTTTGATGCATCCTTGAGATAAAAGGCCAAAAGTACAGAAAAGTTCTGTACAGTTAAAATACTTTTGAGATGCCTCATGCTGAAAAACTTGTAGCTACTGCTAAGGCCCATTGGCCAATTCCTGCTTCATTTCTGAGAAGCTATAAAATTCCCATCTGTATTTTAGTTCTAACAATTTGTTGTTATGGTGGAGATGCAACTTAAGAACAACCATTTTTGAATCTGTAGGGATGTATTTACCATTTTGTAGCTGCCTTTTCAGTTTCTGAGCCACTATTGAAAAAAAGGAGAAGTATCTACACTGTTTTCAACCTGTAGACCATCCACTACTGTCCACATGCTCAGATTCAAAGGCAAACAAGCCTGTCTGGCCTCATTGGGAGGAATTATTTGCATTCAAAAGACTAGACTAGTATTTGATTTCCACCAGCAGAGTCCATTGGGCAGCTCCTGTCATCTGCATTTCAATATTTAATCCTCCTCTATGTTTACTGTGCAAAGCTCTTTCAGAATGATGGTGTGCCCACTGTCTCACCAGCTGTGACGTTTGCAGCGAGTCTCCCACGGAAAGGAGCTGTAAAAAAGGCAAGCCAGGGCAGTGATTTCTGTTGCTCAATACCCACAAATCAAAGCTATTTAGTCTAATTTAAGGCTGAAAAAGAATTCAAAATGCCTTCAAAGGATTCAAAAAATCATCAGACAATACTGCAGTTCAGTATTCAGGACAAGAGCATATCCCACAGTGTGGTGGTTTGACAGGAAATGTGTTTTCTGGGATGCTGTGGTTAGGCCAATAAATGTTCAGATTTTAATATTGGCACCTAATGTGGCCATTGGGACATTGGATGTGCCTCTGAGAAAACGGGGTTAAAAGCAGGGCTCTCCCCTGGGAGGCTCTCTTGGGTTCCGGTCAGGGAAAGGTTCAGATCTCCCCTGCCTGGCTGCGGGCTGGGCGGGGCAGGGGAAGCCCCCCAGCTGGGTGAGGTAGGCTGGGTCCCTGGCCAGAAGGGAGGTGAAGGCCCCTGCAGGATGGAAGGGTGGAGGAGCACTGAGAGGCATCGGGCAGCCATCCCCACCCCGCCCCAGGAGAGATAGAGAGAGAGCTGGTGCCTGTTCTTGGCCGGGCGAGAAGGAGAAGAGGGGAGTGCAAGAAGGTGCCTGGCAGGGCAGCCATGGGAGTTCTGGACAGACAGAGCCTCAGATTTTTAACCCTTTTCTTGGATGATGGAAAAATGCTAATCCTCCTGGAGTTGAATGAGAAGAGAGATATAGAGGAGATACGAGGAAATGGGCCACGAGAGAAATAGAGAAGAACGCAGGTGGAAGAGATGATGGAGTAGCTTATGCTGGACTCTTTGTGTGTAGCCATGGACAGAGCCATGTTTCCTTGTGATACAGGGACTGCATTCTAGGGGGAGGCAATGCCTCAGGACCAAGAGGGTTCGGTGTGGGTACCCCTCGGCCCCAGGGGGTGAAAAATATGGGGGGGACAGATGTCCCAAAGTTGAGACTGTGCCTTTTTGCAGTGGGACGAAGCATCCTTAAAAGTCGACCCTAGAAGCAGCTCTGGTCTGTGTTCAGTGGTGAGAGCAGTGGACATGAAAGGAAGAGGTCACCATTGGCACAAGAAGGACTCCTTCTCCTCTTGATGAACTGAGGATTGAGTATTCTGAAGGGTGGTGCTGGACCGAGAGTCGATGATTTGGGGGATGTATTGTATTGGGAATTTGGGGAGGAGGAGGAGGAGATGTATTTGTGAAGTTTTCATTTTCCTTGTGTGTTTCTTTTTTTTTTTTTCCTTTCCCTTGTAGTTTAGTTAATAATTATTTTTTTTTCCTAAGTGGGAGCCTGCTTTGCTTATTCCTGGTCACATCTCCCAGCAGAAACCAGGGAGAGAGTATACTCATGGGGGCACTGGCATTGTCCCAGTGTCAAGCCATGACACACAGGCTGAGAGAATGAGGGCTGTTTAGCCTGGTGAAGAGAAGGTTGCATGGAGACCTCACAACACCTTCCAATATCTGAAGGGAAGCAGGAGAGGGACTCTTCATTAGCAACTCTGGAGGCAGGACAATGGGCAATGGCTTCAAAATGAAAGAGGGCAGGTTGAAATTAGATACTCGGAAGAAATTCTTCCCTGTGAGGGTGGTGAAGCACTGGCACAGAGAGCCTGGAGAAGTTATGGACACCCCAACCTGGTGTTCAAGGCCAGGCTGGATGGGGCTCTGAGCAACCTGAGCAAGTAAAAGGTGTCCCCGCCCATGTCAGAGAACTAGATGGCCTTTAAGGTCTTTGTCTACCCCGGCCATTCTATGATCCTGTGATTCTGCTGTGGTAGCGTTCAGGATGGAGCGTGTTCTGCATGTTGGCCATTTCCAATACACCATTGGTTCCAGGTGCCTTACACGAGCTTGCTCCCTGAAAATTCTGTCAGAATGAAGAACATCTCTCTATATATTAGACACATAATAAATGAAGAAATGGGTTTGCACATTTGTCCACTAAGTTGTGGATGAGATTGCTGTGAAGTTTCATTTGGTTTTCTTGTTTGCTCATGAGGCCGATGGTCCTCGTGTCAGCTGCCTCAAAGGCAGCATTTGGCTCCTCCGCCTCCCTTCTCCCTCCTGCCTCTTTCAATTTCTTTCCCTTGACAATTTAATGTCGTTTTCCCTTTCATACCTGAAAATCCCTGCATGCTTCTGGGCTTTCTCCCTTTTCATACAGATCTTCTTCCACCCTTGACAATCCATACTTTTCATACCATAAGGGCCTGCCCTTCAGGCATAAAAGACTTTGATTCCTTATTATATCTATGGGAATTTAATTAATAGCTTCATGCCTTTTCATAGAAAGAGTAGGGAATTGATAGCTTGTTCCCTGAAGTACAGAAGGAAGAGAATGAAACATGAATCATGTGGAGTGGAAAAGTTGCTATCTATTTTCTTCCAAGAACTACCCCAAAAGATGCAGGGGGTGATGAAGCCTGGCTAGATGAGTTTCCCTTCTAATGGAAGGAAACAACCACGCCACTTCATACAAGTCAGTCCTATAGAAGAGAGAAATTCACTTCTGGGAACATTGCAGGATTTGAATGCAGAGTCACACTCATCTTTTGTTGCTTTGTTGTCTGCTTGGCATGGAACACGCTGCTTTGAAGAGGGAAGTGACTAACAGACAGTCCACTTTACAAACACATATGCTTCCCTCTTCTTCTGAGACCTCGGCACAGAGCCCTCTTTGGCATGGTACTTCAAGGTAAGAAGGAGCGGGCAGAGGGCACTGGGAACAGACAGCAGTTTGCAGGTTGTATAGGAAAGAGGACTGCCCCTTGAATGTGGTGCAAATACAAACTTCCACCAGTTTCAGGGGTACACTTCAGCCAAGCTTGTTGTCCTGGCACATTTTTTCTCTGTGAAACGCTTTGCGGTATGATCTGGACGACAAGAGACGCAGAATACGGGGCTACGTAGTGCTGAGAAGGTAAGTGCCTGGCCCCAGGGTCTTTTGGCAGAAGCAGTGCACTAGAGCCGTTGGCTGCTGCCACAATGATCTGTGTGAGAAACAGATGCCTAATCCCCTCCGGGAGAGTAAAAGCAGGATTGGTTACAAGAGTCGAAGAGCACTGGGCTGGTGGCTGCCGCATACCAGCTGTAAAAGGAGCATGACTCCTACTGGCCTACCAACCAAACTCATGGTGGCAGTGGTAAGGATTAAAGTTCAGTGAGAGCTATTTGTGCCGCTACCTATGGCCCTTCTGTGGAAACAAATGTGCCTACCTTTAGGTTCCGAGATCCAGAGAACACAATGGTAGTTGCAGCGGAAAAGGGAAGGACAGAGCGCACTGGTGAGCTTGATGTGGCTTACACAGGGCAGGCAGAAGGTGCAGCCCAAGTCTCGCTTTTATTTCTAGAGCCTTTTTCTACGCAAACAGCTGCTGGATGTTTGCAACAAAGATGTGAGTGTGAAAAAGTGAGGGCAGGTCTATGTGGGAAAGAAGATACAAAGCATTGTGCGCAGTTTAAAAGCTCTTTAGAAAAAAAAGGAGTTACTTTGAGAACATCTTCTGTCTTGACACTTCCACCTGTGCGATCTTTAGCTGCTTTGGACATGGCCACAATGAAAGAATGTGAAAATATTTGCGCTGCCAATGTCAGGTTGCACAGGAAAGAGGGTAGGTTGGCAAATGCCTTCTGTCCTGGCACATCTGTCAGTCAGAAGTGCAGCTGAAAACGCTTGGCTGTAGCGATAGTCTCTGTCACTTTGAGAGAATGTGCTGATGCACGTATATGTATCATTGAGAAAGTACGTGAGAATCGCTAGTATGTTTCGTTTGGTTGACAGACTGCAAAGGGACCGTTATGGCCAGCACTGCCTTTTTGTTGTAGGACTTTTTCTTTGAGAGCAGCCGCTGGACATTTTGAAGCGGTTTGGGATCTTCAAGCGTTCGAGTGCAAGATGGTACCTAGATCTTGAGGGAAAGTGCATATCTCCAGGAAGCTGAATGCAGTTCAGTGGGTGCAAGTTACATGTTGAGCAGCTGATGGCCCAGAAAACTTTCTAAAATGAAGAGGCCATGCTGCAATTGCCTTTTATTTTGAAGCTTCTAAACTGTGCAGCCAACAATGAAATGATGCTTTGTAGAGAGCTTTTTGGATAATTGGTTAGCTGAGAAAGGACATTTCGATGTGATACCGATGGCTAAGGATAGGGGATACAAGCTGGGAACTAAGCAACCAGTGTCCAATCACTGACAAAGGTCACAGTGACCTTCTCTGAAACGGGAAGACGGGGGAGAAAATCGCTTGCCAGAAAATGTAGATATCTTAGGTAGAGAAGCTGGAAGAATGCAAACATAGAAGCAAAATAATTATTAGAAGATAGAAGTAGGTGTGGTTGATTCAAGTGTGCTTTAACCAATAATGAACTCAGCTTTTGCAATATGTATAAGCTTCATTAACACCAATATAAATATGTGTGAGTTTTCAATAAACTTCGGGATTTGCCATTCACGCATATGGTGTGTCGCATTTCTCCCGCCGTTCACGACAATTCTTCTTCCTTCTGGGCTACATGCAGGATCCCATTCTGTCAGTACCCGAGAGCCAGGATCCACAGCGGAGCTCTTGTCCCTCCACTGCTCCCACACAAACGGGGCTGGGCTAGAAAAGTGCTTGTCTTTTTCCTGGGCACTGTCAGCGCTCTTCTAAATAACCACACCACAGCATTGTCAACTCACAAAACCAGGACACGCACCGAGCCCAGCTCACAACTACCCCCAGGACCCAGCCAAGTCAGAAACATCCCTGCTCTCCAATCAACTGTGTCAGGACAAAAAGATGTCACTGATCTTCCCCTTCCAAGTGGATACTCTTCTTTGCCCCACACTCAAAGGCCGACACCAGATCTTCTGCCCTAACAAACTTTTTCTCTCTCACAGAGCCTGGTAACAAACTTGAAAATGTTGGCCGAGCTCGCAAAACTGTTGGTGGAGAAAGCTCTTTGCTGCCTACAATTTCAATTGCACCCATCAAACTATAAACGTGCACCCTGCTATCGCCACTTTCCTTCTCAGCTCTAGGTACCACGGTAAGCCTTCAATCTCTCAGAGTCAGGATCCAAATGGGATGGCACCAGGGACTGCTCACACAGTCCCTAAAGCTACAAGGGACAAAAACCTGTCCTGCAGAGGCCTGGCCTGGCCTCTGCATTGCCACTGACAGTTCAACAACTCGAACCCAGAGAACTGCCTATTGGGAAAAGCCTTTCAATTCACTGAGACCACCCAAAGTGGCCACCCAAACTTTGCCAAAGGGAGGAGGAACTAGAAGCCCATCTCAAAAGAAATGGCATCCCCTCCTCCAAAATCCAAAGCATCCAGGGCCTGATCCTCTACAAAGGTGTCAGACCACTGTTATTGGGCATTACCCGTGCGGGGCACTAGCTAGGCTGCACACCAAGACCCAGCGCAGCTCTTTACCTTGTCCAAAAGAAGTGTGCTGGCAGAATTTCAAGAAGGCTGCCTTGAGAAAGTGGAAAACACATACCAAATGGATTCTTGCAGGAAGGAGACTGCCTTCCAAAGATGGATACCGACTCCATGATTGTACAAATTGAGTCAGGGCTTCCAAACCAAATATGCCAGCATAGAAAGTTGCTGCCGCCCTTAAGCTGCACGACACAGCTTCTTATCTGCACCTCCAACACTGGGGCTAAGTTCTTTCCTTCCCATGAGAAAGCATTGCTGTTCTCCTTCAGGAACTTACCGAGCAAAAGTTGCATACCACGTCCGGTACTGACTCTGTCCAACAATGGCTCCTACACAGAAAGGACCAGGACAGAAATGTCTTGCTGTACTATACCTTCCCACGATACCTTATCATCAGCCCTACCAACATTGCCACCATATCTTTTACTTCCCAAGCAAGGAAAGGCACTCCAAGTCACTTGGCTTTGCCTTGCCTCCAGTACCATGTCTAGTTTTCCTAGCCTACCCTACCCTAGCTTTGCTTGCTTGCCTATGTCTGCCTTGCCTAGCCCTTCCAATAACTTCCTGGCTTTGCTTTGCCTTGTCTACCCCTCTTTGCCTTGCCTTCCATGCAGGTAAGGCAATGCAAAGCAAGTGTAGGCAATTGTAGGCAAGTCAAGGGACAGGTTGGCAAGACTGAAGCCGTGAGGGGAAAGCAAATGGAGTGGTAGGTGAGACAAGTGCCAGAAGTTAGAGGCAAGGCTGGGCATAGGAGGTAATGGTAACCGGAAGGGCTAGGCAAGGCCAAGCTCTGTAGGAAAACTGCAGGCAGGTCAAATGTGAGGCATGGGTATGCAAGGGAATGCAAAGCAATGGAGAATGAGCAGGGCATGGCAAGGAAACTGGTTGGTTGCCCAATGCAAGGCAAGAGGCAGGTCCATTCAAAGATTGCTGGTACACAAAAGCGGCCCGGACGGACCGCTCTGTCCAGCCTTGATCTTGCATGGGTCATGTCTAATCTGCACCTAAGACACTTGGGTTGCCTGCTTTCCTTTGTATGCAAAAGAACTGTCATTCTGCCCCTGAAGCCCAAGGGTGAAAGATGAACTTTGTGTCCAAAATTCAAGACATGGAAGCATAGATGTCAGAAGAAAGCTGTCAGGACAGATAGGTGTGCTTGCACGTGGCCTCCTCCAGGCTTCTTCTCACAAGCTCCTGAAATGCTGGGCCTTGAGAAAAAATAGCCAGTGGAAGCCTGGAGAATCCTAGGAGAAGCAGGCAGGGCAATGCATGTTGAAGAGATTCCACAAAAAGAGAGGTGGTGAATTCCAGGTGGGGGACTGGTGAGCAAGGTAATGCAAGGCAAGGAAGGGGTTCAAGGACAAGGCCAGACAAGTGGTGGCTTTGCCAGGCAACACAAAAGAGAGGGAGACAAGGCAATAAGAGTCCGAGAAGGAGAAGGAAATGAAAGATTGGAGCTGGACAAATGGGAAGGAAAAGAAGGATAGGTGAGCAAGTCAATACAAGGCACTGGGTTGCTATGAAGGGCAAGGGAAGGACATGCATGGGTCAGGAAGGCAAGGGAAAAGAAAGGAATTGTCAGCAATGACAAGGAAATGCAAGATTGGGTAGGAAAGGCAAGGCAATGTGGGGGAGGGATAGGCAACACAATGGGTATCTTAACAGGAAATGTCCATGCACAGCAAGGCCGAAGAAGAAGTGGTAGAGAGGTCAAGGTGGGAAATAGGTGAGTGTGTGCAGCTAAGAAAGAAAGAAAGAAAGTGCGTAGCTCTCGTGTCTCTGTGTGTGTGTGTGTGTGTGTGTGTGTGTGTGTGTGAAGTTTGCAGGATGTAAAGCAAAGAAAGGTGTCTCTTGATTGTGGAGTGAATGGATGTTTTTGAACGTAAGTGGCAAGGTCCAAGCAACCTTTTCATCCTGGTACATCTGTGTGTGTGAGACATAGTCAGAAACGTCTCCTTTTAGATTCAGACTGCAAGCAGGACATAGAATGTGACTGTGTGAATAGCTGAGCAGGAAGGCACATCACATCAGCATGTTTCAACAGAAGCAGTTAGTGCGAGAAGGAGATGGACGTGTGGGACTCCAGCAATATGGCAATGCACTCAGCTGAGAAGCAAAGTGCAATGCCTCGGTGTGTGCTCTGAAAATAAAAGGCTGCAAGGAAAAAGCAAGGGGACAGGCCAGTGAAATCTTTCTGTCCTGGCACACTGAGCTGTTTGAAGGTGAACCGCTGTTTGGTTTCACTAAGGACTCGGAGACATGGAGAGGATGTGCTTGTCCATGTAGCTGAGAAGGAAAGTGAGAATCACCGGTACGTTTGGCAGAGTTTGTAGGCTGCGAGGAGAAGGTGACGGCCAGGCCTGGCTTTTGGCTGTGGCACTTGTTGCAAGGAAGAAGCTGCTGGATGGTTAAGCTTTTGGGGATCTGCAAGAGTGAAAGACTACGCTGGTACCTCATAAAACTAATGCTTGTTGATCATCTGGCTGAATCTATGACATAAACCAGAAGTGAAATTTCCCCCCATTTCCCTCAGTTTTTTCACCTTTTCATCCAACAGCCTGGGCCTTTTTGAAGCTGCTGTCAAACGCCTTGCCTTGGAAGCTAGAAGTATCTCAGTTCACCTGCTAAGAAACAGGGAAAAGAGCTCAAGTCAATTTCAGAATTGCCCTGAGCAGAGCTGGTGTTTCGGTACCGTAAATTTCCATTGCGAATGTGTGCAAAAATCACCATTTTATTAGGCAAACATTTGAAATACACTAGCAGCTTCATCTTCTTGTCGCTGCAGTCCTTGGAAGTTTTGCTATTTACTGAAACAGGAAACAGGTCAAACACGAGAAGCTTAAGAATCCAAGCTCACTGCCATTGTACAAATAGCACAAACTTGATGAATTCAAGTTACCATTGTAACATACAGAATGGCTCTATTCAAGAAAATGGATGTGTCGTCCTTCACGGGGGCAGAAAACCTTTCTACCACGTGAACTCTGGGAGTAATCCATCATGCCTCAGTGTGCTGTGGCTGCTCAGAGAGCTACACGATGGGTCTCTTTGCCTATGGCACTCTCAGGGCTCAAAGCTGCACATAAACTCCCCCTCCTTACAGACACGCTAGTAAAGCCCACCGAAAATGCCGTTCTCCAGACAGCTTACTGAAACCAGCTAGGAGTTCCCAGCATCACGCTGGGCACTTCTGTCCACAGATGGCTTTGCTTTTAATGAACCAGAACAGAGCTGCGGTTTTCTAGTCTTTAGCTCTACTAAGGTATTTGATTGTAACATGGCGAGAAAAAATCTCTTTCGACAATGATAATAACAGAGGGGATAATGTACCTTTTGCTGCTATCTTCTTTTGCTGCTCCATTTTGCTTGCTTTGTTATTGCTTTCTGTCAAAGAAACGCCAGCAAAATCCCTCATCAAGTCCTGCTGTGAAGACAGACTGCCAGAAAGGTAGAGAAACTTTGAACCTTTCCAAGACCCTTGTAGCACATGTCTTGGTCAATTGGTATGCAGATCCTTTCTTCCAGCGGGACTTTTTTGCACCGTTAGCGCACATTGAACTGAATCCCGTACAAAAGCAGTGAATAGAGGAATTGTTCTCTTTCCATTGGAATGGTGATAAAAATGCATATCAAATAAAAGCATTTTAGAGCAGCAGGAAGATTTTCTATGTAGCTAGCAAATCATAAAAAGATGCATATTTACCGGTGGGGTTCCTCTCGGAATTTCAAAGAATTCCAGACAGAAAACACAGCTTAGTAAACTGCAAATCTAAATCACAGTATCTAGAAAGGTGACATGAAAAAGAGCAAGAGGAAGAAAACCAAAAAGAAAACCAAAGGAAGCCAGAAATAAGGCACAACCTCTCCTCCTTCTCCGCTTACTACAGTACCTTAGAAGTACCTGTGAGTGTCCTAACAGTCACATAAGTAGAAAACTGTGCCAAGAACAATTGTGGAAACTGGAAAACCGTGCTATCCCAACAGAAACATAGGGTTTGCTTTCAAGACGATTAAATCTGCATGCAATGCGTACGGTAAGGGTATGTTTTGTATGTTCAAAAACAATTCAAAAATATTTCCAAATTGAAGGGGCTGCTTTTTATTTCTTTTGAATTACTTGGCTAAATATGGTGCACGTTAAAATACTGCAGAGATGTGGTTCATTTTACAGATGCCAACTGCAAAGGAGGGAAGCATTTTGTGTGCTTAAGAAAGTCAAGTATTGGAGAGTGTTTTTGTTACTTCTTTAGAAGGTTAGAATATGCGTAAAAGATGCTAGCTGGGGACTTACAATTAATGAATTATTTACTGTCACTAGGTCAAATGACATTAGCTTTCAAAAAGGAAAAGGAGTCTTATTCCACGTGCCAATGTTAAAGTAGATTACTAAGCCTTCAGCAGAATATGGATATGAAGAGGGATATGACCTGAAAGGGTAAGCAACACTGGTGACAGCAAAAGGCTTACCTGCTTCACACAAATACAGGAGATAAAATACTATTTTTACACAAACATTGCTATCCAGAGCTTTCCTTGAAAAGTTTCACTGCCAATCATGACAGTAAAATTCACTCTATCATGAATAAAATTTACTCAATCATGACAGCAAAATTTGCTCAATGATGAGTAAAATTCTTAGTGTAAGCCAAGTACCTTAAGCAAAGGGTAGCTCAAGCATAACTGGCATTTGATGTCAACAAAGGCAACTTGGCCTGCACGTGTCACATCTACTGCATTCAAAAGCTTACTCTGTCTCAGATTCCTTTTGAGGGATACCAAGGCAAGCCGTTAAACTGCATGAAAATGATGACTTAAAGGAGGATATATTAGAAGACTGGAATAATGGTTAATGTTCTTTTCCTTCCAACTGCTTTGTTTGCCCGTTTAAATTTTTTAAGTCCTTCCTGGTATCACCGTGGTAGCAGTGCAGCAAGTGTTTGGTTGTAAGCTGTCCATATTGCCAGCTTCTGGACTGCCTTCAGAAAACTTCCCACTGGTTTTGTCTAGAAATCACAAGCAGTAGAGATGACAAAGACTGCAGAAACCTTCTCATCTCCTTCTAGAGCAGGAGCGTGTCTTTGACCCACTCTTAACTAGACAACTTTCATCAGTCATGAGAGAGTCTCATGTTCAAGAGCTAAGCAATGACAGCTGTAAATGACAAAAAGCACACTGATATTTTCTTGGGACTCCAGCACAGAGCAATGAAGGAGCTTGAATTCACCTTCTTGGAAAGTTTTAAAATGCACATGAAGTTGAGGAGAGGAGCTAAGCCATGGTAACTTTTGTTGAGTATGTCTGCGTAGACAGAGTTTCCATCACCGCAGAAGGAAGGAATGTCATTTAACCCACATAATCATCTCTAGCTGCTAAGCTGCGCTTACTGCAGATTATCCGCAACATATTTTACGGGGTGAGCTTTTATGTGTAATCCCTGAGTAACATTCCAGAGAGAAGTATTTTGGAGGGGGGGAAAGCCCAACTCTTAACTGTTTCAAATAATGGTTACATTTGAAAGTCAAAAAAGATGTAAAACCTTTCTTTCCTAGACCTATTACCAGCACAAACTGTACCAGAATTTACGACGCTTTTATTATGGCAGCATAACTCTACCGTGGACGCTCTCGCTCTGGACTATTCCTTAAGAAACAAAGTCCCCGAGAGAACTAAAACAAAATTAGCCAAAAATATTGGGCTGGATGATTTCAAAGGCTATGTACTAAAGGCCAAACACTTGTAATAATAGTAATGAGCGGACTAAAAGTTAAAGCATTACTCAGTTCAAAGATATCTTGTTCTCACAGAAGACTGTAAAAAAACTCTATTTTTCTGG